>NC_069501.1:336782034-337417867 GCF_027579735.1 Bombina bombina | reverse complement strand
CTTACCTACAAGACTCTAAATACCAGCGGTAGCCCAAAAAGAGCATTAGGAGCCTCTAACGCTGGTTTTGACGGCTAACGCCAAACTCATTATAGGCTGCAATGCAAGATTTTTAGCCTCACTGCAAAACTTGTAATGGCTGCGCTATGAAAGTCCCGTGAAAAAAACATATTTTTTACGTGTGCGGGACCGACGTTGCGTTACAGACTAAAAGGCTTGCGGTACAGCTATACCAACAAGACTTGTAATGGCTGCGTTGCTGTTTTAACGCTGGAATGACAATTTGTTCAGCGTTAAAACACAAACGCAAAACTTGTAATCTAGGTGGGACTAGTACTTTTCTTTTTGCAGAGGAAGAGGTTTCAAACGCTTTATCAAAAATAAAAAGTAAATAAGTCTGTGGGTCCAGATAATATTCCTCCAAGGGTTCTAAGAACTTTTATTCATTATAGCTACTCCATTAGCTGATTAATTTAAACAGTTGTTGTTAACAGGAGTTGTTCCAAAAGACTGGAAAATTGCCAAAGTAGTCCCTCTTCATAAAAAGGTTAGTAGGGAAGAATCTGCTAACTATAGGCCATTCAGTTTGACCTAAATTGCAGGGAAATTAATGAAAACTCTTTTAAAGGGAAGACAAACAACTTAGAAAACAAAGGACATCATGGTTTTACTGCTGGAAGATCATGTTAGACTAACCTAATTGATTTCTTTGACCATGTAACTAAATTAATTGACCAAAGAGGAACCATAGATGTTGCATATCTAGACTTAAGCAAAGCATTTTACACTGTCCCACATAACAAACATATTCCCTTGGAGTACTGTAGATGCTAAGATTTTTAAGTATGGTAGAAGGTAGGCTTAAGGATCTCAATTAATGGAGTACCTTCAAATGAGGGGTCAGTTACTAGTGGTGTCCCAAGGGTTAGTTCTTGGGCCTGTTTTGCTTAACATGTTCATAAGTGATATTGTATTTGGGCTTCTGGGAAGGTTTGCTTGTTTGCTGATGATACAAAAATTTGTAACAGAGTTGATGTTCCAGGAGGGGTTGATCAAATGAACAGTGATATTAAAAAACTGGAGGCAAATAAATGGGATCTAAATTGTCCAAAACCCGAAAAGCCAATTATAGTGTCAATGGTACATTTGGTACATTTCTGACTGTAAATAAAGAGGAACAGGACTTGGGAATGATTATTTTAGAAAATTTAAAATTTGGTACACAATGCAGCAGTGCAGCCAGTAAGGCAGTCGAATAACTGGTTAGATTGGAAGAGGTATTAGTAGCAGAAAACATAATTTATGCTTACCTGATAAATTTATTTCTCTTGTAGTGTATCCAGTCCACGGATCATCCATTACTTATGGGATATTAACTCCTCCCCAACAGGAAGTGCAAGAGGATTCACCCAGCAGAGCTGCTATATAGCTCCTCCCCTAACTGCCATTACCAGTCATTCGACCGAAAACATGCAGAGAAAGGAAAACCATAGGGTGCAGTGGTGACTGTAGTTTAATGGAAAAATTGCCTGCCTTAAATTGACAGGGCGGGCCGTGGACTGGATACACTACAAGAGAAATAAATTTATCAGGTAAGCATACATTATGTTTTCTCTTGTTAAGTGTATCCAGTCCACGGATCATCCATTACTTATGGGATACCAATACCAAAGCTAAAGTACACGGATGACGGGAGGGACAGGCAGGCTCTTTATACGGAAGGAACCACTGCCTGAAGAACCTTTCTCCCAAAAACAGCCTCCGAAGAAGCAAAAGTGTCAAATTTGTAAAATTTGGAAAAAGTATGAAGAGAAGACCAAGTTGCAGCCTTGCAAATCTGTTCAACAGAAGCCTCATTCTTAAAGGCCCAAGTGGAAGCCACAGCTCTAGTAGAATGTGCTGTAATTCTTTCAGGAGGCTGCTGTCCAGCAGTCTCATAGGCTAACCGTATTATGCTACGAAGCCAAAAGGAGAGAGAGGTAGCCGGAGCTTTTTGACCTCTCCTCTGACCAGAATAAACGACAAACAGGGAAGACGTTTGTCGAAAATCCTTAGTTGCCTGTAGATAAAATTTCAGGGCACGGACTACATCTAGATTGTGTAGCAGACGTTCCTTTTTCGAAGAAGGATTAGGACACAAAGATGGAACCACAATCTCTTGATTGATATTCCTGTTAGTGACCACCTTAGGTAGGAACCCAGGTTTAGTACGCAGAACTACCTTGTCTGAATGAAAAATCAGATAAGGAGAATCACAATGTAAGGCAGATAACTCAGATACTCTTCAAGCCGAAGAAATCGCCATTAAAAACAGAACTTTCCAAGATAACAACTTGATATCAATGGAATGAAGGGGTTCAAACGGAACCCCCTGTAAAATATTAAGAACTAAGTTCAAACTCCATGGTGGAGCAACAGTTTTAAACACAGGCTTGATCCTAGCTAAAGCCTGACAAAAAGCTTGAACGTCCGGAACTTCTGACAGACGTTTGTGTAAAAGAATGGACAGAGCTGAAATCTGTCCCTTTAAGGAACTAGCGGATAAACCCTTTTCTAAACCTTCTTGTAGAAAAGACAATATCCTCGGAATCCTAACCTTACTCCATGAGTAACTCTTGGATTCGCACCAATATAAGTATTTGCGCCTTATCTTATGGTAAATCTTTCTGGTAACAGGCTTCCTAGCCTGTATTAAGGTATCAATAACTGACTCAGAAAAACCACGTTTTGATAAAATCAAGCGTTCAATTTCCAAGCAGTCAGCTTCAGAGAAATTAGATTTTGATGTTTGAAGGGACCCTGGATCAGAAGGTCCTGTTTCAGAGGTAGCGACCAAGGTGGACAGGATGACATGTCCACTAGATCTGCATACCAAGTCCTGCGTGGCCATGCAGGCGCTATTAGAATCACTGATGCTCTCTCCTGTTTGATTCTGGCAATCAATCGAGGAAGCATCGGGAAGGGTGGAAACACATAAGCCATCCCGAAGGTCCAAGGTGCTGTCAAAGCATCTATCAGAACCGCTCCCGGATCTCTGGATCTGGACCCGTAACGAGGAAGCTTGGCGTTCTGTCGAGACGCCATGAGATCTATCTCTGGTTTGCCCCAACGTCGAAGTATTTGGGCAAAGACCTCCGGATGAAGTTCCCACTCCCCCAGATGAAAAGTCTGACGACTTAAGAAATCCGCCTCCCAGTTCTCCACTCCCGGGATGTGGATTGCTGACAGGTGGCAAGAGTGAGACTCTGCCCAGCGAATTATCTTTGATACTTCCATCATTGCTAGGGAGCTTCTTGTCCCTCCCTGATGGTTGATGTAAGCTACAGTCGTGATGTTGTCCGACTGAAACCTGATGAACCCCCGAGTTGTTAACTGGGGCCAAGCCAGAAGGGCATTGAGAACTGCTCTCAATTCCAGAATGTTTATTGGTAGGAGACTCTCCTCCTGATTCCATTGTCCCTGAGCCTTCAGAGAATTCCAGACAGCGCCCCAACCTAGTAGGCTGGCGTCTGTTGTTACAATTGTCCAGTCCGGCCTGCTGAATGGCATCCCCCTGGACAGATGTGGCCGAGAAAGCCACCATAGAAGAGAATTTCTGGTCTCTTGATCCAGATTCAGAGTAGGGGACAAGTCTGAGTAATCCCCATTCCACTGACTTAGCATGCACAATTGCAGCGGTCTGAGATGTAGGCGTGCAAAGGGTACTATGTCCATTGCTGCTACCATTAAGCCGATCACCTCCATGCATTGAGCTACTGACGGGTGTTGAATGGAATGAAAGACACGGCATGCATTTTGAAGCTTTGTTAACCTGTCTTCTGTCAGGTAAATCTTAATTTCTACAGAATCTATAAGAGTCCCCAAGAAGGGAACTCTTGTGAGTGGAAAGAGAGAACTCTTCTTTTCGTTCACCTTCCATCCATGCGACCTTAGAAATGCCAGTACTAACTCTGTATGAGACTTGGCAGTTTGAAAGCTTGAAGCTTGTATCAGAATGTCGTCTAGGTACGGAGCTACCGCAATTCCTCGCGGTCTTAGTACCGCCAGAAGAGCACCCAGAACCTTTGTGAAGATTCTCGGAGCCGTAGCCAATCCGAATGGAAGAGCTACAAACTGGTAATGCCTGTCTAGAAAGGCAAAGCTTAGATACCGGTAATGATCTTTGTGAATCGGTATGTGAAGGTAAGCATCCTTTAAATCCACTGTGGTCATGTACTGACCCTTTTGGATCATGGGTAAAATTGTCCGAATAGTTTCCATTTTGAACGATGGAACTCTTAGGAATTTGTTTAGGATCTTTAAATCCAAGATTGGCCTGAAAGTTCCCTCTTTTTTGGGAACCACAAACAGATTTGAGTAAAACCCTTGTCCTTGTTCCGACCGCGGAACCGGATGGATCACTCCCATTAATAAAACATCTTGTACGCAGCGTAGAAACGCCTCTTTCTTTATTTGGTTTGTTGACAACCTTGACAGATGAAATCTCACTCTTGGGGGAGAGAATTTGAAGTCTAGAAGGTATCCCTGAGATATGATCTCTAACGCCCAGGGATCCTGGACATCTCTTGCCCAAGCCTGGGCGAAGAGAGAAAGTCTGCCCCCCACTAGATCCGTTCCCGGATCGGGGGCCCTCGATTCATGCTGTCTTAGGGGCAGCAGCAGGTTTCCTGGCCTGCTTGCCCTTGTTCCAGGACTGGTTAGGTCTCCAGCCTTGTCTGTAGCGAGCAACAGCTCCTTCCTGTTTTGGTGCAGAGGAAGTTGATGCTGCTCCTGCTTTGAAATTATGAAAGGAACGAAAATTAGACTGTCTAGCCTTAGGTTTGGCTCTGTCTTGAGGCAGGGCATGGCCTTTACCTCCTGTAATGTCAGCGATAATTTCTTTCAACCCGGGCCCGAATAAGGTCTGCCCTTTGAAAGGTATATTAAGCAATTTAGATTTAGAAGTAACGTCAGCTGACCAGGATTTTAGCCACAGTGCTCTGCGTGCCTGAATGGCGAATCCGGAATTCTTAGCCGTAAGATTAGTTAAATGTACTACGGCATCTGAAATAAATGAGTTAGCTAACTTAAGGGCTTTAAGCTTGTGTGTAATCTCATCTAATGGAGAGACTCAAACCAAAATGCTGCTGCAGCCGTGACAGGCGCAATGCATGCAAGAGGTTGCAATATAAAACCTTGTTGAACAAACATTTTCTTAAGGTAACCCTCTAACTTTTTATCCATTGGATCTGAAAAGGCACAGCTATCCTCCACCGGGATAGTGGTACGCTTAGCTAAAGTAGAAACTGCTCCCTCCACCTTAGGGACCGTTTGCCATAAGTCCCGTGTGGTGGCGTCTATTGGAAACATCTTTCTAAATATCGGAGGGGGTGAGAACGGCACACCGGGTCTATCCCACTCCTTAGTAACAATTTCAGTAAGTCTCTTAGGTATAGGAAAAACGTCAGTACTCGCCGGTACCGCAAAATATTTATCCAACCTACACATTTTCTCTGGTATTACAACTGTGTTACAATCATTCAGAGCCGCTAACACCTCCCCTAGTAATACACGGAGGTTTTCCAGCTTAAATTTAAAATTTGAAATATCTGAATCCAGTTTGTTTGGATCAGAACCGTCACCCGCAGAATGAAGCTCTCCGTCCTCATGTTCTGCAAATTGTGACGCAGTGTCTGACATGGCCCTAATATTATTAGCGCACTCTGTTCTCACCCCAGAGTGATCACGCTTACCTCTTAGTTCTGGTAATTTTGCCAAAACTTCAGTCATAACAGTAGCCATATCCTGTAATGTGATTTGTAATAGCCGCCCAGATGTACTCGGCGCTACAATATCACGCACCTCCCGAGCGGGAGATGCAGGTACTGACACGTGAGGCGAGTTAGTCGGCATAACTCTCCCCTCGTTGTTTGGTGAAATATGTTCAATTTGTACAGATTGACTTTTATTTAAAGTAGCATCAATACAGTTAGTACATAAATTTCTATTGGGCTCCACTTTGGCTTTAGCACATATAGCACAGATATCTTCCTCTGAATTAGACATGTTTAACACACTAGCAAATAAACTAGCAACTTGGAAATACTTTTCAAGTAATTTACTATAATATGAAAACGTACTGTGCCTATAAGAAGCACAGAAAAAGTTATGACAGTTGAAAATTAATAAACTGAAAAGTTATAGCATCAAATCTTTGTAAAAAGCACAATTTTAGCAAAGGATTGCTCCCATTAGCAAAGGATAACTAACCCTGATAGCAGAAAAAAATACAGAAATAAACGTTTTTTTTTTATCACAGTCAACTACAATCTCACAGCTCTGCTGTGAGTGATTACCTCCCTCAAAACAAGTTTTGAAGACCCCTGAGTTCTGTAGAGATGAACCGGATCATGCAGGGAAGACAATAAACTTCTGACTGAATTTTTTGATGCGTAGCAAAAGCGCCAAAAAAGGCCCCTCCCCCTCACACATAACAGTGAGAGAGATCAGTAAACTGTCATAAATTAAATAAAACGACTGCCAAGTGGAAAAAAATAGTGCCCAAAACATTTTTTCACCCAGTACCTCAGAAAATTAAACGATTTTACATGCCAGCAAAAAAACATTTAACATTAATAGAGTGTTATTAAAAAGCCTGTTGCTAGTCCCTGCAAATTAGGCTAAAGTTTTATGCATACAGTATAATTCCAGTGAAGTGCCATTCCCCAGAATACTGAAGTGTAAAATATACATACATGACAGCCTGATACCAGTTGCTGCTACTGCATTTAAGGCTGAGTTTACATTATATCGGTATGGCAGAATTTTCTCATCAATTCCATTGTCAGAAAATAATAAGCTGCTACATACCTCTTTGCAGATTAATCTGCCCGCTGTCCCCTGATCTGAAGTTTACCTCTCCTCAGATGGCCGAGAAACAGCAATATGATCTTAACTACTCCGGCTAAAATCATAGAAAAACTCAGGTAGATTCTTCTTCAAATTCTACCAGAGAAGGAATAACACACTCCTGTGCTATTATAAAATAACAAACTTTTGATTGAAGGTATGAAACTAAGTATAATCACCACAGTCCTCTCACACATCCTATCTATTTGTTGGGTGCAAGAGAATGACTGGTAATGGCAGTTAGGGGAGGAGCTATATAGCAGCTCTGCTGGGTGAATCCTCTTGCACTTCCTGTTGGGGAGGAGTTAATATCCCATAAGTAATGGATGATCCGTGGACTGGATACACTTAACAAGAGAAATATGTATAGTTTATATTTAAATCATTAGTTAGGCCATATCTGGAATACTGTGTACAATTGTGGAGACCATATCTTCAGAAAAATATAAATAAACTAGAAACTGTCCAAAGTAGGTCTATTAAAATGGTACACGGTCTAAAATATGACGTACAAAGAAAGACTCTATGACCTAAATATATATAGTTTAGAGGAGAGAAGGGAAAGAAGTGACATGATAGAAAGGGTGGCGGATTTATGGAATAAACTTCTAATTGTGGGTGTAAACACAAATACTCTAAAGGAATTCAAAAAATGCCTGTGACATGCATAAGGCTATCCTTAAAGGTAACACATGATTGGCCTTTTTGGTTCTTATCTACTGTCAAAATTCCATGTTTGAAAGTAGTATGGGTGAAAGGAAATAAAGTTCTCACATTCCTCATCATCCCACATACCTGTTCCTTTACCATGTTTCAATTTATCCTTGTAGACTAAATTCAGAGATCTGTTTACAAAGTCCTTGTGAAATTCCTTTAAGGGGAGAGATCTGAAGGTAGAGATCTACTTTGATAATTATGATTTGGTGAAGGGAGTGGACTGTCTTGTCCATTGATTTTTCCTAATTTGTGTGTACTCCACATATTGGTATAACATCTTAACTGACTTCTAGGCTGTTGTCCACCCTTATGTTGTCATCATGAACTACTACCTCTAGGACAAATGTATGACCTGAAACAAATGGAAGAATCCAAGACCAAGCTTACAAAGAAATGTGAGAAAACTCTGTTCCCCAAGGATTTGTCATTGGCTGATTACTCCGACAGAGCAGGAGCAGCAGCTTTTCTGAAGCAGACCGCAGTCTATATTTTAGTGTACCAACCCCCTAAATACACCTTCAAGGAAGGCAAACAAAGACATGACACAACTTTAAACTCATGTTCAAAGCTTTAAACCATCCTCATTATCTTCACAGTGTTTTAAATCAAAACTTACTTGGATACTTCTGTTTTATGATGTTGGTGCTATTATTCCTTGATCTTCTTCCATGAAAATCTAATTCACTTAAACAAAAAAACATAACACTGAGGGAAGAAGGGTTGCAGGCCACTTCCACCTCAGTGCTAAAGGCTGCCACCTTCTTAGAGAGGAACAAGAGAAGGCAGAGCTTTCTCAGCACCATCTTTAGCAAGACAAGATCACTTCTACAAGATGTGAAATTCTGAAGCAGCAGAGGGCTATCCTCCATGCTACGGCTTACTGACAATTTATTGTTTTTGGGAACCCATTAGAGATGAGTGGACCATGATTGGTAAGTTAGTGGCAGTTTTAAATCACAAAGAACTTGAACCAAAACACTGTCAGTCTTGATCAAGTCATAGCCTTCTTTAGTCATCTCTTTGTGAAGTGGTTTGTGGTGACATAATAAGTAGTAAAGTGGCAGCACTTGTCAGGAAGTTCATGGAATAGCTGAAATATCTCATGTGAGGGTGTCTCTTTTCAATTTTTTTTTAATTTTCTTTTTATTGAGGTAGCAATAACACTTTGATACAAACAGAATGGACAAAATGTCAAGAGGTATCTCAAGGAATGACAGCAGAAATGAAAATCACATTAAAGTGAGAAGATACATAGCAATCTTAAAGGGCAATAATCTTCAGCTCCCTCATTTGTTTTTAGTACATGAAAACTCAATAGTGTCATCAATGGCCGCCAGGACCATGGGTGGGTGCATAAATTCCAAAGTTCAAAGGAGGACACATGAATCAATATCAATTAGACTCATACAAATGCGGCTAGTAAAACTTTTATAGCAAAACAATCTTCAAATAAAGAACAAATAAGTAAACACAGCAATATTTTCAGTGTTAAGGCCCGGAGAGCAATCTTGCATGTATGTGTAAAAAAAAAAGGGGGGTAAGGGCAGGAGGGCTGGGGTGAAGTTACACATTATCTTTTCACTACCATTCACTATATCTCCCTCCCTGTTCGTACTTTGCTTCTTTGGAGCTCTTCCCATGGACTCCAGATTGAACAATACAAATCTAAATGCCCTTCTACTCTCAGCTAATATTCTGCCATTCTTTTGATATAGGTGAGAATATCTAGGACCATTGACAGGGTGATAGAAGTGTCTTTTGCCCTCAGTCTGGCTATTGCTAATTTATTAGCTAAAAGGATGGAAACACATAAACCCTAGCTGGTTTCTGCAATCCCTGTAACCCTAAGTGAAGATAGGCAATGTCGCTAGTTAGATGTTGTATTAGTTGTAGTTGGAGCAGCAAGTCCGCAACCTGGGACCAAACCAAGTCTAGTTTACTCACCTGCACAATATGTGCAGGTGAATGCCTCTCTGATCGCTACCTCTCCAGCAACCAGTCTGTTGGAGTAGGAAATTTGATGCATCCTGGTCGGAACCATATGCCATCTGAGTAATATTTTAATATAAAGTTTGAATAGGTTAGAACATTGAACTGCAAGTTTTGTATCTGTGATAGCTCTTTGCCAAATCATATTCCGATGCACTACTCCCAGGTCATTCTCCAAGTCCCTTGTGGTGTGAGACTTAGTGAATGAAGGGAAATTGAGTAGAAGTTTATAATGACAGGATAGAGACTGCCCACAGTCCATCATCGTTCCCATAGTGTGAGGGTCCAGGTGCTGGATTTGGGGAACCCCGAAGATAAACGCAATGAGGTCAGCCTAAGGTATTCAAATTGTAAATTTCTAGGAAAATCAGTGACAAGAGTGTCTCCCCTGTATAGATCTGATACCTGCCTTATCCCCAGTGCATCCCAATGTCTAGGCCGGGAGTCAGGCAGACAATATAGTTATGCCTTTATTGAGTATACTGGTGAGGGATGTGGGGCCACCTGCTGATGAGAGCGAAGTTCCCACCAGCACCTAAGACAAGTCTTTATAATAGGATTGTGCACCCCTTTAAGGACATCTGCATGGTTAGGAATCCATATCAGATCATCTAAATTCACTCCCACTGGCAGGGATTCCTGCTCGAGTTGTCAGACTTAACTGCCCAAGCGGCGACATGTGACAACATTGCAGCCTTGTAGTAGTGGATTATTTTAGGGGCTGATAGGCTGCCACATTTCATTGGCTTTTGGAGTTGGAGTAGCGAGATTCTAGAAGGGCGACCCTTCCAATGAACTTTGAAAAAAATGATTGGAAGTGGTTAAAAAGGTAGACAGGAACCTTAGCTTGGGGAGTAGCATCATTTGCAGAGCCATCCAATGCAGAACACTTTTTGGTCAGTAGTCTGAAGTCCTGAAGAAGAGACTCATAGTTTTAGTAATGAGTGCCTTGGGATCAGGAGACTGCACAACCCTTAAATGACTCAGCCCATCAGTGGAACATTTTAAAAAATTGGATCTCCTCAGCTTCTCCAGACTAGCAGATGACAAGCCCAGGGCAAATGCTTCAATCTTGGTATAGTTTATCTTATAGTAAGATAATCTTTTGAACTCTGACAATAGGAGCTGACAGGAAGTCCTCTAGTTCTGATAAAAGCACAGTCAGATCGTCAAACAATGACAAAATGTGGGGGTATCATAACATTGAACCTTGTATGTCTATGCTAGTCCTAAGTTTACTGTCCAGAGGCTCAATGGTCAAGACAAACAAAAGTGGGGAGAAGGGGCACCCCTGTCTAGTGCCATTCTTAATGTTGAATAGTCTAGAACAAAATCCCACACCTCTCACTCTAGCTGAAGAGGCCACATACAATGCCCTGACTGTGGAAATTAACTTGTCAGGGAAGTTGAAGGAGCAGAGTACCTCTGTAATATAATCCCACCACACCCTGTCATATCCTTTTTAGCATCAAGTGACAGGGCTACCAGTGGTATCTCGAGAAATGCCACCTCAGAAAAGAGGTTCAATAGCCGCCTGGTATTATCCGAGCCCTGTCGCCTGGGGGGTAAAACCCACCTGGTCAGGGTGGATTAGCCAGGGCAGAACCCGGTTAAGCCTATTGGCTAGAATTTTAGAATAGATTTTCACATCCCCATTTATTAAGAAAATTGGGCGATAACGCTCGCATAGACTAGGGTCCTTTCCTGATTTAAGGATGGTAAGAATAGAAGCCTCTAGATACTATTTAGGAAAGCAACCTGACTCAGAGGCTGCATTAAAAACCCAAACCAAAACAGGACTGAGAGATGCTGCAAACTTTTTATAAAATAGAGCTCCATACCCGTCTGGGCCCGGTGCTTTATGGAGCTTAAGGCCTATGATGGGGGTCGTAACCTCCTCAATGGAGATGTCAGCCATTAAAAAATCTAGACAGTTCTCCGGGACATTTGGAAGCTGAAGTTCGGCCAGGAAATTAGAGATCTCCAATTTGGTGGTGTAGTGGTTACTGTCAGACCCTTCAATCTGATATAACTGGATGTAATATCTAACATAAGCTTCTCCAATATCATTTGGAGAATAGTATCTGTGGTGGTCTTTCCTAATGTAGGATATCTTATTTAATATTGAGCGTTGTCGTAGCTTGTATGCTAACAATCTGTCAGCCTTGTCACCCTCGTTTTCTAACAAATTGCACTCTACATACTAAGGAGCTCGGTCTTTCCCTCTTCATTTTTTCTCTTAATGTAGTATAATCACAGAATAGTTGGGCCAAATAGGCACCTCTATATTTCTTAGATTGACTATCATGTCGCAGAAATAGATCTCTCATATAATCCTTGAGTGTTGCCCATAAGGTCAGTCCCGATGTGTTTCCCACATCATTGACGCAAAGGAAGTCTTCTATCTCCTGAATCCAAGAAGCCAAATGAATGTTGGAAAGCAGATAGTCAGGCAAGTGCCAGTAACCCTTTGCTCTGCCTGAGTGCATGAGAGATATGTCTATGAGGACAGCGTCATGGTCCGACCACACACATGGCCTGATTGTCACACCAGTTATCTCCTCCAGAGACCAAGAGAGACAAAAAAAGTAATCCAACCATTAGAAGGACTGGTGAGAGTCCCAAAAGAACTTGGCCTTGTTAGAGCTTATCCACTATTCCCAGCAGTCTGCGGAGGAAAGTACAGAGCCACTAGGGTACACAGGACATTATTTATACGGTAGACATTGATGAGATATTGCCCAAAGGGATCCACCTCCTCGTAAACAGAGTCATAAAAGGTATGTCTGCTTATCAATATAGAAACTCCCCTAGCCTTTTTATGGAAGATTGATGTGATTTAAATAGGAACATCTTTAGATTTAAAAAAGGATGCACTTGTCTCAACCCAGTGGGTCTCCTGGAGAAAAGCAACCTCTATTCTATGGGTGGCAAGAAACCTGAGGAGCAGGCTCCTTTTAGAAGGGGAGTTGAGGCCCCTAACATTAAAATGTGCCAAGTCTAATTTTGGAAGGGTTGGGTGGGGGAGGGAGAGGAAAAAAAAGAAGGAAAATTCAATCAAAAATCGAAGGCTCATTGGACTAGGTAGAGACATTTCAACTGTAACCAACAGCAAACAATTAACAATTACACATATACTTCTCATGGTGGGGCACCAGGAGGAAAGAGTGAAAGAAGGAGGGTTAAGGGGGTATGGGGAAAAGCCAAGGTAACTGTGAGGACATATATATATATATATATATATATATATATATATATATATATATATATATATATATATATATATATATATATATATATATTGTCCAAGACCAGGTATAGCACATTATAGGCCGTGTTATAACTGCAGGTAGGGTGCTAGGAGGGGAGGAAGGAGGGATATGGGTTGGGGAAAATGTGGGACAAGGGTAAGGTATGCGGGTAGACAAAGATTGACTGGGATTGGGCAAATTATAATCGGTGTTGCCACTACAGGAGTGAGTCGTGCCCACACGCCATGATATGATTGCAGAGACAGGTATGTTCTTGGGATGAGGGGAGGGAAGAAAAGGGCAACAAACGGGAAAGCTGGAAGGTGCATGATATTGAAGCGAGTTATACGACTAGGGAAGTGCCAGCGTTCACCAACAAAATTAAAGGTCAGATCTAAAGGGCAGGACAGGAGCACATCTTGCATGTATAAGTGACAGTGTAATGATTACATCTAAGAAGCAAGGAATACACAAATAAAATTACAGATATAATACAATTTAGAGGTTATGCTAGCTGTTACAGTCATCACACAAAATTGGAGCTAAGGAATAAAGGCACATTATATATAGTGATGTCGCGAACATAAAAATTTCGCAACTGCTCGCGATCGGGCGAACCGGGTGAACCACCATTGACTTCAATAGGCAGGGGAATTTTAAAACACACAGGGACTCTTTCTGGCCACAATAGTGATGGAAAAGTTGTTTCAAGGGTACTAACACCTGGACTGTGGCATGCCGGAGGGGGATCCATGGCAAAACTCCCACGGAAAATTACATAGTTGATGCAGAGTCTGGTTTTAATCCATAAAGGGCATAAATCACCTAACATTCCTAAATTGTTTGGAATAACATGCTTTAAAGCATCAAGTATGATGTTGTATAGATCGAGTAGTGTAAGGGTTACGCCCGCTTCACAGTGACAGACTAAACTCCCTGTTTAACGCACCGCAAACAAACGCAAACAGTCCATTTGCACAACCGCAAGATAGATAGATACATATAGATGCAATAGATACATTTGATAGATATGATAGATAGATAGATTTGATAGCTCAATAGATAGATTTGATAGATAGATAATTTCACAGACAGAGAATTACAAGACGTGCGGGCTGGGACCCATGGTAAGGTTCCCAGAGGCAGTTGCGGCACCTGAGGCTGTGATTAGAACAGAGCACTCTGGAATGTATCTGCCCTCGGCCGAAATCGAAACATTCTTTTGCTTTCTGCCTGTCGGCCAAATGTCCATCTGCCAAATGTCCGTCTGCCAAATGTCCTTCTGCATTTTGTCAGAGCACTGCGTGCAATCTACTGTGCCATCAGATATGAGTGGTGTGTTAAGTAGTACTATTCTTATCAGTTTAATCCCTGTTACGTCCCCTATCAGGGGACGTGTATATGGTATGGATTTTAGGAACCAGGAGATGGAAAAAGATGCTTGGTTGGTCCGCCTACTTGAAATTTGGGGCACTGCGCGTGCAATCTACTGTGCCACCAGATATGAGTGGTGTGTTAAGTAGTACTATTCTTATTAGTTTAATCCCTGTTACATCCCCTATCAGGGGACGTGTAAATGACATGGATATTCAGAACCGGGATATGGAAAAAGATGCTTGGTCGGTCCTGCCACGAGATAGATAGATAGATTTGATAGATAGATAGATAGATAGATAGATACATAGATTAGATAGATAGATCAATAGATGCAATAGATACATTTGATAGATACGATAGATAGATAGATAGATAGATAGATAGATTTGATAGATCAATAGATAGATTTGATAGGTAGATAATTTCCCAGACAGAAAATTACAAGATGTGCGTTCTGGGACCCATGGTAAGGTTACTTCCTTTTGGGGATTGCCTTGTGTGCAAAGAAATTTCAGCCGTGTACCTTCCACTGCGGTGTCCCTTATCAGGGGACGTGTATATGGCATGGATTTTAGGAACCGGGAGATGGAAAAAGATGCGTGGTCGGTCCTCCTACTTCAAATTTGGGGCACTGCGCGTGCAATCTACTGTGCCACCAGATATGAGTGGTGTGTTAAATAGTACTATTCCTATCACTTTAATCCCTGTTACGTGCCTTTTGTTTGTTTTGTTTTTTGAAGCCACAGTGCAGCACCAGAGGCCAGAAAAATTTGGCATGTACACATGCCTGAAAAATTAGGTATTGTTGCAGCCGCTGCTGTAGCAGCGGCCAGAAAAATTGATGTTTGTTTTCCTGGCAGAAAGTGCCATAAAACATTGTGGCTTGAACACTAGTTGGCGGCGGATAAGTCAAGCAAGTCATCCGGCATTCGAAGATAACATACAGCAGCTTGTGGACCATTTATAGCCCAAGGCAGATCATCTCATTAGGCCTTTTTTACTCAAATGTATCGCCCAATGTCAGTCCCTTCGGGATCCATCCCTCATTCATCTTAATAAAGGTGAGGTAATCTAGACTTTTTTGACCTAGGCAACTTCTCTTCTCAGTGACAATACCTCCTGCTGCACTGAAGGTCCTTTCTGACAGGACACTTAAAGCGGGGCAGGCCAGAAGTTCTATAGCAAATTCGGATAGCTCAGGCCACAGGTCAAGCCTGCACACCCAGTAGTCAAGGGGTTCATCGCTCCTCAGAGTGTCGAGATCTGCAGTTATGGCGAGATAGTCTGCTACCTGTCGATCGAGTCATTCTTTGAGGGTGGACCCCAAAGGGCTGTGGCGATGCATAGGAGTTAAAAAGCTCCACATGTCCTCCATCAACAACACGTCTGTTACGCGTCCTGTCCTTGCCGGCGTGGTCGTGGGAGTCGGAGGATGACTTTCACCTCTTCCCCAGTTAGATTCCCGTTGTGCCGTGACATCACCCTTATACGCTGTGTAAAGCATACTTTTTAATTTATTTTGGAACTGCAGCATCCTTTCCGACTTGCGGGAATTTGGTAACATTTCAGGCACTTTATGCTTATACCGGGGGTCTAGTAGCGTGGACACCAAGTACAGGTCCTTCTCCTTCAGCTTTTTTATATGAGGGTCACTCAACAGGCACGACAGCAAGACCCCATTTGCACAAGTTTGGATGCCGAGCTACTCATGTCCCGTTCCTCATCCTCAGTGATCTCACTGAAGGTATCTTCTTCCCCCCAGCCATGTACAACACCACGGGTACCAGATAGGTGACAACGAGCACCCTGGGATGCCTGTTGTGGTTGGTCTTCCTCCTCCTCAAAGCCACATTCCTCCTCTGACTCCTCTTCCTCACAAACCTCTTCCAGCGTTGCCGCTGGTCCAGCAAGCGATGCTGATAAGGCTGTTTCTGGTGGTGATGGTGACCACAACTCTTCCTCTTCCTGCTCATCTACGGCCTGATCCACTCTTCGCAGGGCACGCTCCAGGAAGAAAAAAAATGGTATGATGTCGCTGATGGTGCCTTCGGTGCTACTGACTAGGTTTGTCACCTCCTCAAAAGGATGCATGAGCCTACAGGCATTGCGCATGAGCGTCCAGTAACTTGGCAAAAAAATCCCCAGCTCCGCAGAGGCTGTCCTAGCACCCCGGTCATACAAATACTCGTTAACGGCTTTTTCTTGTTGGAGCAGGTGGTCAAACATTAGGAGTTTTGAATACCAACTTGTCGGGCTGTCACAAATCAAGCTCCTCATTGGCATGTTGTTTCGCCACTGGATATCTGCAAAATTCGCCATGGCCATGTAGGAAAGCCTGAAATGGCCACACACCTTCCTGGCCTGCTTCAGGACATCCTGTAAGCCTGGGTACTTATGCACAAAGCGCTGTACGATCAGATTACACACATGTGCCATGCACGGCACATGTGTCATCTTGCCCAATTTCAATGCTGCCAACAAATTACTTCCGTTGTTAGAAACCACTTTGCCGATCTCCAGTTGGTGCGGAGTCAGCCACTGATCCACCTCTGCGTACAGGGTGGACAGGAGTGCTGTTCTGGTGTGACTCTCTGCTTTCAGGCAAGTCAACCCCAAGACGGCGTGACACTGCCGTATCCGGGAACTGGAATAGTACCTGGGGAGCCGGAGGAGTGCTGTTGATGTGGAGCAAGACGCAGCAGCAGAAGAGAACTCAGCCGAGGAAGAGGTTATGGAAGAGGATGGAGTAGGAGGAGTAGAGGAGGTGGCAGCAGGCCTGCCTGCAAGTCGTGGCGGTGTCACCAACTCCTCTGCAGAGCCACGCATTCCATTTGGAACGCCTCAGACTCCACCAGCTTGTATGGTAAAAGATGGCGGCTAAGAGTTCAGACAAGCCAGCTGTCAGACACCAGGCAAGGGGGTGACTTTGGGACATTGGCTTCTTACGCTCAAACATGTCCTTGACAGACACCTGACTGTGGGCAGATGAGCAGAAACTGCTACAGAAGAGAGAAGGAGTGGCGGATGGTTGAGAGGGGGCAAGGAGGACAGCAGTGGTTGACGTGGCTGAAGATGCTGGACCAGGAGGAGGATGGCGGCTTTGAGTTTGTGTGCTGCTTCTACTCATGTGTTCATCCCATCGGCGTTTGTGATGTGAGATCATGTGCCTTCGGAAAGCAGTTGTACCTAGGTGGGTGAGCCTGGCACACACGCTGGCAAGCAGGCAACTGCATTAGATTACACAAGCAGACTGATGTTTCACAGTCAAAAAAGGTTTTTTTTTTAAATTTACACTACTGTTACAATAGATATGAGTGGTGGCACTAGTTGGCAAGTGGGCCTGGCACACATGCTGGTAGGCAGGCAACTTCAATTAGATTACACTAGCAGACTGATCTTTCACAGTCAACATTTTTTTTTTAAATTTACACTACTGTTACAACAGATATGGGTGGTGGCACTAGTTGGCAAGTGGGCCTGGCACACACGCTGGCAGACAGGCAACTACAATTAGATTACAATAGCAGACTGATGTTTCACAGTCAAATTTTTTTTTTTTTTTAATTTACACTACTGTTACAACAGATATGAGTGGTGGCACTAGTTGGCAAGTGGGCCTGGCACACATGCTGGCAGGCAGGCAACTGCAATTAGATTACACTAGCAGACTGATCTTTCACAGTCAAATTTTTTTTTTTAAATTTACACTACTGTTACAACAGATATGAGTGGTGGCACTAGTTGGCAAGTGGGCCTGGCACACACGCTGGCAGGCAGGCAACTGCAATTAGATTACACTAGCAGACTGATGTTTCGCAGTTTTTTTTTTTTTTAATTTACACTACTGTTACAACAGATATGAGTGGTGGCACTAGTTGGCAAGTGGGCCTGGCACACACGCTGGAAGGCAGGCAACTGCAATTAGATTACACTAGCAGACTGATGTTTCACAGTCAAAAAAGTTTTTTTTTTTAAATTTACACTACTGTTACAGCAGATATGAGTGGTGGCACTAGTTGGCAAGTGGGCCTGGCACACACGCTGGCAGGCAGGCAACTACAATTAGATTACACTAGCAGACTGATGTTTCACAGTCAAAAAAGTTTTTTTTAAATTTACACTACTGTTACAACAGATATGAGTGGTGGCACTAGTTGGCACTTGGCAAGTGGGCCTGGCACACACGCTGGCAGGCAGGCAACTGCAATTACATTACACTAGCAGACTGATGTTTCACAGTCAAAAAAGTTTTTTTTTTAATTTACACTACTGTTACAACAGATATGAGTGGTGGCACAAGTTGGAACTTGGCAAGTGGGCCTGGAACAAACGCTGTCAGGCAGGCAACTGCAATTAGATTACACTAGCAGACTGATCTTTCACAGTCAAAAAAGATTTTTTTTAAATTTAAACTACTGTTACAACAGATATGAGTGGTGGCACTAGTTGGCAAGTGGGCCTGGCACACACGCTGGCAGGCAGGCAACTACAATTAGATTACACTAGCAGACTGATGTTTCACAGTCAAAAAAGTTTTTTTTTTTTAAATTTACACTACTGTTACAACAGATATGAGTGGTGGCACTAGTTGGCAAGTGGGCCTGGCACACACGCTGGCAGGCAGGCAACTACAACCAGATTACACAAAAAGACTGATGTTTCAAAGTCAAAAAAGTTTTTTTTTTAAATGTACACTTACACTATTATTAAACAAGATATGAGTGGTGGCACTGGGCAAGTGGGCACAGTATACGCTGTGAGCCTGACACACACGCTGGCAAGCAGGCAACTGCAATTAGATTACACAAGCAGACTGATGTTTCACAGTCAAAAAAGTTTTTTTTTTTTTTTAAAATTACACTACTGTTACAACAGATATGAGTGGTGGCACTAGTTGGCAAGTGGGCCTGGCACACACGGTGTCAGGCAGGCAACTTCAATTAGATTACACTAGCAGACTGATGTTTCACAGTCAAAAAAGTTTTTTTTTTTAAATTTACACTACTATTACAACAGATATGAGTGGTGGCACTAGTTGGCAAGTGGCCCTGGCACACACGCTGGCAGGCAGGCAACTGCAATTAGATTACAGTAGCAGACAGATGTTTCACAGTCAAATTTTTTTTTTATTTAAATTTACACTACTGTTACAACAGATATGAGTGGTGGCACTAGTTGGCAAGTGGGCCAGGCACACACGCTGGCAGGCAACTGCAATTAGATTACACTAGCAGACTGATGTTTCACAGTCAAAAAAGTTTTTTTTTAAATTTACACTACTCTTACAACAGATATGAGTGGTGGCACTAGTTGGCAAGTGGGCCAGGCACACACGCTGGCAGGCAGGCAACTGCAATTAGATTACACTAGCAGACTGATCTTTCACAGTCAAAAAAGTTTTTTTTTTAAATTTACACTACTGTTACAACAGATATGAGTGGTGGCACTAGTTGGCAAGTGGACCTGGCACACACGCTGGCAGGCAGGCAGGCAACTGCAATTAGATTACACTAGCAGACTGATGTTTCACAGTCAAAAAAGTTTTTTTTTTAAATTTACACTACTGTTACAACAGATATGAGTGGTGGCACTAGTTGGCAAGTGGGCCTGGCACACACGCTGGCAGGCAGGCAGGCAACTGCTATTAGATTACACTAGCAGACTGATGTTTCACAGTCAAAAAAGTTTTTTTTTAACTTTACACTACTGTTACAACAGATATGAGTGGTGGCACTGCAGGCAGGCAACTGCAATTAGATTACACTAGCATACTGATGTTTCACAGTCAAAATTACACAGGCAAAAAAATAAATAAAAAAAAATTATGTTCTAGCCCTAAAAAGGGCTTTTTTGGGTGCTGTCCTTACAGCAGAGATCAGATGAGTCCTTCAGGACTGTAGTGGACATTGAATACACTACCCTAGCTAACAATTTCCCTATAAAATGAGCAGCAGCTACACTATCCCTCCTCTCACTAACAATGCAGGATCAGAATGAATCTAAAATGGCTGCTGTTCAGGAGCTGGGAGGGCCTGTTAGGGAGTGTCTGCTGCTGATTGTCTGCAATGTGTCTGCAGACTGTGAGATACAGGGTCAAAATTTACTCAATGATGAGGAATAGGGGTTGGATCGAACATCTCATATGTTCACCCGCCGCTGCGAACGCGAACAAGCTATGTTCACCGGGAACTATTCGCCGGCAACAATTCGTGACATCACTAATTATATATGCAGAGATGAATCCAGTATTCAAGTAATCCCTGCAGCAGCTGTTTGATACAATCTGCCCATGCTTAACCCTAAAAATGAGCACAAAACCAGGACAGCAAATAAAACAAACACTGCAATTACCTGCAGCAGGTGTATTCTATCCCAAAAATTAAAAAAAGTTCATAGGAGGGCAAATGTATGCAATGTTAAGGTTGAAAAAACAACAACAAAATCACAGGTAGCTGTGTTTATCCCCTGTCAGCAGGTTGCTGTAAGACATCCAAGAAGAACTTACTTCACATCCAAGTCATTTCAAGTAAAACAACTTTTATTTAAAAGCATGAAGTAAAAATTACAGACCTGAGTTGTCTATGAAGTACTGTGTACTATTGTAAATATCTCCGACCCCCTTGAAGCATCACCAGATGCGTTTTGCCGTAGATTTGTCGATAGTGACTATCGATAAAGCTACGGCGAAATGCGTCAAAGACAACTCAGGTCTGTAATTTTTACTTCATGCTTTCAAATAAAAGTTATGTTTTACTTGAAATGACTTGGATGTGAAGAAAGTTCTTCTTGGATGTCTTACAACAAATCACCTTGTTGTTCCTTTGGAGAGAGACATACCTTAGAAGCAGGACTCACATTACTGAAGGAGTGAGTATATTGCACATTATTATAACGGATTTAACCTTGCACATCAAGTCCATTTCTATCTATCATTAGAAATTAACTATACCTCAAGACCAGCGCCATCCATTTCGTTTTGTCTATTGTTTGCACAGTCCTTGGGGAGAGACTGAGGAAGGGCAGCGGTCATCTTTTTATTCTAACAAGGAGAGTATTGTTTTTTAGCACATTGTGTTGAGCATATCTGTTTTTGTTAACATCTAACTTGTTTGCCACACACATTTTCTGTACACTCGATTCTTTTCTCCTACATGGCTAAAAACACTCTCAATGACTGGAGAGCGGCAAGACAAAATAAATATAATAATGCTTTTAAAGATAATGCACATCCTAGTTCCAACTGGGAAACCATTCTATCTAAACTAGAGAAATTATATGTAAAAGAAACTAAGAAGTGGTGGGAAACCACCTTTCTTAGCCGCTATTTAAATGAAAATCTAGTTCCTAGAGGATTAAGAGTTTACAAAATTCCAGCTTTTGGCATGAATGACAAAACTTTCTTAGATAAATGGAATGCGGCATTACACAAATGCTCAACAGAACTTGTTAGTTTACTATATGAATCTCAAGATATCAGACTTAAAAATATAGAAAAAGAAATAATAGCTTTAGAAAATGAATTAGATACATTTTTATCAGATAAACGCTGTATAGATAAATTTGAAGAAATAAAAAATAATGCCAAACAATTAGACGAACAGATCGGTAACTCTAAATATAAAAAATATCTAAGGGACAAAGATGATTTTGACAAAGGTATACAATATGTACAAATGCAAGAAGAAAATTCTAATACACAAAATAACTTTGTTAAAGGTTCTTATAATAACCACTCCTTTAATGGAGACAAACATTACATCAGTAATAAACCCTGGGAAAAAAACAGAGTTAACTATAGGACCCAACAGGGATCTTATAAACAGCCAAATTATTATGAAAGAAATCAAAATAATGATCAACATATTAGAGATAGGGATACCTACAATAGACATCCAAATAGTAATTCATACAGCTATCATGATGCCAAACAGGATAATAGAAATACATACAATTACAATTATGATGATAGATCACATCATAGAGATTCACACCCTTTTCCACCAAACCAAAATTGGGACAAACACAAATCAACACCACACACCAACCACCATTGGCCTCAACACAACAGATTTGCTCCCCTACAGAAGGACAGTCCCATTGCACCAGCAGACAGACACACCTCACACTTCAGGAACCAAGACAACAGGTCCAACCCAAAAAAACGAGAAAGGACACCAAATCAGTTAGAGGGAGAAGAGGAGGTGGAGGCAAGACACATGAGAAAAAGACATTTTTAAGTAAGATATATAATTTGTCCTCACAGCCAATTACTGAACAAGAAACACGAGTATTAGCCAAAGGACTTAAATTTGTACCAACCCAAGGAGTAAATACTTTCCAATTATTCATAGACGCCCAGAAATTCATCAGAAATTTAACTATTAAACGTTTCTTTATCAAAAAGGAAACTTTAAGTTACACACCTCCTGAGAGTGACCCGAGGACCAAATTATAAAAAATCCATCTAAATTCTATCCTAGCCATTTTAAAGGGCCATGTATAGATGTCTTTGGGAAACTGATAATGAAAGACATAGAAAATATGAGACATCAACCCAAATATTATAACTTATCAAAAGTAGAATCTGAAATTCTAAAAGAACTTAATAAGAGAGAGGACATCGTCATAAAGGAAGCTGATAAGGGGGGAGGGGTAGTTATCATGGACAGGACATTTTATTTACAAGAAGCCAACAGAATTCTATCAGACACCAACACCTACCAAATTCTAAACCACTCCCGCAAAAAAGAATTCAGTCAAGAATTACAAGAATTACTAACAATAGCTCTAGATAGAGAGGTCATTAGCGAACAGGAATATGATTTTCTGTTTAAAACCAATTCAAAAACTCCAATTTTTTATTTTTTACCAAAATTACATAAGAATCCCCTACAACCCCCAGGTCGCCCAATCATTAGTGGCATAGATTCATTAACATCCAATTTATCAGCATTCATTGATTATTTTTTACAGCCTTATGCACAACAATCCAAATCATATCTAAAAGACACCACCAGTGTACTTAATATCATCAATCAATTAAAATGGGAACCTGATTATTTGTGGGCTACCATGGATGTTACATCATTATATTCTATAATTGACCATCAAAAAGGCCTAACAGCCATTAAATGGAAACTAACACAAGATCCCAATTTATCTGAAAAAATGTTAGACTTTATTCTGGCAGCCATAAATTTTATGTTAACTCATAATTTCTTCTGGTTCAATGACTTACAATACCTACAAATCTGTGGCACCGCCATGGGCACCAGGTTCGCCCCCAGCTACGCCAATATTTATAATGACCACTTTGAACATCTCCACGTGTGGTCCAATGACGTGGCTGGGGCGAGCCTGGTGACATGGCGGAGATACATCGACGATGTCCTCTGTATTTGGAGGGGAAACATAGAAAATTGTCAGCAATTTGTCAATAATTTAAATAAAAACGACATGAACATCATATTGACTCCAGAACTACATAACACTAAAGCAACTTTTTTAGATTTGTCTATCACAACCATTGATGGATGTATACATACAAAAACACACTTTAAGGAATGTGATGCAAATACATACATTCAACATGATAGTCAGCACCATCCATCATGGTTAAAAGCTATCCCTAGAGGACAATTCCAACGTATTAGGAGAAATTGTGATAGAATAGAAGATTACGAGGAACAATCACTACTACTTAAAAAGAGATTTTTGGAAAAAGGTTACTCTTCAAGTAACCTTGAAGCAGACAGACAACTAGTCAAAAATCAGGATCGAAATTTAATTTTGGCAAAACATAAAATTACTACAAATAAACAATCCTCTTTTCCCAGATTCATCACAACATTCAACTCAGGGCACTATCAAATTACTAATATCATCAAAAAACATTGGCATATTTTACACAATGATGAATTCTTAAGTAAAACCATACCTATTAAACCTCAAATCACTTATAGAAGAGGTAGCAATTTTAAACAAAAATTAGCCCCATCTTTAATTAAAGGCATGGCCCCTAAACCACCTCTAAGTATATCTAACTTACAAGGTTTCTATACATGTGGAAAATGTAAAGGTTGCAATTATACAAAAAGAACCCATAAATCTTTTACTTCCTTCATAACAGGTAAAACCTATATAATCAAACACTTCATTACATGCAAAACTCAAAATGTTATATATTTATTGCAGTGTAACTGCCAGATTCAATATTTAGGACAAACTACCAGATTTCTTAAGACCCGTATTTTAGAACAACTTAACAAAATAGAGAAGAAACATGAGGACCATGGTGTCCCTTTACATTGCAATACTTGTCCCCAATTTAATTTTAAGAATTTTTCATGGATAGGAATAGAGAAGGTATCCACCCATTGGAGAGGAGGACATCTAGAACATGAGTTAAATAAGAGAGAACTATGGTGGATTCCCACGCTTAGAACTTACAACCATTGGGGGTTAAACAAAGACATTCGAATAGCAGCTTTTATTTAAATCAGCAATATTAGGGATCTAAAAACCTTTAAGTATATAGAGTAACTTTCACTTAATTAGTCACTTTGTTTATACACATAAACATTATTTAATTTAATCTAAAGTAATTTATTTAATTCTATTATTTAGTTTTTCACTTTAAGTACAATATCCAACATTATGGATATAATATCTATAAATGTAATAAACATAGCTTTCACATTTTAAACTCACAATTTATTTTTTCAAGATAAGATATAATAATATGAAAATAACAATTTTTCTCATACACTAAATTCATCCTGTACTTAAATAAAATAGCACGGAACAACAATTAAAATTTAACATCTTCTAAAGTCTTTATATTGCACACACAACTTCACAAAGTTTAAAGCTTTTTAATATGGTCACTATTTTTATGCTATTGAGATAAGTTGCTGCAAAACTGTCAGATACAATGTCATTATTTCTCTTCACATGTGATCAGAATGGATACTGCCGCTTTTCCTTTATTTTTTCTATCTATAGAATGTTAAGTCAAATTCTCACATCGGCACATTTGATTAAAGTCACGAGAAAGGACGTTTTTTCTGATTGGCCAAAAATAACATGTGACCAAACGAGCCCACGCAACACCACAGATCGACGGAGAACTTTTCATCAATATGGGATTGGCCAAAAGAATCACGTGACTTTATGGCGGACCTAAAAGGGACCCAAAACAAAAGGAATACTCGAATGGGAACTTAACTTGGCTCTGTTTTCTCATTGGACGAAAAATCGAAAGAATTCAATGATTGGTTATTTTCCGTGTACATGTTTATGCCGAACCAAATATAAAATATTATGTTTTTAAATTTTAATAGAGCGACATAAAAGGATTTAACAATGCTAAGAATAAGGTTGGGCCTAAACATCCAGTTAAAAATCGTATTTTTTATTTGTGTTTCATGTGAGTCCAATTTCCTGTTACATACAGGAAATTGGAACATCGATACCTTTGTATAAAAACCCGGCTACAATGTCACAGCATTATACAAACTTTCACTTGTTTTTATTGCTTTTTATTGCTCTTGAAAAAGACGCTTGAGCGTTGAAACGCGTAGAGCTAAAATAAACCTTTTTTATCTCTTACATTTGAATCATTTTTTTCCTGTGACGAGCCAGACTTTCTACTTTGTATAAGTAAGTTACTACTTGTTTTTCAACCTAAGTCATTACTTTACTGCTGATGGGGTTTTAATCCTTTTCCAGCCCTGTTGAAAATCACCTTGTTGTTCCTTTGGAGAGAGACATACCTTAGAAGCAGGACTCACATTACTGCAGGAGTGAGTATATTGCACATTATTATAACGGATTTAACTTGCAAATCAAGTCCATTTCTATCTATCATTAGAAATTAACTATACCTCAAGACCAGCGCCATCCATTTCGTTTTGTCTAATGTCTTACAACAACTTGCTGACAGGTGAAATACACAGCTACCTCTGATGTTTTGTTTTTTTTTCAACTTTACCATTGCATACATTTGCCCTCCTTTGAACTTTTGTATATGCAGAGATGGTAGAATTGTTTTCATTCTCTTTCTTACCTTTTTCTTGCTGGGGGGAAAGGGGTGCCTGCCTAGTACATTTTTAAATAGCTTAATAGAAACAGGGTAAAGTAAACAAAAACTGAATCAGGATTAGAGTTCAACAGAGTTGATATGTAAAGATAGGCCAATTAAAGACCTACACAAGAAAGATTTTCACCAAGGTGCAACTGGAGGTGGTCTCATGGGACAGGGTTCTGCCTATTAGGGCTCCAATCAGGGGCCCCAGTTCTCAATTAATTGTTGCCTTGTGGAGGCTGATTCTAGGTCTCAACATGCCATGGTTGCAGCAGCAATTTTTTCAGCATATCTTGGCCCTGTCTAGGGGAGAGAACAACATGCGGGGTTCCATCTTTGGTAATAGCAAGCCTTGTCGGGAAGCCCCAGCAGTAGCAAATCTGATGCAATCTTAAGGTGCTGGTGACTTCAGTGAAAGATCTCTGTAACAGTGTATTCAAGGACAGATTGGGGAACAAAGTGACATCCTTGAACTGCCGGAGAGAAAAGGTTGGTGCAGGAGTTCTCATCAACTTCTCTTTGTAAAAAAAGTATTGGAAAAATCTATTGTGATCCTGGGTTTATCCATAGGAAGATTCTTGGGCCTTGCTGCTCTGTGAATGCGATCAATTCTACATTCCCCACTGGGGGACCCCAGAATAGCTTGGAATAGAGACTGGGTGAATTTTTCAATTTCTTGTGGGGTCACAGTCTCAGGAATGTCCCTGATCCTCACGTTATTCCGCCGGGAGCGGCCTTCTAAGTTGGCCAGCTTGGCCTTTAAGGATGAAACCTGATCAGCAAGGTTCTCAGTGTAGCTCACCCAATTCGTATGGTCCATTAGCAAGTCCTCTTGCTTTCTCTCAATAATATATGTCATTAATGGAAGAGATATCCTTACAATTGTTTCATGGAATCCATAGTAATTGCATCCCCCTGTGATCGCGAGGGTGGAGAGTGTCTGGAGCTGGGTCTCTCATCTGAAGCATCAGGAGAGAGAGATTTATAATCATCATCATCAGATAAACCCGGATTAAGATCTCTGAGAGTCTGGAAGTTTTCCAAAACTGTTTTTTTTTTGGAGGACATGCTGTGTTTTTGTTTCCTCCTTCCATACTACAACATTATTATATATGTGAGATGTTCTAGCCTTTGCTACTTTATATCAAGATATTATAGTATAGAAGATATACACAGCACAGCAGTGTTGGTCACTAAAAGCACACACTGGCAGGGGAGGGAACAGCAGCTTTTTAGTCTGCCATAATGTGCTCAAGCAGATTTAGAAGTAAAGAAATAAAAAGTCCTAAGGAGCCCTCAGGTTGCTTATAAATGTCAAAATAGGACAAAGAGGCCTAAATGGTAGAGGTGGGGCCAGGTAGAGCTGGGTCAGGATTAAGTGAGTGGTCACTTTGGAAGTGCTATTTTCCTTTACTTAGCAGAGTGTCTCCTATGTTGCCTCAGTAGCTGATCATCCAGTGCAGAGGCCCACTGTTCAGTTATTTTAAAGCTTCCTTAATGCTTGCCTCAAGGGTCTGCAGAATCAGACTTCTTCCTGATTGACAGTCTGCACAGTCCTGGCCTGTTTAGGAGTGAGGGACTCTGCTGACTTAAGTCTCCAGACTCACGTGGTTGAGGCTCTGAGTGACTCATGTGGGACTATATATGTTTAAAGCCCAAGTTTTGATGCTGCTTTTTAGTTATCTGGGTTGCAGGTAGCTAAGCAGTGAGCTGTACTTTCATGTGGGCGGTACAGGGTAATGTTCTGCACTGATTGTGTGGGAGAACTGCGCACTTACCAAAATGGCTGTCCACGCCAATTCAGCTTATGGCTCCGGTCGGCCCTCTTCTGCTGCTAGTGTTATAGCCAATCCCTGGATGTTGTAGTCTGGCTAGTGTCTGGAACCAACTGCCGACTGTCCAATATGCCCAAAAGATTGTGCGGTAGGTAAGGCCTCAGCAGGCGTTGGGTTGGCTCATCACTCAATTCCTCTTGAATTATCACTGCTACTGTCAGATCTCGGAGGCTTAGTCTGTGGGGTTGTGTACCTTCTGATCTGGAGCTAGGGCTCCTTCAAACCTCCGGTCAATTGGTGTTGGATTAAAGTACAGGCTGCATAACTCGGAGGCCGCTGTCCGGGTGGTTGCTCTGCCAAGCTGACAGCACTGACTGTTTATACCCCTCGATTTGTTATCTTCGATGGTCAGGGATACTTTTGTATCCCAGAAACTATACTAATTTTAACACTAATAGTCTGGAGAGCTACAGACTCACACATCTGCTCTCTCTGCTGTCTAACTCCGCCCCCCCAATTCAAAACTTTTTTTATAAGTAAAAACTTGCACCCAGAAGTAAAATGGTTTTAAAAAAAAGTAATTTGTATTATCATGACCATAAATTTAAGGGAAGTAGCTGATCATGTGTGTAAATTTATTTTCAGAAAGAGTTGTATTCTGTTGTATTTTGGAAGTCTTAGAACTCTGTAATGAAATCATAATAGATAAATGCAAATGTACTATGAGCAGTGGATTACTTATCTATGGGTACATCTATACAAAGTTCTTACTGATCATAGGCCATTGAAAACTTTACTAACTAACTACAAACAGACTTGGTCAAGCAGGAAACAGCATTCCTAGATGGTCAGCTATACTATTCTCTTTGACATATGATACAGACCAGGAAATGAAAATGTGGCAGCTGATTGCCTGTCTCGCTTGCCTTTCACATCAACTGATGTTCAACTGGAGGATGATGTTGAAGTTGTTTTACTTATTACAAGCTCTGTCACTACAGTAACACAATAACAAATTCAAGCTGCCTGTTTATCATGCCCAATTTAGCAACCATTATGGGAGTTTCTATTAAAGAAATGGCCTAGCACATAAATTCTAAAGCATTTGATTCAGCATTGCTGCTTTATTTTAAAGTGGGTGATGAACTTCTCTAACACAATTGTTGTGCTTCAAGACATACACTGATTAACTATGCCAAAAGAATTAGAACCTACATTCATAAGTTTTGTTCACAATACACTACTAGTGGAAGTGGCAACATATGTAGGTTTGACACTGATGCACTAACTGGCTGTTATAAAACTGAAGATGATGGTGGCAATGGAGAGAATCAATGCAGATGGAGACTGCTTGCTTTAAACAAAAAATGAATAGCATCTGTAGTGAAATCTTCTCGGGCTCAATTTCAAGTTGCTCCTGGTACAAAGTAAAGGGTGGCTAGAGAAGACATGCAGGCAGAATATTATATTTGCATCGGCCAAACCAGAGACTGGGGAATTCTGCTCAAAATGTCCCTCTTTTCCCTAACTGCTTTTAACAATGGGATTATCTACTACTCCCCCTCAATGACTGTCCTGGTGCTGCAAAAAAACCCTCTGATTCTAATAAACCCACTCGGCTGATGATATAAAATATGGAGGAAATCAAGAGTGGTGGAACTGGCATTAATAGAACTGATGGTGGCACTGGGACGAGCACTGGTACCGGTGGTTTTGGGAGTAGACTAAAGTGTTGATATGTATATGGAGGCTGCTTGGTAACCTGAGACCCCCTCCTGATCATACTTTTAGACTTGGAGCCAAACAATATTTCACAAAATGTTCCAAACCAGCTTGGGGATAAATAACATAAAATGTACTCTTTATTAAACCATGTTAAAAGCAAAAAGGGTTATAAGGCTCAGGCATAGGATAGCCTAACAGTTGAAACTGTCCCTAACAGTTAAAACTGTCCGCAACCATTATTTACAACTTTTTTTATTCAAAATTTGTCATAAGACCCTGCATACTTTAATTCAGCAGTCTACACACATGCCCCACTTTGCACATCCTGATGGTTGGATGTAACACTGTTTTCATTCAACATAATCTGCATAGTGGAGCCTTCATCTTTAGTTGAGTTTCACAGCTCTGTGGTCCAAGTAAGGGCCTTGTTTTCTTATGTAACAAAGTCTTGGAAGTTTGTCTGATACAACAAATAACAAGTTGTTTAATTTTAAAGACCTTTACTGTGCACTATTACACAAATAGACTAGTTTACTATAAAGTTGATACAATTTTGCAAGATTTCAATACTTGGTACTGTGTACTACAAAGTTGATACAGTATTTCTAAATATCAGTACTTCATAAATTGATTAAATAAATCTTTCAAGATTAGTGCCATTATTAGCACATACAAAGTGAATGTTTTTAGTTGAAACATATTTGCTCTATATATATTGGAGCCAAATAATGTCAATTCAGCAACTACACCTTCCCCTCATTGTCCTCTTTACTTTTATCAGTGGACTTTGATTAACTTTACTTCTACTAATGTTTCTGCTACTAGGTGGATATGGGATTGCCTGCTACAGCAGATGCTAAAGATGATCCTGCTGCTGCTGCCACAACTGTGACTGCCTCTCTTGCTTGAGCCAGAGGAACAGAAAATGGTCTTGAAAATTATATTTGACTCTTGAAAACAGAGACAACAGTGCTTGTCCCACTTATGCCCATTAGACAAGTAGAAGCAGACACAGACTCTGCACTGGTGGTGATGGTGGTAACGGTGGAAGCCCAAAATATAGTACACTGTGACTGATAAACAATTTTATGACAGAATAATATAATTATATATTATTAACAAAAAGATTGTTTCATTTTGTTAATCTTCCACTGCAATAGCAATTATGGTTTCAATTAAATAAGGGGTACAAAAAAAAAAGATGCAATAGCACTACACTTGTATTGCTGGAAATGCCTTATATTTTCTTTGTCAAATTACATTTTATATATTCAGGCTAGAGTGCTGTGCATAAAGAATACTATTTTTAAAAGGAAGTGAGAAGTTTCTGACTGGGAGCATACAAATAAATGTATGTGCATGCTTCTAGTCAGAAACTTCTGACTTCTTTTTAAAAATAGATGAGGGGTACTCTGTACTACGAAATATGTAACACTAAAGACTGTCACCTAGATTACAAGTTGTGAGTACATGTTTTAACGCTGAAAAAATTGTAATTTCAGCATTAAAACAGCAATGCAGCTATTACAAGTCTTGTCGGTATAGCTGTACCGCAAGCCTTTTAGCCTATAACGCAACAGGCTACTTCCATGGGATTCCATAGCGCTGCCATTATGAGTTTTGCGGTGAGGCTAAAAAGCTTGTGTTCCTGCCTATACCGACAAGATCTGTTTCGCAATCTAAAAGCAGTAGTTATGAGTTTTCCGCTACAAAACTGTTACATAAAACTCATAACTAAAGTGTTATAAAAAAACACTAACACCCATAAACTACCTATTAACCCCGAAACCGAGGCCCTCCCACATCGCAAACACTATATTAAACTTATTAAACCCTAATCTGCCGTTCCCAACAACGCAGCCAATATTAAAAATTATTAACCCCTATTCCGCCGCTCCCCGACATCGCAGCCACTTTACTAAAGTTATTAACCCCTAAACTGCTGCCCTCCCACATCGCAAACACTATTTAAATATTATTAACCCCTTATCTGCCTTCCGCCCACATCGCCCCACTATACTAAAGTTATTAAGCCCTAATTCCTCTGCCACTATAAAAAAAACTATTAACCCCTAAACCAAAAGCCCCCCACAATAAAATATACTAAATAAACCTATTAACCCCTAAACCGAAAGCCCCCACATTGCAATAAACTAATTTAAACTAGTAACCCCTAAACCTAACACCCCCCCAACTTTATATTGAAATTACAATTTCCCTATCTTGAATTAAATTAAAACTTACCTATCAAATTAAAAAAAAAACTAAGTTTAATCTAACAATTAAACTAATATAACTATTAAACTAACATTAAAGTAACTACCAATTAAATCAACTATATTACACATAAAAAAATCCTAACACTACTCTAAAAATTACAAAATATCTAATTACAAAAAATAGAAAATACTAAATTACAAAAAATAAACACTAAATTACGAAAAATAACAAGTAAAATTATCAAATATAAAAAAGAATTACACCTAATCTAATAGCCCTATAAAAATAAAAGCCCCCCCCCAAATAAAAAACCCTAGCCTATAATAAACTACCAATAGCCCTTAAAAGGGCCTCTTGTAGGGCATTGCCCTAAGTTAAACAGCTCTTTTACTTGTAAAAAAATACAAAAGGGGCCTATCTATCAAGCTCATAAACACCGCTGCTCCATTACCTGTCCGCCTGCTCTGAGCAGGCAGACAGACATCACCGGAATTCAACGAGATTGAGTACGATCGGGTTAATTGACAACCCCTGCTGGCGGCTGATTGGCCGTGAGTCTGCAGGGGGCGGCGTTGCACCAGCAGCTCTTGTGAGCTGCTGGTGCAATGCTGAATACGGAGAGCGTATTGCTCTCCGTATTCAGCGAAGTCTGGCGGACCTGATCCCCACTGTCGGTTCAGGTCCGCCAGACTTTGGTAAATAGAGGCCATAGACTCCCCCAACAGTAAAACCCACCACCCAACCAACCCCCAATTTAAAAAAACCTAACTCTAACAAAAACCTAAGCTACCCAATTCCCTGAAAAGGGCATTTGTATGGGCATTGCCCTTAAAAGGGCATTTAGCTATTTTGCATTGCTCTGAAAAGGGCATTTAGCTCTTTTACGAATAGCCCAAACCCTAAACTAAAAAAAAAAAAAACACCCAAGAAACCTTAAAAAATCCTAACACTTATCCCTGACAATCCACTTACAGTTGCTGAAGTCCCGCTTGAAGGATCTTCATCCCGGTTGCTCCATCGTCATCCAGGCAGCTCCATCTTCATCCAGGCGGCATCTTACATATTTACATATATAAACACATAAATACACATATATAGACATGTATACATACAAACATAAATATTTGTAGATCTCTCTCTCTCTCTCTTATTAAAGTCTGGCGGATCAGGTCCGCCAGACCTCACTGAATACGGCGAGCAATACGCAATATTCAGCATTGCAACGCCGCCCCCTGCAGACTCACGGCAAATCGGCCGCCAGCAGGGGGTGTCAATCAACCCGATCATACTCAATCGGGTTGATTTCTGGTGATGTCTGTCCGCCTGCTCAGAGCAGGCGGACAGGTTATGGAGCAGCGTTCGTTGTGACCGCTGCTTCATAACTGCTGTTTCTGGCGAGCCTGATGACTCGCCAGAAACACGGGGCATCGGAGCTTGATACATATGCCCCATTGACTCCTTACCCATTGTGCTTAAAGGAATATGGTGGCACCTCACTGACGAGGCCCAATGAAGGCCAAAGCAATCATTTGGTGTTGCCATCTTCCATGTCCAGAGAGAGATTGCCTAGTATTTTGGTGCTGTACTGATCTTGTTAGGCGGGATCAGACTCATATACTTCAGGAAAGTTCTTCTCTGTGAAATGCATTATTGGGCAAAATGAAGCTGCACCCAGATGTTATTGAGCTGATGTTCACTACTGAGGGTGCACTCTTTTATAAATATATATATATATATATATATATATATATATATATACACATCAACATTGGAGCCCTTCCCAGTCAAATACCTTGCCATATTCTATTTGGACATTCACTCAAGCCCAACCCATAACATTTAACTTGTAATATGAATGCTGTTTAGTGTGGTTACAATATTAATTTATCCCTTCAATGCGCATGAAGAGCCGTTCTCATCATCGTTCTCATCATGCAGGGGGATTGGGATCAAACACTGTTTTTTGCAGTTCCCCCTCACTACAGGCTGAGGATCGTCTGACCTAGTGGCCGGCACTCCCAGGGTCCATTGGAGTTCTGATGACGTCACTTCATATGCATGTGATGACATCACAAAGGGGGCAGAACCAGGAAGCTCACTGTAGCTGCAAGGGAGCTGGATAGAGGAGGTTATTCAAACCTCTCAAGTTCAGCTCCCATAGCAGACCCCTAATTTGAATGGTCTTTTAAAAATAAAGTGGAAAAAACACATAGGGATTTTATTATATGTAGTTATGGGTCATTTGTAGAGACCCCTAATAAAGTTTATTTTATAGTAGACAAGTCCTTCTCTCAAAAAAAATATGAATATGATCACTTTGGTAACAGTGAACACCTAGCGAGAATAAAAGTGCTTTTATTTCTGTTCTTAACAATGGGACTTCTCTAATCTATATTATAAACACCAAAAGCCTATATGGGCCCCTATTTCACATGTGGCTACCCATGATGAAAATTTAGTTGGGTGATCACATTAACAGCAGGGGTCACTTAGCCATTTTCATTATTATTTACTCAACAGTCCACTTTCTAGGAAGGAATGGAATATTATCTTTCAACGTAATGCCAAAGCATCAATATCAGCGTCCATTCTAGAAACAAACTATAAATTATTAATGAGGTGGTACTTAACCCCTAATAGAGATAAAGCCATATTCCCTAATTCTTCAGACCGATGTTGGAGAGAATGTGGGGAGAAAGGTACTCTTATATACATATGGTGGTCCTACCCAAAAATATCTAATTTCTGGTCTTTAGTGGGAATAGAGATAAATAGGTTACTCTCGATGCAAATACCGTTAGATCCCACATTAATGCTACTGAATAAACTTATACCGAAAATATCAAATGTACATCATATGGCCTTAATTATTGTCTTGAATAGCACTAAACAGATAATACCTAGATACTGGAAACAAACTAAAACTTCAACTATGGGGCATATTTATCAAGCTCCGTATGGAGCTTGAGGCCTCTTTTTCCGACGAGCAGAAGTTGTCAAGTTATTAAGACCGCTGCTCCATAACCTGTGCGCCTGCTCTGAGGCGGCAGACAGAAATCAACCCGATCTAATTCGATTGGGTTGATGGACACCCTCTGCTAGTGGCAGATTAGCTGCAAAACTGCAGGGGGCGGCATTGCACCAGAAGCTCACAACTGCTGGTGCAATGATAGATGCCGACAGCGTATGCTGCCGGCATTTATCGATGGGCAGCAAACATGATACACTACTTCGTATCATGTCCGCTTGCACATTGTTAAATATGCCACAATATCTGCATGGCAATAACAAATACACCACACAATTGTAATGAAAAAACTACACTACCAGTTAATGAATCAGATGGAAGCATATTATAGTATAGCAAATATACTACAGATAAAACTATAGGATGTCATACTTTATATATAACCTTATGGAAAATAGATAAAATATACAGTTAGCTAAAATACTATTTTGCAGAAGATGTTATATTTGTTCAACCACGGGTTACCTTATTATGTTATTTGTTTTTGTCTTATTTCTCTTTTGTTTTTGTTTTTTAAAGCTTTATATTTCTAATTAATATGAACTATTGTTATTAAGGTGTATCCTTTGGATGGTTGATGTGGACTCCATGGAATCTACAGAGTATTTTGTGTATCACCATGAACTTCTACACTTTAAATGTGGGACAAGATATTTAGTATATACTACAGCTGAAAAATGGCAGATATTGTTTAGTGCTACTTATGTTTATTTTACTATTATTTTTAGTGACGTGTGTAATTGAAAGTGTTGAATAAAGCTTGTGAAAATTAAAAAAATTAAAATAATATATATATATATATATATATATATATATATATATATATATATATATATATATATATATATATATACACATATATATAACCAACTTGATATGAATCTGCCATCCTACAGTGAACCACACGGTTGTTCTGTGCAAATAATACAGCTTCACCAAAAAACAGAAACAAACCACGATGTTTTCAAACGTGGGGTCAAATTTATTGACGTTTCGGGGAGTAAACCTCCCTTCCTCAGAACATGTTCTGCGGAAGGGGAGGTTTACCCCCTGAAACGTCAATAAATTTGGGAGCAGGATTGTGTATTGGATTGTGAATACAACCGAGATAATAGTATTAGCCTGTGGCTAAGATTTATAGATGACATATTAGTCATATGGGAAAATACAGTAGAAAATTTACTTAAATTTATAGAGCAATTAAATACAAATAAATGGAATTTAAAATTTACCTTTTCCCAGAGTACAGCAGATATTCCCTTCTTGGATTGAATTGTTAAGATAATAAACAATAAGATACAAACATCTACCCATAGAAAACCCACAGCAGGAAATACTTTATTGGCTTACAGTAGCCATCATCCACATAATTTAATCAATAATATACCTTATGGTAAATTTTTGCAGCTTAAAATAAACTGCTCAGATGAAAATCAATTTAAATTGGAAGCTAGGGAACTCAAAGATAGATTTAAAGACAGAGGATACCCCAATACAACTTTAAAAAGAGCTTTTAATCAATCAAAAATTATATCAAGAGATGATTTATTGTACAAAAGTAAGAGGAATATAATTTCAGACGCAAGCACTGTCAGATTTATAACTAATTATCACAATAAATGGAAAGAAACTAGGAAGATCCTAGAGAGACATTGGCACATACTCCAAGCAGAGCCATCCTTAGCAGATATAGTAGGGGAAAGACCATCCCTAACAGCAAGAAAAGCTTATAATTTAAAAGACAATTTAGTGAGAAGCCACTTTAGCTATAAACAGATAAACTTTGCACCATTTTTGTGAATACTATAAAGGTTGGTACTGTGAACTCTGAAGTATGTCTAGGTTAATAATATCCAACATTATTAGTAGAGATAAATAAAGTGCAGTATTCCACTCCCCTGTTACTACAAAAATATTACAAAAATATGGGATAAGAGGATAAAATATTACATGAAGCCTTTTTCGTTCTTTCTTTGGTTACTATAAGTGAATGATAAGGTATATCAATATATTTATATTGTTCTGTATAAAATGCAAATATGGCTGTATTGTTGGAGAAGTGTAAATAGTTTAATAAATATGATACAAATACTACAGCAACATAGTATGAAATAATATGGACACAATTTCACACCTGGGATTAAAAGTATAGAAAAAGGAGGAGTTTTCAGGCAGATTTAAGCCTAAGGGCGTCTGCAACTAATTACAAACTCAGCCGGAAGAAGCCTGTTGATTTATGGGTGAAACGCGCGTAGCTGCATGTATAGCGGAGGGGTAACAGCTGACCTTCTCTGCCGAAGTTTGGAGTACCTACAATTATTAAAGTCCTAATGGTAAGCTTTTTAGCCAACAGCAACAGTTGACAAGGCGTGAATACACCACTAAGTGCCTTGTGAAGAGCGGAACTAAGACTGAGGAACCCATGAAGCACTAATGGACTAAGGTACTGCATGTTTACATATACTTAACAGCCTTGATGGGATCTACAACCCTAAGTAAATCTTAGGTGTATCGCCCTGCGTATAAGTAGCTGTAATTGCTGGGTATGAAGTGCAACGGTCCGCTATTCTAATAAGATGCCTATACAAATATCCTTAAATTCAATATAACAGCTCCGATTATTTGCTGTATGGCGGCTGCCTTAGGAGATCAACTTATGGGACATAAATGTTTCATTTTTTGCTTCCAGGAAGATTTGCAAATTTTAACCCTGGAATAGAGGCCTCTAAAAGGGTTTTCAGTATTAAGACTGCTGTTTGCTAGTCTATTGTATTTTGGGACTCCTTGCTTTTGAATCACTGTTGATATGTTTTGTTAGCATATTGTGTTTAGTAAACATATATATACAGGGAGTGCAGAATTATTAGGCAAGTTGTATTTTTGAGGATTAATTTTATTATTGAACAACAACCATGTTCTCAATGAACCCAAAAAACTCATTAATATCAAAGCTGAATAGTTTTGGAAGTAGTTTTTAGTTTGTTTTTAGTTTTAGCTATTTTAGGGGGATATCTGTGTGTGCAGGTGACTATTACTGTGCATAATTATTAGGCAACTTAACAAAAAACAAATATATACCCATTTCAATTATTTATTTTTACCAGTGAAACCAATATAACATCTCAACATTCACAAATATACATTTCTGACATTCAAAAACAAAACAAAAACAAATCAGTGACCAATATAGCCACCTTTCTTTGCAAGGACACTCAAAAGCCTGCCATCCATGGATTCTGTCAGTGTTTTGATCTGTTCACCATCAACATTGCGTGCAGCAGCAACCACAGCCTCCCAGACACTGTTCTGAGAGGTGTACTGTTTTCCCTCCTTGTAAATCTCACATTTGATGATGGACCACAGGTTCTCAATGGGGTTCAGATCAGGTGAACAAGGAGGCCATGTCATTAGATTTTCTTCTTTTATACCCTTTCTTGCCAGCCACGCTGTGGAGTACTTGGACACGTGTGATGGAGCATTGTCCTGCATGAAAATCATGTTTTTCTTGAAGGATGCAGACTTCTTCCTGTACCACTGCTTGAAGAAGGTGTCTTCCAGAAACTGGCAGTAGGACTGGGAGTTGAGCTTGACTCCATCCTCAACCCGAAAAGGCCCCACAAGCTCATCTTTGATGATACCAGCCCAAACCAGTACTCCACCTCCACCTTGCTGGCGTCTGAGTCGGACTGGAGCTCTCTGCCCTTTACCAATCCAGCCACGGGCCCATCCATCTGGCCCATCAAGACTCACTCTCATTTCATCAGTCCATAAAACCTTAGAAAAATCAGTCTTGAGATATTTCTTGGCCCAATCTTGACATTTCAGCTTGTGTGTCTTGTTCAGTGGTGGTCATCTTTCAGCCTTTCTTACCTTGGCCATGTCTCTGAGTATTGCACACCTTGTGCTTTTGGGCACTCCAGTGATGTTGCAGTTCTGAAATATGGCCAAACTGGTGGCAAGTGGCATCTTGGCAGCTGCACGCTTGACTTTTCTCAGTTCAGGGGCAGTTATTTTGCGCCTTGGTTTTTCCACACGCTTCTTGTGACCCTGTTGACTATTTTTAATGAAACGCTTGATTGTTCGATGATCACGCTTCAGAAGCTTTGCAATTTTAAGAGTGCTGCATCCCTCTGCAAGATATCTAACTATTTTTTACTTTTCTGAGCCTGTCAAGTCCTTCTTTTGACCCATTTTGCCAAAGGAAAGGAAGTTACCTAATAATTATGCACACCTGATATAGGGTGTTGATGTCATTAGACCACACCCCTTCTCATTACAGAGATGCACATCACCTAATATGCTTAATTGGTAGTAGGCTTTCGAGCCTATACAGCTTGGAGTAAGACAACATGCATAAAGAGGATGATGTGGTCAAAATACTCATTTGCCTAATAATTCTGCACTCCCTGTAGTATATAAAGTACTTTGCTGGAACTTCTGTCTTTCCTGGTGTCGTCTTAACCATTTTTCATTATTATTCATTATCCCCTAGTTCTGGTTTAAGAGTTACTTTGTTTATTTTTTCTTTGTATATATATATATATATATATATGCATACACACACACACATATATATATATATATATATATATATATATATATATATATATATGCATACACACACACACACACACATATATATATATATATAGATATATATATATATGTATATATATATATATATATATATATATATATATATATATATATATATATATATATATATATATATGTAAATAAAGATGGAATACCAGGGCTAAAACTTAAATCTTTGGTAATTATTGTATAGTTAGACTTATAGGTCTATGTAAGGTATTATTCTGTACCTGCCTAGAGTATTTATACCAGTTAAGGGGACAAGTGTCCTAATAGGTGGCTTATGTATGTAATCATGCTGCGTGAAAATGATACAGTGTACCCTTAACACTGTTAGAAATTGTAATAGGCAAGAGGAAATCAGTATAGTTCAGCGCACAGATAAAAAGTCTTTTTACATATATTTTATGAACTAAAAAGTCCAGTAAGGCAAAAACAATGTGGATGGTAAATGGTTTTCTTCTTACCAGAATTTACCCCAATCATATGAGGTAATGTTTGCACTCCAAAAACCAGCAATAAGATGGTCCTCCGGTCTATGGTTCTTCTCCTCAGTTGTTTCCTATGATAGATGAATCTTGTGGAACACTCTCAGCCGATGGATGGAAAGAAACTTCCCGGTAGAAACTTTCTGGTAGAGACTTCCAAATCTCTCTGTGGTGATATATCTTTGTATCCCCCAGGAGTATGGTTGTATTATAGATATTCTCTGCAGAGTGTTATGAAAAAGACAAAGGAAAATCACATAATGTAACTCTGTCATAAAATTGATTTATTGTTGTTTAAAAAGATTTACACTTACATTTATTGCCCTCAATCCTTAATGAGGTAAGCATTCAGGCATATACATAAAAGTTAATAAATCCTATGTAGGTATATCAGCTGTTGTCCCCTCCTCCAGGCTGGGAGGTCTAGGAGTTGTTGAGTCCCAACAGTGTTGTCTCTTTATAAGAGTTGTTATATAAAAATTACACAGTACCTTATACTGTGTTAATATCTTGTGTTGTTTTCTTTTAAAAATACCAATGTTAAAACCTATAAATGCGTTCAAAAAGTGCACAGAATAATAATTTCTTAAGTGTCTGTTTGTTGCATATAGCATGTTTTTATGCTGAAAACATGCGATGCAATACAATGTTGCCCAAAGGAAAAAAATGGATTAAGAATAAATATTCAATATAAGCGTGTCAGATGCTGCTACTGGATGCCAGTATGGTAGTGAAAAGATCTGTACACCCACTCCAAATTCGTTACACATTTCAAAGGGTTTGTCTACTTATATATATATAAATTTCAAAAGTAGAAAGAAGGCTGGCACATCTCCTTGTAGTCTTAAAAACTTTTCTTTATTCAGTCATGTAAAACAAGCGGGGTTGCAAAGCTCAGAACTATGCTTTACATGTTTTGGCTTCTCAGCCTTAATCATAAGCATAGTACAACTAAAAAACTGCTAAAATGAATAGGGCTTGCCCCACACCTATTGGACAAAATAAATCATGTGACTGACCATACCAAGACTATTCCGTGGTTTTAAGGTGGAGTATAGAGATAAAGATAGAAATATATATGTTTAGCTAGCAATACCAAATCAATCTAAGCTGTACATACAGGATAATCTCTAAAAATAATAATGTACTGATTAGCACTCTTTTTGTTATAAATAGTATATACATACATTGCACGTAGTGTTAATCTAACTTTTTTTAAGGTGGAATACTATTATATATAGCTAAATGAATGCAATGTGGTAAAGAAAAATAATACACTGATAGTAGTAGAAAGATGGCAAAACTACTCATGGAGCTACTCCCAAAAGTTGATGAGGTCAAATATGGAATTATACACTTTGGGTATACTGGTATCAAGATTAAAAATCCAGAATGTCTCACGCTTCAAAAGTAGTTTCCCCATGTTGCCTCCTCATTTAGGCAACTTTACTGCCTCACTTACCATCCACTTGAGTGTATATGTCTAATAGGCGTGGGACAAGCCCTATTTATTTTAGCAGTTTTTTAGTTGTACTATGGTTATAATTAAGGCTGAGAAGCCGAAACATGTAAAACATAGTTCTGAGCTTTGCAACCCCGCTTGTTTTACATGACTGAATAAAGAAAAGTTTTTAAGACTACAAAGAGATGTGCCAGCCTTCTTTCTACTTTTGAAATTTATCCATTTTCCCTGACCGGCACGGCACCTCCCAGTTTTGCAGTGGATCTTCAGTTTGAGTGACGTTTCCTTGGAGATCTGACATTGGGCCATCATTGGAGGAGCGAAGTCACGTGGAAACCCGGAAGCGATCGGGAGCCCGGGTGCAGATTCAGTGGAGTGCATACCGAAGAGGAACACCAGCCGCTCTGTGCTTTTACCTGGAGCATATTCCTCATATTACCAGGGGTGGTGAGTTACTGTCCAGTTTATTTGCTGGTATTTCTGCCGTTAACAGGTAGCACCTTTAGGAGGGCTTATCATTTGGGACAGCTATTCATTCCTTTAGCGTCCAGGAAGTGTATGCACTACCAGCCTGACATTTTCTGCCTAAACACCTCAATTAATTGATTGTGTACAGAGCTGGTTGTTTGATACATCGTATAGTTTGTGGTATATATATATATATATATATATATATATATATATATATATATAGTGCAGGATCAGCAATGGTAGAAAGCAAAAATGTACAAGGGATAATTCAGTGACAAGGCCAGAAACAAATGCAAGTTCAAAGTTTAAGTTCAAGATCAAAGGGATACAGGAGCACCCAGAAAATAGTTCTATACAAGGTGAGAAAGAATGCAGAAACATCAATAAACGGATGCCGACGCAGGAAAAATGACGCGATATGGATGCACTGCATTGCCAAGGATGACACGACAAATCAGCAAAAAATGCGGTGGTACTCTAACACAACTAAAATAAAATGCAACCATACCAATGATAGATACATTGCTATGGAAAAAAGATGCAAGGCATGACATTTAATTTCTAGTTGCCTAGCTCAGTTTTTTTTTCTATTTTAAGGTCTTTCTCACTATTATTCCTTATTTGGAGATCATTGTTATTCTAGTAGGTTATATGTAACTTTTTTATAGTTTGTTCAGAACATTTGTGAAATTTATCTTGACTCATAATCATAATACAGAACAATTAATATTTATTACCATATTTATACAGAATTATTATTTAAAAAGTTTATTATAAATTTATCTTGAAATGTCTCACACGAAAACTACTAAATTAGCATCTTTAACATCCCACAAAGTAATCACATATTTAAAACCTAATATGACTAATAAACATACATGATTCATAAAATAACATGAGAATAACTGTTCACACCTTTATTATTTTTATGCTACAAGAACATTAACAATACAATAAAACACTCCATCTAAATTGTATTTTCAAATTAAAATACTACAGTCTTTTTTCTTGATTGAAACATATGCCCAAGATTCAGTCTTTATAGTCTTGAATTGGCTTCTAGTTGTACTTCATAAAGACAAATTCTGATTGATCACGTAGTGCAATTTGACTTACTTTTGAGGTGTATGTTGATTAGGGGCATTCCATAAAATGAGGTACTAAAAGGGATGCTATGAGATGCTATACATTTCCTTGAGTGACTCTGTATTATGATAAACCTTTCTTGTTTCAATAAATATTGTTGAACTGGTCTATCTGTGTAAGTAAAGTATTGAAAAAAAAGTACTTCACAATATTTAGTCTTTTTTCTTCCTTTGGAAGGTTTTTCTTCCAGGCATAGATAGATTAGAGTTTTTCACTATGTATTATTAATTAATTTATACTTTCCAATATATCTTTTTTCAACATTGATTATTTTAAGGAGTCTTTTTTTTTTCTTTAGTTTAGTATTTTTTTCTTTAGTTAAGGAATCCTAAAAATCTATTTCCAACCTTTGCTGACAATATCCTCTATTAATCATACCATTAAAAGTATGTGCTTGACAGCTTTCATTTTACCTAAATCGTATAGGCCTCTATAAGATTTTAAAATTGGTTTGGTGGTAAAGGCTTAAAAAATGGGTGGTTCAACAGTGAATACTAATTTGTAGAAAAATATTTGTCAAATTTTCTATTTACTGGACATTGGTTTCAGGTGTTTATTTCCCATAATCCAGGGGTGGACACAAACATAAGGTGGTCCTTTAAGGAACATTCACCTAGATCAGTGATTTTCAACCTTTTTTTTTGCCGTGGTACACTTTTTAACATAAAAAAATCCTGCGGCACACCACCATCCCAAAATTTTACAAAACCACACATTGTAGCCTAATACATCAAAAATATATACCTCCCAATATTTATAATATGATTATATGTGGAGCACGGTATATATATATATATATATATATATATATACACACACCACACATACACACAAATGCATACATACACTCACACACACACACATACACACACAAATATGACAACAAAACAATTCAGACAGCAGATACAATACATATATAAACTATTTTACTTAATTCTATTGACCAATTTCTTCTCTTGGTATCTTAAAAACGTTTCCCTCCTGAACTATAGTAAAAAAAAAAAAACTCTTATTTTCCTTCTTTTGAAAAACGTTTCCCTCCTGAACTCTAGTAAAATTATGTAAAAGTATAGAGGTGCTAGCTCGGTTATGCTTTTTTAGTGATATTTGACCAGCAGTCAACTTGCACACCCAAATTACCAAGAAAGAAGATTTAAAGGTGGTAACAGTAAATTTGAGGACTTTTTTTGAACGTTACACTCCTGAAACAGTGAATCATAATGGAGGTGCTTGGTTATATTTTTTTCAGGATATGATGTGACCTGCAGTCAACTTGCACTGCACACACAAATTACAAACAACATGATATAATGTTGGTACAGTAAATTTCAGTAACAGTCAGTAAACTTGGGGATTTTTTTTTTTTTACTTTATTACACACTGACACTCCTGAAACCCCACTGCCCAGATTCAGACCTTTTCTATCCTCTGACTTCGTCACACGGACGTTCTTTCTGTGCCACTGCCAGACTGTAACAGCCATTGCTGCTCTTTCCCCCACGCTAGTTCTGCACACACTCCGAGTCCACACAGCACCTTTCCAGTGAGTCTCCAGTCCTCCGGTCATGTTCCTTGTGCTCAGAAGAAACGTGAGTGATGTGACCTGGCTCGAACTGTTCTGGTGGAAGAACAAAGCTGCACCAGCATGCATGGGGAATTTAAGTGTCGCGTGGTGCTGCGTGTAGAGCCAGCACTAGGCACGTTTTGTGGGGGTTCCACAGGTCGGGGAGGCGAGCTGCCATTGCGCAGTTACCCTCAGTCATCATCTCCCTCAAAATAAAAAACGTCCCAGAGTAAAAAAACAAGCAAAATTTAAAAAATGTCATACTGTTGTCAGTCTGCTGCGGCACACCTGAGGATCTCTCACGGCACAGTAGATTACTGACCTATATTACGAGTTTTGCTCTAAACAAGGTGCGAATCTAACGCCAAAAAAGTTGCGTTATTTCACCCTCTCTATTGCTGCCATTATGAGTTACTGAAAAGCCTCCTTGTGCATGGGACATGGTGGCATAAAGCTCCATACTGCACAAAATCCAAGGGCTGCTTTGATGTGCTCATGCACGCTTTCACCCATAGGCATCAATGGGGAGAGAGTTAGAAAAAAACTAACACCTGCAATCGCGAAATGAAAATTCTCCATAACACAACCCCATTGATGTCTATGGGGAAAAAAAGTTACGTTTAAACCTAACACCCTAACATAAACCCCAATTCTAAACACCCCTAATCTGCCACCCCCAGAATCGCCGCCACCTAAATAAAGTTATTAACCCCTAATTCGCAGCTCTTGAAAATGCCGGCACTAATAAAAATTATTAACCTCTATTCTGCCGCTCCCTGACATCTCTGCCACTATAATTAAGCTATTAATCCCTATCCCGCATCTCACCGACATCACCAACACTATATATATAGCTATTAACCCCTAAACCTCCAGCCTCCCACATCTCCACCACTAAATAAACCTATTAATCCCTAAACGGCTGGCCCCCCACATAGCAAAAACACTAAATTAAACTATTAACCCATAAACCTAACACCCCTAACTTTAAATTAAAATTACAATATAACTATATTTATATAAATAAAAACTAACCTGTGAAATAATTTTTTTTTACACAGAACTTACTCTGCTGAGCTGAGGAAATTGTGAGGTAAAATATCTTCCTTTTTTATACATACGGATGCTCAGGTGATATTTTCCTGACAACTTTTTACAGTTACACTGCATCAGTTTCAAGTGATTTAGAATATGAGTATTATGTCCCTTTAACCTATAAATTAACCTAACCTTACTATTGTAATAAAATAAAAAATACCACCAATTAAAAAATCGAAATAAAAAATATAAAAAAACCTAACACTACAAGAAAAATAAAAAAAATCTTAAATTACAAAAAATAATAAACACTAAATTACGAAAAATAAAAAAACACTAAAATACGGAAAATAAAAAAACACTAAGCTTACAAAACATAATAAACAAAATTATCAAAAATAAAAACAATTACACATATTCTAATAGCCCTAAAAAATAAAAAAGTCGCGCCCAAAATAAAAACATTCCCTAGCCTACAATAAACTACCAATAGCCCTTAAACGGGCCTTTTGTGGGGCATTGCACTAAGTTAAACAGCTCTTTTACCTGTAAAAAAAAAATACAAAGACTTCTGGATGAAGACTTCTCGCTGCCTGGAAGTCTGGACTTTAGCAACCATGAGTAGATATTCTGGGGTTAGTGTTAGGCATTTTTGTATTTTTTGGGGTGGGATTTTTTCAGATTAGGGTTTGGGCTTTTGATAAAGAGCTAAATGCCCTTTTAAGGGCAATGACAAAGAGCTGAATGCCCTTTTAAGGGCAATACCCATACAAATGCCCCTTTAGGGGCAATGAGTAGCTTTGGTTTTTTTTTAGAGTTAGGTTTTTTATTATGGGGGGTTGGTTGGGTGGTGGGTTTTACTGTTGGGGGACTTTGAATTTTTTTACAGGTAAAAGAGCTGTTTAACTTAGGGCAATGCCCTACAATAGGCCCTTTTAAAGGCTATTGGTAGTTAATTGTAGGTTAGGCGGTGCTTTTTTTGGGGGGGGGCTTTTTAATTTTTATAGGGCTATTAGATTAGGTGAAATTGTTTTTATTTTTGATAATTTTGTTTATTTTTTGTAAGCTTAGTTTTTCTATTTTTCGTAATTTAGTATTATTTATTTTTCGTAATTTAGTTGTTATTTTTTGTAATTTTAAATTTTTACATTTTTCTCGTAGTGTTAGGTTTTTAAATTTGTAATTTAGATTTTTAATTGGTAGTATTTTTTATTTTATTAGAATAGTAAGGTTAGGTTAATTTATAGTTTGATGTTAGGTTTATTTTTATTTAGGTACAGGTTAGTTTTTATTTATTTATTGTAATTTTAATTTAAAGTTAGGGGGGTGTTAGGTTCAGGGGTTAATATTTTAATTTAGTGTTTTGCAATGTGGAGGGCTGGCAGTTTAGGGGTTAATAGGTTTATTTAGTGGCAGAGATGTGGGAGGCCAGAGGTTTAGGGGTTAATAGGTTTATTTAGTTGCTGAGATCTGGGAGGCCAGAGGTTTAGGGGTTAATAACTTTATTATAGTTTTGGCGATGCCGGGGAGTGGCGGAATAGGGGTTAATAGCTTTATAATAGTGTTGGCGATGTTGGGGAGTGGTGGAATAGGAGTTAATACATTTATTCAATAGTCGCGATGTGGGTGGGCAGCAGATTAGGGGTTAATAGGTTTAATATAGTGTTTGTGATGTGGGAGGGTGGTGGTTTAGGGGTCAATAGGTCATTTATCAGTGTTAGTTTACTTTGTAACACTTTAGTTATGAGTTTTATTAAACATTTTTGGGGCGCAAAACTTATAACTACTGGTCTCAGATGGCGGTATGAATCGTGTTGGTATAGGCTGTAACGCATGGTTTTTAGCCTTACTGCCCCCAGAATCGCCGCCACCTAAATAAAGTTATTAACCCCTAATTCGCAGCTCTTGAATACGCCGGCACTAATAAAAGTTATTAACCTCTATTCTGCCGCTCCCTGACATCACCGCCACTATAATTAAGCTATTAATCCCTATTCCGCATCTCACCGACATCACCGACACTATATATATAGCTATTAACCCCTAAACCTCCGGCCTCCCACATCTCCACCACTAAATAGCCTGCATGAATAGCCGCACCCATACAAGGTGAGAAAGAATGCAGAACACATCAATAAACGGATGCCGACGCAGGAAAAAATACGCGATATGGATGCACTGCATTGCCAAGGATGACACGACAAATCAGCAAAAAATGCGGTGGAACTCTAACACGACTAAAATAAAATGCAACCATACCAATGATAGATACATTGCTATGGAAAAAAGATGCAAGGCATGACATTTAATTTCTAGTTGCCTAACTCAGTTTTTTTTTCTATTTTAAGGTCTTTCTCACTATTATTCCTTATTTGGAGATCATTATTATTTAAAAAGTTTATTATAAATTTATCTTGAAATGTCTCACATGAAAACTACTAAATTAGCATCTTTAACATCCCACAAAGTAATCACATATTTAAAACCTAATATGACTAATAAACATACATGATTCATAAAATAACATGAGCATAACTGTTCACACCTTTATTATTTTTATGCTACAAGAACATTAACAATACAATAAAACACTCCATCTAAATTGTATTTTCAAATTAAAATACTACAGTCTTTTTTCTTGATTGAAACATATGCCCAAGATTCAGTCTTTATAGTCTTGAATTGGCTTCTAGTTGTACTTCATAAAGACAAATTCTGATTGATCACGTAGTGCAATTTGACTTACTTTTGAGGTGTATGTTGATTAGGGGCATTCCATAAAATGAGGTACTAAAAGGGATGCTATGAGATGCTATACATTTCCTTGAGTGACTCTGTATTATGATAAAATATAAGAAAAAGTGGGTGTGTGTGCGCTAACAGCTACGGGGGTAATCTCCAATGGTAATCTATAAAACAACTATAGTAGTGGGTGTATATAAGATAAAATTCCTAGGATTATATCCTCCTTTGAACAATATATCTAATAAAATATCTAATAAAATAAACACATAACCCAATTGGTACAAGAATAAAATACTTTATGTTATTATTCTTAAAAAATACATGAATATGCAAAAATGACAAAAATTAAGTTTTAATCTAAAATAAGGCTAAAAATGTATGACCGGTCATATACATATATGCATGCAAACAAACTAATTAAATACAAGATATAAATCTAAAAGCCCCACTTTGAAATGAGGGTGCGGTAGCGAATTACACTTTGTGCAACAAAAAATATGGTAAGGGATTTGTTCTGCTTAGAACTTAAATGTATCGTGGGTCCTTTAACGACTGAATTCTTAATTAAGAAAACTTGTATCCACCTAAATGTTCTTTCCTTTGTAAATAGTAACCTTCAAAAGAGTTCCAAGAAAGTTCCATTTGTATAATGGAGGTTAACCAATCAACGGACAAATTTGTTTAAAGGTGGTTGGTTCGATACTAATATATTATTAGTGTGTTATCCAGTGTATAAGTCTTAATCATAGGACGGGTGACAATGTATAACCTAACTGTAGGGCCACAACACCTCTACAGTGCCTACCTGTCTCACTTTGTGGTAAGAATTGTCCGTAGGGTTCAGGCACAGGTGTCTGGAGCGGCTCCTAACAGTCGGCGGTGTCACTGATCCTCTCGGAAGTAGATCCGGCTTGAACGAAAACTCTACGCAGAGTATGTGGAAGAGAGGCGAAAAAAGTAATTCCGGACAATTTCTTTCAATCCTTGATGTTCGTGTTATATTAACACCTTGTGGTTTATTGTCTGACTCCTTCAACGCGTTTCGCCATGTACCATGGCTTTATCAAGATGGTTCAGACATGTATTGGACCTCTTTATATACGTATGCTTCATCCGTGATTGGTCTATTGGTTTTCATGACGTTTATATAATGGTGGATTTTATATAAGGTGGAATATTGTGACGGTCAAATCCCTTACTTCTGATCTGTCTTGTCTTGACAAGTAAAGTTATTGGCTCAAAAAATTAAAAATATATAATACATCTAAGACCATATAATATATAAATTATGATAACCTTAATATATGCACACTTTTTAAAATATAATGCGCAAAGGTATACATAAACTTTGCATAAGAAATAATACTTTTCTTAAACGAGGTATAAATGAGATATCTCATATTTATATTGTGTGTAAAAACTACAAAGACAAAAATTATACAACTATGTTGTTAAACCGATATTGTCTATGTGTGTAAATACATTGCAATGAGTATTACATTGCCCTCAATTTTAAAAAACATTTTAAAAATTATTTTAAAAATTATTATAAAAAGGGGGGGCACACCTATGCACTAGAACTGGTACTGATATGAAGAATTGGTGTTGGTGTGATATAAAATAGATGTTAGTCTTAATAACTTATAAGGAATAGGTGTACTGGAAGGGGTTGATCTTACTCTAAAATAAATGGATGTAAATCTAATTCTGAGTTTAATAGTTTAATCCTTGGGGATATAAAGTTTGGAGCTCAAAGATTAATTCTGCTTCTTTTCTAAGGAGTAGTTTATCAAAATCTCCTCCTCTCCATGGTTTATTGATCCGACAGATGCCCCAATATTTAAGGTCATTTATATTATTGTGGTGAACTGTCCTAAAATGTTCATACAACCTAGTGTCTTGGTCCCCTTTTTTGATCAGGTTTAGATGTTCTCTGATTCTTGTCCTCAGAACTCTAGAGGTCTCTCCCAAATATTGTTTCCCACAGCTACACTGGATCAAATATATGATCCCTTTATCACTGCATCTAATGGTCTCTCTGATTTTGTATTTTTTGCCCGTGTTGGTAGATTTATACTCTTTACATTTTGTACTGTGTTGGCAGGCCTTACAGCTATAACAGGGATAATAACCCTGTAATTTTTTTCCAGTTAAGTCTTTATCTTTCGTTTTGTTCATTTTTTTCTTAAAATCGCTAGGTGCGAGAATATTCTTGATGTTGGTTGCTTTTCTGAAAACGATACTGGGGTGTTCTGAAATGCTATTCCCTAAAATAGGGTCTGATTTGATCAAATGCCAGTGTTTGTTTAAGATTTTAGTTAGATGTTTGTGGTGACAACTATAATTCGTGACTAGTGGTACTTTTATGGTTTTACTGGTTATATTATCTCCCCTTTGTTTTTTGGTAAGTATGTTCTTTCTGTCTAAATTTCTAATTTTGGTGATATTTTCTTTCAAAATTTCTTGATTATAACCTTTTTCTAGGAATCGGTTTTCTAAGACTTTGACTTGTGTGTCGAAATAAGAAATTTCTGAACAATTACGTCTAATTCGAAGAAATTGGCCCTTTGGGGTGTTGTCTATCTATCTTTTTAAATGACAGCTGTGCGTTGGGATATAATTATTAGCGTCCGTTGTCTTAAAATGATTTTTCATTGCTAGTTCTCCTTGTTCTATGTAAATATCTAAATCTAAAAACGTTATTTGTTGCTTGCTTATTGTGTATGTGAATTTCAAATTTAGATCGTTTTGATTCATGTCTTCAAAAAAAGTGATAAGACTATCCTCACTCCCCTTCCACACTATTAAAATATCATCAATGTATCTTTTGAATAGCACAAGGTTTGCCCCCAGCTCATGCTCATGGGTAAATTGGTGTTCCCACCTACCCATGAATAAATTGGCATAGCTGGGGGCAAACCTTGTGCCCATAGCAGTACCCCATAACTGTAGATATAAGTTATCGTTAAATGCAAAGACATTGTTCTCCAGTATAAATTTTATACTATTTAAGATGAACTGTTTGTGTCTCATTTGTGTACTGGTTTCGCATCTTAGGAACCAATCCACAGCCGCAATACCTTTGTCGTGTTGGATACTGGTGTACAATGAACTAACGTCGCTAGTTGCTAAAATATAAGTGTCTTCCCATTTCAAGTTTTCCAGTAGATTTAAAACGTCTGTTGTGTCTTTAAGGTATGTTGGCAATTCTTGGACATATTTTTGAAGTTGTGTGTCTACATATAGGGATAAATTTGAGCAGATGGAGGATATACTGGAAATTATGGGGCGCCCTGGTGGGTTAGATAGATCTTTGTGAATCTTGGGTAAGAAATAGAACATGGCCATTTTAGGATGTTTCTGATAAATAAAATCAAATTCTTTGGTATTAATTATATTATTTGATTTGGCCTCTTTTAAGATGTTATATAGGTTTGTATTGATTTTATTCATAGGATTTAATGCAAGTTTTTTATAAGTATCTGTATCGTTCAATAAACGATTTGCTTCCCCAATGTATTTATCTGTGTCCAAAATGACTAATCCCCCACCCTTGTCCGCCGGTTTGATGGTAATGGTTTTGTCTTTTTGTAGTTGTGTAAGAACCTCTCTCTCTTTTCTGGTCATATTATATTTAATCTTTCTTTTATCCTCAGTATCTATTTTGGCTATTTCAGATAAAACAGATTTTTCAAAAACTTCAATATTGCTTCCTTTGCTTTGATAAGGATAAAACCTAGATTTGGGTTTCAATTGAGTATGTGTAGTGATATTGTTTACCCCAGAAGGTTGACTAATTTGTCTTTCTATGGGATTTTTAATAAAGTGTCTTTTTAAAGTTAGTTGTCTGATAAATTGCTTAATATGGATGTGGGTTTCAAATTTGTTCATTTTTGCAGTGGGTGCAAAAGTTAAGCCCAGTTTCAATACATTAGTTTCGTCATCTGAGAGTGTTTTTTGACTGAGATTAAATATACCAGTCTGATCTATTTTTGTTTCTTTTTGGATTGTGCATTTTTTCCTCCATTTCCCCTAGTTCCTCTATGTTTCTTTTTGGTCTTATTCTTCTTTGATCTAATGGGGTGCCCTTCCCTAAAAAATCCCCCGAGGTACTGGGCCTTGAGGATTCTTCCTCTGTATGTGTATTTTCTGTGTTATCATGTGATGGTGCTATTGGTTGAAATCTATTTCTTATAGGGATAGACCACTCCCTTTTTTTTAGGTGATTGGGTTTGTTCCCTGAGGGAAACCTTTCCTGTTCAATGTGATAATTGTTGTAATTTTCATAATTTCTATTAAGTTGATCTTCATTGTAACTTCTATATCTTGGTTCGTGAAAGTGTTGTGTGTGATTTCTATTATCATAATATTCATGGTTTGTCCCAGTGTTCCAATAAATGTCTTCTTTTTTATAATTATACCTACTGTGTCTATCATAGTGATCATGGTAGTGTACAGTTCTTCTATCTCGGCTATATCTGTTATGTCCTGGTGAAGTGAAATAGTGATTCTTTCTACGTGACCGCATATCTTGAGGGTGGGTATATGAATTGTAGTCTTCATATCCTTGTGAATGTGAATTATTTCTAGTATAGTGATTTTTATTATGTGATTCTTGAATGTGATTCCCATTGTGCCATCCTCAGTGTCTTGGTCTGTGATTGTTTTCATTAGGTTTCGAGATTATTGGTCTATCTTCTTTCTGTCTTATTTTGTTAGTAAAAATATTTTGATTTTTATTCTTATTTTCTTGTAATGTTATTTCTGTGTTTACTGTTTCAACTGAATCCATATTTTCTGTTGTATCTAGTGATGTGATATTTTGGTGGTAATCTTGCTGATCTGTATTATGATAAACCTTTCTTGTTTCAATAAATATTGTTGAACTGGTCTATCTGTGTAAGTAAAGTATTGAAAAAAAAGTACTTCACAATATTTAGTCTTTTTTCTTCCTTTGGAAGGTTTTCCTTCCAGGCATAGATAGATTAGAGTTTTTCACTATGTATTATTAATTAATTTATACTTTCCAATATATCTTTTTTCAACATTGATTATTTTAAGGAGTCATTTTTTTTCTTTAGTTTAGTATTTTTTTCTTTAGTTAAGGAGTCCTAAAAATCTATTTCCAACCTTTGCTGACAATATCCTCTATTAATCATACCATTAAAAGTATGTGCTTGACAGCTTTCATTTTACCAAAATCGTATAGGCCTCTATAAGATTTTAAAATTGGTTTGGTGGTAAAGGCTTAAAAAATGGGTGGTTCAACAGTGAATACTAATTTGTAGAAAAATATTTGTCAAATTTTCTATTTACTGGACATTGGTTTCAGGTATTTATTTCCCATAATCCAGGGGTGGACACAAACATAAGGTGGTCCTTTAAGGAACATTCACCTAGATCAGTGATTTTCAACCTTTTTTTGCTGTGGCACACTTTTTAACATAAAAAAATCCTGCGGCACACCACCATCCCAAAATTTTACAAAACCACACATTGTAGCCTAATACATCAAAAATATATACCTCCCAATATTTATAATATGATTATATGTGGAGCATGGTATATATATATATATATATATACACACACCACACATACACACAAATGCATACATACACTCACACACACACACACACACATACACACACAAATATGACAACAAAACAATTCAGACAGCAGATACAATACATATATAAACTATTTTACTTAATTCTATTGACCAATTTCTTCTCTTGGTATCTTAAAAACGTTTCCCTCCTGAACTATAGTAAAAAAAAAAAAACTCTTATTTTCCTTCTTTTGAAAAACGTTTCCCTCCTGAACTCTAGTAAAATTATGTAAAAGTATAGAGGTGCTAGCTCGGTTATGCTTTTTTAGTGATATTTGACCAGCAGTCAACTTGCACACCCAAATTACCAAGAAAGAAGATTTAAAGGTGGTAACAGTAAATTTGAGGACTTTTTTTGAACGTTACACTCCTGAAACAGTGAATCATAATGGAGGTGCTTGGTTATATTTTTTTCAGGATATGATTTGACCTGCAGTCAACTTGCACTGCACACACAAATTACAAACAACATGATATAATGTTTGTACAGTAAATTTCAGTAACAGTCAGTAAACTTGGGGATTTTTTTTTTTTTACTTTATTACACACTGACACTCCTGAAACCCCACTGCCCAGATTCAGACCTTTTCTATCCTCTGACTTCGTCACACGGACGTTCTTTCTGTGCCACTGCCAGACTGTAACAGCCATTGCTGCTCTTTCCCCCACGCTAGTTCTGCACACACTCCGAGTCCACACAGCACCTTTCCAGTGAGTCTCCAGTCCTCCGGTCATGTTCCTTGTGCTGAGAAGAAAGGTGAGTGATGTGACCTGGCTCGAACTGTTCTGGTGGAAGAACAAAGCTGCACCAGCATGCATGGGGAATTTAAGTGTCGCGTGGTGCTGCGTGTAGAGCCAGCACTAGGCACGTTTTGTGGGGGTTCCACAGGTCGGGGAGGCGAGCTGCCATTGCGCAGTTACCCTCAGTCATCATCTCACTCAAAATAAAAAACGTCCCAGAGTAAAAAAACAAGCAAAATTTAAAAAATGTCATACTCTTGTCAGTCTGCTGCGGCACACCTGAGGATCTCTCATGGCACACTAGATTACTGACCTAGATTACGAGTTTTGCTCTAAACAAGGTGCGAATCTAACGCCAAAAAAGTTGCGTTATTTCACCCTCTATATTGCTGCCATTATGAGTTACTGAAAAGCCTCCTTGTGCATGGGACATGGTGGCATAAAGCTCCATACTGCACAAAATCCAAGGGCTGCTTTGATATGCTCATGCACGCTTTCACCCATAGACATCAATGGGGAGAGAGTTAGAAAAAAAACTAACACCTGCAATCGCGAAATGAAAATTCTCCATAACACAACCCTATTGATGTCTATGGGGAAAAAAAGTTACGTTTAAACCTAACACCCTAACATAAACCCCAATTCTAAACACCCCTAATCTGCCACCCCCAGAATCGCCGCCACCTAAATAAAGTTATTAACCCCTAATTCACAGCTCTTGAATACGCCGGCACTAATAAAAATTATTAACCTCTATTCTGCCGCTCCCTGACATCACTGCCACTATAATTAAGCTATTAATCCCTATCCCGCATCTCACCGACATCACCGACACTATATATATAGCTATTAACCCCTAAACCTCCGGCCTCCCACATCTCCACCACTAAATAAACCTATTAATCCCTAAACGGCTGGCCCCCCACATAGCAAAAACACTAAATTAAACTATTAACCCATAAACCTAACACCCCCTAACTTTAAATTAAAATTACAATATAACTATATTTATATAAATAAAAACTAACCTATGAAATAATTTTTTTTAAAAAAATGCAGCTAAATATAACTTTTTGCACAGAACTTACTCTGCTGAGCTGAGGAAATTGTGAGGTAAAATATCTTCCTTTTTTATACATACGGATGCTCAGGTGATATTTTCCTGACAACTTTTTACAGTTACACTGCATCAGTTTCAAGTGATTTAGCATATGAGTATTATGTCCCTTTAACCTATAAATTAACCTAACCTTACTATTGTAATAAAATAAAAAATACCACCAATTAAAAAATCTAAATTACAAATATAAAAAAACCTAACACTACAAGAAAAATAAAAAAAATCTTAAATTACAAAAAATAATAAACACTAAATTACGAAAAATAAAAAAACACTAAAATACGGAAAATAAAAAAACACTAAGCTTACAAAACATAATAAACAAAATTATCAAAAATAAAAACAATTACACATATTCTAATAGCCCTAAAAAATAAAAAAGCCGCGCCCAAAATAAAAACATTCCCTAGCCTACAATAAACTACCAATAGCCCTTAAGCGGGCCTTTTGTGGGGCATTGCACTAAGTTAAACAGCTCTTTTACCTGTAAAAATTTACCTGTAAAAAAAAATACAAAGACTTCTGGATGAAGACTTCTCGCTGCCTGGAAGTCTGGACTTTAGCAACCATGAGTAGATATTCTGGGGTTAGTGTTAGGCATTTTTGTATTTTTTGGGGTGGGATTTTTTCAGATTAGGGTTTGGGCTTTTGATAAAGAGCTAAATGCCCTTTTAAGGGCAATGACAAAGAGCTGAATGCCCTTTTAAGGGCAATACCCATACAAATGCCCCTTTAGGGGCAATGAGTAGCTTTGGGTTTTTTTAGAGTTAGGTTTTTTATTATGGGGGGTTGGTTGGGTGGTGGGTTTTACTGTTGGGGGACTTTGAATTTTTTTACAGGTAAAAGAGCTGTTTAACTTAGGGCAATGCCCTACAATAGCCCTTTTAAAGGCTATTGGTAGTTAATTGTATGTTAGGCGGTGCTTTTTTTGGGGGGGGGGGCTTTTTAATTTTTATAGGGCTATTAGATTAGGTGAAATTGTTTTTATTTTTGATAATTTTGTTTATTTTTTGTAAGCTTAGCTTTTCTATTTTTCGTAATTTAGTTGTTATTTTTTGTAATTTTAAATTTTTACATTTTTCTCGTAGTGTTAGGTTTTTAAATTTGTAATTTAGATTTTTAATTGGTAGTATTTTTTATTTTATTAGAATAGTAAGGTTAGGTTAATTTATAGTTTGATGTTAGGTTTATTTTTATTTAGGTACAGGTTAGTTTTTATTTATTTATTGTAATTTTAATTTAAAGTTAGGGGGGTGTTAGGTTCAGGGGTTAATATTTTAATTTAGTGTTTTGCAATGTGGAGGGCTGGCAGTTTAGGGGTTAATAGGTTTATTTTTTTTTTTTATTTTTTTTTTATTTTTTTTTTATTTTAAAGGTTGTTTTTATTGAGGTGGTAAACAATAACAGAAACAATACACATCAGTCGACATACAGTGCGTTACAGGTACAAGCAGGGCTAACATAGTAAGAAACTAATCACGGTACAATATACGACAGGCTGACATGTGTGAACAATTTGGAACACCTCATTTTGTTATTATTGAATTCGCATTGACCTCTATGCTAAACAGATCCATCAGTGGGACCAAGACCTCCATGGGAATAAGAAGGAAGTCAAAAGGCACAATTTGCAATGCAATGGGCAAACAACTTAACAATCATCACAAGACGAATAAGAACTTATTTGAAATCAAATATACATTTCAGGGTATACATATAGAATTATCAAGTGTGCATAGAGAAGCAAAATAGTTGCCTCCCAAAGGTTATGAGATTTAGGAATCGTAGAATGTAAAGAAAAAAAAAGAGAAAAAAGGGGAGGGGAGATATGTGTGATTTTGCATTTAATGTAAACACATAGAAAGTGTTACTGGTTGCAGGGTCCGAGGAGCCTCTCTATAAGCCATCAAGTGTGGTAGAGGTGAAGAGAAGAAGAGGGGGTAAGGGGAAGAGAAAAAAAAAAAAAAAAAAAAAAAAAAGAGAGAGGTGGGAGGGGGAGGTAAAGTGTGGGAAAAAAGGGGTGGAAGGGGGGGGAGAGGGAAGTAGGGAAGGGGCCTTGGGTAGAGGACTGTTGTATGAGGTTGGGAGATCTACTAATTCGCCCCGGGGTAATGTATATGCCTTGAATATCAGAGTGACTGCCTTCCAGTTATGAGTTAGTTCTCCGATACTCATCCCACTGGCACCAGACTGAGGAATAAAAATCAGATCGTGCCTCCGCTCTCAGGGAGTATTCTTCCATCTTTTGCAAATAGTCTATTGTTTCTAGGACCGGAGTCAGAGTTAAAGGGGAGTCCCTAGCCCATTGTCTAGCTATGGTTAGTTTGGCCGAAAGCAAAATAATGTTACATAAGATTCTAGAGGGTTTTTGGAGTGTGTGGAGCCCTAGGTGAAAGAGCGCAACTTCTCCAGACAACTGTTGCAACAGTTGAAGTTGGCGGAGCAAATCCGCGACAGAATTCCAAAAAACATGCAATTTGGGGCAGTCCCACCACACATGGAGGTGGGTGCCCCTCTGCCCGCACCCTCTCCAACAATCTGCACTCCTGAGGGGGAACACCCTATGCAACCTAGCTGGGACCCAGTACCAGCGCAGGGTTAATTTTATGTATAGCTCAAAGAGATTTGAACAGCGGACTGCCATTTTTACATCTCGGAAGGCTCGTTGCCAGGCTACATCCCGATGTACCACCCCCAAGTCCCTCTCCCAGGCCCTCACTGCCCCTGGTTTGACAAAGTGGGGGGAATCTAAAAGAAGCTTATAGTGAAAGGACAGAGAGCCCTTAAAAGCTCTGCCCGCCATCCAGCGTCTCTCCCAAAGTGTGAGAGTCCGTGGTCGCGCCTTGGGGAATCCCCAGGAGAGAAGTAAAGAGGTCACTCTCAAGTATTCAAATTGCAGATCCCTAGGGAAGTCGTCCACTGGGAAGCTGGATGGCGGTAACATGAGGCGGTCTCCTCTATAAAGGTCAGAGATCTGCTTAATTTCTAGGTTTTCCCAGCGTCTAGGTCTTGAATCCGGGAGGCATTGCAGCATGGCCTTCATAGAATGAATAGGTGAAGGGTGAGGTGCTATCGATTTGTGTGAGCGAAGTTCTCTCCAGTTTTTCAGGCATGTTTTTATGATGGGGCTATAGATTCCTTTGAGAACATCAGCGTGGTCGGGGATCCAAATCAGGTCGGCCAGCTCAATCCCTGCAGGCAATGATGCCTGCTCGATCTGGTACCACTGTGAGGTATTAGGCCTTACTCCCCAGGCTGCAATGTGCGATAACATGGCTCCTTTATAATAGAGGGATACGTTTGGTACAGAGAGTCCTCCGCATTCTTTCGGCTTCTGTAATTGTGATAGGGAGATTCTGGGAGAGTGGCCTCTCCAGATAAACCTGGTAAAAACTGACTGGAAGTGATTGAGTAAATAGGTAGGGACTGCTACTGGTAAGCAACGAAAGAAGTATGTCAGTTTAGGAAGTAGCATCATCTTTAGGGCAACAATGCGGCCCGTCCAGGACACCTCCAGCCCATTCCAGTTTGCTGTGGTCCTTCTGAACTCCTGCAAGAGGGGTTCATAGTTTTTCTTTATAGTGACTTTAAGGTCGTGGGATAGCTCTACACCCAAGTGTCTCAAGCTGTCTGTGGACCATTTAAAGGGGTACCGTTCTTTCAGAAGTTCCAGCCTGCGGGCTGTCAGCCCCAAAGCGTACGCCTCTGTTTTGGTGTAATTTAGTTTATAGTAGGATACTGCCGAGAACTCTGCCAAGAGCTTAAATAATTCCGGGAGGGAATCTTCCGGCTCTGAGAGAAACACCGTAAGATCATCGGCAAAGAGCGCCAATGAGTGAGGGGTGTCATAGAGTATCAAGCTATGGATGGTCTGCGAGGTCCTGAGCCGACATGCTAAGGGTTCGACAACCAGGGTGAAAAGTAATGGCGACAGGGGGCAGCCCTGTCTGGTGCCATTTTTGATATTGAAAGGCCTAGAGACGAACCCCAGTCCTCTCACCTTCGCCGTTGGGTTTGTGTACAGTGCCATGACTGCAGAGATAAATTTATCGGGGAAGGGGAAAGCCCGAAGCACCTCTGTCATGTAATCCCATCGGACCCTATCAAATGCCTTTTCAGCATCTAAAGATAGGGTTACCAATGGGATCTCGAGTGATGCTACTTCAGAAAAAATATTTAGAAGTCTCCTAGTGTTATCTGTACCTTGGCGCCCAGGGGTAAATCCCACCTGATCCGGGTGGATCAAGTAAGGGAGGACTCGGTTAAGCCTTGTCGCCAATATTTTCGCGTATATTTTCACGTCTCCGTTTATGAGAGAGATTGGTCGGTAGCCTTCACAGAGGGTGATATCCTTTCCCGGTTTAGGGATTGTAACAATAGAAGCCTCCAGAAATTCCTGGGGAAAACCTCCCGAGCTTGCGGCCATATTGAAAACTCTAGTCAGAAGAGGGGCGAGAAGAGTCAGGAACCTCTTATAAAAGAGGGCGCCATATCCATCTGGCCCTGGGGATTTATGGAGTTTGAGGCCCTTAATGGTAGAGCAAACTTCTGCCGTGGTGATAGTCGCAGATAAGGGGTCAATGTATTTTTCGGGGACATGCGACAATTGTAAATCCGCCAGGAATTCAATAATCTTCGACTTAGGGGCGCAATGAGGATGGTCCTGATCTGCAATCTGATAGAGCTGGCTGTAATATTGAGCAAAGGCCTCACCTATGGCATTCGGGGCATAAACTCTATGGTCACCCTTCCGTATATACGGTATCTTATTTAGGAGGGATCTCTGCTTGAGCTTATGCGCCAGCAATCTGTCGGCCTTATCGCCTTTGTGGTAGTATTTCTGCTTAAGAGCAGAGAGGGTTCGCTGGACTTTTTGTAGCTCCAATTGTGCAATTTGTTTTTTAACTGTTTGCAGTCTACAAACTAGGGCACTTGGTCTTCCCTTCTTCAGCTGGTCTCTTAGGTTAGCATAGTCACTATACAGTTGGGCCAGCGAAGCTCCCCTAGATCTGTTGTCCTGACCAGTCTGCTGGATAAACAGGCCTCTCAAATAGGCTTTAAGTGACGCCCATAAGGTTAGAGAAGAAGTGCCCTCCCTGTCATTTGTGAGCAGGAAATGTTCTATTTCCCTCTCCCAAATAGGGATCTGGGGTTCAGAGAGCAGGTACTCCTGCAATCTCCAGGAACCTCTAGTGCCACCCGAGTGCGAAAAGGCGACCTCCAAAATAACCGCGTCATGATCTGACCAGACGCAAGGCATAATGGACGCTTTGGTAATCTCTCCCAAAGTCCGGGAAGAGCAGAAAAAGTAGTCTAATCTTGAAAAGGACTGTGATGAGGCCGAATAGAAAGTGTAGTCGGTATCATCAGGATGCAAAGCCCTCCAAACATCTTGAAGGGTGTATTGTGAAATTAGGTTTCTGAAATGTTTTGAATAATGTTCCTCTCCTGTCATGGGGGAATTTTTGTTTTTCGATTTTCTGTCTCTGCTTGGGTCCCAGACCAGGTTGCAGTCACCCCCAATAAACACATGGCCCTGTTTGAGCCTGTCGACCCTGTGTAGAAGTTTCCGAAGAAAACTGGTTTGGTTAATATTCGGTGAATACAAAGCTACGAGGGTACAAGGAACATTGTTTATGCGGGCAACGGCGATAACATATCGCCCTACTGGGTCAACATCTATGTGGATAGGGTCATAGGAAAGGTGTCTGCTGACTAGTACTGACACCCCTCTTGCTTTTTTATGGAACGTTGAGGATATACAGACAGGGTAGTCCTTAGGCTTAAACATTGCTGCTCTATCCTCTACCCAGTGGGTTTCTTGAAGAAAAACCACTCCCAGTTGGTGTGCTGAGAGGAAACGGAGAAGAAGACTCCGTTTTGTGGGGGAGTTTAGACCCCTTACGTTAAGTGTGCCTATTTTCATGGCTGTATAGATGTAGGGGAAGGTATGGGAAGGGACCCGAGGAGCTTGGGATCAGAGAGGGGGGTGAGAGGGGGAGGATAGTGGGGGAGAGGTAGAGGAGAAGGGGGAAGGAAGGGCGAGAGAGAAAGAGAAGAGAGGGGAGGAGAAAGAAAAAAAAAAAAAAAGTGGGGGGGGGGAAGGGGGAAATAATTCACTAAACCAGTTCCTCGGACTGAGCAGAGGCTACGCAACTCTGCCAAAAAAGTATGATGCAGAGGATAACAGAATATCCCTAGCTGCACAGGAGTAAGTGGGGGGGGCGGAGGATTCGGAAAGGAGCAGAGGCAGCAGCACCTTCCGCTGCCGGCATATTGAGAAAGGAACAGTAAAACAGATAGAGAACTGTGATCAACTTTAACTATATGTCAATACAATACGCAGAATTGTGACAAGAAGATTCCCATCTCAAAATACATTAACCCCTTAAGGACCAGCGACGTACCCTGTATGTCGCTGGCCTTTTTTTGGGACTTGATTGTTTTATAGTGCGGTCTTGCCACCAGCGTTGAGACTGCTCTATTCCACAAAGCCTGCTGGAGGGAGGGCATTAATAGCGTGTTCTTGCTAGACTTGTGCTATTATGTCCTGAAAAAACCCTTAACGACCAGTGACATACAGGGTACATTGTGGTCATTAAGGGGTTAAGTGATATCAGTCATTTTGGTTAAGTAAGGCACCCAGCACCTGACAAGAATAAGGGGGGCATAGCAATTATAGGCTACACGAGGCAAGGTGAGGGCAACCACAGAGCATAGTACAAGTATGGCTTCATTGTTGGGGTATAAACTAGTGTAAACTGATGGTAGCGAATTATGTGGAGTTTTGCAGACCACGGTTCTTAAGGGAATGGGCGCCATTATTGGCAGAGTAATAAACTAGTAAAGAGGGCACTCACAGCTATAGCTTTACCGTGGGCATTAGTGTGAGCATGGGGGCGGTATGTAACTTAACACGAGCACTGATCAGCTTTTTTTTTTTTTTTTTTTTTTTTTTTTTTAGATTAAGGTGGTTACCTAACACGAGGAGGGTATCGCTTTTCAACCCTTCCAGAGAGAGTAGGGTCTATTCAATTTAGAAGCTTACAATAAACCCCGTCCCACACCTCACCTCGCCTCATAGTGCAGCAGATATTCTCGCAGAGCTGAGGGCCCTGACACATTTAAAATACAATCTCTGCGTGCCATGATAGGGAGTCAAAAGACGGCGCAGCAATGGGTCAGGAAAAGCTGACAAGGCAACTAGAGGGACTAGGAGGCCCCCGGCCCCAGCGTGCACCGACCGTTGACAACCACCATGTAAGCCACGACATAACATTTGAACAAGAGGATATAGACATAGTTTCCTGTTGGCTGGGTATAACATTTCAACAAAGGAAGTAGGTGGGCAGTGAGGGGAATATTGATGTTTAAGGTTATGTTAGCTAGTATCAGACTGGATTTGGCTATCATGAATGAGAGTGCAACACTTAACCTTTCAAAATGAGTGATAACGTAGCAAAACTAATATAGGACCAAACCTAAGCAGGGCATAGCCTCTGGATGTCATGATAAGATGTCAAGGAACGGAGCAGCCATGGGACAGGGTAGGGCCCACAAGCGGCAAGATTGGCCGGGGCCCCCCCGCCTCCAATGTATCCCGATCATTGACAGCTACCATATGGACTCTATTGCATACTTGAAGTTTCAGGAATGAGACGTAGCATCTTGTTAGCTAGAATTGACATATAAATTAAGCAAATAAGTACACATTAAGGAAAGCTCTAGACATTGAAATTACATTAACTAGGTTCAGGGTGAATTAGGCTTTCCTGAGCTCAAGTGAATTAAGGAACATCAATCAGTGCATAATAAACAGAACAGTCAAGATTATAATGGCAAGGTACGCCACTGAAAGGACAAACTAATGATTAGTAATAAACAGATGCTGGAACATCAACTTGAGTCTGTCAGATATAATAGCATAAGTGTCTTTCTCATACGTTACCATCCCTCAGCTGGTGATAGTGTCGTCAGAAGCTAGGTTCCTGCCTGCCCGCAGTGGACAGACCAAGATTGTTCAAGCATAGGAGGAAGAGACAGCAAACAAGGACTTATCCCTCATGCTCCCACTCCGGGGCTCCCGCCCTCAGCGGGGCACCCCGGCGCGGGGGTCCGTTAGGGGGTTCTTCATCTCCAACCGGCAGGTTCCATCCTCTCAAAAGATCCTGGGCCTGTCTAGGGGACAGGGCAGTATGCTGGGAGCCGTCTTTAGTGATTATTAACCTTGTGGGGAACCCCCAGCGATATCGGATCTGGTGAAGTCTCAATACTTTAGTGGTCTCCTGGAAGGTTCTTCTTTGCTGGAGCGTGTGTGCTGACAAGTCTGGATAAAGTGAGACATCCTTAAATTGCTCTGAGAGGTGAGGTTGTCTCACTGATGCTCGTAGGATCTTTTCTTTATAGGTGTAATAATGCAATCGAGCTATTGTATCTCGCGGCTTGTCCATAGGGAGGTTTTTGGGTCTAGCCGTTCTGTGAATGCGATCAATTCTGGCATCTTCTCCGCCTGGAGACCCCAACACCACCTGGAACAGGGCCTGAGCATATTTTTCCAATTCTTGGGGGCCGACAGATTCAGGGATGCCCCTAATCCTTACATTGTTCCGCCGGGAGCGGTCCTCCAGGTCTGCAAGTTTTGCCTCCAGGGAAGACACCTGATCAGACAAGTTTTGTGTGTAGCTTACCCAGTTGGTATGGTCCACTAATAAGTCCTCTTGTTTTCTTTCAATTATATCTGTACGTTCGTTAACAGCATTTATGTCTTTTCTGAGGTCTTCAAAAGACTTTTCCAGTTTATCAAATCTTTTATCAAAGGACTGACTCTGCCTATCCAGCAGGTGTTTCATAGAGTCCACTGTAAGGATGTCATTTTGTGAGCGTACTGGAGGTGAGTATCTCGAAGTAGGTCTATCCTCAGATGGAGCAGGAGATATCGATCTCTCGTCATCTGAGAATCCAGGGTGATTATCTCTGATGGGTAGGAAGTGATCTCTAACTGTGTGTTTTGAAGATTGGCTCAATTTCTGCTTTCTTTTCGCTTGCTGTGACATTTTGGCAATTCAGGCAAGGTCCTGGATCGCCCAGCTCAGGTAAGCAGGTCTATGAGGTTTAGTGGGAATACTCTGATGGGGATCAAAGTAAGATTGCGCCGGCAGGGAGTGGGCGCCAGACCGGTTAGCCTGCCATAGTGTGATTAGTTATAAAGTCTTGAAATAGAAATCAAGCAGGCATAAGCTCTGTAGAGCTAAGAAGGACCTCAATGAGCTAGCTTATTTATCATTTACAGGTGCAGCATGAGTAGCGTGGGACCTTGGTTTTGCTGGAAGTGTACTTCAGTGTTTAGTAGTCTTGGAAGTGTGCCCCTCCTCAGGGATATTACCACCACTGGGTCCAGCCGGGAAAGGGAGAGGGGGTATGACCCGCTCCAGTACAGGGAGCAGGAAAGGGGAGGAGAGACACTCTGAAGCCTTTTTCAAGTCAGCTGGGTGGCAGATATTTGTGCAAACAGACTCCCTTGTTAGTTTGCTAGTGGAAACTTCCTGGCTGCAGGTTGAGACTACAAACTTTATGAGTTGATGGATAAAGTGCCCCTCCACTGATATATTAGGGTCTTGGTAAAAAGTTTCTATATATGGAAATTTGAAGGCCCTATCACAGGCATATGCAGTTGCTTTCTGTTATATGGAGAAGCTCCTATTATCATGAGCAAAGCCTGCCCTTATGCTTTGGGGTTGCCTGGGGGGCTGAATTGTATTCAGAGCACAGAAAAGCAATATGTGATGCAGGGGTTGAAAAGGCTGTGTGTTCTTTACATGGCCGTCAGGTTTCAGAGTGGGTTAACTTGGTATAATGTGTATGCCAGAGCTCAGCTAAGCAGAAGAGGCAAACAGGTATCTGCTCTGGTTAGGCTGGATTGACTGGTCTGCGGTGTTTACAGCAGCTGAAAGTCCCCTTGTCCCTGATGTACTAAGCTGGGCTGCTTTAATAGAGAGGGAGGTGTAGGTGATTCAACAGTGTATTATCTTACCTCTCCTCTCTGTCAACTCCGGTGTTGCCCAGGCTCCGTCCTTTCCACAGGGGGGCTGGGGACACTGCAGGGTCGTTGTGGTGTTCCAGGCCGCAAGATGGCGGCTATTCGCGCCAGAAGGATGGTGGCGTAGCGCTACTCACAAGAGGTCCCCAGGGTCCCAATGTCAGGCGGCCAGAATCCGGCAACAGTTAGGGTGAACTCCGGTACCGCTCTCCACCTAATCACCGTGGCCGAACCCCCCTCAGTGAAGAGGCTTCACACCGGCCCCCTCAGGTTACTTCCCGGTTTCAGCTTTTCTACTTGCGGCACTGAGCAGGAGCACCGGACGGAGCCCCGACCCACCGGGTAGTAGTGGTGGTGAGCGGTCAGGTAGGCAGGTAGTGTTTGGTCCGGGGCAGTGCTATGAGAGCGGGTGCGGCACGGGTGAGGGCCTCTCTAACGGCTGCAGGGAAGCTTCCCGGTGGCCAAGCAGAGTCAGTGTCAGTTTACCTCTGCTAGTAATATGTGCGGCCCCAGTCTTCCTCAGACCTGCTCAGGATAGAGCTAGGAGATGGTCAGATAGAGTGTAGGTCAGCTCAGTAGTAAATCAACTGATAATTTTGGTCCCTAATTACATTATTTAGAGAGAGCTCCTGATAAGCACGTCTCTGCAGTTATGCGGTTAGCTCCGCCCCCCTTAATAGGTTTATTTAGTGGCAGAGATGTGGGAGGCCAGAGGTTTAGGGGTTAATAGGTTTATTTAGTTGCTGAGATCTGGGAGGCCAGAGGTTTAGGGGTTAATAACTTTATTATAGTGTTGGTGATGCCGGGGAGTGGCGGAATAGGGGTTAATAGCTTTATAATAGTGTTGGCGATGTTGGGGAGTGGTGGAATAGGAGTTAATACATTTATTCAATAGTAGCGATGTGGGTGGGCAGCAGATTAGGGGTTAATAGGTTTAATATAGTGTTTGTGATGTGGGAGGGTGGTGGTTTAGGGGTCAATAGGTCATTTATCAGTGTTAGTTTACTTTGTAACACTTTAGTTATGAGTTTTATTAAACATTTTTGGGGCGCAAAACTTATAACTACTGGTCACAGATGGCGGTATGAATCGTGTTGGTATAGGCTGTAACGCATGGTTTTTTCGCCTTACCGCACAACCTGTTATACCAGCGCTATGAAAATCCCACACAAAAATTTAATTTGGAATGGACGTTGCGTTACAGGCTAAAATGCTAGCTCGGTATAGATATACCGACATGACTCGCAATAGCTGCGTTACTGCTTTTATGCTGGAATTGCCATTTTTTCAGCGTTAAAAGCCGTAGCGCAAAACTCTTAATCTAGGTGAATATAAATTATTGAGTATACTTTTAGTATTTTAAAAGTTTAGGTTTCATCATAATTTAATCTCTAAGCATCTCTGAAGTAATTGTTGCAGTTTGTATTCCTTATACTGTTAAATGACAGACAGTCATCTGGCAATTTGTGGTATTATACTGAATTTGGAGTTCTGTCATTCTGTCTTTTTCTCTTTTACAGTCTTATTATTCTCCTAGCTTTTAACATAGAGCATACAACTTTAAAAATCAATTCAAGGAATGTACAAACTGTGACAAGGAATTTCCAAAAACCCCAAATTGTGGATCACTTAATGATGGCTCCAGATGTTGATGATCACTGAACTTCACCCTGGACCACCCAAATTTCATCACCAGAACCAGTCTATTTTTATTCTAGATGATGATTTTTGTGTTGCATGATTAAAGGGACATGAAACCCAAAACTTTTTTTCATAATTCAGAAAGAGAATACAATTTTAAACAATTTTCCAGTTTACTGCTATTATCTAATTTGCTTCATTCCCTTGTTATCCTTTGTTGAAGAAGCAGCAATGCTTTACTGGAAGCTAGTTAACACACTGGGGCCGATTTATTAAGGGCAGAATGGCTCTGAATGCCTCTGTTTCTGTGCGAGCCTTCAGGCTCACCGGAAACAGGAGTTAGGAAGCAGCGGTCTTATATAATTACCTTTTTTTAAACTCTCTATTCCCCATTTTATATGCTTCCCTTGGAAAACGTAATCAAAACGTATGTTGAATTGACTAACAAAAAATGATGGTATCCATTAATCATATTTCATTTTACTTGCCTATAGTTCATTCACAGCAATGTACTTCACAATCTTTCAATCATTTTTCTATCCAGAAATATGTATCCTAAGCCTAAGCTAATTTATTTTTAACATTAAGCTTCCATCTGGTATTGTCTTTACAAAATCAACTGCATCTGCTTCCCTGCTTTGTTAAATATAATTAAATGCTCAAAACCTATTTAGCTTAATTGTACATGATATATCCCCTATAAAAAGATAGCGGTAGGCATGTATCTTATTTTCTAAGAATTACACCTTATTAATCCTTCTAGGGTCTTTCTATCAAAATGTATGCAAATTTTTGTTTGCTCTTTTACAAGCCCAATATTTGCGCTCCACTCGTAATAATAATATTTGAAGTTGAGCGCAAGCGTTCGCATTGCATGGAAGTTTTGTGATCACTAGAGCGTGCTTCCATAGGATTCCAATGGAAGCCTGGTTTCGCTTGCCGATAGTCATGGCAGAGAACCTAGTGCAGCGAAGCGGGTAAGTTGCACAGTGAGGGGCAGCAAAGTTTATATATATATATATATATATATTTATATATATATATATATATATATATTTATGCGTTTATATGTGTATATACACAAATAAACACATAAATATATATGTACATAAGCATATAAATATAAATTTAGATTAATAACACAGTCCCTATAGACCGCAATGTAAAGGCACTTCTCAGTGCCTTTTTTTCCTTACATCCCACATCCACACACTTTAACCCCTTAAAACTTATTTGTGCAGTTATTACATAAAAATAAATATATGATACTATTTTTAATTTTATTAAGGAACTATACACATTATTTTGGGGGAATTTGGTGGACATATATTTCATTAATCAGAGTTCGGACCTCTGGTTAATGAAGTCTAGCACAGAGTGCTACCGCAAGCTCACTGTAGCATTAAGCCACTCGTAATGGCTGGTTATTTAACGTGCCTCCATAAATGGACACATTTTCACCTTTTATGGGCACACGTTATATTAGCGCTTCATTTGTAGACTGGCCCAGAATTATTTACCTTGGCCAAGGCCTATGAAATTCAGTCCTTTTGCCATGTAGTGATCTGCACATCTAGATACATTAAATTTTTATATATATATATATATATATATATATATATATATATATATATATATATATATATATATATATATATATATATATATAGAAATAGGATCCCCAGAGGGGAAAAAAGGAGGCAAGTCCGAAGTTGTGAAAACCTTGGTCAATTGTGTAGTTTATTCAGCAATGTTGCAGTACACAGGTGAATAGGCAGATGAACACCTGACGCATTTCGCGCATGCGCACATGAGATTCACCTCTGATGAAGCGCATGTGCGCATGAGCGAAACGCGTCAGGTGTTCATCTGCCTATTCACCTGTGTACTGCAACATTGCTGAATAAACTACACAATTGACCAAGGTTTTCACAACTTCGGACTTGCCTCCTTTTTTTCCCCTCTGGGGATCCTATTTCTCTACATACAGCGGATGTCCTGAGTTTGGAGCCCTGCCTCTGCTAAAACAAAGAGCTGCTTACACTTATCCTGCTTTGGGTTCCTGTGGACCTTCTGTGTGACGGCGCACAGACCTCTGACGACAGAGAGAGCAAACTTGCCATTGAGGATGGCATGTGGTGACAACGCGGCCATTTCCTGCTGACGGGACTGGCGGGTTACCTACCTGCCCAGGAACATCAGCGGAGGTTGTCCATATCTGACACACACATGGAGCGGTCCAGTCAATGGCCTAAGAGAAGTTTTTGTGATAACTTTCTACACTTGGTTATCTGTGGCTCTTTTGGAAAGCAGCAGGGACAAGATAAGTATCGGCTTTATTTATTGCTTCACAGTAACTTTTTTGGTTACTTGCTGATTTACACATTGCTCAGCATCTATTTGCGAGACTTATTCCAAGTCACTAGTCGGAGTTACCATCCTGCATATGTATACTCAGCACGACTCTAGTTATACTAAGGAACTTTCCATTAAGCAATTTAGCTGATTTTACTTGCCTTATTCATCTGCTAACAGTTCTGTTCTTAATGCATATCTATATATATATACAGGGAGTGCAGAATTATTAGGCAAATTAGTATTTTGACCACATCATCCTCTTTATGCATGTTGTCTTACTCCAAGCTGTATAGGCTCGAAAGCCTACTACCAATTAAGCATATTAGGTGATGTGCATCTCTGTAATGAGAAGGGGTGTGGTCTAATGACATCAACACCCTATATCAGGTGTGCATAATTATTAGGCAACTACCTTTCCTTTGGCAAAATGGGTCAAAAGAAGGACTTGACAGGCTCAGAAAAGTCAAAAATAGTGAGATATCTTGCAGAGGGATGCAGCACTCTTAAAATTGCAAAGCTTCTGAAGCGTGATCATCGAACAATTAAGCGTTTCATTCAAAATAGTCAACAGGGTCGCAAGAAGCGTGTGGAAAAACCAAGGCATAAAATAACTGCCCATGAACTGAGAAAAGTCAAGCGTGCAGCTGCCAAGATGCCACTTGCCACCAGTTTGGCCATATTTCAGAGCTGCAACATCACTGGAGTGCCCAAAAGCACAAGGTGTGCAATACTCAGAGACATGGCCAAGGTAAGAAAGGCTGAAAGACGACCACTGAACAAGACACACAAGCTGAAACGTCAAGACTGGGCCAAGAAATATCTCAAGACTGATTTTTCTAAGGTTTTATGGACTGATGAAATGAGAGTGAGTCTTGATGGGCCAGATGGATGGGCCCGTGGCTGGATTGGTAAAGGGCAGAGAGCTCCAGTCCGACTCAGACGCCAGCAAGGTGGAGGTGGAGTACTGGTTTGGGCTGGTATCATCAAAGATGAGCTTGTGGGGCCTTTTCGGGTTGAGGATGGAGTCAAGCTCAACTCCCAGTCCTACTGCCAGTTTCTGGAAGACACCTTCTTCAAGCAGTGGTACAGGAAGAAGTCTGCATCCTTCAAAAAAAACATGATTTTCATGCAGGACAATGCTCCATCACATGCGTCCAAGTACTCCACAGCGTGGCTGGCAAGAAAGGGTATAAAAGAAGAAAATCTAATGACATGGCCTCCTTGTTCACCTGATCTGAACCCCATTGAGAACCTGTGGTCCATCATCAAATGTGAGATTTACAAGGAGGGAAAACAGTACACCTCTCTGAACAGTGTCTGGGAGGCTGTGGTTGCTGCTGCACGCAATGTTGATGGTGAACAGATCAAAACACTGACAGAATCCATGGATGGCAGGCTTTTGAGTGTCCTTGCAAAGAAAGGTGGCTATATTGGTCACTGATTTGTTTTTGTTTTGTTTTTGAATGTCAGAAATGTATATTTGTGAATGTTGAGATGTTATATTGGTTTCACTGGTAAAAATAAATAATTGAAATGGGTATATATTTGTTTTTTGTTAAGTTGCCTAATAATTATGCACAGTAATAGTCACCTGCACACACAGATATCCCCCTAAAATAGCTAAAACTAAAAACAAACTAAAAACTACTTCCAAAAATATTCAGCTTTGATATTAATGAGTTTTTTGGGTTCATTGAGAACATGGTTGTTGTTCAATAATAAAATTAATCCTCAAAAATACAACTTGCCTAATAATTCTGCACTCCCTGTATATATATATATATATATATATATATATATATATATATATATATATATATATATATATATATATATATATATTTATGAGATAATGTGCTAACAAATGATCTCTCAGTGCAAAGTAGACATGTGCAACACTAGAAAATTTATTTAGTTTTCACTAGTTAAATAAATAATTTCGTTTTGGCAAATTAGTTTAGTTAAGTTTAAAAAAAATTGTTTCGCCAAATTAGTTATGTTAAGTTAAATCGTTTTTTCGGATTCCGTTAGTTTTTTCGGATCCATTCTTTATTCATATGCATTATTCTATTCTGAAGTTCAGAATAGAATAATGCATATAAATAAAGAATGGATCCGAAAAAAACAAAAGGATATGAAAAAACTATTTAACTAAACATAACTAATATGCCGGCGATTGCTGAAACAATTGTATTTAAAACTGCCGCCGCCACCACCCACACTGCTAACACTAAATAAAGCTATTAACCCCTAAACCACCATCCTTCCACATAGTCACACTAACTAAACCTATTAGCCCCTAAACCGCCGTCCCCACATCACCAACACTACCTAAACCTATTAACCCCCAAACCGCAGTTCCCAGACATTGTTAACACTAACTTAATCACTAAATAAACATATTAACCTCTAAACCTCCGTTCCTAAATATCCCCCGACACTAACTAAACCTATTAACCCCTAAACCGCAGTTCCCTGACATTGCCGACACTAACTGAAACACTAAATAAACCTATTATCCCCTAAACCGCCTTTCCCAAACATTGCCAACACTAACTAAACCTATTAACCCCTAAACTGCCACTCCCAAACATCACCAACACTAACTAAAACATTAAATAAACATATTAACCCCTAAACTGCCGTTCCCAAACGTCACCAACACTAACTAAACATATTAACCCCTAAACTGCTGGTCCCCATATCGCAACAACCTAAATTAAACTATATTAACCCCTAAACCTAACACCCCCTAACTTTAACATAATTAAAATAGGCCTAAATTAAAGTTACAATTATTAACTGACTAACTATTTAAAAATAGATACAAACTTACCTGTGAAATAAAAATAAAACCTAAGCTAGCTACAATATAACTATTTACTAACTACCTAGTTAAAATAAATACAAACTTACCTGTGAAATAAAAATAAAACCTAAGCTTACACTAATAAAACCTAACATTACTAAAAATAAAAAACCTAACATTACTAAAAAACTAAAACTACAAAAAATAATAAACACTAAAATAAAAAAATAAAAAAAGCTACCATTACAAAAAATAACAAATGAAATTATCCAAAAAAAAAAATTATTTCTATTCTAATACCCCATTTAAAAAAAAAAAAAAAAAAAAAAAAATCCCACCCAAATCCCAAAATTAAAAAAACCTTAATCTATAATAAACTTCCAAGGGCCCATAAAAGGGCCTTTTGTAGGGCATTGCCCTAAAGTTAACAGCTCTTTTGCAAAAAAATAAAAATAACCCACCCCTAACATTACAAACCCACAGCGTAAAAATAAACCTAATCTTCCCATTACCCCAAAAATGACATTTGTGTGGGCATTGGCCTTAAAGGGCATTCAGCTCTTTTTTTGATCCATTAAAAATGCCTTATCTAAAAAAAAAAAAGCCTCAAAAATAAAAAAAATTCCTTTACAAAAAATAACATACAAAATTATCCAAAATAATAAAAATTATTCCTATTCTAATATCCTGTTTAAAAAAAAATAAAACACCCAAAATAAAAAAAAAACTAAAAGGACCTTTTGTAGGGCATTGCCCTAAAGTTAATATCTTTTTTGCAAAAAATTAAAACAAATACCTCCTAATATTACAAACCCCCACTGCCTCCGCAGGGATGAAGAAGATGCCGGTCCCGTGATGGATGAACATGGAGCCGCTTGGATGAAGATGAATCACCGCTGGGATAAAGATCGTTCGCCAGACTTCAGCAACTGTGAGTACTGATTTTGGGATTTTGTGTTTTAGATTAGGACTTTTTTTATTTGAATGGGCCGAAAAAGAGCTGAATGCCCTTTTAAGGCCAATGCCCATACAAATATCCTTTTCGGGGCAATGGGTAGATTAGGTTTTTTTTTATGCTGTGGGTTTGGGGGGTGGGGGTTTGTAATGTTAGGGGGTGTTTGTTTTTATTTTTTTGCAAAAGAGCTGTTAACTCTATGGCAATGCCCTGCAAAAGGCCTTTTTACGGGCTATTGGTAGTTTATTATAGATTAGGGTTTTTTATTTTGGGGTGGTTTTTTTTTGGTTTTTTTAAACGGTATTATAATAGAAATTTTTTTTTTGATAGTTTTTATGTTATTTTTTTGTAACTGTAGTTTTTTAATTTTTTGTAATTTTAATTTTAATTTTTTAGTAATGTTAGTTATTTTATTTTTAGTAATGTTAGGTTTTATTTTTATTTCACAGGTAAGTTTGCATTTATTTTAACTAGGTAGTTAGTAAATAGTTATAGTGTAGCTAGCATAGGTTTTTTATTTTACAGGTAAGTTTCTATTTATTTTTAAATAGGTGGTTAGTTAATAATGGTAACTTTAATTTAGGTCTATTTTAATTATGCTAAAGTTAGGGGGTGTTAAGTTTAGGGGTTAATAGTTTAATTTAGGTTGTTGCGATGTGGGGGCTGACGGTTTAGGGGTTAATAGGCTTAGTTAGTGTTGGTGATGTATGGGAACAGCGGTTTAGGGGTTAATAGGTTTAGTTAGTGTCGGCGATGTTGGAACAGCGGTTTAGGGGTTAATAGCTTTAATTAGTGATTTCGTTGGTGTCGGCTATGTTGGGGAACAGCAGTTTAGGGGTTAATAGCTTTATTTAGTTGGTGATATTGAAGCATGGCGGTTTAGGGGTTAATAGCTTTATTTAGTGATTTAGTTAGTGTCGGTGATGTCGGGGAACTGTGTATTAGATTAGAACAGTGAAAAATTCTGAATATGATTTTAGTTATGGTGCTGATTCAGAAAAAAATAATTGTTCTGTTTCTTTGTCTAGAATAGTACTTAAAATTATAAATAATTCAGAGGTAAAAAACCCCTACTCAAAACATATGACTACTACTGTGAAAGTTTATATGGTTTATGTTTAATATAACCCATATATTGATTTAGCAATTAAGATAATCATGTATTGGAAATGCTACCTACAAATGTGCATGCATTTATGGGTTTTATGTTCTTAAACAAAAACATTTTTTAAGGATACTTTAAAGATTGTTTAGTTTAAATTAACAAGCATTTATTTTCTCTCTTTTTTTTAAAACAAACAAAAAAAACAAGCTAGAAGTATGATAATTTTTATGTACTCTTGTTTTTATCTCTTTCCATTAAAAGAAACACATGCCTATAGTTTATTCAAAAGCAAATTAAATGCCATCTATATTTTTTAAAGATTTACAGTATAAGAATACTTAAATTTAGCATCTTGTTTTTCAAACACATCACTACAATTTGAAAACATGAAATAATATGTTTGAAAACCAAGATGCTAAATGTAAGTATTCATGTACTGTAAATCTTTTAAAACAATAGATGACATTCTCTTTTGAATATACTATAGGTATTCTATAGTGCATTTATGTCAACTATAATTTTTTTGTGAGTTTCATTTATATTTTTTGGTCATTTCATTTGCTGAGTTAGTTGTAGTCACATCATGACATTCATGTTTGGGAAATTACTCTGAACATAACTTTTAAAAAACAAATGTTAACTTTAGGGTTTTCCAATTGCTAATAATTAATTTTCTTATTTTATAATAGAACTAGCATATCCCAAAACCTACTTGATTCAAAGGCATGATCCCATAAATAATGTAGGTGCAAGAACTGGAAACGTACTGTTGTGAACGTGTTTTGATTGTGTTCATGAAGCTGTTCACAAAGGCACAATCTTGTTTGAACATAATTGAGACTACACTATTGCAATTGAGCAGGTTCATGGTTTACAGATTTAGTACTGTTAAAATCCAGTTTTAGAAGGTGAGAGAAGTACTTCTAATAGAAACCTGCAGTTTTCATCTTGATTTCAGAGGTTTATCATGACAAACTAGAAAATGATGCTTCTAAAATCAATGAAAAAACATAAGGGATTAAAGGCTTACCTTGTCGATCCCAGAAGAGGGGAGGGGAAAAATAACCTTCAATAAACATAAACATAACTATGCTTTAACTGGCCCACGGGGCCTAACCTTAATAATTGTAATAACTGTGCTTTAACTGGCCCACGGGGCCTAACCTTAAATAAAGACAGACACAAGTAATTTGGGTAAAATTTATGAACCATCACTGGTCCCATTTATTAACCTATAACTTTAGGCTTAACTATTAACTAAACCGACAGATAAGAATTCAACAGATGGCGGCAAATGAGAGGCTAAGACTAACCCCCCGGACTACAGAGGAGAGCGGCCTAATGGAAGGCAACAGCAGAAAAACTCTGCACAAGAAATGGAAATGCTACTAGGGGTGTTACGAGTTCTTCTGGCCTACCTACCCGGAGGGAGGGGCACTCCAGTTAACTGAAGTAATCGAGCCCCACCCTCATCAGCCTGGCCATCACTCGCCCCGTTCGCCGCTACTGGGCCGCAATCCTCCCGCAGTTAGGGTGCTCTTTTAACCTACCATCCAATAGGCTCTGAGACAACCTGCCGCTTAAGCCGGTTAGTCGCAGAGGGAGGTAAAACTACAGCCAAGGGCTTACATAGATTAGGACACCTATCCCTACCTCAGCCTTAGCACCCTACCTAAACTCTCATGCCGCAAATGGGTGGGAGGGCGGGCAACTTGTCAGCTTCTTGTCCAAGGTCAAAGAGGAACAGGAAATGCAGTGAATCAGCATAAGAAAGGTAAGCCACTCCCTACACCTGCAACATTGTTGCAAACACCAGTAACTCCCTCTAACTTCACTCTCCCAGACAGCCTTAACCCTTATGTCGCTGCAAGCCTAATTGGCTCTACACTTACTTAAGGGATTAAAGGCTTACCTTGTCGATCCCAGAAGAGGGGAGGGGAAAAATAACCTTCAATAAACATAAACATAACTATGCTTTAACTGGCCCACGGGGCCTAACCTTAATAATTGTAATAACTGTGCTTTAACTGGCCCACGGGGCCTAACCTTAAATAAAGACAGACACAAGTAATTTGGGTAAAATTTATGAACCATCACTGGTCCCATTTATTAACCTATAACTTTAGGCTTAACTATTAACTAAACCGACAGATAAGAATTCAACAGATGGCGGCAAATGAGAGGCTAAGACTAACCCCCCGGACTACAGAGGAGAGCGGCCTAATGGAAGGCAACAGCAGAAAAACTCTGCACAAGAAATGGAAATGCTACTAGGGGTGTTACGAGTTCTTCTGGCCTACCTACCCGGAGGGAGGGGCACTCCAGTTAACTGAAGTAATCGAGCCCCACCCTCATCAGCCTGGCCATCACTCGCCCCGTTCGCCGCTACTGGGCCGCAATCCTCCCGCCACAAGGGATAGCATCTCAGGTATCACTTGCCGCCACCCACCCGACCTGACTTACAGGAAGGGAGCGAGAGTTTTTGACAAATCCCCTAAAAATAAGTCTAGCCCTACATCAGATAAATGAACCCCATCAGGTCTATAGAGCTCCCGCTTGTCGGCTGTAATGGCATCGTGCCGTACCACGAAGCCCTGGTTACCAGTGACGGCCGCGCCCACATCCCTATTCAGCTTCTTCCTCACCCTATAGGCTGCGCCTGAGGATCCCATATATCGCCATTGGCGGCGCGCTATTACATTAGACCAGCCTATAATTACCCCCGGCATCCATGCCCTAAGCCAGCCTAAGTCTGACTGAATAATTTTGGTCAATTCGAGGGATGGAATGGCACCCATGTCATTACCCCCTAAATGTATTAGAATAATGTGGGGTTTACCCCACCGTCTATGGGCATCTGTGAGAACATTGGGGAGCTGGGGCCAGCACAAACCCTTAAACCCCAGCCAACGGATGGAAGCTTTTGATGCAGGGAAACCCAAATTCTGCCCCCCAACCCTAGTGAGAGCACGGATCGCCGCCCAATGAATGAAGGAATGGCCCACGATCCATACCCTTGTTGAAGCCTTGCGTACACCTGAAAGATAGAAACAAGTGTTATCAAAGAATGGAATTCACAAACACCCCGTCTCCCCCTTCTTTCTTCATTACACCTGGTGAGAAGCACAACTACCAGATAATGGGCGAACATACAACTTATACCGATTTGATCGCCAGCGACCCAATGTTTTAATAGTTTGCTCCTGAGCCCCCTGCAAGGCAGCATCCGTAGCCGCTCCTATGCGGAACGAATGGGGGGTAATCCTGGAGGGGTCAAAACCAGCTCTCTCTACCGCAAGCGCCAAGACTCTACGAAACTGGTAGATAGAAAGAGCCATTCCATTCTCATGTATCAAGAATTGGCCAGCCAACGCTGGCCTATGGCGCACATATGCTGCCAAAGTCTCCATGGGGCAGCAAGCATCGCCTTGGGCTGTAAAGGTTAGCCAAGTACCCTTAGCCGCTTGATCTGTTTTTGATTTAGGTATAAAGAGCAAGACAGCAGGTGGCGAAATTCTGACATGGTCAAATTGCACCCCTCTGTCCATATGCTTTTTTGACGGGGACACTAGTTCTGTAATTCGCAGGGCCCCTGCGAATGCCAGGACGAAGGCTGCTTTAAAAAGTAAGACCTCAAATTCTGACTTACAAATGATAGGTAAAACCGCTACCAGCCTCTCAAGCCGGTCCCGAGTAATAGGCTCCCTAACATCTCCCTTGTTGGGCTGCATCCGCCCCCAACCCTTGAGAGTCTGTCTAATGAAAAAACAGCCTGTGGGGTCCCCTGCACCCAGTAGTTTGAAGAAAAATGAAAGGGCTGCCATGCGTGACTGGACTGCCCCTTTTCGCAAACCTTGCGCTTGCATGCTTACTAGCCACTCACCCAGCATCCCCTGAGAGCTGACTGATGACTCCGCCCTCCGCGTGATGCAGAATTGGTCCCATTCCTTCCAGTGGCTAACGTAGGTTCGCCAGGTCGCTGGGGCGAGGGATGAGCGGACCAATGGGATTAAGGATAGCCATGGTCCACTAGCTGCCAAAGAAAACCGGGACAGGTTAGCCCTGCCTCTGCCGCCAGTGGCGCTAATCGTCTAAAAGTAGCCCAATCGAATCTAGATAGGGCATCTGCTATAACATTATTCACCCCTGGCACATGACTTGCTTGGAAATTAATGTTGAGCTGGAGGCACCTCAAAACTAAATGCCGCAACAATCGAACCACCGTTACAGAGGAAGCAGAAAGTCTATTAATGGAATGTACGACACTTAAGTTATCTGTCCAGAATATTACCGCCCTATTCCTAAACTTCTGCCCCCACAGCTCAACCGCCATGACGATAGGGAACAATTCAAGGAGGGTCATGTTCCTGATCAGGGGAGTAGAACTCCATTCCAAAGGCCAGGGTCCGGCGCACCATTCCCCTTGGAAATAGGCACCGTAACCCTGGGACCCCGCCGCGTCTGTAAATAGATGCAGAATCTGACTAGATATCGGGGCATCTCGCCAGACAGTAATTCCGTTAAATTGGCTTAAAAACACTTCCCAGACTTTTAGGTCATCCTTCATGTCCTGCGATACAAGTATTTTCATTGACACGCTGGGGTTGCCCCTAAGGGGACTTTCCAGCCTCCTATTAAAAACCCTGCCCATTGGGATCACCCTACAGGCAAAGTTTAACAATCCTAAGAGGGACTGCAGTTCCCTCAAAGATATGTATTTTTTGGAAACAGCCGCCCTAACTGCAACCAACATATTTTGTACCTTTTCTGTAGGCAATCTGCATATCATCTGCAAGGTGTCTATCTCAATACCCAGGAAAGTCAAAGTAGTACATGGACCCTGTGTCTTATCCACTGCTAAAGGGACTCCAAGTTGTGACATGAGACTCCTCATTTCAACCATAAGGTGGCTACACCTGTTTGTATTGCACTCACCTACCAAGAGGAAATCATCGAGGTAGTGCGCTACATAGTCCCCTCCCACCAATTTGGCTACTGCCCAGTGTAAAAATGTACTAAAACATTCGAACATAGAGCATGAGATGGCACACCCCATGGGTAGGCATCTGTCCACATAGTAATTTCCCTCAAATTTACATCCCATAAGGTGAAATGATGAAGGGTGCAAAGGAAGGAGACGAAAGGCGGATTCAATATCCAGCTTCGCCAACAAGGCACCTCTCCCGAACCCACGGACCAGATCAAGGGCGTTATCAAATGATTGGTAGTGAACCGTGCTAAGCTCCGGGGCAATCGCATCATTGACCGATTGGCCCCTGGGATAAGAGAGATGCTGTATAAGGCGAAACTTTCCCGGTTCCTTCTTTGGGACTACCCCCAGAGGGGAGATAACCAAGTTATCCATAGGAGGGGCACAAAAGGGGCCTACTACCCTCCCCAGAGATATTTCCTTTGCTAGCTTCTCTCTGACCACCCCTGGGTATTGATAGGCAGATTTCAAATTACGATGATTCTGCGAACCCACCACCGGTTTATTGGTGGGTATCACGAAACCATCCCTGAACCCCGCCAAGAGCAAGCCTGCTGCTTGGCGGTCAGGATATGTGCGCAACCACAGCTCAAGAGCGTCCACCCTCACCGGGGTGGGCGCCCTTAGCAGCAAGGGGTTGCCGTGATGTTGATTTGTCTGTGTTAGTGTCCTTTCTCCGGGAGCAATCAGCTCCCGGGTGTGGCGCGCCGCAGAATTTGCATACATGCCGGTACAGGCATGCTGCACCCTTATCGCACCTCTTCTCCTGAAAGGCCCAGCACTCCCTACCCTTACGCCTGCTCCTGCTTTGAAAGCGGGGCCCTGCGCCCCTGCTACCTGACGGTGGGGAGGGTGATCTCTCAGCACCTAGCCGGGACCACAGATGCATTTCTTGAGACCCGAATGCTAGCGCTGGGTTGCCATCCATTTTCCTTCGGAAATTGGAATCATAGTCCCTCCACACTCCCTCTTTATGGTGCTGGTAGATCCAATGGATTGTGTCAGCATGCTTAAGGAGCGCCTGTCCTTGGTTTGGAAATTTATCTAAGTAGCAAGAGGAAAGGATCCGAAAACACTTGAGCCATTCGTCAAATGTCTCTGGTCGCTTTACTCTCTTAGGGCCTGTGCCGTCCGCACTCTTCTCTTTCTGCCTATGCGCCTCAAGGGAGAGTTCGAAAATATTAACATATCTGCCCTCTTGAATTCTCCTTACCAATTTCTTCTTCAGGTGACCATGAAGAGAGAAAATTGGGCAGGACAAAGCATCGCCAGCTAAAGCTAATTTTCTGCTGGCCACTGCTGAAGTGGTTTGCGGCTGGGCGGTGGCTACTGTGGTTACTACCTCATTTCTCTGATCTTTCTGTAATTTGTCTGACCTCATTTCCTTAAGCATCTTGTACATGCGTTTTTGCCCCTTAGTTTTTAAGCCCAAAGACGTGTCACTGCTTAACTCTGAGTCAGTAGAGGAAGAATCAGATAAGTGTTCCCTAGGGTGATTAGGTGCATATGCCTCACCGTTTCCAGCTGAGGATGTGTTGGCTGCCTCCGCTGCGGATGCTGCTGCTGCTAGAGTAGTCTGTGGAGCCAGCGAGGTTACACCTTCAGTGACGATAGAGGGGGCCTGCTGAGCTGGTGCTTGTTGTGTTGTTAATGGGACCGCCTGTTGTGCTGCTGCTGATGAGGCCGCTGCAGCGGAAGAGGAAGCTGTTACAGTGGATGACATGCCGGATGCGTTCTGTTTCACGGACAAAACTTCCTGCAAGACAGAGAGAAAATCGCGAGCACTTTGCCCTTGAACCAGGGGAAGCCCAGGTGTGACCTGAGGTGCCCCAAATCCCGATTGTGCCACATTCGCAGCATCAGTCACTCTCTGGGCAGTGCCAGCATTTGCCACATTCTGACCACTCAAACCCCCCTGCACAGAGACATTATCAGCTGGGACCATTTGCACAGGAACCATTTGCACAGGGGCATGAATAGCATTAATGTTATTAGCAATATTAGAATCATTTGCAGCATTCATACCAGCCATTCTCACATGCAAATCCCTAGTAGTATTATCCCTGCTCATAGCCGCAGTAACTGAGCTAGGCCTAGCTGCATAATCATTTGCCTCAGTTAATATCATCCTATTTGCACTCACACCAATGATATCTGCATTTGGCTGAGTGCCAACACTTGTGCTGACATGATGTGTGTGCACGTCTGCAGCAACTGTAAGCATGTTGCGTGTTTGGTTAACATTATGCGTTTGCACATTAATAGCGTTAGTTAATGTATTTGCCTTAGTTAATGTGTTTTGCCCTGAAGGGTTAATGCGAGTTTGCACATTAGTCTCGGTAGCATTCATTTCCATAGGGTTAATAGCATTCATTCCCATAGGGTTAACCATAACATTCTGTGTAAGGCTTTCATTCCTTTGTAAAGCATTTTCATTCACTATGTTATCAACATTTGCTCGCCTGCTAATGCCTTGAACTCTGCGCCCCCCTGTCACGCTATCAGTTTCAAAAACAGCCGCCCCACTCGCCCGTACATTTGCAAGTTGCATATTGTCCCCAAAGCCCCTCCGGCGACCGACTAGGCGGCCCCTGGCCTGAGAGCGCTTACGGTGCTCACCTGCCAGGAGTCCGCGTCTGGCCGCCGTCCTACCGCGTGGCTGAATTGGTCCGCTGACGTCACCGGAAGCGTAAGCACGCTCGACCGGAAGTGACGTCAGCGGCAAACCTACGCGCGGCCTAGGAGGATGAGGGGGCATGGGACCACCAGGAGGTTGGGAGTCAAGCACCGCTTGCGGCCGGAGTGAGACCGGTCCCTCTACTGAATGCGGTAATGTGTCCTGAGGGGGTCTAGTGGCAGGATCAGGCCCATGGGAAATCTGCCTAGCAACGGCGGATTGAGGGGGCGGGGCCACTGGGGCTAGATGCGCGCGACTTACAGTGGGGACCATAGATGGAGGGGCCGTGTCAGAAGCCATATTTTGATTTAAAGATGGCGTTTTTGGCGCCAAAACCGGCGTAGTTGAACATACTCAGGGGGCCAAGGTCGCCAGAAACGGCCGCACTAGGGGCCAAATTAAAGTTTTGTAGTGGTGTACCTGCAGTAATCGCTTGCGCAAGAGAGGAAAGCAGGGATGCTACTGCACCTGCCGCATTTGGTGGAAGGGATGCAAACATCCCTAAAATGTTAAGGTCCTGGTTACTAGCTGCCTGTGGGGCCAAAGCAGGAGGGGAAGGCTGGTGGGAAGGGGGGGGGATTGATTGTAAATGAAGCTGGGGGTTTGGAGGGGGGTGAATTTCTACAGTGTGGATGTCTTGCATAGGGGGATAATTTTCTATTATTCGCCTAGGTGCTAAGTTATGCTGGTTGTTAGTGGCCTGGTCTATAGCTGGGGAGGGAGGTGTTTCCTCAATTATTTGAGAAAGGGGGGTAATTTGGTCAGCCTCAGTAATACTTAGCTGCTGCTCTTGTAATCCACGCCTAGTAACAGGAACTTTTCCCTCCCTAAATCTCAGGGGAGGAGCGGATGATCTTCTGGAACGCCTCATGATGAAAGGATTGAAGAATGGAGAAGTAATCTGCTTCTGTGAAGAAGGATCAACTTGTCAGCTTCTTGTCCAAGGTCAAAGAGGAACAGGAAATGCAGTGAATCAGCATAAGAAAGGTAAGCCACTCCCTACACCTGCAACATTGTTGCAAACACCAGTAACTCCCTCTAACTTCACTCTCCCAGACAGCCTTAACCCTTATGTTGCTGCAAGCCTAATTGGCTCTACACTTACTATACATTTAGAATATGTCAATATAGCCATTGAGCAAAAATGCTAAGTATTCCCATCTTGTCTATTTAAAAATGGCATTCAAATTGTTTACCAGTAAATAGGTTGGATTGAGATTGCAATAGGTTGCTTTAGAACTCCTGGTCACAAATGCTTAATTCCATTTGAAAGCCTGGTTATGAAATTGTGTGTACTGATAGAGACAGTCACAACAATGCAAGTACAACTTAGAAACAAATATTAACAGAAACAGATTGCTGCTCGCCATTTCTAGATGTTGCTGTCCTGATCTCACTTTTCATGAAGTTCCCCTTGTAACATAATTCAATGATTCCAAATACATTTAGATTATTTGCAAAGATCTCCAGAAGGCCATTTTGAGCTTTATCAAATTTATTGGATTATGCAGTTAATAATTTGGCAAAATAATGTATTATGATATGATGAAAACACCATTGACTTTTGAGTATAATTAATACTACTTAAAGTAAGACAGGCGTTATTTCTGACAACAACAAATTTAGGGCTAGATTACAGGTAGAGTGCAAATTAGTGCTACTTCTCGCATGTTAAATTTGTGTTGGCTATCTTGCGTATTACAAGTTGAAAGTAAAAAAAAAATTGCACAAACAATAACCTCACCCGGGCAATAAGCCGAACTTTAAATAACCCAAAAGCGTTAACATATTCCCCCATAGACTTTAATGCAGCTAGAAAAGTGGAAAACAAACCCTAACACCCTTAATCGTGCACAAACCCCGATCGAGTTTACTCAAGTGTGCTAATCTGACATGAAATATGAATATTTCACATTGCAAAGGTGTTCACGTAGCAGCATATGTTCCATTTATTCTTAAATACATATATATATATATATATATATACTCACTGGCCACTTTATTAGGTACACCTTGCTAGTACTGGGTTGACCCCCTTTTGCCTTCAGAACTGCCTTTATTCTTTGTGGCATAGATTCAACAAGGTGTTGAAAACATTACTCAGAGATTTTGGCCATATTGACATGATAGGATCCTGCAGTTTCTGCCGATATGTTGGCTGCACATCCATGATGCGTATCTCCCATTCCACCACATCCCAAAGGTGCTTTGTTGGATTGAGATCTGGTGACTGTGGAGGCCATTGGAGTACAGTGAACTCATTGTCATGTTCAAGAAACTAGTTTGAGATGATTTGAGCTTTGTGACATGGTGCATTATCCTGCTGGAAGTAGCCATCAGAAGATGGGTACACGTAGTCATTAAGGGATGGACATGGTCAGCTTCATACTCAGGTAGGCCGTGGTGTTTAAACAATGCTCTATTGGTACTAAGGGGCCCAAAGTGTGTCAAGAAAATATCCCCTACACCATTACACCACCACCACCAGCCTGAATCCATGCTTTCATGTTGTTTACGCCAAATTCTGACCCTACCATCTGAATGTTGCAGCTTAAAATTGAGACTCATTAGACCAGGCAATGTTTTTCCAATCTTTTATTGTCTAATTTTGGTAAACCTGTGCGAATTGTATCCCCAATTTCCTGTTCTTAGCTGACAGGAGTGGCAGCCAGTGTGGTATTCTGCTGCTGTAGTTTATCTGCTTCAAGGTTCAACATGTGTGTACGGAGATGATATTCTGCATACCTTGGTGTTAGCGAGGGGTTATTTGAGTTACTGTTGCCTTTCTATCATCTCAATTCATTCTGCCCATTCTCCTCTGACCTCAGGATATTAGCAAGGCACAATCGTCCACCCAACTGCCGCTCACTAAATATTTTCTCTTTTTTGGACCAGTCTCTGTAAATCCTAAAAATGGTTGTACGTGAAAATCCCAGGAGATCAGTAGTTTTTGATGTACTTAGACCAGCCCGTCTGTCACCAACAACCATGCCACGTTCAAAGTGACTTAAATACATTTTCTTCCCCATTCTGATGCTTAGTTTGATATACAGAAAGTTATCTTCACCACATCTAGATGCCTAAATGCATTAAGTTGGTGCCATGTGATTAGACTGATTAGCAATTTGTGTTACCAAGCAATTGAATAGGTGTACCTAATAAAGTGGCCGGTAACACCACTGAGTGATTTCACCTAAAGCCTAAATAAATCCACTTGGTTGTAACGGATCCTTTTGTCCTCGTTTTCCTGTTGTTCCTGTAATTACAGCTAAGCAAGCCCTGAGGATCGTATCCTATACTTGAAGGTACTGACAACTTGGCTATCAAGCGGATATTTTCTACATCCACCAACCCCCAGTGTTGCTTTTTGAACTTTACTCACCATCGAGAGCCCCTTCCAGACAACCTAACAGAGGAGACAGAAGCGGCATCACCAGCGATTGCCAATCAGGCATCATCCCTGTTTTAACGTCATCCACACAGGAGGAGTTAGACGCGGCATCACCCGCGCGTCCCATACAGGCTATCCAGCAAATAGGAGACGGACTCTCGGTGTCTCACCTCTTTGGCTATAAGGTACACACTGTTGACCAGTGCGGTTTACCCGCAAGCATACCAACGGCCATAGGTGAGTCACAATATTATATAAAGTCAATGCCTATTTAAGTACAGCACAGCTAGAACTGTGATTGTGTAAGATCATTCGATCAATTTTGACTTTTGCATCACTGGGGGGATCTGTTGGATATATTATAACATACAGCGACTCATGTATCAGTTGCATCAACCTAACTAAAACACGGTTGGACATTTACATATAAAATAAGGACTTCCTTATATTCCCGTTTAGCCAAGTACCAGACACACAGCAGGACTGAGCATACTATTTGTTGTGCCTTCCAATATATATAAATATATATATATATATATATATCTACTTAAAAATATTTGGTACATATTTCCCTGTGTGAAGAAGATTTGAATGTAAAATGTTTTCACTAAATACACAAACACTTTATTAAATATTAATGTTGCATAATTATGTTTTCCCTGTTTTAGCTATTTGACTTTAAAGGACTCCAATATACTTATTTATATGTCTACATATGTATTTATGTGCTTATATGTGTATCTATGTCTGTAAGTACATAGTGATGTCGCAAACATAAAATTTTCCGCAAATGTTCGCGAACGGGCGAACCGGATGAACCGCCATAGACTTCAATAGACAGGCAAATTTTAAAACCCACAGGGACTCTTTCTGGCCACAATAGTGATGGAAAAGTTGTTTCAAGGGGACTAACACCTGGACTGTGGCATGCCGGAGGGGGATCCATGGCAAAACTCCCATGGAAAATTACATAGTTGATGCAGAGTCTGGTTTTAATCCATAAAGGGCATAAACCACCTAACATTCCTAAATTGTTTGGAATAACGTGCTTTAAAACATCAGGTATGATGTTGTATCGATCAGGTAGTGTAAGGGTTACGCCTGCTTCACAGTGACAGACCAAACTCCCCGTTTAATGCACCAAAAACAACCGAAAACAGTCCATTTGCACAACTTCAAACTCCCCATTTGCACAAGGTTGGATACCAAGCTAGCCATGTCCCGTTCCTTGTCCTCACTGATGACATTGAAGGTCTCTTCCTCCACCCAGCCATGTACAACACCAAGGGTCCCCGAAAGGTGACAACAAGCCCCCTGGGACACCTGCTGTGTTTGGTCTTCCACCTCCTCCAAGCCACCTTCCTCCTCTGACTCCTCTTATTCAGACTCCCCTCTCTGCATTGCCTCTTTCTGCATTATTATAAGGTGTGTTAAGTAGTACTATTCCTATCAGTTTAATCCCTGTTACGTCCCCTATCAGGGGACATGCAAATGGCATCGATTTTAGGAACCGGGAGATGGAAAAAGATGCTTGGTCGGTCCTCCTACTTCAAATTTGGGGCACTGCGCGTGCAATCTAATGTGCCACCAGATAGGAGTGGTGTGTTAAGTAGTTCTATTCTTATCAGTTTAATCCCTGTTATGTCCCCTATCAGGGGACGTGTATATGGCATCGATTTTAGGAACCGGGAGATGGAAAAAGATGCTTGGTCTGTCCTCCTACTTCAAATTTGGGGCACTGCACATGCAATCTAATGTGCCACCAGATAGGAGTGGTGTGTTAAGTAGTTCTATTCTTATGAGTTTAATCCCTGTTACGTCCCCTATCAGGGGACGTGTATATGGCATCGATTTTAGGAACCGGGAGATGGAAAAAGATGCTTGGTCGGACCTCCTACTTCAAATTTGGGGCACTGCGCGTGCAATCTAATGTGCCCCAGATAGGAGTGGTGTGTTAAGTAGTACTATTCCTATCAGTTTAATCCCTGTTATGTGCCTTTTTTTTGGTTTGGTTTTTAAAGCCACAGTGCAGCACCAGAGGCCAGAAAAATTTGGCATGTACACATGCCTGAAAAATTAGGTATTGTTGCAGCCGCTGCTGTAGCAGCGGCCAGAAAAATTGATGTTTGTTTCCCAGGCAGAAAGTGCGCTAAAACATTGCGGCTTGAACCCTAGTTGGTGGCTGATAAGTCACGCAAGTCATCCGGCATTCAGAGATAAAATACAGTGTAGCAACTGGTACACTTTTGTATTAAGGGTTTGAAATATAACAAAAATCCCTCAATAAATAAGGGATGTGTTTCTCTTTTGTAAACTAAGCAGGTAATGGTAGTTTAAATTACCTGAATAGATACTGTGAGATTGTTACTTTTGAAATCTTTTAGTAGATTATAAGATAAAGGTTTGAGACAGCTGAGTTGGTATAACTTTTAGTCAGGTAGAATTAATATATTCATTGAGATAGCAATTCAAAGGTATTGAAGTCAAAACCTGTCTTCACGCACACACACAGACATTCTAAAATATATACAGTTCCAAGCAATCCAAACCACACAATCAATATATCATAATTGGATGTTCCAAACTTTACTGATAGTAGTGAGCAGAGTTTGATGCGGTTTTATATGGCACAACTTATACTGAATAAGGAACGTAAGTATAACAATGCTGCACAGAGTAAGTCAGTTCAAACGTGAGGTAAATTTGAGGATACAAAGCAAGGTAAGTATTATCCAAATAGCCAACATACAATACCCCACAAGGATCCGGTAAGAGCAGAGCTAAGCAGTGACCGCCGATGGCGGTGAGAAGCTGTGTGTGCGCGGCTTGGTTTCCGGAACGCTGAGGATGTAGATCCGGATGCGTATGAATCTGAAGACGATGTCAGGTAGAAAATCCTCAAGGGAATCAGCTGTATCTACAATTAGCAAGTAGGAATGGCACAAGGAAGCAAACGTAACTGTGAGCTTCAATATTCAGGCAATGAGTGTTGAAAGTTACTGCCCTATAAAGGAAAGTTAATTAGGTGGGAGGGGATAATCCTAAAAGGAATATCACAGATCCCCCCAGTCAAGGAATCACCTCAGGGGATTCCATCCGAGGTTTCTCTGGGTAACGACGATGAAAAGCAGTAATCAGACGAGGTGCATGTATCTCAGTAGACCTTTGCCAAGAATTTTCCTCCGGACCATAACCTTTCCACTTTATTAAATATTCCAGCTTATGCCGTCTTACTCTGGAATCAAGAATAGACTCAACTTCAAATTCTTCCTGATTCTCCACCAAGATAGGCGGGGGTCTTAGATTAATACCGTGATGGTCTTTAGCAGAATAAGGTTTAATGAGAGACACATGAAATGTGGAATGTATTTTATAAGAATCAGGCAAAATGAGTCTAACTGCGTTCTGGTTAACGATCTTATCAATCGTAAAAGGTCCTAAAAATTGATTGGCAAGTTTTTTACATGGTATTTGCAACTTAAGGTTCCTGATGGATAGTAGAACTTGATCACCAATTTGGTAAGTGGGACTTGGACTATGATGTTTATCATAGTTACGTTTTTGATAGTCTTTTGCCTTTGAGAGAGAATCCTTCAATTGATCTAACCTTTCTTGTAAAGAATTGGTGAATTCTGTGGCACTAGGTGAGTTTACTTCTTTTCTAGAAAGAGATACGGTATTGGGATTGAATCCATAAGTAGCAAAGAAAGGTGACATTTTAAGAGAAGTGGAAACAGAATTGTTGTAAGAAAATTCTGCCATGGGGATATAATCAATCCAATCATCTTGTAAGTAGGTAATGAAACACCTAAGATATTGTTCAAGGGTTTGATTCGTTCTTTCTGTAAGTCCATTTGTTTGGGGATGGAATGCAGTAGTGTATCTACTATCTACTTTTAGTAATATGCATAGGGATTTCCAGAAAGAAGAGGTGAATTGTGTACCTCTGTCCGTAATTATTACGGTGGGTAATCCATGTAATCTTACAATTTGATTCAAAAAGGCTGTAGCTGTTGCGAGAGCGGAAGGCAACCCTTTCATAGGTATGAAATGAGCCAGACGCGTTAGATGATCTATTACAACTAGTATGGTAGTGTGATGTTGAGATTTAGGGAGATCAACAATAAAATCCATAGATATGGTCTCCCATGGTTTATCTGGGATAGGCAGAGGTCTTAAGAGGCCTATTGGTTTTTTATGGGAGATCTTGTTTCTAGCACAAACATCACAGTTTGTTATGTATAGGTAAATTGTGTGGTTCATCCCAGGCCACCAGAAATTTCTTCTAGTTAATTCTATGGTTTTTTGGATTCCCAGGTGACCAGCTAAAGTTCCATCATGGGTTTGTTTAAGGATAGTGTTCCTTAAAGATTCAGGAATGAACAACTTCCTTTTGTAATAATATAGTCCCGTCTGTGGATCTTTATTACAAGATCCAGGTATGTTAGGGTCTTTATTTAGAACCTCAAGTATTTCTTGTTCTAGAGAAGATATAACTCCTATGAATCTTTCTTCAGGGATTACAAACTCAGGGTCATCAGACAGATCTTTTTCATACATTCTAGATAAGGCGTCTGCCTTAATATTGAGTTTCCCTGGTTTATATGTAATTAAAAAATTAAACCGGTCTAAAAAGATGGACCAACGGACCTGTCGTGAATTAAGTGTTTTACTTTTCTTTAAGTATTCTAAGTTCTTGTGATCAGTGAAAATTATGAAAGGGAGATTTGAACCTTCAAGGAGATGTCTCCAATGTTCCAGTGAACATTTTATCGCCAGTAATTCTTTATCCCCTATACTATAGTTCTTTTCAGCAGTAGTGAGCATTCTTGAATAGAAGGCTATGGGATGGGTTTCTGTTTTATCTTTATTCTTTTGTGAAAGAATTGCCCCAATACCAGTATTTGAGGCGTCTACTTCAAGAATAAATTGTGAATCAAAGTTGGGTAATGTTAAAACTGGTGCATTAATGAATTGATTCTTTAGAGTCTCAAAAGATAATTGAGCTTCTTTGGTCCAAGTAAATCTCTGTTTCTTACTTGTTAGTTGTGTTAACGGTTTCACAATTAGTGAAAAATCTTTAATAAAACGACGATAAAAATTTGAGAACCCAATGAATCTTTGTAGAGCTTTAACAGTTGTGGGGACTGGCCAATTTACAATTGCAGAAACCTTTTCTGGATCCATCATGATTTTATTTGGTGTTATAATATAACCCAAGAACTTAATTTCTTGAATGTGAAAAGAACATTTCTCAAGCTTAGCGTATAGTTTGTGGTCTTTTAGCCTAGTAAGCACCCAACGTACATGTTTCTCATGATCTTGCAATGTTTTAGAATAAATGAGGATGTCATCCAAATAAATTATAACACATACATCCAATAAATCTCGAAAGATTTCGTTAATAAAATGTTGGAATGTAGCGGGCGCATTACTTAGGCCGAAAGGCATCACGTTGTATTGATACAGCCCATAACGTGTTCTAAACGCTGTTTTCCATTCGTCACCTTGTTTGATTCTAATTAAATTATAAGCACCCTTCAAATCAAGTTTAGAATAGATGGTGGCGCCATGTAAGCGTTCAAGAAGCTCAGGAATTAAGGGTAGTGGGTATCTGTTCTTTAAGGTAATATCATTTAGTGCTCTGTAGTCAATAATAGGACGTATCGTCCCATCCTTGTTTTTAACTAAAAACATACCTGCTGCTGCAGGGGAAGTAGAATGTGAAATGAACCCTTTGCGCAGATTATCGTCTAAGTAGGCTCTTACAAAAGCTAGTTCGGTTTGAGAGAGGGGATATATTTTCCCATGTGGAACTTGTGACCCAGGTATTAGATCTATCGGACAATCGAACTCCCTGTGTGGGGGAAGACTTTCTGCCTCTTTAAGGTCAAAAACCTCTGCCAGATCCTGATAAGGTCTGGGTATCCCATTCTCTAGAGTAGCTATGGTACAGTGTGGGTAACAGGTCTTCAAACAATAAGAAGAACTTAGTGTTATTTTATTTTGAGACCAGTCTATATTCGGGTTGTGTTTCTGCAACCAGGAAAACCCCAGAATTATTGTGTGTAATGATATAGGAATTAAATCAAATGTGATATATTCAGTATGACCTTCCTTAGTGGTTATAAGTAAAGGTATAGTGTGATGAGTTATTGGACCTTGTTGTATTAGTGAACCATCTATTAATTTGACAAAGAGAGGTTTTGCTTTACACACAATAGGTATTTTATTATTCTTAACAAAGGTAGTATCTATGTAACTCCGTGAGGCCCCAGAATCAACCAAAGCTTTAGATTGAATGTTTTTCTGGTCCCACTGTAATGAAAAAAACAAAGTCATTTGTGTATCCAATGTTAGATTAAACAAATGAGTGCTGTGGGTTAGCTTACCCTTCTTTTGCTTCAGAAGTTGAGGACATGAAGAAACAGTATGCTCTTTATGAGCACAGTAGAGACACAAATTTTCCATTCTTCTCCTGGCTTTTTCCTCTGGTGTGAGGGGACCTTTGATGACTCCAATTTCCATAGGCGTACTGGTACTAGGTCTTTCCTGAGTAGAGGTATAGTTGAAGGGACGTTTTGGTATGACATCATAACTTGCTTTTTCAGCCTTTCTTTCACGGAGTCTTCTATCTAAAGTTGTACTGAGTTTTATAAGAGAGAGGAGACTGTCAGGGGCATCCAGGCGGGAGAGTTCGTCTTTTAAGTTTTCTGACAATCCTAAACGAAATTGAGTACGCAAACTAATCTCATTCCATTGAGAGTCTTCTGCCCACATTTGGAATTCAGTTGTGTATTCCTCAATGGTTCTTTTTCCTTGCTTTAAGGAACGTAATTTTGTATCTGCAGTGATTTGACTGTTGGAATCCTCATATAGGTTTGTGAGTGCTCGAAAAAAATCTTGTAGTGAATCTAGGATAGGATTATTACTTTCAAAGAACCTATTAGCCCATGTTCTTGGTTCCCCTTGTAAAAAGGAAATGGTTGTGCATACTTTGATTCTCTCTGTATGATATGTACGTGGTCTTAGAGAAAAAAGTAGATGGCAGGCATTTTTAAAATCCCTAAACTCATTCCTTTTACCAGTAAATGGTTGGGGATAATGAACATGTGGTTCTGGGCTTTCAGCACTTTTAATAGGCAAACAGTCTTTTAGTAAAGCTCTCAATGCAGCAGTTTCTGCTTGCACTTCAGTTAACCCTTTATTTAAATAGTCTAGTTTTTGATATATATTAGTTAACTCATTCTTTACTTCCTGAGGATTCATGTTAGGTTGTTATATAAATAAACCCTTATTTTTTAGGCCTGAATATTATGTAGCAACTGGTACACTTTTGTATTAAGGGTTTGAAATATAACAAAAATCCCTCAATAAATAAGGGATGTGTTTCTCTTTTGTAAACTAAGCAGGTAATGGTAGTTTAAATTACCTGAATAGATACTGTGAGATTGTTACTTTTGAAATCTTTTAGTAGATTATAAGATAAAGGTTTGAGACAGCTGAGTTGGTATAACTTTTAGTCAGGTAGAATTAATATATTCATTGAGATAGCAATTCAAAGGTATTGAAGTCAAAACCTGTCTTCACGCACACACACAGACATTCTAAAATATATACAGTTCCAAGCAATCCAAACCACACAATCAATATATCATAATTGGATGTTCCAAACTTTACTGATAGTAGTGAGCAGAGTTTGATGCGGTTTTATATGGCACAACTTATACTGAATAAGGAACGTAAGTATAACAATGCTGCACAGAGTAAGTCAGTTCAAACGTGAGGTAAATTTGAGGATACAAAGCAAGGTAAGTATTATCCAAATAGCCAACATACAATACCCCACAAGGATCCGGTAAGAGCAGAGCTAAGCAGTGACCGCCGATGGCGGTGAGAAGCTGTGTGTGCGCGGCTTGGTTTCTGGAACGCTGAGGATGTAGATCCGGATGCGTATGAATCTGAAGACGATGTCAGGTAGAAAATCCTCAAGGGAATCAGCTGTATCTACAATTAGCAAGTAGGAATGGCACAAGGAAGCAAACGTAACTGTGAGCTTCAATATTCAGGCAATGAGTGTTGAAAGTTACTGCCCTATAAAGGAAAGTTAATTAGGTGGGAGGGGATAATCCTAAAAGGAATATCACATACAGCAGCGTGTGGACCATTTTTAGCCCAAGGCAGCTCATCTCATCAGGCCTTTTTTAGTCGAATGTATCGCCCACTGTCAGTCCCTTCGGGATCCATCACTCATTCATCTTAATAAAGGTGAGGTAATCTAGACTTTTTTGACTTAGGCGACTTTTCTTCTCAGTGACAATACCTCCTGCTGCACTGAATGTCCTCTCTGACAGGACACTTGAAGCGGGGCAGGTCAGAAGTTCTATCGCAAATTGGGATAGCTCAGGCTAGAGGTCAAGCCTGCACACCCAGTAGTCAAGGGGTTCATCGCTCCTCAGAGTGTCGATATCTGCAGTTAAGGTGAGGTAGTCGGTCGAGTCGTTCTCTGAGGGTGGACCCCAAAGGTCTGTGGCGATGCGTAGGACTTAAAAAGCTACGCATGTCCTCCATCAACAACATGTCTGCAAAGCATCCTGTCCTTGCCGGCGTGGTCGTGGGAGGAGGAGGATTACTTTCACCTCTTCCCCTGTTAGATTCCCGTTGTGCTGTGACATCACCCTTATACTCTGTGTAAAGCATACTTTTTAATTTATTTTGGAACTGCTGCATCCTTTCCGACTTGCGGTAATTGGGTAACATTTCAGGCACTTTTTGCTTATACCGGGGGTCTAGTAGCGTGGACACCCAGTACAGGTCGTTCTACTTCAGCCTTTTTATACTAGGGTCCCTCAACAAGCACGACAGCATGAAAGACCCCATTTGCACAAGGTTGGATGCCGAGCTACTCATGTCCCGTTCCTCGTCCTCAGTGATCTCACTGAAGGTATGTTCTTCCCCCCAGCCACGTACAACACCACGGCTACGAGATAGGTGACAACAAGCACCCTGGGATGCCTGTTGTGGTTGGTCTTCCTCCTCCTCCTCAAAGCCACATTCCTCCTCTGACTCCTCTTCCTCATAATCTTCTTCCAGCATTGCCGCAGGTCCAGCAAGCGATGCTGATAAGGCTGTTTCTGGTGGTGATGGTGACCACAACTCTTCCTCTTCACGCTCATCTACGGCCTGATCCAGCACTTTTCGCAGGGCATGCTCCAGGAAGAAAACAAATGGTATGATTTCGCTGATGGTGCCTTCGGTGCGACCGACTAGGTTTGTCACATCCTCAAAAGGACGCATGAGCCTACAGGCATTGCGCATGAGCGTCCAGTAACGTGGCAAAAAAATTCCCAGCTCCGCAGAGGCTGTCCTAGCACCCGGTCATACAAATAGTCGTTAATGGCTTTTTCTTGTTGGAGCAGGCGGTTGAAGATTAGGAGTGTTGAATTCCAACTTGTCGGGCTGTCGCAAATCAAGGGCCTCACTGGCATATTGTTTCACCGCTGGATATCTGAAAAGTGGGCCATGGCCGTGTAGGAATGCCTGAAATGGCCACACACCTTGTACGTTGTACGATCAGATTACACACATGTGACATGCACGGCACATGTGTCAACTTGTCCAAATTCAATGCCACCAACAAATTTCTTCCGTTGTCACAAACCACTTTGCCGATCTCCAGTTGGTGCGGAGTCAGCCACTGATCCACCTGTGCATTCAGGGCGGACAGGAGTGCTAGTCCGGTGTGACTCTCTGCTTTCAGGCAAGTCAACCCCAAGACGGCGTGACACTGCCATATCCTTGATGTGGAATAGTACCTGGGGAGCTGGGGGGGTGCCGTTGATGTGGAGCAAGTCACAGCAGCAGAAGAGGACTCAGCCGAGGAGGTTATGGAAGAGGATGGAGTAGGAGGAGTAGAAGAGGTGGCAGCAGGCCTGCCTGCAAGTCGTGGCGGTGTCACCAACTCCTCTGCAGAGCCACGCATTCCATGCTTGGCAGCCGTCAGCAGGTTTACCCAATGCGCAGTGTAGGTGATATACCTGCCCTGGACATGCTTTGTAGACCAGGTATCAGTGGTCAGATGGACCCTTGCCCCAACACTGTGTGCCAGACATGCCATTACTTCCTTTTGCACAATCGAATACAGGTTGGGGATTGCCTTTTGTGCAAATACATTTTGGCTGGGTACCTTCCACTGCGGTGTCCCAATAGCTACAAATTTTTGGAACGCCTCAGACTCCACCAGCTTGTATGGTAAAAGCTGGCGGGCTAAGAGTTCAGACAAGCCAGCTGTCAGATGCCGGGCAAGTGGGTGACTTTGTGATATTGGCTTCTTACGCTCAAACATGTCCTTGACAGACACCTGACTGTGGGCAGATGAGCAGGAACTGCTCAAGGTGAGAGACGGAGTGGCGGATGTTTGAGTGGGGGCAAGGAGGACAGCAGTGGTTGACATGGCTGAAGATGCTGGACCAAGAGGAGGATGGCGGCTTTGAGTTTGTGTGCTGCTTGTACTCATGTGTTGATCCCATAGGCATTTGTGATGTGCGATCATGTGCCTTCACAAAGCAGTTGTACCTAGGTGGGTGTTGGACTTCCCACGACTCAGTTTCTTTTGGCACAGGTTGCAAATGGCATCGCTGTTGTCAGAGGTAGACACACAAAGAAAATGCCACACTGCTGAGCTCTGCAATGACGGCATTCTGGTGGTGGCAACAGCATGCGTTGATTGGCGTGCTGTCTGGCTGACCCCGGGTGCCAATGCATGCTGTCTGACTGTGCCACTAGCTCCTTGCGACGACCTCCCCCTGCTTCCAACTAGTCTCCTCCTCCTCTCTGTCTCCCCATTTGAACTTTCCCCCTGTTCTTCTTCTCTTCTAGCGGGCACCCACGTGACATCCACAGATGCATCGTCATCATCAACCACTTCACTTGTATCTGACAACTCAGCAAAGGAAGCAGCAGCGGGTACAACATCATCATCATCACACCATATGTCCATGTGTGTAATGCTGCCTGACTGAGACATATCCCTGTTATCTACATCCTCTGGCAATAATTTTTTGCGCATCACTAATTTCTTCCAACTGATGTGTAAATAACTCCTCTGACAGATCGAGTGAAGCGGCTGTGGTGCTAGTGTTGGTGGTGGCGGCAGGCGGGCGAGTGGTAACTTGAGGTGCCCGAAGCTAAGCTGGAGGAGGATGGTGCGTCAAGGTTCCGAGCGGAAGCTGTAGAAGATTGGGTGTCCTGTGTTAGCCAGTCAACTATGTCCTCAGAACTTTTTGAGCTCAGGGTACGTGGCCTCTGAACACTGGGCATTATTCTAGGGCCAAAGGGAATCACAGCACCATGACCATGATGGCCCCTGTGGGGTGGCCTGCCTCTGCCTGTCATTTTTTTTCTGATTAGTGGTACTATGCATGCAAGCTACTGTGACAACAGAAGTTGGCAGAGTAGACGCTGTAGGCCTGACACACACGCTTGCAGACAACTAACTGCTATTCAATCTATTACAGTCAAAATTGTATTTTTTTTTTAAATTACACCAGATATGAGTTGCACTGGTGTGACACTGTGCCCTGGCAGGCACTGAAACGCACACGCGTGAAGGAAACTGACCTATTATTTCACAGTCAAAAAAGTGTTGTTTTTTTAAATGTACACTACTGTTACACCAGATATGAGTTGCACTGGTGTGACACTGTGCCCTGGCAGGCAGGCAGTGAAACGCACACGCGTGAAGGAAACTGACTGCTATTATTTCACAGTCAAAAAAGTGTTGTTTTTTTTAAATGTACACTACTGTTACAACAGATATGAGTTGCACTGGTGTGACACTGCCCTGGCAGGCAGGCACTGAAACGCACACGTGTGAAGGAAACTAACTGCTATTATTTCACAGTCAAAAAAGTTTTTTTTTTTTAAATGTACACTACTATTACAACAGATATGAGTGGTGGCACTGGGCAAGTGGGCACAGTATACGCTGTGAGCCTGACACACACGCTGTCAGGCAGGCAACTGCAATTAGATTACACAGGAAAAAAATAAAAAAAGCAGACTGATGTTCTAGCCCTAAAGAGGGCTTTTTGGGGTGCTGTCCTTACAGCAGAGATCAGATGAGTCCTTCAGGACTGTAGTGGACACTGAATACACTAGCCTAGCTATCGATTTCCCTATTAAATCAGCAGCAGCTACACTGTCCCTCCTCTCACTAAGAATGCAGCTTCCGAATGAATCAAAAATGGATGCTGTCCAGGAGGTGGGAGGGTCTGGGAGGGAGGGTATGCTGCTGATTGGCTGGAATGTGTCTGCTGACTGTGAGGTACAGGGTCAAAGTTTACTCAATGATGACAAATAGGGGGCGGACCGAACATCGCATACGTTCACTCACCGCGGCGAACGCGAACAAGCTATGTTCGCCGGGAACTATTCGCCGGCGAACTATTCGGGACACACATCACTATAACATAAATACACATTTAAATACATAAATACATTGGTACACATTTATAAACATATTAAGACATGTATATGTATGTATCTCTTTGTTAACGCCCATTGCAGCCATCATTTCTAACACCTGAGACATCTTTTTTTTATAACTTTTCATGCAATATTTTTATTAAAATATTTTATCAGACAGTTTGTAACTGTACTGTGTTTGTTTGATTTTTTTGTGTGGAACTTTTTATTCAAGCATAACCCGTTAACCAGAGCTCTGAAGTTGTGCTAGCCTGACGCACATTAAATTCAATTGCACTCAAAGGCATTTACTTTCAACTCGTAATACGAGTGCTATTTCTGATACATGCAAAGATCTGCAAAAAAAACTTTATTGCTTGCTTGCAAAAATTAGAGCCCCAATTGTAATCTAGTCCTTAATGCTTTGCTTGACTCATGACAAATACATACATTGGTTTTCTTATAATGGACTGTAACTTCAAACTCTCTTAAATAGTACCTGACATATGTATTTTTCATAACACTCCTTATTGAAAGAGGCAATATGATAACCCTAGCCATATGTCATATACAAAGAAAGAATCCCTTTAAACTGGTTGGAGCAACTGAATCTAGTGTAATATTCACAGATCATAAGTATCTTTTGTAATACTCTAGGAGCATTGACATACTTGTTTTGAAATATAAATTATACCAAGGTCTCTACAAATGTATAATATATCACTAAAAAGAATAAAGATATTTTCTTACATATGACAGATTTAGAGGCCCTTTGATACTCTGTAGGACTCATAACAGTATCAAATGTTCTTCACTACTCTGCAGGCATTTTGGCAAATTTATATCTGCATAGTTAACTTTATTAAGAATAACTTCACAGGAATAAAGGGAGTGCCCAGATTATTACCTAAAACAATTAACAGATTGATCTCTTGCTGTTTCAATTACTCGGTTACTGTATATATAGTAAATTGTAAAATAGATTTTATATTTATTATACACATGCTCAGTAGTTGCAGATTTTCTTTTTAAGAACTGGTTTACTTAGTTGCTTTATATTATCACTAAAATTAGATTGACAGAAGTGAGAGACATTTACTAATAAAACATTTTACTTAAAAATGATCAGGGAATTAAATTAGCAGAACTATAAAAAAACTCATTTTGGAATGCATTTCAGCTGTGTATGTTGAACACAATCCTCATTGTGTGCAGTCATGGGCATATAGGAAATTTCCACAGAAAACGTTGTAAGGCATTCTAATTATATAGCTACTTAATAGGCATGGTTCAGCTCCCTTTTTCTATCCAGTATTGGAGCTTTTAGTGTAATGTTCAAAACTTAATGGCTGTTGTCCTGTCCATGCTCAGGATTGATTCCAGGTCTCTGAGTTTTTAGCTATGTGGCTTCTCTCTAAGCTATCAGAGGGTGCTCGTTCAGGCAGAATTCTGAATACTTGATACCTACATATGCTGTCTCTCTAGCTCCACCTTCCTGCAATCTGTAGGTAGTTTTCTAATTATTTCAGTCTATTTAATTCTGCTTGACTAGACCCTCCCTGTCCTGCCATTGAGTCTTTCATTATTTGTGCTGTGAAGTTGCTATTTTTTCTTCCTTTCTATCACTTAGAGGGATTTCATCTTTGTCCTGCTTACCTCCTGTCCAAACTATGGAGCTTCCCTTTTCCCTGAGAACACTGCACTTGGTGGGTCCTGTCAACGAGTCACCTGTGGTGCATACATTCTCCTCCAATGTACATCACACCACCGCTACACAAGACTTCTCTCGGCGTTCCGACCCTCTTTTGGCTCCATTAGTTCACAGTCAGGGTAATGCTGGTTGGCTCTGACTAGGAGGCGGGGTCTGGGTAAGCGTACCTTGTTATCGAACAATACATGTCATAACAAGTATATATCAAAGATACAAAAGTATTTCAGGTCAGTGTAATGAGATACATAGTTAACAGTGCAATAGTGACAAGACAATGCTTTAACTGACAGCATAAGCTACTAAACAATAAATTATTTCCTGGTTATAAAGGCTGCTGAGGTAATTAATAGTCTTAATTAGGTATTATATGAGTATACCTCCGGTCCTTTTTTGTATTGACTCACTTTGCTTAGAAGCTTTACCCACAGTGTGTGTCTCGATACTGTTTACTGTGTACAATGTTTGTGCTGTTCAATCTTGTGGGTGAATCTGACTGCACCATAGACGTGTGTGGGTAGATGTAGGTGATTATAATTTCACCTGTTCTAAGTACTAATTATATTTGTTCGGTGCCTCCCTGACCGTACCTCCATGTTGACATGGATTTTTGTTCTCTGACACAATGCTCAGTGCAAATCAACAGGTTTAGGAATTTACATGTATATTTTGACACTCATTTAGCCTAGTTTGACTGAGCGAGTCTATAGGTTCAGTGTAACAATATATAATAAAATACATTGTGGTGTACTTGAGAGGGTAGGTAATTCGATACAGGCAGAGTGTCAATTTCGTAACTTGAGGGGGCGTGTTGTATGTCTGTTATCCTGATTGGCCACATTGTTAGTGGGTGTGAGAACCCGGTGACCAATCAAGGTAGGGGCTATGGTTTTTAACTTCAGCAGATTGCAGTGTTCCAATGGGCAATGTTAGTATGATAACCAAATATTAGGTTCATAAGAAAAATAATAAAATTCATAAATATTGAGGATATATTTGTATATATATTCTTTATGAATTTTATTATTATTCTTATGAACTTAATATTGGGTTATCATACTAATTTTATTGCAATTTTACACTGTCAATATAATTCCCCCTTTTTTGAATGTAAATATAGTATTTATGTGTATTACATATTAACTCCGCTATTATTAATTTTACTTTTTCAGATGTACATAATATTGGGTTATAATATTGGTTTTATTATTTATTGTGTACGATTAATATAATGTCTTGTCTTATAAATATGCCTGTTTTTTACTGTAAATATGGTATATGTTCTATGTATATATGAATTTTACATTGAGTATCTAAACAGTACTATTTTGCTTTTTAGATGTAATGTACATACCATGAAGTTTTATATATTGTTCTACTATGTTGCATATTACATTTTATTGATGCCATATATCTTCAGGTTTATACAAAAACTTTTATTCGTTCTTAATGTTTTATGGGAGGGGAAGTCCGCCCCCTATGACGTAATCACGCAAGGTGTCGTTAATAGACATGCAGGTTCCATAGCAGAGTTGTACCTCTGATGAAGAAGGCAGATGAAAGTCACACACCCCTGCTCTCTCTCCCTCTGTCCTCTCTCATGTCAGCAACTGCTTCTCTGGTATTTCTTCCTGGATGGCCTCTCACCACCTAAAGATTAACATGTCCAAGACTGAGCTCCTTCTTATCCCCCCCTCAAGCTCTACGCCGACTTCTGACTTCTCTATCCCTGTTGATGGCATCACCATTTCCCCATCGCCCCAAGTCCGCTGCCTCTGAGTCACACTTGACTCAAACCTATCCTTCGTCCCCCATATCCAATCGCTTTCTACATCTTGCCGCAATCATCTACGCAATATTTCCAAAATTCGTCCATTTCTGAGCGCTGACACCACAAAGCAAATAATCCACTCCCTTGTTATCTCCAGACTTGACTACTGCAATAACCTACTCGCTGGCGTTCCTCTTTCCTGCCTCTCCCCCCTTCAATCCAACCTAAATGCCTCTGCCAGGATGATCCACCTTTCCCATCGATCTGTATCTGCTGCACCTCTCTGTGAGTCCCTTCATTGGCTCCACATTCACAGCAGAATCAAATTGAAAATTCTCACCCTTACATACAAAACTCTCACCAACGCCGCTCCCCTCTACCTATCCACTCTAATACACAAGTATACTCCAGTCCGTCCACTAAGATCCAACAATGACCTGCTCCTTGCATCCGCAACTATCACCTCCTCTCATGCTAGACTGCAGGACTTCTGTCATGCAGAACCTACCCTCTGGAACACTCTCCCTCGTGCTGTCAGGCTTTGCCCTAATCTTTCTTCCTTTAAATGTTCCCTGAAGACTTTTCTGTTCAGGGAAGTCTACCATCCAACTCAATAATAAATTAATTTCACTTACCTAACATTTTCCTCATCTAACTCTGTATTAACATCTTTCTCAATCTTGCAGTCCTCACCTCCTGTTTCTCAACCTCCTACCCTTCTAGATTGTAAGTTCCCATGGGAATAGGGCCCTCAATCCCTCCTGTATGTGTTTGTAAATGTTGTCCTGTATCTTACAAGTCTTGTATTGTTTTATTCAAATGAATTGTATCCATGGACAGCGCTGCAGAATATGTTGGCACTTAATAAATAATGTATAATAATAATACTAATAATAATAATAATAATAATAATAATACAAGCCTTTTTAAACGCGTTAGGACTTTTAACTGCTTTGAACTGTTCATCTCGTAGCTGTCTAAGACTTTGCCACTGTTTTTGATTTTGCTGTACTTATACCTCATAACATTGAGGTTATCTTTGTGAGTAGGTTTCTTCTGTTGGTGTGCTGTGTAACTTAATAAAGGGTAATACACTATCAGTGTTTTTCTTTGCCTTTTTATATGTCTACACAAAGTGTGATCACAGTTTCACAACGCTCTAGGAAAGTGAGATTGAAAGTTTCTACCGTTCGGATTCCAAGAGTCAAGAAGGATCTGTTCTCACAGTGATGTGGCTATCCAGACAGTGGGATTTGTTGGTGATTATGTCTTTACTTTCCTCATATTGATTGAGGTTTATTCAAGTAAGTGCACATCCTTAGGGGGAACTTGTCTGAGAAGATAAGAAAGATCCGGATTTGCTTTCATTTACTTTTGCTCATCTTGTTCTTTTACCTATGTGTTTATTTATTATATTGTGATTTTCACTATTTTTATTGTATCATTTGTTTTTCATTTTTTATTTTCTTATTGTGCATTTATTATATCTATTGTTGAGTACATTGCATTTATTGCATATATACATTTATTTACAATTTGTAACTCCCTTTTTATATGTTAATACCAGGCAGCGCTTACCTTGTATTCTTTTCTGATTTTTTTCTACTAAGAAGGGAGAAGCGGGGATTCTCCCTTCGTGTTTGGTGTAGCAGCAGCCAGTTGCATGTATAGGATACACATTCTATGATTATTAATTAGGGGTTTTATTATATTATATATATATATATATATATATATATATATATATATATATATATATATATATATATATATATATATATATATATATATTCATATAGATATATAGATATATATTTTACAAAAATATATTTAAATACGTATAAGAATATTTGTTTAAAAATAAAAAGATTATTTTCTTCTACGTGAAGTATTCCTAACGCATCAACTTTTGAGCAGTTGATCTAGCACATTGTCAGGTAAGTATGCTAGCAATAACGAATAAGATTTTTTTCAGTGCACCCCATACAAGTCTATGGGTAGAAGTTACACAGATGTTGATATCCCAAGTCCTGAAGTTAGCGCATGTTACCTTTTTATTTTTGACCTATAATTAGTGTGTTAACCTATTTGTTTACTTTGAACTCTGTTAGTGTTTGAGTGAAAAAATAAATAAATAACGTGACACTTGTAATTTGTAAATAAGACAGCACTGCCCAATGTCAAACAAAATGAGGAAATTGCAGGTTCCTTTTGGTGAATCAGTCCATGTTGCAGCAGGGTCCAATTTGGCATTCACATACAGAGTAGCTCCCTCAGCTGGTTTAGCAGCTGAGAGGGCTAGGATGCAGAAGTTAAATATTCCTGATCAGGTAATTACAACATTATTGCAAGCTAGGAAGAAATCTGCTTCAGCTACATACAGGTATACCTCACTTTACAGCACTTCACTTTACAGCGATTCTCTAATACAGCGCTTTGTGGAGCTAAAGTTCAACTTTCAAGGATTTTGTTATGCACAGTTCACTCTGTTTACAGCATTTCAGTGCAAACTGTGTCTCAGTGTTATAAACTGGCAAATTTTACTACAGTAATTGCCACTATTTTACAGGTACAGTATTTATTGAATACTGTGCTGTGCTAGTATTAAACTAAACTTAGTGCTATTGCACAGTTAATATATATAAGTTCAAACATGTTTTCAAGTTTTTAAACACACTGGCAAGTGAAAAGAAAGCTAAAACCGCATTGTTTCACTTTAAGGCGGTTTTCACTTTACAGCGGGGCTCCGGTCCCTAAATCACTGTATGAGCGGGGTATACCTGTATTTGAAGTATCTATTTCCCCCCCCTGTTTCGAACTGGATGTTGTTCGATGTCTCAACATACAGTATATCTAAAGTGAAACAAGAGTAAAAGCTGTTTGTTTTTGTTTAAGGCTCTCATCAAGGTTTGGTGATTGCTAAAAATAACACTTATAATTGTCAAACTGTCATTTGGAAGACTCTGCATACCTTTCCTCAGCAAAATTTGGATGGACGATGTTGTCCTCAGCTGTTTATCAATATACTTCTTATTGAGCAGAACAGTTAGTGTTACCGGTCTTTCTTGTTTTTTCCATCCATTAAACACATTGTAGTCATTGCATTGTATTCATCTCATAATTTGTTATCAGTGTGATTATTAGCCTTGGCTCATATCCATGTATAAACATCTTCAGTTTATCTCCCTTATTCTTCCTGTCCATTCACTTATGGGGATACCTAAGAGTAGTAAGTATCTACGATAACATTGTTCAGTTTATAGTGGTAAGCATTGGGAGTGGTCAGTTCTGTCCGTCATCCATGGGAGATGGGTTCTCATTGATGATTATAATCCAGGGATATGAGCCAAGTGTTAATTTCTAGTTTGTATTATCATTTCCTATTTGCTCCAAAAATATTAATTAGGATATTTTTGTTTTGTCTATTTATTTGTATTTGATTGATTTACAGAGAAAATGTTTTTCTTTTCAATTAAATATAATGATGATTATATAATGTTGACTTTCTAATATTAAAAGACTACACTGTTTCATTGAAAGATAAAATAATTTTACACGCTTTAAAATGATATATAACAAACTAATTATGGGGATGCTACTTTACCCAATCTAATAAAAATTTGATAAGATTATTTTTTCATATTTTTCAGCTTCCATTATTACATTTTTTTATCCATAAAAGTACCTCCCCTTTCTATAAATTGTTAGCACTCAAAGAGTCCTAAAAGTATTATTAAAGGGACAGTCAAGTCCAAAAATAACTTTCATTATTTAAATAGGGAATGTAGTTTTAAATAACTTTCCAATTTACTTTTATCACCAATTTTGCTTTGTTCTCTTCATATTCTTAGTTGAAAGCTAATTCTAGGTGGTTCATATGCTAATTTCTCTTGTAAGGTGTATCCAGTCCACGGATCATCCATTACTTGTGGGATATTCTCCTTCCCAACAGGAAGCTGCAAGAGGATCACCCACAGCAGAGCTGTCTATATAGCTCCTCCCCTAACTGCCACTACCAGTCATTCTCTTGCAGCTCTCGACAAAAAAGGAAGTAGCTAGAGAGATGTGGTGTTTATTTAGTTTATCTTCAATCAAAAGTTTGTTATTTTCAAATGGTACCGGAGTTGTACTATTTTAGCCTCAGGCAGAAAATAGAAGAAGAGTCTGCCTGTGGTCTTTGATGATCTTAGCAGGTTGTAACTAAGATCCATTGCTGTTCTCACATATAACTGAAGAGAGAGGTAACTTCAGCTGGGGGAATGGCGTGCAGGGTCTCCTGCTATGAGGTATGTGCAGTTTAAAATTTTCTAGAGAAAGAATATGCTAGAAAATGCTGTTAATACTGGAGTTATTTAAGGTAAGCCTGATTACAGTGATTTAATAACGACTTGTATCATGCTTGCTGTAAAAGGTAATATTCTTATTACTTCCTCACATTGCTGAAAAATAAAACGTTTGCTGGAAGTGTTTCAAACGTTTTTTTATGCATATTGGTGATAAAACTTTATTGAGGCCCAGTTTTTTCCACATGGCTGGCCAGATTTTGCCTAAGGGGTTAATCATCCATTTGCAAGTGGGTGCAATGCTCTGTTAGTCTATTATACACACTGTAAACATTTCGTAAGATTTACTGCTTTTTATCACTACCTAAGGTGGTATCTAATAAAAATATCAATCAGGAGATTGTTGTACCGTCACTGTGTCCTAATCCTACTTCAAAGAAGGAACGTCTTTTACACAATCTTGACGTGGTTCGTGCTTTTAAGTTTTATTTACAAGCTACTAAATATTTTCGTCAAACATCTGCATTGTTTGTTGTCTCCTCTGGACAGAGGAGAGGCCAAAAGGCTTCGGCAACCTCTCTTTCTTTTTGGCTAAGGAGTATAATACGCTTAGCTTATGAGACTGCTGGCCAGCAGCCTCCTGAAAGGATTACAGCTCATTCTACTAGAGCGGTAGCTTCCACATGGGCTTTTAAAAATGAGGCTTCTATTGAACAGATTTGTAAGGCGGCGACTTGGTCTTCGCTTCATACTTTTTCAAAATTCTATAAATTTGATACTTTTGCTTCTTCGGAGTCTATTTTTGGGAGAAAGGTCTTGCAGGCAGTGGTGCCTTCCATTTAAGCGCCTGCCTTGTCCCTCCCTTCATCCGTGTCCTATAGCTTTGGTATTGGTATCCCACAAGTAATTGATGATTCGTGGACTGGATACACCTTACAAGAGAAAACAAAATTTATGCTTACGTGATAAATTTATTTCTCTTGTGGTGTATCCAGTCCACGGCCCGCCCTGTCATTTTAAGGCAGGTGTTGTTTATTTTTAAACTACAGTCACCACTGCACCCTATAGTTTCTCCTTTCTCTTGCTTGTCTTCGGTCGAATGACTGGTAGTGGCAGTTAGGGGAGGAGCTATATAGACAGCTCTGCTGTCGGTGATCCTCTTAAAGCTTCCTGTTGGGAAGGAGAATATCCCACAAGTAATGGATGATCCGTGGACTGGATACGCCACAAGAGAAATAAATTTATCACGTAAGCATAAATTTTGTTTTCTTAGACATTGAAGGCTGCCTTTAATCTGAATACATTTTGACCATTAGAGGGCATTAGTTCATGTGTTTTTTATATAGATAACATTGAGCTCATGCATGTGAAGTTACCCTGGAGCCAGCACTGATTGGCTAAAATGCATGTCTGTCAAAAGAACTGAAATAAGGGGGTCGTCTGCAGAGGCTTAGATACAAGGTAATCACAGAGGTAAAATGTGCATTTCTATAAAAGTGTTGGTTATGCAAAACTGGGGAATGGGAAATAAAGGGATTATCTTTCTTTTTAAACAACAAAAATTCTGGTGTTGACTGTCCCTTTAATAAAATGTGTTTATAGATTCTAAGAAAAGACTGAGTAATAATGTCACTCACAAATCTATGTTTTAAGAAATTTGTTTACAAGTAAACAATAAAAACACAAACAAAAAGTTCTGCACTGAAAAATCTGGTGATGTTAAAGGGAAATGGTTAAATTAAGAACACAGTACTATGGAGATATGAAAGTTAAATAAAACAAATATTGTATTTAAAATTATAAGCTGTAAAAAAAAAAAAAAGTATACATGAAAATACGAAATTTTAATTTAAAAAAGAAAGTTGATGTTTATTAATTGCTATAAGAACTGTGTATATATTTCCTGGAGATATTTGGCAAATCAAAAAGTTAAAGAAAAGATGTAACCAAGATGTAACCAAAAAAGGAAGGTATAAAATCACAAGATTTGGCAAAAAAAAAATACTTGCTATTAAATATTCATTACAATTAGAACTAGTCATGACCAAAACCTTTGCTAATTAGATGATAGTGCACTGTGATCATTTAAAGATTACTTCAATAAGACAATATGGTCATTTAAAATAATATTCAATAAATAAATGTGTAACAAGTATACTATAGTTGTAACTTGTTTAACCAGTAGTAATCTAAACAGTAGTTTGAAGTGAATTATTTTCATCAGTCTTTTATTTTTAATTTGGGTAAAGGTCAATGTGAAATAATGTTTAGTAAAATACTAATACTGTACATCTAATGTTTGTTTCTTTTTTCAGGTTTATAAATTTGAACTCAATACAAATAATTCTCCAATTCACAATAAACAAGTTATAAAGTGCTTACAAAATGCATTCAGAAAAAAATATCCCTTTAATTTGCATGACACTGGCTATTCTAACACTCACTAAATATGTATTTATTTTTTAAAGTGTTCTTTATGTTTCAATTCTTAAAAATTTTACCTGTAGAAACACATTTTGACGAACCAATTTAAAGGGATAGGACACTCAAAAATGTTCTTTTTTGATTTGGAAAGAACAAACAATTTTAAACATCTTTCCTATTTATGTCTGTTATCAAATTTGCTTGATTATCGTGTTATCCTTTGCTGAAGGAACAGCATTGCACTACTAGCAGCTAGCTGAACACATCTAGTTATCCAATCACAAGAGACAAATGTGTGCAGGCACCAATCAGCAGCTAGCTCCCACTACTGTATTATATGTGCATATTCTTTTTCAATAAGGGATACCAAGAGAACGAAACACATTTGAAAATAGAAATTAACTTAAAAGTGTCTTAAAATTACATGATCTATCAGAATCATGCAAGTTTAATTTTGACTTTCCTATCCCTTTAAATTTGTTATTACATCATTTACAGTCATTAAGTATGCTCAGTATAAATAACCTTAAAGGGACATTCAACACTGCCCACAACATTAATCTATGTTGAAAAACTAAAAATAAAGGTCAAGCTGCAACGTGCCCCCTTTCTCTTACTTCCTGCCTTCACTGTTGAATCCTTTACGATCACTTCCAAATTGTTGTCCAAATATGGCTGCTTAACTCCCCCCACCGTGACGTATAGAGCTTCTTCTTCAAACTAGCTGCCAGTGATATCCCATCTCTCCTACTTCAATGCAAAGCGCGTTCACAGCCGTTAGCGCATGCGCGATACACTAGGAACACTAAAAGCGGAACCATAATAAGCCAATTTGTTTCAGAGTACTATGCGTAATATAAGCGGAACAGAAACATATTGGCTTATTATGGTTCCGCTTTAAGTGTTCCTAGTGTATCGCGCATGCGCTTATGGCCGTGAACGCGCTTGGATTGCAGTCCGAGGAATGGGCTATCATTGGCTGCTTGTTTGAAAAAGAAGGTGAATACGTCACGGTGGGGGGAGTTAGGAAGCCATGTTAGGACACCAATTTGGAAGTGATCGTTGAGGATTCAACAGTGAAGGCAGGAAGTAAGAGAAAGGGGGCACGGTGCAGCTTGATCTTTATTTTTAGTTTTTCAACATAGATTAATGTTGTGGGCAGTGTTGAATGTCCCTTTAAATGGACATTAAACCCTATTTTTTTCTTTCATGATTCAGATAGAGAATACCATTTAAAACAACTTTCTAATTTATTTCTATTCTCTAATTTGATTCATTCTCTTGATATTCTGTCCTTAAAAGCATATCTAGATAGGCACAGTAGCTGCTGATTGGTGGCTGCACATAGATGCCGCATGTGATTGGCTCACCCATGTGCATTGGTATTTTTTTTAATAAAGGATATCTAAATAATGAAGCAAATTAGATAATAGAAGTAAATTGGAATGTTGTTTAAAATTCTGAATTCTGAAAGATTTTTAAGGGTTTAATGTCCCTTTAACCCCTTAATGACCGAGGACGTGCAGGGTACGTCCTCTTAAAAAAGTCACTTAACGACCAAGGACGTACCCTGCACGTCCTCGGTTTGGAAAGCAGCTGGAAGCGATCCTGATCACTTCCAGCTGATTTCCGGTTATTGCAGGATGCCTCGATATTGAGGCATCCTGCAATAACATTTTTTACCCCTCCGGTGCAGAGAGAGCCACTCTGTGGCCCTCTCTGCACCGGACATCGATGGCCGCATTCGTTGGTGGGTGGGAGCTGAAGTGGGAGGTGGGTGGGCGGCCATCGATGGCTTCTTAGTCAGAGAGGGGGGCGGGATCGGTTGCGGTATCGCCGGGGGCGCGCACGGGCGCGCGCGCATGCACGGGGGGTGGCGGGCGGGCGCGTGCACGGGGCGGGAGCGGGTGGGAACCGCTACACTACAGAAAAAAGTTACAAGTTAATTGTAAAAAAATATAAAATAAACTTATTTTTTTAAAAGCATCTAAGGGATCAGGAAGGGGTGGGGGGTTGGTATTGGGGGGGGGGGAGCTACACTACAGAAAAGGGACATTTTTTTTATATATATAACAGCATATTTTTCACTAAAATGGGTACTGGCAGACAGCTGCCAGTACCCAAGATGGCGCACATTAAGTCAGAGGGGGAGGGTTAGAGAGCTGTTTGGTGGGGGATCAGTGAGGTTGGGGGCTAATGGGGATCCTACACATAAGCATATGTAAATATGCTTTAAAAAATGCACAAAAAAGCCAAAATTTTCCTTTTATTTTAGTACTGGCAGAGTTTCTGCCAGTACTTAAGATGGCGGGGACATTTGTGGGGTAGGGGAGGGAAGAGAGCTGTTTTGGAGGGATCAGGTGGGAGGCTGATCTCTACACTAAAGCTAAAATTAACCCTGCAAGCTCCCTACAAGCTACCTAATTAACCCCTTCACTGCTAGCCATAATACACGTGTGATGCGCAGCGCCATTTAGCAGCATTCTAATTACCAAAAAGCAACGCCAAAGTCATATATGTCTGCTATTTCTGAACAAAGGGGATCCCAGAGAAGCATTTACAACCATTTGTGCCATAATTGCACAAGCTGTTTGTAAATTATTTCAGTGAGAAACCTAAAATTGTGAAAAATTTAACATTTTTTTTAATTTGATCGCATTTGGCGGTGAAATGGTGGCATGAAATATACCAAAATGGGCCTAGATCAATACTTGGGGTTGTCTACTACACTACACTAAAGCTAAAAATACCCTAAAAAGCTCCTTACATGCTTCCTAATTAACCCCTTCACTGCTGGGCATAATACATGTGTGGTGGGCAGTGGCATTTAGCGGCCTTCTAATTACCAAAAAGCAAAGCCAAAGCCATATATGTCTGCTATTTCTGAACAAAGGGGATCCCAGAGAAGAATTTACAACCATTTATGCCATAATTGCACAAGCTATTTGTAAATAATTTCAGTGAGAAACTGAAAGTTTGTGAAAAAATGTGTGAAAAAGTGAACGATTTTTTGTATTTGATCGCATTTGGCGGTGAAATGGTGGCATGAAATATACCAAAATGGGCCTAGATCAATACTTTGGGATGTCTTCTAAAAAAAAATATATACATGTCAATGGATATTCAGGGATTCCTGAAAGATATCAGTGTCCCAATGTAACTAGCGCTAATTTTGAAAAAAAAAATGGTTTGAAAATAGCAAAGTGCTACTTGTATTTATGGCCCTATAAGTTACAAAAAAAGCAAAGAAGATGTAAACATTGGGTATTTCTAAACTCAGGACAAAATTTAGAAACTATTTAGCATGGGTGTTTTTTGGTGGTTGTAGATATGTAGCAGATTTTGGGGTTCAAAGTTAGAAAAAGTGTGTTTTTTTCCATTTTTCCTCATATTTTATAAATTATTTTATAGTAAATGATAAGATATGATGAAAATAATGGTATTTTTAGAAAGTCCATTTAATGGCGAGAAAAACGGTATATAATATGTGTGGGTACAGTAAATAAGTAAGAGGAAAATTACAGCTAAACACAAACACCGCAGAAATGTAAAAATAGCCTTGGTCCCAAACGGACAGAAAATGGAAAAGTGCTCTGGTCACTAAGGGGTTAAAGGGACACTGAACCCAATTTTTTTCTTTTGTGATTCAGATAGAGCATGCAATTTTAAGCAACTTTCTAATTTACACCTATTATCAATTTTTCTTCGTTCTCTTGCTATCTTTATTTGAAAAAAAGCCATCTAAGCTTTTTTTTGGGTTAAGAACTCTGGACAGCACTTTTTGATTGGTGGATTATTTTTTTCCACCAATCAGCAAGGAAAACCCAGGTTGTTCACCAAAAATGGGCCGGCATATAAACTTAGATTCTTGCATTTCAAATAAAGATACCAAGAGAATAAATAACATTTGATAATAGGAGTAAATTAGAAAGTTTCTTAAAATGTCATGCTCTATCTGAATAACAAAAGAAAAAAATTTGGGTTCAGTGTCCCTTTAAGCATTATCCAAAGAATTGTGCTTTTTTGTGGGGGGCGGGCAGGATGCATTAGGTCACTTGTTGAAATAAAAGATTCTTGAACACATGTATTATAATGATAATGTTTTTGTTCATGGTTTCTACAAAGCAACAGATTTAAAAAATTGATAAATAGTAAAACATATTAAAATTTCAAACATTGTATACATGAACAAACATCTAATACTTCTATTAAATCACTCCTTGTAAATAATTTTAAATGGGGGATCTACAATGCTAATATAGTTCATCAATTTGATGGCCTAAACAGTTTGAGAGAGTAAGATGGGCATGATCTGTGGCAGGTACTGTCTGGAAAAGAGGAATAGTAGGTCAAGTTCAGTCTGGAGACATAGGAAAGGTTAAAAGAAGAAAGGTTTGCAAGGGGACAGGTCCAGTGAATGCAAGAACCCAATAAATACAGTATCTGTTCTTCTTCAGAGGCCAAGAGCTGTTGAAACAATATAGGCTGACCTGTCAATACTTGTTTTCTATATCTCAGGCTAACTAAAATTCTAAATTAAAATTAAATTATAGGTGCTCATATAATTTTTTGCTAGCCATACCAAGCCAGTTACTACCACTCACCTAGATTATGAGTTGTGCGTTATGAGTCAAATAGCAGCGTTGTGGCCCATAACACATCATTTTCCCTAACCCAGCCATTACAAGTATATTGAGATAACTGTACCGCAAGCCTTTTAACATGTAACGCAAGGTCCGTGCCGTACTCGTAAAAATGACGTTTTTTCATGGGATTCCCATAGCGTTGGTATTACGAGTTTTGTGTTCTGTCTAAAAAGCGAGCGTTACAGCTTAAAACGACAAAAATAACAAACAAAATTTGAATTAGCCAATAGAATGAGAACTGCTTAAATCATATTGGCTGATTTGAACAGCCAATAGGATTTTAGCAGCCCTAATTCCTATTGGCTGATTCAAATTTTTCAGCCATTAGGAATGCAAGGGACGTCATCTTGAATAGCATCTCGTGCATTGAAGATTCAGTGTACGGCGGCGACAGTATGAAGAGGATGCTACGCGCCGGATGTCTTCAGGGATCAAGATAGAAGATGCCGCCTGGATGAATATTGAAGAGGCCATCTGGATGAAGACTTCTCACCGCCTGGATCAGTACTTCAACTCCGGGATGAAGATCTGTAAGTGGATCGTCAGGGGGTTAGTGTAAGGCTTTTTTAAGGTTTTTTCTGGGGTCGTTTTTATTTTTTTTTAAATTTAGGGTCTGGGCAGTAAAAGAGCTAAATGCCCTTTTAAGGGCAATGCCCATACAAATGCCCTTTTCAGGGCAATGGGTAGCTTAGGTTTTTTTAAATAGTTTTTTTTATTTTGTGGGTTTGGGGGGGTGGGGGTTTGTAATGTTAGTGGGTCTTTGTATTTTTTTTCCACTAAAAGAGCTGCTCCTTTTAAGGGCCATTGGTAGTTTATTCTAGATTAGTTTTTTTTTATTTTGGGGTGGTTTCTTTTTATGGGTATTAGAATAGGAATATTTTTCTTATTTTTTGATAATTTGTTATTTTGTATAATGTATATTTTTAGTTGTTGTTTTTTTTTTTTTTTAGCAAAAGAGCTGTTTAACTAAGGGCAATGCCCTACAAAAGGCCCTTTTAAGGGCCCTTGGTAGTTTGGGGGTGGGGTTTGTATAGTGTTAGGGGGTGTTTGTATTTTTTTGGAGCAAAATAGCTGTTTAACTCAGGGCAATGCCCTACAAATGGTCCCTTTAAGAGCCCCCCAAAAGGCCCTTGGTAGTTTATTCTAGATTAGGCTTTTTTATTTTGGGGTATGTTTTTTATTAAAAGGGTATTAGAATAGGAATAATCTTTATTTTTTTGGATAATGTTTTTTTTTTTTTGTAATGGTAGTTTTTTTTTTTTGTAATGGTAGTTTTTTTTTATTTTTTTGTAATGTTAGGTTTTAGTGTTAGGCAGGTTAGGTTTTATTCCAGGTAAATTTGTATTTATTTTAGCTAGGTAGTTAGTAACTAGTTAATAACTGTTTACTAAGTAGTCTACCTAGTTAAAATAAATACAAACTTACCTGTGAAATAAAAATAAAACCTAAGCTAGCTACAATGTAACTATTAGTTATATTGTAGCTACCTTAGGTTTTATTTAACAGGTAAGCATTTATTTTTAAATAGGAATTATTTAGTTAATAATTGTAAATTTAATTTAGATCTTATTTAATTATGTTAAAGTTAGGGGGTGTTAGGTTTAGGATTACGTTAGGGTTAGGTTTAGGGGTTAATATAGTTTGATTTAGGATTTTGCGATGTGGGGGGCTGGTGGTTTTGGGGTTAATAGGTTTATTTTATGGTAGTGATGTGGGAGGCCAGAGGTTTAGGGGTTAATAACTTTATTAAGTTGCAGCGATGTTAAGGAGCGGCAGAATAGGGGTCAATAACTTTAATATAGTTGCGGCGATGTTGGGGTGCGGCGGAATAGGAGTTAATAACTTTAGTATAGTGGCAGCGAATTCAGGAGCGGCACATTAGGGGTTAATAATTTTATTTAGGTGGTGGCAATGTCAGGGGCAGCCGATTAGGGGTGTTTAGACTCGGGGTTTATGTTAGGGTGTTAGGTTTAAACTGTATTTTCTTTTTCCCCATAGACATCAATGGGGCTGCATTACGGAGCTTTTGTTTCTGCGATTGCAGGTGTTAGACTTTTTTTTGCCGGCTCTCCCCATTGATTTCTATGGGGAAAGCGTGCACAAGCACGTCAAAACACCACTTGTTTTTGGTGCGGTATGAAGCTTAAAATCTCCATATCGCCCGCACAAGCCAGGTTTTTTTAAAACTTGTAATGTCAGCGCTATAGGGGGTTAAATAACGTAACTTTTGTTGCGTTCTTTACTTTCCCTATAGCGCTCAAAACTTGTAATCTAGGTGACTGTAAATTAAAAGTATAAAAAGAGGAGTAAACAACCAGGCGGAAAAAATAAAATAAACCTTAAAGTATTAGCTACTGCACTTACCCAATGTTCTGTAATCTGAATATAACCCCCATCTGCATCTCATTTTGGTCATAAAAATTTCAAAATGTATCAATTATTATGAGAAAAAGTAATAATAAAAAAAAACTTTCTAACAATACTGGGTGTTTTTAGATCCTGTGCCACTATAAATATGAGGGAACAAAATAATATATTCTTCATAGTATAAATACACATCATAGTAAATATATTTATTGATACAAAATAGGCTGTATGTGTTTCCTAACTACTGTATACTTAAAATGTCCCCATTACCTTTTATTTTTAGCTGGTATTATGAGGCAGAACACTTTAGCTGGCCTGTATTCCCTTGTGTTGTTATTGTAAATAATAAGCCCAAAAAATTCCAGTGATCTGTTTTCAGATTAAGCAAAATAGTGAGCTTCCTTTTTAGAGCTAGCAAATTATCAGAAGGTAATCTTGTTAATCAAAAAGATATGCTTTAGTAGACAAAGTCTGGTAAAAGAACAAAAAAGCACAGCTCCGAATCAGATTATTTATTGACAATACCATTCATGTATTTGATGAATGCTATTGTCACTAAATAATCTGAATTTTAGCTGAGCTTTTTCATTCTATTACAAGACTTTGCCTATTACTTCGGCTGGATCAAGGAATTTCCAGTTTTTGGGAGCTGCACCCGAATTAATTTAACTGCTCACCCTACATTATGAACTAAGTATCTTTCAAATATATATTTTTTAGAGTGTTCCAATTAATTATGTATCATTTTTAGAAAGATTTTGGTGTCTCAAGAATTGTTTAAGGTATATGTTTGAGTCACATAAAGTGTTTATACAAATTTGTTCCTGAGGCACGTTTTAGTTATATTTGGACAAATTAGATATCAGTGTTAGCGCTTAATAATTATAGTGTTTATGCTTTAGTAGACACTTTTGCAATGATTTTGCTTAGTTGTATTTATATTTACAGTGTATATTTATCTGTGGGACATAATCCAGTCTTTCTATATTTAATAGTCCAAAACACTGTTTCTTACCTGAGTAAATGTTGCCATATTTAAAAGCTACTTGCATACATTTAGGTTACCTGACTTTACATCAAACAAAATCATGTCAATTTTTGATTCTTCTCATTCAAATTGATTAAAACACAGAAAAATACAAGGGATACAAAGATAAGAGACTGTCTAGAAATGGGATATGTAGTGGGAAGGGGGAACTAAAAAGTGGATACGAGTTGGAAGGTTGACAAGACAGAAGTGGGAAGAGGTGAGAAAAGGAGGGATGATGGAACACTGTTGACTCAGCAAGCAGTGAGGGAGGAGAGGATAAGAGAGAACAGGGGAACAAGATTGATGAGAGAAGGATGGATTAGTGATGCACAAGGATAAAAGGAGGTAAGAGAGGGATGATAAAAGAAGACAAGTGAATAGAAATGGGACAATATGGCACATGGCAAAGGGCAGAGAGAGTAAGAGGAGGTAGGTGAAGAAGGAGAGAGAATCAGATGTTCAAATGTAAAAATGAGGCAATTTACAGCAAGAGATGGAGGATGGGTTAAAAGAAAAAAAAAAAGCTTTTGGTTATGTAGAAATTAGGCTCCCTGGCAGAGGTATAGTGAGGAGAAATACAAATGACAAGAGGCACCTCATATAGTAGTAATGTTTACTATGGGTCAGATGAACAAGAAAGCAACAAATACACACACATGAAATTGAGAACCATCCTAAGATTAGAATTTCCAGCTAAAGTCAGCATGGAAATGCTGAAACAAAGCAGTCAAGATGAAGGATCATCCTCCTCCATCCACAAGAACATCTAATGTTGTCGTGTGACATCACCAAGTCTCGCTGAATCTATATAGCACATGCGGCTAGTGGAGAAAAGCTTGCAATAGAGCGAGCAATCAATCATATGTGTACCACAAACCGCCAGCATATAGTACAGCAAGTGAGTTAAAACTTTTTTTAAAACATCAGTGACATGTTTCTCAGCTCAATAGCCCTGTTTCATCAGGCTGTCCTGAAAAGAAAGCGCATTGCAGTGTGCTCCAAATTCAGATGCTAAGTCAGATTCCTCTAGACTGACAGAATTAAAGCTGATGTATTGAATGGCAATGAATTTTAAACCTCTGTGAAAATGCATGCAAATTACATTACATCACTCTTCTAATAGATTTTTTATAGACCCCACAGCTATGCAAATTTATAGAGGGCTTCAGGGAGGAATGTATTCTAATAAACAGTTGATTATTTTGATTGCTAACAAAACACTTTTAAATTAATTTCAGGTATAATGAAGGATTATGATTTTATCAGTCCATTCTTTTTAGCATATTAAAACTAACTATATAATTACAGTGATTAGTTCCCTTGGTAAATAAAGTACAACAGATCATCTTATATAAAAAAAAGTAATACCAACATTTTTGGATTACGATCACCAAATAGCAAAAATAACATCTTTTAGGCTTTTATTTTTTTTTTATGTGTGGCAACAGATGAATATTAAATTAGATTAAATATAATACTCATGTTACATTTTAAATCATAAATACATGTTTATATTATTAAATGTTATGGTATTAAAATGGATTCAAATAAGGTCGGTTTTAACAAACATGCTTGTTCGATGATACAGCAAAATATAAATATTTGAAATGATGATCATGAAAAAGTGAAGAAGCAATTTCCATAAACTTCATTACATTATAATTGATTTCATTTTGTTTGTATAATTTATACATATATTTTATTAGAAAGGAAAGTGCTCTAGACAAGCTTTCGTTTTAGTATGCACAGTTATGAGCTGCTGAATGCATGCACATCACACATTTAATCAACAGTACAAGCCCTTTTGCTGAGAGCAATCTGTCATCACATAGACATGGGATGTGATGGATGATAAAACTCCTAAGAGCTTGCTTCTAAAGCAAGAGTCCAAAGAGTTAGTAGCTTCCACAAACATCAATGCTTCATATACCCTGGGGAGCTCATAAGGGAATGTGAATAGATAATGTTCTATAGTCTTCCAAACAACAATAAAAAATGTTTTATATATTTAGCTAATTTGTGGCAAAGTTAAAAAATACTAAATAAAGGGGGATAAATAAATTGGATATAATAAAAAAAAAGAAAATTATAATCTATTTATATTCTTTACAAATATGAGACTGTCTATGTTCTAATTTTCCTAGAGGCAGGAAAACATTATAATCTCTAAGGTGCTGTCTGTCAGTTTCTTTTGTTTTAAATTTATCTATTAGAAATCTTTTCATGCTAACGAACAAACATAAACAGTGAAACTCCACCTTTTTTTTTTTTTTGCTATAGTCTTTTTAGTTTCTTATCTATAGCAATAGCAAACACCTTATGATACAAACATTGCAAGGATAATTTGGAAATGTAGAATAATAATCCAATAATTATTTAAACAAAGGTAATAATTGTTTTAAAAAATTGCTTTAAAACAAATTACAAACAAGAGAGAATATATATATTTTTTTTATCTATCTAGTGATTGAAAATAAATAAATCGTTCAAGTCTGGAATTTCCATCTTCAGGAAGTTTCTCCAAATATTTTTCTATGCTATTTTAAGGAAGGTATATCCCAATAATCAATTACTAGGGTTCTGCACCAATCCCAAGCAGAGAACAAGCAGGCAAAGCAAGCTTCCATAAAACCTACTTTTTATTTAAAGCAGGGCCCATTGGCAATATTGCTGTGTGTGATCAAAATCCTATGTCCATAAAAAATAAATACAACTAATTACTAACAGATGATCTAGCTTATATATTCTTAACACTTCTTAAGTTATTCTATACAACATTTCCTTCATTTTGTTTATCTTTCTTCTCTTCATTCTTCTGTGATAGAATAACAGAAAAATTGCCAAAGCCATTCTGGAGAAATTAGAGAGGAGTGAGAACACTGACATAATGGTAGTAAAATGAATTCCATAACTTTTTTTTTTTTCAAACAAGCTTTATTGGAAAATATAATAGTTGTTTTACAGATGTAAGGAGAGGCATTCAATCAAAGAAGAAATAAATGATACATGTGAAATTTGGATGTAGCTCTGAATAGAGATAAAATCTCTTCTGTCACAATGTTAAAATGTCTTAGTCCATATCATCCAAGATAAAATGAGTCCCTCTGGATAGTTAAAGCTTGCAAAGTTTTTTCATTTTTTCCGGAACAAAACATTCAACTTAGAAAACACATAAACTATGCTACACATTATTTGAATTTGCATTAATTGTTACAAAAACAAGATCTCTATGTATAACATCATTTAAAGAGGCTGGGTGTGAGATTATTTCCTTTTTCGAAATTTTCTGCCAATGCAAGGTATGTTGTACCAAATTTAGCTATCTCTCGATATACTTCACAGAGACATGAGATTATACGGTTCTACATAATCTCAACTGTCAGGGATCTAGGCCATTCTATATGACAAGGCAGAACACATCAAGGTGCAGTAGAATGTTGCATGAGGTGATGCTAAACATTATAAGGTATTAGATAGGGTGAAGTGAGACAAAGTGAGATGGGACAGGGTGTGCTAAGGTAAGGCATAGGTACAGATCATAGCCCGTAGGTCCTCAATGTTCCAGTAAGTGGGTGAATGTGTTAGTGTCATGTTGGGATTACTTGTTTGGGGTTGATTTCTGCATCTGTATGGATGTATGTTTCCCAGTATAAAGACATTGCACAATAAAAGTCCATTCTGTCGGAATTGAGATAATGATATCTCTCTAGGGACAAGAGGAGTGTAACATTTTGGGACCATTCCTTTTTGGACGAGATCTTGCTCTGTTTCCATAGTCTTGGGACTAGTTGCTTTGCGCTGCTAAGCATAATATATAATAAAGTAGATTTATACTTGAATCTAATCTTGGGAGGCTTATTAAATAATAGTGTTAAGGGGTCAAAGGGGATCTTCTGCGTGAGAACTTTCTGCATTTCCTCATGTACTTCCTGCCAGTATGGCCGGTGTATAGGACACTCCCACCAAATGTGGTATAGTGTACCTGTCTGCTTACAGTTCCTCCAGTACAGGGGGTCAGAATGTTGGAAAATCTTTGCTAACCTGCTTGGATATAAGTACCATCTCCCTAACAGTTTCATGTTTGTCTCATTGATGAGGGTGCCCTGCCCATTTGTTGAAAAATAGTGTTCCATGTTTCTAGGGGGACTGTGGTACCCATCTCCGACTCCCATACCCTGGTATAAGATGGAAGGTGTTTTGAGTGTGTTGCTATTAAAATCTTGTATATCATTGATAGTGTTCCCCTCATTACTTGCGCTGAGTAGCATAGTTGTTCGAAGGGGCTAAGACACCGAATCAAATTGGGCTTATCTTTATGATGGGAGAGGAAGTGTGATAGTTGGAGATACTCAAACCATCTATTGAAGTACATTATGTTTTTATCCATTAAAGATGTTTTCGCCAGAATAGCCCCCTTGTCTGTCACCGAGCATATAGGCAAGCCTGCTGCGATAGAGTATGAGCCTCTTGCCCACAAATGTCTAAGTGGGGGGTAGTCGCTATTATGGCATAGGGGAGTTAATGGTGAGGGGATTGTGGATATGTCTGACTAGGCTGTCCCATGTAGTTAGTGTATCTTTCACTAGGGGGAAGGCGAATAAAAAAACTATTTCTGTGTTGTCTATGTGTCCAGCACGTAGCCCCTAAGCTCTGTGAGCCTGCTAATTCATGTTCCAGCTTCACCCATTCCTTATTTTACTTATTTTGTGCATTTTTACACCAGTCAATTGCCCTGGTTAGTTGTGCCGCTTGCTGGTAAAATAGGAGATTAGGTACTCCAAGGCCTCCTCTGTCTCTAATTCCTGTAAAGTATAGACTTTGCTATTCTGGGGTGTTTGTGGGCCCAGATAAAGGTGTTAACTACCGTTTGTGCAGTGTTGATGTATTGCGGTGGAGGTTGAATGGGCACAGTCTGGAAACCGGTATAGGAATCTGGGCAACACACTCATCTTAAAAGCCTGTATCCTGCCCAGCCATGAAAGACGTTTGCCCTGCCAGGTTTTTAATTCCGATCTAACGGATTCTAAGAGGTGGTGATGGTTTAACTGATACAGGGATTCCCTGGAGTTCCTTATATGTATCCCTAGGTATTTTATGGAGGTGCTTTTAGACGTAAATTGATATTGTGCAGTGATCTGGTTAGTTACTTGGTCTGTGATCCCTATGCCCAGGAACTCTGATTTCGACATATTTATTTTAAAATTGGAATAAGTACTATATGTCTCAATCTCCGGCAATAGTTTCGAAAGGGACTGGAGAGGAGAGGTTAGTGAGAAAAGGATATCATCTGTGTATAGCGTTAATTTGTGTTGTGTGTTATTTGTTTGAATCCCTCGTATATCTATGTTTTCTCTAACTTTAGAGGCTAAAACCTCCATGGCCATGGTAGACAGCAAGGGGGAAAGGGGGCAGCCCTGTCTTGTTCTATTAGATATAGGAAAAGGGTCTGACAGGGAATAATTTAATTTAATACGGGCTGTTGGTAATTGGTAGAGAGCAAAGATTTTCTCTATAAGTTTCTCGCCTATGCCAAACCGAGCTAGAGTGAGTTTCAAAAATGTCCAATCTAATCTGCCGAACGCCTTTTCGGTGTCGACAGCCAGAAAAATTGTAGGGATATTGTGGGTTTGGGTGTACTCGAGTAAGTTTAAGATCTTAATGGTGTTATCTCTCGCCTCCCTGTGGGGTACAAAGCCCACCTGGTTTAAGTGAATTAGTTGGGGTAGGAACCTGTTAAGCCTAGAGACTATTAGTTTTGCATATAGTTTGATATCTACGTTTAGTAATGAGATGGGGCGAAAGTTAGAAGGGGTATCTGTTGGTTTTCCGGGTTTGGGTATAACTAACGTGAGTCTCCAACATTGAAGAGAGAAACGGGTGCTTCTGGTCTACAGTGTTGAATATGGAGCACAAATGTGGCAATAAGGTGGGTGCATACTTTTTGTAATATGAGACGATGAACCTGTCCGGTCCTGGGCTTTTGCCGGTGGGTAGCTGTTTAAGGGCTGTAAGGATTTCCGATGTTGAGAAGGGAACTTCTAGCTCTGCTGCCTGTGTGTTTGTTAGTTGGGGCAAGGGAGTGTCTGACAGATATTTATTAAGTGAATGTGCTATGTCTGCAGGATGATTATTTTTTGGGAGGCCGTAAAGTTTGGAGTAGTATGTTAAGAATTGAGACAGGATTTCTGGTGTGGTGTGTACCTTCTGATTTGCGGGGGGTTTTACTTCATGTATGAAAGTTTTGAGTTTTTTAAGTTTAAGCGAACGTGCGAGGAGCTTTCCTGCTCTATTACTTTCAAAATAGAATTTTTGCTTAGTTTTTAGAGACAAAGTGTTAGCTTCTGTTATTAGTTGATCATGAACGGCCTTCCTAGCTTTTTCGAGCTCTGCTAGGGTATGTGAGGATGTGGGGTTACGCTTGTGTTCATATTCTAGTTTGGATAAAAGCTCGGTGGATGATTTGTATAATAATCATGTTTTCTGCCTAATGTGTGCTTGATACTTTATGAATTCCCCTCTCACAAAGCACTTGTGGGCCTCCCATACTATCAGGGGGTCTGTTTCAGGGAGGGAATTAAATTTCCATAACTTTTTTTGCATGGAGTGTGAAATAAAAGTAGATTCAATTTAAATTAAAACTAACACAGCAATATTTTTTGTGTTGTTACTACTAATGCCCACTGGCTGAAAGTCAATTCCTACAAAATTGAAAGTGGTGATAGTAAACACCAAAAATTTTATTGTTTAAAAAGATAATCACTTTATTTACCATTCCCCAGTTTTGCATAAACAACACTGCTATAGAAATATATTTTTTACCTCTGTAATTACCTTCTATCTTAGCTTCTGCTGACTGCCTACTTATCTCAGATATTTTGAGAGACTTGCATTTCTGGCAATTAGTGCTGACTCTTAAATAACTACACGTGCATGAGCACAGTGTTATCTATATGAAACACATGAACTAACGCCATCTAGCTGGAAAAACTGTCAAATGCATTCAGCTAAGAGGTGGCCTTCAAGGACTTAGATATTAGCAAATGAGCCTACCTTGGTTTAACTTTTAACTAAGAATAACAAAAGAACAAAGCACATTTGATGATAAAAGTAAATTAAAAAGTTGTTTAAAATTACATTCCTTTTCTGAATCATGAAAGTTTAATTTGGACTTTACTATCCCTTTAAATAGAAATGTTTTTGCCTATACTTCCATTAGCAAAAATGCTTATACTAAAACTCATTACTGTTTTAGCAGTTGCATGACCTGCTAATCACCTGCCGTGCTTTTCTCCTGAGTGGGACTTTACCCTTGTATGAATCCCCTTTACAGGAGTTAACTATATCATGTGCTGAGAGGATAAAGTTGGTTATAACAAACCTTGTCTGCCTGGCCTCGCATCTGCTGCCAGCATTTAACATTGCACAAAGTGCTGCTTGTGCAATGCTGCCCCTAATCATGTGTGGCTGCCGATCATCCTGATTGGATCGGATCAGGAAATTCACCACACTTTAGGTGGCGGAGAGTTTAAGTAGTAGTGGTCCTAAGACTGCAGCTGCTTATCTAGAATTTCAGGCTTGCTCGTGCATGTACTATTACACAATGATTGCCTTGTGCAAATCTGCCACCTGCTCTTAAGTGACCTGTCAGTCACCACTAACAAACATGTTCAGGGGGATTTATCTGCACAAACTCAAAGGTGGTGGAGAGGATAAGAAGCAGCAATATGCCTGCAAGGTCTCCAAAGTAGCATTTGTTGCTTAATACATAGAACCCTAATGGCTAGATTTGGAGTTTTGTCGGTAACGACCCAAAAAACTAACGCCGGCTTTTTTCTGGCCGCACCATAAAAACAACTCTGCTATTGAGAGTCCACATAAAGGCTGCGTTAGGCTCCAAAAAAGGAGCGTAGAGCATTTTTAACGCAGCTTCAACTCTCGATACGCCAGCCTCAAAACGTGCTCGTGCACGATTCTCCCATAGGAAACAATGGGGCTGTTTGAGCTGAAAAAAAACCTAACACCTGCAAAAAAGCCGCGTTCAGCTCCTAACGCAGCCCCATTGTTTGCTATGCGGAAACACTTCCTACGTCTGCACCTAACACCCTAACATGTACCCTGAGTCTAAACACCCCTAAATTTACACTTATTAACCCCTAATCTGCCGCCCCCGCTATCGCTGACCCCTGCATATTATTATTAACCCCTAATCTGCCGCTCCGTAAACCGCCGCTACTTACATTATCCCTATGTACCCCTAATCTGCTGCCCTAACATCGCCGACCCCTATATTATATTTATTAACCCCTAATCAGCCCCCCACAACGTCGCCTCCACCTGCCTACACTTATTAACCCCTAATCTGCCGAGCGGACCTGAGCGCTACTATAATAAAGTTATTAACCCCTAATCCGCCTCACTAACCCTATAATAAATAGTATTAACCCCTAATCTGCCCTCCCTAACATCGCCGACACCTAACTTCAATTATTAACCCCTAATCTGCCGACTGGAGCTCACCACTATTCTAATAAATGTATTAACCCCTAAAGCTAAGTCTAACCCTAACACTAACACCCCCCTAAGTTAAATATAATTTACATCTAACGAAATTAATTATCTCTTATTAAATAAATTATTCCTATTTAAAGCTAAATACTTACCTGTAAAATAAATCCCAATATAGCTACAATATAAATTATAATTATATTATAGCTATTTTAGGATTAATATTTATTTTACAGGCAACTTTGTAATTATTTTAACCAGGTACAATAGCTATTAAATAGTTAAGAACTATTTAATAGCTACCTAGTTAAAATAATTACAAAATTACCTGTAAAATAAATCCTAACCTAAATTACAATTAAACCTAACACTATACTATCATTAAATTAATTAAATACAATACCTACACTTACCTACAATTAAACCTAACACTACACTATCAATAAATAAATTAAATACAATTCCTACAAATAACTACAATGAAATAAACTAACTAAAGTACAAAAAATTAAAAAGAACTAAGTTACAAAAAATACAAAAATATTTACAAACATAAGAAAAATATTACAACAATTTTAAACTAATTACACCTACTCTAAGCCCCCTAATAAAATAACAAAGACCCCCAAAATAAAAAATGCCCTACCCTATTCTAAATTACTAAAGTTCAAAGCTCTTTTACCTTACCAGCCCTGAACAGGGCCCTTTGCGGGGCATGCCCCAAAGAATTCAGCTCTTTTGCCTGTAAAAAAATAAACATACAATACCCCCCCCCCAACATTACAACCCACCATCCACATACCCCTAATCTAACCCAAACCCCCCTTAAATAAACCTAACACTAAGCCCCTGAAGATCTTCCTACCTTATCTTCACCATACCAGGTTCACCGATCCGTCCTGAAGAGCTCCTCCGATGTCCTGATCCAAGCCCAAGCGGGGGGCTGAAGAGGTCCATGATCCGGCTGAAGTCTTCATCCAAGCGGGAGCTGAAGAGGTCCATGATCCGGATGAAGTCTTCATCCAAGCGGGAGCTGAAGAGGTCCATGATCCGGATGAAGTCTTCTATCAACGGCATCTTCAATCTTCTTTCTTCCGGATCCATCTTGCAGACCTCTGACGCGGAACATCCTCTTCTCCCGACGCCTACTAGCCGAATGACGGTTCCTTTAAGGGACATCATCCAAGATGGCGTCCCTCGAATTCCGATTGGCTGATAGGATTCTATCAGCCAATCGGAATTAAGGTAGGAATATTCTGATTGGCTGATGGAATCAGCCAATCAGAATCAAGTTCAATCCGATTGGCTGATCCAATCAGCCAATCAGATTGAGCTCGCATTCTATTGGCTGATCGGAACAGCCAATAGAATGCAAGCTCAATCTGATTGGCTGATTGGATCAGCCAATCGGATTGAACTTGATTCTGATTGGCTGATTCCATCAGCCAATCAGAATATTCCTACCTTAATTCCGATTGGCTGATAGGATTCTATCATCTTGGATGACGTCCCTTAAAGGAACCATCATTCGGCTAGTAGGCGTCGGGAGAAGAGGATGTTCTGCGTCGGAGGTCTGCAAGATGGATCCGGAAGAAAGAAGATTGAAGATGCCGTTGATAGAAGACTTCATCCGGATCATGGACCTCTTCAGCTCCCGCTTGGATGAAGACTTCATCCGGATCATGGACCTCTTCAGCTCCCGCTTGGATGAAGACTTCAGCCGGATCATGGACCTCTTCAGCCCCCCGCTTGGGCTTGGATCAGGACATCGGAGGAGCTCTTCTGGACTGATCGGTGTGATACCCGGTGAGGTGAAGACAAGGTAGGATGATCTTCAGGGGCTTAGTGTTAGGTTTATTTAAGGGGGGTTTGGGTTAGATTAGGGGTATGTGTGTGGTGGGTTGTAATGTTGGGGGGCTTGGGTATTGTATGTTTTTTTTACAGGCAAAAGAGCTGAACTTCTTGGGGCATGCCCCGCAAAGGGCCCTGTTCAGGGCTGGTAAGGTAAAAGAGCTTTGAACTTTAGTAATTTAGAATAGGGTAGGGCATTTTTTTATTTTGGGGGGCTTTGTTATTTTATTAGGGGGCTTAGAGTAGGTGTAATTAGTTTAAAATTGTTGTAATATTTTTCTTATGTTTGTAAATATTTTTGTATTTTTTGTAACTTAGTTCTTTTTTATTTTTTGTATTTTAGCTAGTTTATTTAATTGTAGTTATTTGTAGGAATTGTATTTAATTTATTTATTGATAGTGTAGTGTTAGGTTTAATTGTAACTTAGGTTAGGATTTATTTTACAGGTAATTTTGTAATTATTTTAACTATTTTAACTATTAAATAGTTCTTAACTATTTAATAGCTATTGTACCTGGTTAAAATAAATACAAAGTTACCTGTAAAATAAATATTAATCCTAAAATAGCTATAATATAATTATAATTTATATTGTGGCTATATTAGGATTTATTTTACAGGTAAGTATTTAGCTTTAAATAGGAATAATTTATTTAATAAGAGTTAATTAATTTCGTTAGATTAAAATTATATTTCATTTAGGGGGGTGTTAGTGTTAGGGTTAGACTTAGCTTTAGGGGTTAATACATTTATTAGAATAGCGGTGAGCTCCAGTCGGCAGATTAGGGGTTAATGTTTGAAGTTAGGTGTCGGTGATTTTAGGGAGGGCAGATTAGGGGTTAATACTATTTATTATAGGGTTAGTGAGGCGGATTAGGGGTTAATAACTTTATAATAATAGCGGTGCGGTCCGCTCGGCAGATTAGGGGTTAATAAGTGTAGGCAGGTGGAGGCGACGTTGAGGGGGGCAGATTAGGGGTTAATAAATATAATATAGGGGTCGGCGGTGTTAGGGGCAGCAGATTATGGGTACATAAATATATAACGTAGGTGGCGGCGCTTTGCGGTCGGCAGATTAGGGGTTAATTATTGTAGGTAGCTGGCGGCGACGTTGTGGGGGGCAGGTTAAAGGTTAATAAATATAATATATGGGTCGGCGGTGTTAGGGGCAGCAGATTAGGGGTACAGAAATGTAACGTAGGTGGTGGCGCTTTGCGGTCGGCAGATTAGGGGTTAATTATTGTAGGTAGCTGGCGGCGACGTTGTGGGGGGCAGGTTAGGGGTTAATAAATATAATACAGGGGTCGGCGGTGTTAGGGGCAGCAGATTAGGGGTACATAAGGATAACGTAGGTGGCGGTCGGCAGATTAGGGGTTAAAAAAATTTAATCGAGTGGCGGCGATGTGGGGGGACTTCGGTTTAGGGGTACATAGGTAGTTTATGGGTGTTAGTGTACTTTAGAGCACAGTAGTTAAGAGCTTTATAAACCGGCGTTAGCCCAGAAAGCTCTTAACTACTGACTTTTTTCCTGCGGCTGGAGTTTTGTCGTTAGATGTCTAACGCTCACTTCAGACACGACTCTAAATACCGGAGTTAGAAAGATCCCATTGAAAAGATAGGATACGCAATTTACGTAAGGGGATCTGCGGTATGGAAAAGTCGCGGCTGAAAAGTGAGCGTTAGACCCTATTTTGAGTGACTCCAAATACCGGAGGTAGCCTAAAACCAGCGTTAGGAGCCTCTAACGCTGGTTTTCACGGCTAACTCCAAACTCCAAATATAGGCCATAGTATGTATAAAAGGCTCCTATAGGGAAAATATATTCAAGCTGCAGGCAGACAAGTTCTCAATTATGGATTCTGTCCAACTGCAATCACCATTTGTGCAACAGCAGGGCCTGTCAATCATCCAAAGAGATCACGTTCATGGTGATTTATCTCTATGAACTGCTTCTTAAATTTGTGTTGCAGACTCACTTATTCGCTGCAGTGTGTCTGAAGCTTGAAAAGGAAAGGATTAATTGAAGAAATGTGCTAAGTGAAAGCAAAAACCCTTTATGAATCAGATTAGGACATATAGTCAGATTATTTTCCCAGTTGAAATATTTTTGCAAATATTTCAAACCAATAATGATATTATTTGGCTTTATTCTCATAAAATGATACCTAAAATGCTGTTCATATAGATACAAATAGTAGTAGCTATTGATACATAAAAAATACAATATTATTTCAAAACACTTTCATAAAACTTTTTGTTGGCCAACCCTAGTGAAAAGATATATAAAATTCTACTTAGTATTATGTTAAAAGGAAGGAAAAAAATATTATAGAAGCATTTTCTTCCTATTAAGTACAATGTTATATATCTATATATATTTAAATTATATATATTTTATATTTAAACTAGGAAAATATTCTGACTGTGGGCTAGATTACAAGCGGAGCGGTAACATTTTCACAAAGTGATAAGGGGTTTATCGCGGGTGTTTGAGCTCATTGGGTTCACTGCTGGTATTACGAGTTGGAAGTAAATGCCATCACTTGAGTGCAATCACGATTTACACTGGCATGATTACCGCGTTCTCAGAGCTCTAGTTAACTGTTTCACAAAAAAAAAAATACATTACAAAGTACACTAATACTTAATAACACTGTCTAATAAAATTAGTAAAATATAATGTTGCACACAAAAGTTATACAGGCTCAAATATACAAGATCTAAGGTTAGAATAAAAAAGACAGGCTTATAGCTCTAACATTGAGATACATACATTGCTAAATATATGTATATATATATGTATATATAAGTGCATTGGATCCCTTAGATGAAAACATGTGAAAACATATTTATGCAATATTCATACTTAATAAAGTGTTATAGTGTAAATTTACTGTAAATTAGATATGTGCATGGCAAAAAATTTTGGTTCGGTTCGGATAGATTCGGAATTTTTCGAATTTCGGCTCGGATCGATTCGGAAAATTTTGAATCGATTCGGTTCGGATTCGTTTTGGATTCATTCGGATTTGAAGAAATTCGGCTGGATTCGGTTTGATTCTGTTCGGAAATTCGGAATTTCGGTAAGTGTTAGGTGGGATTAGACTAGTATTATGTACTGTATATTAGGTTTAACCCATAGCAGAGTGATATAACCTAATAAACTGTACAATACTAGTGTAATCCATGGCCATCCGAATTTACCAAATAAATCCGAACTAATTCGGATTTATTCGGTAAATTCGGCAGTATTTTAATTCGGAAATTTGGTTTGATCCGAATGTCCAAATTTGCTGAATTTTCCGAATTTCCGAATCAATCCGAAACGAATTGCACATATCTACTGTAAATACCATTCCAATGTTCTGCACATAGCAGAATATGTTCTATGTATTTATAAATGGACATTCCTATATATATATATATATATGTTTATATTAATACCTATATATAATCATCTATATATATATAGGTATAAATATATATTGTACCAAAAAAACATCAGATATATATCAAAATATTTATTTATGGATAAACAGAACATATTATTCTATGTGAAGCACATTAAAATGTGAAATATTAATATTTTCATGTTGGGTTAGCGCACATGAGAATATGCGATCAGGTTTCTGTTTTTTTTCCACTTTGTTTTCTCCATTGAATTCTATGAGGGAATACGTTTTTTATTACACTACGTGAACGCACATGTGATATTCTAAGTTCTGCTATTTGCACTCATCGGGTTAGTGTGATATCAAAAACTGTTTGCTTTCAATTTATAATATGAGCACAATCCGACGCATGCAATAAGCCGATTTTTTCTAGCACAGTTACCGCTCGTTAATTAGTGCTCCACTTGTAATCTGGCCAAATGTGTCCTAATCTGGTGCATAGAGAAGTTATCACTTTCTCTTAGTGCATCTCTTCAATTAATTATTTAATTTTCAAACTTCTATGTCTGTTTTTTGAGGGATACAGATTTTTGAAGCGTAGCAAACCTCCTAAAAGCACAGGAAAGAACTTACTCTAAATACAACAAGTCAAAAGCTGCAAATGCAGCTTGATAAAATCTCCTTTATAAATAAGAATGCAAACTCTATTCTGAAATATTATATATTACATTAGAAAAAGCATTGATAATATTTAAAAAAAATATTGTTTCCATGAAATATATTGTGAAAACTGCCATGTTGCTGCTGATTGTTAAATTTAAATAGGGTTACTCTTAACAACTGACCAAATGTTCGTATTATTCTTAAGTGGATTGTGGAAGTATATAAAACTAATGAAAAAATAGAAGCCTTTAAAATGTTACACCAGACAAAACTTTTAATACATTTTAGCTCAAAATTTACAACAGTAATTAAATATTGGCCATAGTTAGCTAGGGTTAGTTGTGCAAACAAGCATGTTCTAATACAAAAAGATCATAACATTTTGCATATATCAATTAAAAGAGTTTACTCCTTTGTTTGTAGAAATCATTTGATGGCATTAATATATAGCTCTAGATATCTGAACATGGTAGTTTTTCTAATTTCTCATTTCTATCCTGTTTTTTGCTAGTTACCTGTTTTTTTCAGAGCTTTAATGATATCAGATAGCCTTGTTATTAAGCATTCAATTTACTTTCAGTTTGTGTTGTGACCTTTATCAGTTAATTTCTGATCTGAGGGTCAAAAAGGGTGAGATAGTTTAAATCAATAAACAGTCTGTCTTGTTGAAATCAATGGATGTTCAATATCTGCTTCAACAGATTGAATCAAGTTCAATGTTCCCTAGGGTTAACAATCAGTTGTTTCTTAAGATGTCAGCAGTTTTGTACAATTATCTGCCAGAATAAAGTGCTCTTTGACCTTATCATGAAGAAATAATGAGTATAATCAGCATACTAATGTAACTACTTTAAATAATCTAATTACTTTATACCTTAACAAAGCAAATAAATTGCAAACATACAAAAAATGTGGAATTCGATATTTTATATAACACCATATCTTGTTAAATTTGGCAAAACAACAAATATTGTAAAATCCATTTGCTTTAATAAGAAATAACAGATCAAACTAAGTTTAAAGAATGCAAGAGAATACATTATCAGTTACAATTTTAAAATGTCTATATAGTTTACTGAAAGACAAAACATTTTAATTGCAGATAAACATTCCTTGTAAAGTAATTGCTCATGAATTCATTATTACAACAAAGTCTAACATTTTCAATACTTGAAATGAACAAAAATTTGATTTTTTGTGTTGAAGACTGCATTTTAAGGGATAGGTAAAATGACAATATATTGAAATCTATTTCATACACACACCTTGGGTAAAGCACTACTATTCTCTCCTATGCTGGTGAGTGATAGAGCCAATCATATTATGCTCTACCAACTAGCCAAAAATGTGCTTGGTTTCAGTAGTATCTTACTGGCTGCACCTCTCATCAGTATAGAGATAAGAGTAAGAGCTGTTTTCAAGGGGCAAAGAAGCTTGTAAGTAAAAAGGAAAATACTTCAGAAGACATGCACCACAATATATTTGAACTGAGTGTCCCTCTAAGATGTAGATGATTGACATAAAAGTAAACTAAAGATGACAGGGATTAGGAGGAAAGCTTTAAGAGACTATGGGGTCAATTACATTTTTTTTTTCTGGTCCTTTTTTCATTCACTGATAGGCGCTTCTTGAGTTTGAGCTTCTTTCAATCACTATTTTTGGACTCTAGTAACCATGTTATTGTCTCACAGAAAAAGGCCCAATACATAACATGTTATCCTGTTATCACAATCCATTTTAAAAATACTTTCATACCATTTTGTATTTATCAGATTCAACACCTAAAGTATGAAACAGAAATGTTCTGCTTGTTCATTACACATTAAAATAGTTGATGATATCCTCTTGGATGAACATTTGACTATACAGTAAAGATTATTTAAACCTCTCTTTATCACTGTTGTATAGTCAGTTGTTAGTGGGCAGTCTTGTAATTTACATGTATATATAGTTAATAGATATGTAAGTGTAAAAAACTTATCTGACGATCCTGTGATGGGATCCTGCCTCAGCGTTCCTCCACGTGGAAGTCTGTGGTCTGTCTTCAGCAGTGGCTCCTCCCCCACCCTTGCGGTATTTAACGCCCTCACTCACATGCTAACTCCGCTAGAAATAAGCAGTAAACTGTTGCCCAAGCGCTACCCAATGTGCGCAAAAAAGCCAAACTTAGGATATCTCGACCGCGTTAACATATTCCCCCATATAAGTCAAAGGAACAAAAAAGTGGAAAAACCTAACACCCTAATTATACGCAAACACGATTGTATATTCTCAAGTGCGCTAACCCAACATGAAAATATGAATATCTCACATTCCAATGCTCTTAACATAGAAGAATATGTATTCATAAATACATTTTTCTACATATATATGATGGTATTTTAGTACAATATACTGTATATCTATACCTATTTATATATATATATATATATATATATATATATATATATATATATATATATATATATATATATATATATGATTATATATAGGAGGTATAGATATATACAGATATATATATATATATATATATATATAGGGATATCTATTTATAGATACATAGAACATATTCTGCTATGTGCAGAATATTGGAATGAGAAATATTTACAGTAATTACATAGTTTAAACCTTTATTAAAATATAAATATTGCATAAATATGCTTTTAGATGTTTTTCTCTACTTGACTGCAAAGGGTTCCAATGCACATATGTATATATATATATATATATATGTATGTACATACAGGGAGTGCAGAATTATTAGGCAAGTTGTATTTTTGAGGATTAATTTTATTATTGAACAACAACCATGTTCTCAATGAACCCAAAAAACTCATTAATATCAAAGCTGAATAGTTTTGGAAGTAGTTTTTAGTTTGTTTTTAGTTATAGCTATTTTAGGGGGATATCTGTGTGTGCAGGTGACTATTACTGTGCATAATTATTAGGCAACTTAACAAAAAACAAATATATACCCATTTCAATTATTTATTTTTACCAGTGAAACCAATATAACATCTCAACATTCACAAATATACATTTCTGACATTCAAAAACAAAGCAAAAACAAATCAGTGACCAATATAGCCACCTTTCTTTGCAAGGACACTCAAAAGCCTGCCATCCATGGATTCTGTCAGTGTTTTGATCTGTTCACCATCAACATTGCGTGCAGCAGCAACCACAGCCTCCCAGACACTGTTCAGAGTGGTGTAGTGTTTTCCCTCCTTGTAAATCTCACATTTGATGATGGACCACAGGTTCTCAATGGGGTTCAGATCAGGTGAACAAGGAGGCCATGTCATTAGATTTTCTTCTTTTATACCCTTTCTTGCCAGCCACGCTGTGGAGTACTTGGATGCGTGTGATGGAGCATTGTCCTGCATGAAAATCATGTTTTTCTTGAAGGATGCAGACTTCTTCCTGTACCACTGCTTGAAGAAGGTGTCTTCCAGAAACTGGCAGTAGGACTGGGAGTTGAGCTTGACTCCATCCTCAACCCGAAAAGGCCCCACAAGCTCATCTTTGATGATACCAGCCCAAACCAGTACTCCACCTCCACCTTGCTGGCGTCTGAGTCGGACTGGAGCTCTCTGCCCTTTACCAATCCAGCCACGGGCCCATCCATCTGGCCCATCAAGACTCACTCTCATTTCATCAGTCCATAAAACCTTAGAAAAATCAGTCTTGAGATATTTCTTGGCCCAGTCTTGACGTTTCAGCTTATGTGTCTTGTTCAGTTGTGGTCGTCTTTCAGCCTTTCTTACCTTGGCCATGTCTCTGAGTATTGCACACCTTGTGCTTTTGGGCACTCCAGTGATGTTGCAGCTCTGAAATATGGCCAAACTGGTGGCAAGTGGCATCTTGGCAGCTGCACGCTTGACTTTTCTCAGTTCATGGGCAGTTATTTTGCGCCTTGGTTTTTCCACACGCTTCTTGCGACCCTGTTGACTATTTTGAATGAAACGCTTGATTGTTCGATGATCACGCTTCAGAAGCTTTGCAATTTTAAGAGTGCTGCATCCCTCTGCAAGATATCTCACTATTTTTGACTTTTCTGAGCCTGTCAAGTCCTTCTTTTGACCCATTTTGCCAAAGGAAAGGAAGTTGCCTAATAACTATGCACACCTGATATAGGGTGTTGATTTCATTAGACCACACCCCTTCTCATTACAGAGATGCACATCATGCCACACACAATTAAAGGAACTTCCACCTAAATGTCTGCAATGTGTGGGAACTTCTACCTAAATGGCTCCAATCCTCACTGCCCATTACTCTGGGCTGAGTTATTGTGAGATACACCTAGCTCCTGTGTCTGCTAAGTTTAATGTAGATACTTACCTTGTTCCTGTGCCTGCTGAGTCCCAAGCTTGTTAATTACCTTGTTATTGTCTATGATGCTTAAGTTGGTTTCTTACCTTGTTTGTGTGCCTGGTGAGTCTCCTGTGCTTTATATACCTGTGGCAGCTTACTTGAATACTGCTGTACCCACTGCACTACTTAGTATCTCATAGCAGCCTCATCAACAGTACCCACTGGTTATCCTTGGCCTGCTGAGTCTCCTGTGCTTGCTGTACCAGTGACAGCTTATCTGAATACTGCTGTACCCACTGCACCTACTTGGTATCCCATGGCAGCCTCACCAACAATTCTCAATGGATTTCCTGTGCTTGCTGAGTCTCCTGTACTTGCTGTTCCAGTGGCAGCTTACCTGAAATACTGCTGTATCTGCTTCACCTACCTAGTATCTCATGGCAGCCTCACTGCCAGACGTGTACTCTTTGCTCAATGTGTTTCGAGGAATATGCTACACCTCACTGACGAGGCCCAATGAAGGCCGAAACAATCATCTGGTGTTGCCATGTTCCTTGTTCAGAAAGGAAATGCCTGGTGTTTCAGCGCTGGACAGACTATTATAGGCGGGATCAGACTGATATACTACAGGAAAGTTTTACTCTTTGAAAAGCATTACTGGGCTAACACCCAGGTGGTAAATTGCCATAGAACAGGCTAACAATGTTATTGAGCTGGTTGTTCATTCCTGTGAGTGCGCTTCTCTCTGTATATATTAAGTCTCCCTAAAGGAAAAATGGGCAACCAGACGTGGACTCCTTGCTCAGTGTGCTTAGAGGAATATGGCTACAACTAACTGACAAGACCAATGAAGGCCAAAACAATCATCTGGGGTTGCCATGTGCCTTGTTAAGAGAAGAATTTCACTGGTATTTTAGCACTGGACTGACTGTAATAGGCGGGATCAGACTGATATACTACAGGAAAGTTCTACTCTGTGAAAAAGATTACTGGGCTAAAAGAAGCTGCACACAAGTGGTATATCACCATAGAACTGGCTATCAATCTTATTGAGCTGGTTGTTTCATTCCTGTGAGTGTGCTTCTCTCAGCCTCACTGACAGTACCCATTGGGTATCCTGTGTCTGCTGAGTCTCCTGTGCTTGCTGTACCAGTGACCGCTTAACTGAATTCTGTTATCACATCATATATCTGGTATCCTGTGCCTGTCTGTCCAAAGGATGGACTGATCTTGTGGTACCTGTCCTTTGGCCCTTTTTTTACTCTTCCCTGGTTTCACCCTTATTATTGATCAATTCTTTTATCTGTTTTCTTGCTTTATTAAGGCCTTGTTAAAAGACTTTTGGTTTCCTGTACTTCTATTGCTGCATATTGAGTTCCACTTACCCTAAACCCGAGTCACAATACGTGGTATTCGGTAGAGCAAACAAGATTTACAGGAAACAACTGCAACATCTAAGAAAAGCCGTTTACAATTGCATTCATAAAATGTTTTAATTTTATGCTTACATTTTTGTGATTTTTACTTACAGTATTTTCATAATTTCAAATGTCTTTTCTTCTGGCTGTCACATTGACATAAACAAAATATTATGTATTGTGTTACTTCTTGTTTGTTGATGGCCAAGTTCCCTTGTAAGGATTTTGTAAAATAAGAAGTCCAAAAATCATGATTTTAATGAGCATTATGTTCAAGATTCTTGTGCCGTGATCTGATTACAGCAACAGAAATATTATGACCTTAGTAGTTGTTTTTTTTTATTTAAAAAGTCACTGCAAAAAGAGCTATATATATATATATATATATATATATATATATATATATATATATATATATCTATCATATTTCTGTTTTCATGATTTACAATGTGAGAATATATAAGTTGCGGACACTTTCAACTGAGAAAATAATTTCCTGCACTGTTCTTGATTGCAGAGTAAAATCTCACAAAATCAGGAAACACTTTATTCTCAATCAAATATTGAAACATATAAAAATAATTACTTTTACAGCATTAACAATTAAAAAAAAACAAAGAGCCTAGAATACCTGTCATGCCCATATTAAACTGAGTTAAGTTTAAACCACGGGGGAACAGAATTATCAGAGAATGTTTAATGCAGCAGACATTCCTTTAGTGAGTTTTACACTTTCAATGGATAAACATGCGCTAAACATGAAAGTTATGTGTTGTCAGCAAGTGCGACACAAATAGATAAAAAAAGTGACTTCAGGTATAAAATAAGAGTATTAAAATCGCCTGTAAAGCAAAATAAGTATTACGCATATATAGCGGCTGGAAACCCCAGAAGACGTGCCAGGCATATCCTTGGTCATTAATGACCATTTTTTGTAAGGGGTTAAAGTCAGGTGTTTTTGTATGCTAGCTATGCTAAGGCAGTTTGGGAGTATGTTGTCACCGTATACATACATACATACATCATAAAAAAAACCCTCAAAAAATTGTCTTTAATGTTAGAATTTTGTATTCATCTTATGTTATATAGCTTATTGTTTTATTCTGTTTCATTTTCTTATTTCTATTACTTATTTCTTTCACAAAATGTTTGATGTTTGAAAAAGATAAATTGCAAAATGTGTCATAAAGGGTTTATCTACAAAAATACAAAAAAACACACACACAGAAAGTACTTCATAGTGTTTTAAGTGTCATATAATTCACATTCCAACATAGTTATTAACTATTTAACAACTACCTAGCTAAAATAAATACAAAAGTACCTGTAAAATAAAACCTAACCTTAGTTACAATAACACCTAACACTACAATTAAATAAATTAACTAAATTAAAAACAATTAAATACATTAAATTAAATTAGCTAAATTACAAAAAAAAACCCCACTAAATTACAGAAAATAAAAAAATAAATGACAGATCTTTAAACTAATTACACCTGATCTAATAGCCCTATCAAAATAAAAAAAGCCCCCCAAAATAAAAAAACCTTAGCCTAAACTAAAAGGGCCTTTTGCGGGGCATTGCCCCAAAGTAATCAGCTCTTTAACCTGTAAAAAAAAATACAAACAACCTCCCCAACAGTAAAACCCACCACCCACACAACCAACCCCCCAAATAAAATACTAACTAAAAAAACCTAAGCTCCCCATTACCCTGAAATGGGTATTTGGATGGGTTCATTTGTTAGGTTAGGGATTTCGGCTGCCTGCATTAGAGCAAAATGCCCTTTTAAGGGCAATGCCCATCCAAATGCCATTTTCAGAGCAATGGGGAGCTTAGATTTTATTATTTAGTATTTTATTTTGGGGGTTGTTTGTGTGGGTGGTGGGTTTTACTGTTGCAGGGGTTTGTATTTTTTTTTTACAGGTAAAAGAGCTGATTACTTTGTGGAAATGCCCCGCAAAAGGCCCTTTTAAGGGCTATTGATAGTTTAGTTTAGGCTAGGGTTTTTTTTTTGTTTTGGGGGGGGTTATTTTGATAGGGCTATTATATTAGGTGTAATTAGTTTAAATATCTGTAATTTGTTTTTTATTTTCTGTAATTTAGTGTTTGTTTTTTTGTAATTTAGCTATTTTTTTTATTTAATTGTTTTTAATTTAGTTAATTTATTTAATCTTAGTGTAGTGTTAGGTGTTATTGTAACTTAGGTTAGGTTTTTTTTTCAGGTACTTTTGTATTTATTTTAGCTAGGTAGTTAATAAATAGTTAATAACTATTTAGTAAGTATTCTACCTAGTTAAAATAAATACAAACTTGCCTGTAAAATTAAAATAAACCCTAAGATAGATACAATGTAACTATTAGTTATATTGTAGCTATCTTAGGGTTTATTTTACAGGTAAGTATTTAGTTTTAAATCGGAATAATTTAGGTAATAATATTAATATTTATTTAGATTTATTGTAATTATATTTAAGTTATGGGGTGTTAGGGTTAGGGTTAGACTTAGGGGTTAATACATTTAGTATAGTGGCGGCGATGTTGGGGGCGGCAGATTAGGAGTTAATAAATGTAGGTAGGTGGCAGCGATGTTAGGGATGGCAGATTAGGGGTTAATAATATTTAAATAGTGTTTGCGAGGCAGGAGTGCGGAGGTTTAGGGGTTAATATGTTTATTATAGTGGTGGCAATGTTGGGGGCGGCAGATTAGGGGTTAATAATTGTAGGTAGGTTGCGTTGACATTGGGGGCGGAAGATTAGGGGTTAATAAATATAATATAGGTGTCGGCGATGTTGGGGGCAGCAGATTAGGGGTTAATAAGTATAATATAGGTGGCAGCGGTGTCTGGAGCGGCATATTAGGGGCTAATAAGAATAATGTACGTGGCGGCGATGTTAGGGGCAGCAGATTAGGGGTTAATAATATTTAACAAGTGTTTGCGAGGAGGGAGTGCAGCATTTTAGGGGTTAATATGTTTATTCTAGTGGCGGCGATATCCGGAGTGGCAGATAAGGGGTTACAAATTTTATTATAGTGTTTGCGATGCGGGGGGGTCTCGGTTTAGGGGTAAATAGGTAGTTTATGGGTGTTAGTGTACTTTTTAGCACTTTAGTTATGAGTTTTATGCTACAGTGTTGTACCATAAAACTCTTAACTATTGACTTTAGAATGTGTTAGGAATCTTGGAGGCAGAGGGTGTACCGCTCACTTTTTGGCCTCCCAGGAAAGACTCGTAATACCACGCTATGGAAGTCCCATAGAAAAAAGGGTTTACAAAGTTTACTTAAGTCGGTTTGCGGTAAGGCCAAAGAAGTGTGCGGTGCCCCTAAACCTTCAAGACTTGTAATAGCAGCGGTAGTGAAAAAGCAGCATTAGGACCTGTTAACGCTGCTTTGTCAGCCTAACGAACAACTCGTAATCTAGCCATTAGTCAGCAAACTTAAAGGGTTAATTTGTTTTTTCTGAAAAATATTGCCACATCCTATGCAAACTTAAAGAGACTACGCCAGAATTTTATTGTTTAAAAAGATAGATAATCCCTTAATAAACCATTCCCCTGTTTTGCATTGCAAACACAGTTATATCAATATACTTTTTACCTCTGTGATTATATTGCAGCTAAGCCTCTGCAGACTGCCCCCTTATTTCAGTTATTTTGACAGACTTGCATTTAGCCAATCAGTGAACTCTTATTTGTAACTCCACAGGCGTGGTCACAATGTTCATACGAAGAGAGAAGCATGCTACCAGGAACGAACAACAGCTCATCAGCTAGCTCTATGGCGATTTACCACCAAGGAGCAGCCTCTTTTAGACCACTGTGCTTTTCACAGAGGAAAACCTTCCTGTAGTATATCAGCCTGATCCTGCCAAGTAAGGTCAGTCCAGACCTGAAATACCAGGCAATTCTTCTCTGAACAAGGAACATGACAACCCCAGACGATCGTTTCGGTCTCCTATGGGCCTCATCAGTGAGGTGCAGTCACATTCCTCTAAGCACACTAGGCAAGGAATCCATGTCTGGTTTCCCCATCACCCATAGGGAGACCTCCCTAGGGTCATATTAATTTGCATACAAAAAGAGAAGCGCTCTACCAGGAGCGAACAACAGCTCATCAGCTAGTTCTATGGTGATTTACCACCAAGGAGCAGCCTCTTTTAGACCAGTGTGCTTTTCACTGAGGAAAACTTTCCTGTAGTATATCAGTCTGATCCCGCCAAGTAAGGTCAGTTCAGCCCCGAAACACCAGGCAATTCTCCTCTGAACAAGAAACATGACAACCCCAGACGATCATTTCGGCCTCCTATGGGCCTCGTCAGTGAGGTGCAGCCACATTCCTACTAGGAAATGTTATTTGTATGACACACATGAACTAACGCCCTCTAGCTGTGAAAAACTGCCAAATGCATTGAAATAAGGGGCGGCCTCAAGTGCTTATAAATTAGCATGTGAGCCTACCTATGTTTAGCTTTCAACAAAGAATACCAATAGAACAAAGCAAATTTGATGATAAAAGTGAATTGGAAAGTTGTGTAAAATTGCATTCCCTATCTGAATCATGAACGTTTAATTTTGACTAGACTGTCCCTTTAAGACCTCCAGAATAGTAACCGCCCTATTGCTGTGAATACTGAATTAGCCAGCACATTTGAGACACTCAGTAGTTGATTAACCCCTGAAGCAGTTTAAACCTGATCACCTCAGACCCCGCCAACATTATTGTTAACCATAATTAACACTAATCTTATTTCACCACTACAATTATTCATAACTGCTGCTAATCTGATCCTCCTCACTGATGTTAACCCTAGCTGTCATTGACCATAACCACCCCACTGCTGTTGGTCTTAACACCTTAAGTAAGACAATAATAATTGGCACTAATTATTTGTAAATTAAATGGATGTTATCTGGTGATTAGTGGCTGCACTGTACATGCCTTTTGTCATTGGCTCACCCTACGTGTTTAGCTAGCTCCCAGTAGTGCTCCCTCAACAGTAAATTAGAAAGTTGTTAAAAAATGCATGCTCTATCTAAGTCATGGACATTTCATTTTGACTTAAAGGGACAGTAAAGTCAAAACTGAACTTTCATGATTCAGCTAGAGCATGCAATTCTATACAACTTTCCAATTTACTTTTATCATCAAATTTGCTTTGTTCCCTTGGTGGTATTTTTGAAAATCTAAACCTAGCTAGGCTCAAACTGATTTCTAAACAGTTGAAAACTGCCTCCTAGCTCAGAGCATTTTGAAAGTTTTTCACAGTTAGACTGTGCTAGTTCACATGTGTCATATAAATAACATCGTGCTCACTCCTGTGAAGTTATTTAGGAGTCTTCACTGATTGACTACACTGCATGTCTGTCAAAGGCACTTAGATAAGGAGGCTGTCTGCAAAGGCTTAGATACAAGGTAATCACAGAGGTAAAAAGTATATTAATATAACTGAGGGGGCGAAGCCAACTAAGGAAGAAGCAAGACGCACAATTTATCAGCTCCCAAAGATCTCTTAGTTTTGGAGCTATAAAGTATGCATTTTTGCAAAATTTTCAACCCATAACTATTTTTGGGACTGGCAGCCATAGCAGAGACTGACCTGAGGATAATCTAAATGCTCGATCCGGTATTTATTTAAGCTACAGGCACTCACAGCGACCACGAGGTAACAGGGGCTGTCAACCTCACAGACGCAATTTCATACAGGAGGTTCGCGAGACTGTACAACTAACCATGACGGATTTTTATACACAGTTGTGGGTGCTGCTTGGCAACTTTGCAGAAAAGGCGCAGCTCACCCTTGCTCACCCAAAAACTGCAATTGATGCTGAGCTCACAAGAGAAGTCACAGACAGGAAGGCAATGGCTGATATAATAGTTCTTACAGCAGTTACAGACACTGTCGACATAGCGAGCTGCAAGCTGAAGCATACCACGGAGAGTGTTTTACCCCCTATAATTTCACAAGCTGTAACATTACTTGCTACTAATCCTCATCTGAAGCATGCAGCTGCAAAGACTCTCCTTGCACATGAAGCGGTGACTGATACACTATACCAGTTTACGCCGGCTCACTCTCTCGCTGCCCCATACGCAGATCCTATATCAGCAATAATATGTTCTACACTGAAGGAGCGGGTAGAACTGCGCACCTCCACACCGCCAGTAGCTCTGTTTTCATGGCACCTCAATCCAGCATGGAGATACGGACTATGGACACTCAGTGCTGCTGCATCTGCGGCCCTGTCGGACCTCTGCTTTCGATCCTGCCCTTTGAAGGATGTCAGTAGGTGGACATACTTATGGGGACATACTAGAGTTGGAGTGGGCTAAACACATAGAGATGAATGGTCTCTCTGTGGACACCTAACAACCTGGGCACAGGAAGGCCTTAAAGTGGGCATTGGTTAAGCTTGCTACCAGTCAGCATGAGACAGTTGGACAGGCTATCTTGTCCCTACACCCACAATTGTTTCAGCAACTTTCTCAAGAGGATGGGGTGACATGTCGTTGTTTATGTACAATACTTTAAAATACTTATATTTTCAGAGTTAAAGATCTCTTTATCAATATTTGGTTTAGCTCAAAACTGTTTCTATGGCTGTCTACAATTAATATGTTTAAGCCTATATTGTTATGTACTTTTCTACATCATAGTTTTATTTGCAGTTGCAGGGGCATATTTATAGACTCATAGACACAAGATATACTCTGACCATAATTACACTTTCTCTATCAGTCTTACAAGCCTGATGCTTTGACAAATGCAGAGACGGATTGGTTATTATTTTAATGGTACTTAACCATCCTAAATACATTGTGAAACCTACTACGTTAACTCTTTACTGCAAGTTTCATTTGCAGGTGATACCCTTTTAAAGTTGTTGCTCGCAGCCATATACTACCTTATTAAAGCACAACATTGACAACTTTAAGATCTGAGCTCCACACAAATCTTTACCCGCATATGCTTGATGCTTTATAATTACAGGCCCCCCAATGCTTACTTGTACCCACCGCGATATAAACAGAGTGTAAACACTATTCATATGCTTGGAGTCTAGGTGTAAATTTTAACCATGGGGTGATGCTGCCAGCGGCTGAGGCGGTATAACGCCCATAATTCATGCATATATAGCTCCAGGGAAACGTTCCAGACATAGTTTTACATAACAATGTAAATCAGCCTGTATAAGTAATGTTTTATAATTTTTTATTTCATGTTGAAGCTCTAGACATGTTCTAATTACTATATTTACAATGGCTAAGCAGTCACGGCAATTATGTGGGATCTACATATTAACAGTATTAATGTTTAATAGATTAGCATCTGATAAGTTTCTGTACTTATGGTTTCTTACATATTCTACTTGGCTGGCATCTGCTGAAGTCCCCTGTCCATATAGTCAATCCCGACCTGTTAAGTCAGGCTCTAGCTATATCCCTCTACTGCAGGCAGTCTCTCTTACCTTATTTTGACACATATAGTTGTAATACAGACCACCCTAGTCCATTTTAAGTATCTCCACTAATGTGTTAAAATAGTTCTGCTACCAAGACTATGCAATTCAGTTCATACCAAGTATCACTCCAAATAATTTCCCAATCTACTCACTAGGTCACATTAAGGTGCTTTCAAGTCAAGCCCTCCTACCTTCCACTACCTTACCTAGTTTAGCTTTTCTTACTAAGTCTACTTTAAGTCTTAGAGTACAACTTTACATCCTGCTGGTGTGGGTATAGATGCACTACTATGTGTAGTTTACTCTGGAGAATAACATAGTGTTTCTTATGTAGGCAGGTCCTGCATTATTACTGCTCCCACTTGTGCCCTTCCTTTGCATTGCATGTCAGATAAGCTCCATACCTTATGCAAATTTTATGAACGTACAACCTCTGGCCCCCCTGATTTAGGTATTCCCCTAATCTAACATATAATTAGCATATCAACAACCCGCTATACTATAGTGACCACCTCCCCCCCCCACTACCATATAATATGCCTCCTAGTTTGAGAGGACTACCTAGGCGGTTTTTCTACCTAGTACCGCAAACTTACACAACTTCTCTATTTGCAGCTTTTCATTTTACCACTAAGTTTACTTTATTTCTCCCAGTTGGAACAGCAAAAGTGATTAGCCTTCTTTACAACTTGAGTCAAAAGTACAAAGTAAAAAAAAAAAAAAAAAACAACAGAGGTTTTTCATTAGGGACCCATAAGTGGTCCTCTTTAATTCATGATTTCCTACTCTATATTCTGTTTATGGTAACTTCAGGTGGCCCAACAGTGGTCGCTTACATCATATAGTAGGTGCTCAGTTAATTTGACACTTATCGTATACTATGTGAAAGTAATTTGTCATTCAATTCTTCTGTTTATTCACTTGACATATATTAGCAGTCTACTCTGTATTAATCTTTGATCTCATGGTGTGTATTGGCAATTACTAATTGTTTGTCTTGACAAAAAAAACTCAATAAAAATATATAAAAAAAAAGTATATTAATATAACTGTATTGGTTATGCGAAAATGGGGAATGGGTAATAAAGGGATTATCTATCTTTTTAAATAAGAAAAATGTTGGTGTAGACTCTCCCTTTAACTGTTCCTTTAAGTGTTTTTTTTTTTGCAATTTACGGGGCTTAGATAATGGGAGAATGGGACTGTTATCTTCTCATGCTATTTATACATTTTATATAAATATGATTATTTTTAAGCCCTTTAAAAGTCATGTAAACATATATGTATATTCTTAAAATGATGACATTCAGCATCAGATATTTTAGATACTGAGAATTCCTTTGTGCGTGATAAAACGCATCAGTACTTTGTACCCCCACTGTTTACAGAATGTGTTTTGCTCCTTAATAAAATGACCTAAGTTCATATAATAGTGTATCTATAAAGCCTGATGCTGCTAGCATCAGTTATAAAACTAATACTATTCTGTCTACATTAGTGATGAGTTTCTGCTTCTGTGCTTATTATTTTTGTTATTAGAGACAATGGATAACTGGCTGATAAAACTAGACAATATCTAAAGCAAGATTTATGAGCTTGAGGCTAATTTATGGTTTTGAAAATATAATAAATGCTTCCTGTCATGATTTGCTTGAATTATCAGCTACTGGCCAAAGGTATATCTAAGGTCTTTGCAACAAAATCTATAGTGTAAACACATTTGTAACTGTATTTGTATATTTAAAGCTTTCCAAATTATTCTCTGTGCATACCAATTCAACAAGCACATTATGTTTCTCATAGTCGTATGAAATATATAAATGCAAAGTTTGCAAATTTAAAGAGAACTTTTAGGCCTAGATTTAGAGTTGGGCGGTAGCCATCAAAACCAGCGTTAGAGGCTCCTAACGCTGGTTTTAGGCTACCGCCGGTATTTGGAGTCAGTCAGGAAAGGGTCTAACGCTCACTTTGCAGCCGCGACTTTTCCATACCGCAGATCCCCTTACGTCAATTGCGTGTCCTATCTTTTCAATGGTATCTTTCTAACGCCGGTATTTAGAGTCGTGGCTGAAGTGAGCGTTAGAAATCTAACGACAAAACTCCAGCCGCAGAAAAAAGTCTGTAGTTAAGAGCTTTCTGGGCTAACGCCGGTTTATAAAGCTCTTAACTACTGTGCTCTAAAGTACACTAACACCCATAAACTACCTATGTACCCCTAAACTGAGGCCCCCCACATCGCCGCCACTCTATAAAAATGTTTTAACCCCTAATCTTCCGCTCTGTACACTGCCGCCAACTACGTTATCCCTATGTACCCCTAATCTGCTGCCCCTAACACCGCCGACCCCTATATTATATTTATTAACCCCTAATCTGCCCCCCACAACGTCGCCTCCACCTGCCTACACTTATTAACCCCTAATCTGCCGTCCGCACGCCGCCGCCAGCTACATTATAGCTATATACCCCTAATCTGCTGCCCCTAACACCGACGACCCCTATATTATATTTATTAACCCCTAATCTGCCCCCCACAACGTCGCCTCCACCTGCCTACACTTATTAACCCCTAATCTGCCGAGCGGACCGCACCGCTATTATAATAAAGTTATTAACCCCTAATCCGCCTCACTCCCACCTCAATAACCCTATAATAAATAGTATTAACCCCTAATCTGCCCTCCCTAACATCGCCGACACCTAACTTCAAGTATTAACCCCTAATCTTCCGATCGGAGCTCACCGCTACTCTAATACATTTTTTAACCCCTAAAGCTAATTTTAACCCTAACACCCCCCTAAATTAAATATAATTTTATTCTAACAAAATAAATTAACTCTTATTAAATAAATTATTCCTTTTTAAATCTAAATACTTACCTGTAAAATAAACCCTAATATAGCTACAATATAAATTATAATTATATTATAGCTATTTTAGGATTAATATTTATTTTACAGGCAACTTTGTATTTATTTTAACCAGGTACAATAGCTATTAAATAGTTAAGAACTATTTAATAGCTAAAATAGTTAAAATAATTACAAAATTACCTGTAAAATAAATCCTAACCTAAGTTACAATTAAACCTAACACTACACTATCAATAAATTAATTAAATACAATATCTACAATTATCTACAATTAAACCTAACACTACACTATCAATAAATGATTTAAATACAATATCTACAATTATCTACAATTAAACCTAACACTACACTATCAATAAATTATTTAAATAAAATATCTACAAATAAATACAATGAAATAAACTAACTAAAGTACAAAAAATAAAAAAGAACTAAGTTACAAAAAATAAAAAAATATTTACAAACATTAGAAAAATATTACAACAATTTTAAACTAATTACACCTACTCTAAGCCCCCTAATAAAATAACAAAGCCCCCCAAAATAAAAAAATGCCCTACCCTATTCTAAATTAAAAAAGTTCAAAGCTCTTTTACCTTACCAGCCCTGAACAGGGCCATTTGCGGGGCATGCCCCAAAGAATTCAGCTCTTTTGCCTGTAAAAAAACACATACAATACCCCCCCCAACATTACAACCCACCACCCACATACCCCTAATCTAACACAAACCCCCCTTAAATAAACCTAACACTAAGCCCCTGAAGATCTTCCTACCTTATCTTCACCATACCAGGTTCACCGATCGGTCCTCGGAAGTCTTGATCCAAGCCTCGGAAGTGTTGATCCAAGCCCAAGCGGGGGGCTGAAGAGTGACGTCCATCCTCGGGCTGAAGTCTGGATCCAAGAGGCGGCTGAAGAAATCCATCATCGGGCTGAAGTCGGAAGTCCATCATCGGGATGAAGTCTTCTATCAAGCCGCATCTTCAATCTTCTTTCTTCTGGAGCGGAGCGGAGCCATCTTCTTCCAAGCCGACGCGGAACATCCTCTTCAACCGACGCCTACTCGCCGAATGACGGTTCCTTTAAATGACGTCATCCAAGGTGGCGTCCCTCGAATTCCGATTGGCTGATAGGATTCTATCAGCCAATCGGAATTAAGGTAGGAATATTCTGATTGGCTGATGGAATCAGCCAATCAGAATCAAGTTCAATCCGATTGACTGATCCAATCAGCCAATCAGATTGAGCTCGCATTCTATTGGCTGTTCCGATCAGTCATTCGGCAAGTAGGCGTCGGTTGAAGAGGATGTTCTGCGTCGGCTTGGAAGAAGATGGCTCCGCTCCGCTCCAGAAGAAAGAAGATTGAAGATGCGGCTTGATAGAAGACTTCATCCCGATTATGACTTCCGACTTCAGCTGGATGATGGATTTCTTCAGCCGCCACTTGGATCCAGACTTCAGCCCGAGGATGGACGTCGCTCTTCAGCCCCCCGCTTGGGCTTGGATCAACACTTCCGAGGCTTGGATCAAGACTTCTGAGGACCGATCGGTGAACCTGGTATGTTGAAGATAAGGTAGGAAGATCTTCAGGGGCTTAGTGTTAGGTTTATTTAAGGGGGGTTTGGGTTAGATTAGGGGTATGTGGGTGGTGGGTTGTAATGTTGGGGGGGGTATTGTATGTGTTTTTTTTACAGGCAAAAGAGCTGAATTCTTTGGGGCATGCCCCGCAAAGGGCCCTGTTCAGGGCTGGTAAGGTAAAAGAGCTTTGAACTTTTTTAATTTAGAATAGGGTAGGGCATTTTTTTTATTTTGGGGGGCTTTGTTATTTTATTAGGGGGCTTAGAGTAGGTGTAATTAGTTTAAAATTGTTGTAATATTTTTCTAATGTTTGTAAATATTTTTTTATTTTTTGTAACTTAGTTCTTTTTTATTTTTTGTACTTTAGTTAGTTTATTTCATTGTATTTATTTGTAGGTATTTTATTTAATTAATTTATTGATAGTGTAGTGTTAGGTTTAATTGTAGATAATTGTAGGTATTTTATTTAATTAATTTATTGATAGTGTAGTGTTAGGTTTAATTGTAACTTAGGTTAGGATTTATTTTAGAGGTAATTTTGTAATTATTTTAACTATTTTAGCTATTAAATAGTTCTTAACTATTTAATAGCTATTGTACCTGGTTAAAATAAATACAAAGTTACCTGTAAAATAAATATAAATCCTAAAATAGCTATAATATAACTATAATTTATATTGTAGCTATATTAGGATTTATTTTACAGGTAAGTATTTAGCTTTAAATAGGAATAATTTATTTAATAAGAGTTAATTTATTTCGTTAGATTTAAATTATATTTAACTTAGGGGGAAGTTAGTGTTGGGGTTAAACTTAGCTTTAGGGGTTAATACATTTATTAGAATAGCGGTGAGCTCCAGTCGGCAGATTAGGGGTTAATGTTTGAAGTTAGGTGTCGGCGATGTTAGGGAGGGCAGATTAGGGGTTAATACTATTTATTATAGGGTTATTGAGGCGGGAGTGAGGCGGATTAGGGGTTAATAACTTTATTATAATAGCGGTGCGGTCCGCTCGGCAGATTAGGGGTTAATAAGTGTAGGCAGGTGGAGGCGACGTTGTGGGGGGCAGATTAGGGGTTAATAAATATAATATAGGGGTCAGCGGTGTTAGGGGCAGCAGATTAGGGGTACATAGGGATAATGTAAATTGCGGCAGTTTACGGAGCGGCAGATTAGGGGTTAAAAAAAATATGCAGGTGTCAGCGATAGCGGGGGCGGCAGAAAAGGGGTTAATAAGAGTAAGGTTAGGGGTGTTTAGACTCGGGGTACATGTTAGAGTGTTAGGTGCAGACGTAGTAAAGTGTTTCCCCATAGAAAACAATGGGGCTGCGTTAGGAGCTGAACGCGGCTTTTTTGCAGGTGTTAGGTTTTTTTTCAGCTCAAACAGCCCCATTGTTTTCTATGGGGATATCGTGCACGAGCACGTTTTTGAAGCTGGCCGCGTCCGTAAGCACTGCTGGTATCTAGAATTGCAGTGGCGTTAAATTATGCTCTACGCTCCCTTTTTGGAGCCTAACGCACTGAAAAGCCAGCCCTTCTGTGAACTCTAAATACCAGCGGTATTTAAAAGGTGCGGGGGAAAAAAAGCATGCGTAGCTAACGCACCCCTTTGGCCCCAGAACTCTAAATCTAGACGTTAGTGTTCTGTCAAAAGCAGGCAATTAATTTTAATTGTTTCATTTCCCTTCAGTCTTGTCCAATGTAAAAATCTCAGTTTTAAATATGGCAATTTTGTCTTTCAGATAACTAAAATATCTGTATTTATCCGCAACATTAGATCAGCTCAATTGCTGTCAATAGTAATGGGTTAGCCATTTTACTTACTGCCATATATTACTTTTTGTAGGGGCCACATTATCCTATGGCTGTAATTATTATTTGTAAAATCCCATTAAATTCCCACAGATACATTTTTTATCAACAAAAATAGCTTAAACTAAAGTTCAAACAAAACATAATCCACTAGAATGATTGAAAGTGATGCAGCATAGCTGTAAAAAGCTGACTAGAAAATATCACATGAACATCTCTATGTAAAAAAAGAAAGATATTTTACCTCAAAAGTTCATCAGTAGCCACATCCCATTGTAAAGGATTTCTAAGCCGCAAATCAGTATGTCTGTCCTGGGACAGCTGAAGGGATGAGCCTTGTGCACTCTCATGTTATTTCCCTATTCAGTTTAGGGAAGTTTACAATGAAATTTCATGAGAGTTAAGTGAAATCTCATGAGATCACAGTAAAAGAGTTCATGACCTCAGCACTGCTGATGCTGATTGGCTGCTGTTCATTTCTTCATTTTTTTTATTTTTTTTACCTGCAGCTGGGAGCAGCTGAGTATAACTTTTAACACAGAACTTACTCTGCTGAGCTGAGGAGATTGTGAGGTAAAATATCTTCCTTTTTTACATAGAGATGCTCAAGTGATATTTTCCTGTCAGCTTTTTACAGTTATACTGCATCAGTTTCAAGTGATTTAGCATATGAGTATTATGTCCCTTTAAGTTTGTGACATTCTTGTTCTTCTTATGAGTTTCCTCCTACAATCAAAGTTTGGTTGTGGATGTATAAGCTCATTATCAAAACGTAACCCTCTTATCCACAATATAGATTGGTTAACCTGATTAACTAATCAGATTTAGATTTTTTTTATGATGAAAGAAATCCCTTAGAGGAGCCAGAATTCAGGTTAGAAAAATGTAAGGGTCAATTCATTTTTAATTTAAGACTTTCAAAATTTGATTTTTTTTGTGCTCTTAGGTTTTATGAATGGAGACTAGGTTGCTATTGGTATTTACAATGTGTGAGAGTTTAGAAGGATTTCCAGTAAATAGAATATGAAGGGATAAGAATAAATGGTGGTGGGTGTTTGTGACAGTGGAGGGGAATATGTATTGAAGAGGCTAGCAGTAATGAATCCTGTAGCAGTGGTTTGCTGATAGGGGACACAAAGGGTATATCCAGTAGGTGTTAGGGGGTTATTGCTGTAACAGCAATTTCATGGAAATGATTTCTAGTTTTCTGGCAGGGTCATGGTCAGAATTAATTTCTGTTTGGAAGAATAAGAGGGCAGCAGTTTACTTTAATTGGGGGGTAAAGGTACAGTTTATGGTTAAACTAGTCGATAAGCCTGCCCAGAGGGCAGTCTAATTATGTTTTAAACTACAAATGTAGAAACAACCTATTTTGTAACTCTTCTTTTATATAAATATTTAAGCTACAGGTATAGCAAACTATAATTTTAATGGACTACTATCTTAAATATATTATTAACCCATAAACCGCAAAATCCCCACATCGCAATAAACCTAATTACCCTATTAACCCCTAAACCGCAAAATCACCACATCGCAATAAACCTAATTACCCTATTAACTCCAAAATTGCAATACACCTAATTACCCTATTAACCCCTAAACCACAATACCCCCACATCGCAATAAACCTAATTACCCTATTAATCCCTAAACCGCAAAACACTCACATCGTAATAAACCTTATTACCCAATTAACCCCTAAACCTCAACCCCCCACATTGCAATACACCTAATTACCCTATCAACCCCTAAATCGCAAAATCCCCACATCGCAATACACCTAATTACCCTGTTTAACAATAAACCGCAAAACCCCCACATCGCAATAAAACTAATTACCCTATTAACCCCTAAACTGCAAAAACCCTACATCACAATAAACCTATTTACCCTATTAACCCCTAAACCGCAAACCCCTACATCGCAATAAATCTATTTAACTTATTAACCCTTTAAACCACCAAAACCCACAATGCAAATAACTATTTAAATAAGTACACTAACCTAACACCCCCTAACCTAACAACCCCTAACGTAACACCCCATTAAATAAACCCAAATTACCTAAACTAATACATTCTAAAGTAACATAAAATAAAAAAAAACTAAGTTTACAAAAAATAAAAAAGGCTAAAATTACAGAAAATAAAAAACAAAATGAAACCTATGCCCTATGAAAATAAAAAAGACCCCCCCCCAAAAAAAACACCCCCTACTCTAAGAATAAACTACCAGTAGCCCTTAAAAGGGCTTTTTGCAGGGCATTGCCCCAAGATAATCAGCTCTTTTACAAAAAATTTACAAAGTTCCACCTAACATTAACCCCTCCACCCCAAAAATAAAAGAACCTAACACTAAAAAACCTAAACTACCAATTGCCCTGAAAAGGGCATTTGTTTAGGCATTGCCCTTAAAAGGGCATTTAGCTCTTTTACTGCCCATCCCTAATCTAAATAAAACAAACCCCCCCAAAAAAAACATACAAAATCCTAAATCTAACCTCCAGGTTGGTATTCACGGTTCCTGAAGTCCAGCGGAGAAGGTCTAGTTCCAGGCGATGAAGTTTTCTTCCAAGCGCAACCTCTACTTCTTCCAGGAACATCCTGCACGGAGCAGTACTGAAGACCGCAGAGATGAAGACCGGCGACCCTGGAACTGCAGACCGTCAAAAGAATGAGAGCAAGTGAAATTTGATTTGCTATTCAAATCAGCCAATAAAATTTCACTTGCTCTCATCCTATTTTCTGATTTGAGCAGCCAATAGGATTTGAGTAGCTCTCATCCTATTGGATGATTTGAATTGGAAGAATTAAATCAGCCAATAGAAATTCAAGGGACGCCATCTTTAATCGCGTACATTGAATTCACTATTCATTGTAGGGCGAAGGTCGTACGAAGAGGATCCTCCACGCGCCATGGCTCCATGGTCGACTGTCTGCAGTTCCAGGGTCTTCAGTCTTCAGCTCTGCTCCGTGCAGGATGTTTCTGGAAGAAGAAGCGGTTGCGCTTGGAAGAAAACTTCACAGCCTGGAACAGGACCTTCTCCGCCGGACTTCAGGAACCATGAGTACCAACCTGGGGGTTAGAATTAGGATTTTTTAAGGTTTTTTTTGGGGGGTTTGTTTAATTTAGATTAGGGATGGGCAGTAAAAGAGCTAAATGCCCTTTTAAGGGCAATGCCCAAACAAATGCCCTTTTCAGGGCAATGGCTAGTTTAGGTTTCTTACGGCTAGATTTAGAGCTTTGTCGGTAACGACCCGCGTAGCTAACGCTGGCTTTTTTTTCCCCGCACCTTTTAAATACCGCTGGTATTTAGAGTTCACAGAAGGTCTGCGTTAGGCTCCAAAAAGGGAGCGTAGAGCATAATTTACCGCCACTACAACTCTCAATACCAGCGGTGCTTACGGACGCGGCCAGCTTAAAAAACGTGCTCATGCACGATTCCCCCATAGGAAACAATGGGGCAGTTTGAGCTGAAAAAAACCCAACACCTGCAAAAAAGCAGCGTTCAGCTCCTAACGCAGCCCCATTGTTTCCTATGGGAAAACACTTCCTATGTCTGCACCTAACACCCTAACATGTACCCCAAGTCTAAACACCCCTATCCTTACACTTATTAACCCCTAATCTGCTGCCCCCGCTATCGCTGACACCTGCATTATACAATTAACCCCTAATCTGCCGCTCCGTACACCGCCGCAACCTAGGTTATCCCTATGTACCCCTAATCTGCTGCCCCTAACACCGCCGACCCCTATATTATATTTATTAACCCCTAATCTGCCACCCCCAACGTCGCCTCCACCTACCTACAATTATTAACCCCTAATCTGCTGACCGGACCTCGCCGCTACTCTAATAAATGTATTAACCCCTAAAGCTAAGTCTAACCCTAACCCTAACACCCCCCTAAGTTAAATATAATTTAAATCTAACGAAATAAATGAACTCTTATTAAATAAATTATTCCTATTTAAAGCTAAATACTTACCGGTAAAATAAATCCTAATATAGCTACAATATAAATTATAATTATATTGTAGCTATTTTAGGATTAATATTTATTTTACAGGCAACTTTGTATTTATTTTAACCAGGTACTATAGCTATTAAATAGTTAATAACTATTTAATAGTTACCCAGTTAAAATAATTACAAAATTACCTATAAAATAAATCCTAACCTAAGTTACAATTAAACCTAACACTACACTATCAATAAATTAATTAAATAAAATACCTACAATTATCTACAATTAAACCTAGCACTACACTATCAATACATTAATTAAATACAATACCTACAAATAAATACTATTAAATAAACTAACTAAAGTACAAAAAATAAAATAGAACTAAGTTACAAAAAATAAAAAAATATTTACAAACATTAGAAAAATATTACAACAATTTTAAGCTAATTACACCTACTCTAAGCCCCCTAATAAAAAAAATAACAAAGCCCCCCAAAATAAAAAAATGCCCTACCCTATTCTAAAATAAAAATAGAAAAGCTCTTTTACCTTACCAGCCCTTAAAAGGGCCTTTTGCGGGGCATGCCCCAAAGAATTCAGCTCTTTTGCCTGGAAAAAAAAAAACATACAATACCCCCCCCCCCAGCATTACAACCCACCACCCACATACCCCTAATCTAACCCAAACCCCCCTTAAATAAACCTAACACTAAGCCCCTGAAGATCTTCCTACCTTATCTTCACCACGCTGGGTATCACCGATCCGTCCAGGCTCTGGTGTCTTGATTCAAGCCCAAGCGGGGGCTGAAGACATCCATCCTCCGGCTAAAGTCTTGATCCAAGCCCAAGCGGGGGCTGAAGACGTCCATCCTCCGGCTGAAGTCTTGATCCAAGTGGCGGCTGAAGAAGTCCATCATTGGGCAGAAGTCTTCATCCTATCCGGGAAGAAGAGGACATCCGGACCGGCAAACATCTTCATCCAAGCGGCATCTTCTATCTTCTTCCATCCGATGACGAGTGGCTCCATCTTCAAGACCTCCAGCGCGGATCCATCCTCTTCTTCTGACGACTAGACAACGAATGAAGGTTGATTTAAGGGACGTCATCCAAGATGGCGTCCCTCAAATTCTGATTGGCTGATAGAATCCTATCAGCCAATCGGAATTAAGGTAGAAAAAATCTGATTGGCTGATTGAATCAGCCAATCAGATTCAAGTTCAATCCGATTGGCTGATTGGATCAGCCAATCAGATTGAGCTCGTATTCTATTGGCTGATCGGAACAGCCAATAGAATGCAAGCTCAATCTGATTGGCTGATTGGATCAGCCAATCGGATTGAACTTGAATCTGATTTGCTGATTCCATCAGCCAATCAGAATTTTCCTACCTTAATTCCGATTGGCTGATAGAATCCTATCAGCCAATCGGAATTTGAGGGACGCCATCTTGGATGACATCCCTTAAAGGAACCTTCATTTGTCATCTAGTCGTCGGAAAGAAGAGGATGGATCCGCACCGGAGGTCTTGAAGATGGAGCCACTCGTCATCGGATGGAAGAAGATAGAAGATGCCGCTTGGATGAAGATGTTTGCCGGTCCGGATGTCCTCTTCTGCCCGGATAGGATGGGCTTGGGCTTGGATCAAGACATCAGAGCCTGGACGGATCGGTGATACCCGGCGTGGTGAAGATAAGGTAGGAAGATCTTCAGGGGCTTAGTGTTAGGTTTATTTAAGGGGGGTTTGGGTTAGATTAGGGGTATGTGGGTGGTGGGTTGTAATGTTGGGGGGGGTATTGTATGGTTTTTTTTCCAGGCAAAAGAGCTAAATTCTTTGGGCATGCCCCACAAAAGGCCCTTTTAAGGGCTGGTAAGGTAAAAGAGCTTTTCTATTTTTATTTTAGAATAGGGTAGGGCATTTTTTTATTAATAATCAGGTTGCACAGGCTTTTGTACAATACAGAACTAATCCAATAAAACAGAATAAAGACCTATATTTCAATATAAAAAAAGAAAGAGATATAATAAACTTGGAGAAAGCCCAGGAAGAATTGAAAAAGAGAGCAGCTAGATATTATAGATGGGGTAATAGATCAGGAAAGATGCTCGCAAATTTAATAAGAGAGCCAAAACTACAAAACTATATTGCAGCAATTAAGAACAAAGACCAAATATATCAAGATACAGAGAAAATTATTAACTGCTTTAAGAATTATTACCAAAATCTTTATAAATCGCCAGGGGATAATCAATTAAAACAACAAGAATTATGGAATCAGATTAATTTACCTCAAATTAGTGAAGATCAAAAGAAGATATTAAATGAAAAAATAACAAAAAAAGAAATCGAGAAAGCTATAAACAATCTAGCATTATCTAAAGCATCAGGCCCAGACGGCTTACCAGCCGAGTATTATAAGGCACTAATAGCTAAAATTATAAACCCACTACACCAACTTTATGAAGTAATATATGAGGGGCAAGAGCATGTATCTCCAAACTTTAAAACAGTTAACATGATAGTTATCCCGAAACCAGGGAAAAATCAGCTAGAGACTAAATCATATCGCCCAATTTCATTAACAAATGTTGATTATAAAATAATAATGAAAATCCTTGCAAATAGACTCAAGACAGTTTTGCCTTCTATCATATCAGAAGAACAGGTGGGTTTTATGACTGGAAGAACATCAGTTAAACACATAAGAAATATTCTACATGTTATCCAGACATATTGGCAGAGAAAGGGGCAGGCTGATCTGTCGGAGGCCTTCTTGCTATCATTAGATGCTGAGAAGGCCTTCGACAGAGTGGAATGGGGCCATTTGTTCCGTACCATGGAAAAGGGTAACATAGAGGGGAAATTTACTGAATTTATTAAAGCTATATACACACCAACAGATGCTTATATATGCATTAATGGTAACACATCAACATCGATCCAACTATATAGAGGTACACGTCAGGGATGCCCCCTCTCCCCACTTTTATTTAACATAGCCCTAGAACCCCTTATACACCTACTAAAAAAAACATCACCTGGTATACGGTTAGGGGAAACACACCTACAGCTTGCATTATTTGCGGATGATCTCCTCCTATATGTCTCAAATCCTGAAACTTATATAGATCAGATTCTAGAGAAAATTAACCTATTTGGATATAACTCTGGGTACAAAGTAAATATCCAAAAATCACAGATATTATGGCTACATAAAGGGGGGAAGGATAGAAAATATATGTTTGAAGAAGTTACAGAATCTATGACATATCTTGGAATTAAGATATCTAGCGACCCCAATAGAATATATGCCCTCAATTATTCAATAGTCATTAGAAAAATATTAAAAGATATTAAACTATGGACTAACCTTAATTTAAATCTAACAGGTAGAATCCATATTATTAAAATGTCCATTATTCCAAAGCTATTATACCCTATACATATGCTCCCACTAAGAATCCCATCAAAAGACCTTAAACTATTAGATCAAGCTATTAGAGGATTTTTATGGAAGGGGAATAAATCAAGGATAAGTATGTCCAAGCTCCAAATGTCAACTAAAAAACTGGGATGGGGTCTCCCAAGTATTAAGTATTATAACTGGGCGGCCCTAGCTAGATATAATCTAGAATGGTTAACGGGTATTGAAAAATATACCAATATGGAAATTGAGCAAGCAATGATTAAACCTATGGCAACTACTTATCTGGTACACGCAGATATGGCCGAAATCCCTAAAGAAATTAAAAGCCATATTATATTTCGAGATTCATTGATAATATGGAAATTAATGAGTAGAATACTAGGGGTGAATTATAAATACACCCGATATCTACCAATTAACGGTAATCTTAAATTTCAAAGGGGAAATGCTTATCCATTCAGGAACTGGGGGCAACAGGGAACTAGTAAAATTGGGGACATACTACATAACCATAATAATAAGATCTTTTCGAGCCAAGAGATTTATGAAAAATATGAAGCTAAAAGCGATAATTACATCTATTACCATCAGATAAAAACATATATAAAAAAAGTACAGAGGAATTCAAAAAATAACTGCTGTAAAAATCAATTAACTGATTTATGTGAGAACTATGAAAAAGGGAACTATAAAATGACCTTTATCTATAATAAACTAGTAAATATGTCTTCCGAGAGAAATTGTAATAAAATTATAGAGGGAAATAACTGGGGGTTAGATAAAGACAATTTAAAGGAACAACTAGTATATAGCATAAAGCTAGCAAAACAAACCACCAAGGCAAGTGAATTAAGAGAATCACAATATAGAATAATACACAAAGATTATATAACAGTGACAAAAAGACATAAATGGTCGAAGGGAGAGCTGCCAATATGCCCAAAATGCTCATTTCCATCCCCAGACTTGACACATTATTTTTGGAACTGCCCAAGGATTAATCAATATTGGAAACAGATCGCATTCTGGATCTCGAAAACAATTGGTTCTGACCTTAAAATAGATCAACAAACAATTTTCCTGTTATATAATCCTAGATTTGAAAAGAGAAAACATAAACTATATATAGCTATGGTGATATTACTAGCAAGACATTTAATAGCGAAATTGTGGATAGAGAAAAAATCCCCGGGGATTGCCACTCTTAAAAACAAAGTATGGCAGCAACTAGTAATAGAAAAGTTTGATGTACTAGGCGATACAAAGAACAGGAAAGTGGCATTCCTAAATAAATGGGATATTTACATACAAAGCCTCAACAGGGAAACACAAAACCAAATATATGCAGGGCTAGTGTAAAAAGAGAAGAAGATAGTAGAGAAACTGAGAGTTGTAAAGTATAAGCCGAGACCCTAGCTGTCTCCTTACTATAAGGGAGAATTTGAGAATAATGGATATACAGAGTTATATGGACTCACTAGAGGCTTCCCTTTTCCCTTTTGATGTATTGTTTTTTTTTTTTTGTCTTTTTTTTTTTTTTTTTTTTTGTTTGTCCCTCCCCCCTTCTTCTATTAGGAAAAATTTAACAAGCCATAGAAAACACGTTTGTACAATTGTGTTGCAAATTCAAACACACCCTATCATACTAGGAAAAATATTGTCATTATGAGTATATGTATTATTTTTATGAAAATGTACTGTTTGTAATAATTCAATAAAGATTTAAAAAAAAAAAAAAAAGAGCTAAATTCTTTGGGCATGCCCCACAAAAGGCCCTTTTAAGGGCTGGTAAGGTAAAAGAGCTTTTCTATTTTTATTTTAGAATAGGGTAGGGCATTTTTTTATTTTGGGGGGCTTTGTTATTTTATTAGGGGGCTTAGAGTAGGTGTAATTAGTTTAAAATTGTTGTAATATTTTTCTAAAGGTATTGTATTTAATTAATTTATTGATAGTGTAGTGTTAGGTTTAATTGTAGATAATTGTAGGTATTTTATTTAATTAATGTATTGATAGTGTAGTGTTAGGTTTAATTGTAACTTAGGTTAGGATTTATTTTACAGGTAATTTTGTAATTATTTTAACTAGGTAACTATTAAATAGTTCTTTACTATTTAATAGCTATTGTACCTGGTTAAAATAAATACAAAGTTGCCTGTAAAATAAATATTAATCCTAAAATAGCTACAATATAATTATAATTTATATTGTAGCTATATTAGGGTTTATTTTACAGGTAAGTATTTATTTTTAAATAGGATTAATTTATTTAATAAGAGTTAATTTATTTCATTAGATTTAAATTATATTTAACTTAGGGGGGTGTTAGGGTTAGGGTTAGACTTAGCTTTAGGGGTTAATACATTTATTATAGTAGCGGTGAGGTCCGGTCGGCAGATTAGGGTTTAATAATTGTAGGTAGGTGGAGGCGACGTTGGGGGCGGCAGATTAGGGGTTAATAAATATAATATAGGGGTCGGCAGTGTTAGGGGCAGCAGATTAGGGGTACATAGGGATAATGTAGGTGGCGGCGGTGTGCGGTCGGCACATTAGGGGTTAATAATTGTAGGTAAGGTAGCGGCGACGTTGGGGTGGCAGATTAGGGGTTAATAAATATTATGTAGGGGTCGGGGGTGTTAGGGTCAGCAGATTAGGGGTACATAGGGATAATGTAGGTTGCGGCGGTGTGCGGTCGGCAGATTAGGAGTTAAAAAATTTTAATAGAGTGGCGGCGATGTGGGGGGACCTTGGTTTAGGGGTACATAGGTAGTTTATGGGTGTTAGTGTACTTTAGAGCACAGTAGTTAAGAGGTTTATGAACCGGCGTTAGCCCAGAAAGCTCTTAACTCCTGGCTTTTCTCTGCGGCTGGAGTTTTGTCGTTAGATTTCTAACGCTCACTTCAACCAAGACTCTAAATACTGGCATTAGAAAGATCCCATTGAAAAGATAGGATACGCAAATGGCGTAGGGGGATCTGCAGTATGGAAAAGTTGCGGCTGGAAAGTGAGCGTTAGACCCTTTCCTGACTTACTCTAAATACCAGCGGTAGCCCAAAACCAGCGTTAGGAGCCTCTAACGCTGGTTTTGACGGCTAACGCCAAACTCTAAATCTAGGCGTTAGTGTTAGGTTCTTTTATTTTGGGGGATGGGGGGGTTAATGTTAGGTAGGACTTTGTATATTTTTTGTAAAAGAGCTGATTATCTTGGGGCAATGCGATGCAAAAAAAGCCCTTTTAAAGGCTACTGGTAGTTTATTCTTAGAGTAGGGGGTGTTTTTATTGTGTGGGGTCTTTTTATTTTCATAGGGATTAGGTTTAATTTTGTTAAATTTGGTAATTTGATTTTTTATTTTCTATAATGTTAGCCTTTTTTATTTTTTGTAAACGTATTTTTTTTTATTTTTTGTAACTTTAGAATCTATTAGTTTAGGTAATTTGGGTTTATCTAATGGTGTGTTAGGTTAGGGGTTGTTAGGTTAGGGGGTGTTAGGTTAGGATACTTAGTTATTTAGATAGTTATTTGCGTTTTGGTTTTTGGCGGTTTAAACGGTTAATAAGTTAATTAGGTTTATTGCGATGTAGGAGTTTTGCGGTTTAGGGGTTAGTAGGGTAAAGAGGTTTATTGCAATGTGGGGGTTTTGCGGTTTAAGAGTTAATAGGGAAAATAGGTTTATTGAGATGCAGAGGTTTTTGCGGTTTAGGGGTTAAAAGGGAAATTAGGTATATAGCAATGTGGGGGTTTTGCTGTTTAGGAGTTAATACTTTGTGTAGGATTTTTTTTTGTTATATTTTGTGCGGGCTGTGTTTTTTTTTTCTTTTTAAATACTTGATGGGGGTGGTTATTTATTTATTTTTTTAAATACTTTAATGTGGGCGATTAGCTGTTGCCTTTGTAATGCTCCGTTTGCCTTCACTGCATCCAGGTGAATTATTTTGTCCTCGCGCTGCCAACATTTCATTGAGGATGTGTGTGCAACTGCCGACGGCGACGGACATTACAAACGCAATTATAGTATAGATGACTATAACACTATGTAAAAAGGTAACGTTATAGCAGTTAGGGTCACAGAACTCTCAAATAGTTTATCATTGAAATTTTAAGCAGTAGCTATTAGTTAGTGATCTGTATATTATGTAGTTTTACTAAATAATAGAGGTGCATGTTTGATCAGGTTTGTAAAATGGACTTCATTTAAAAAAATCTGTTGTTAAACATTTATTTAATATATATTTATACTTTGACTAGAATTAACGTCTTTTAAATTTAATTGCGTACATTGAAACCACAACCTACAGACATTGAAACCACAACCCTGCAAAAATATAAAACTCCTTTTTTGGTATTTTTATAAAAAAAAAAAACTTAGCTTAGCTTGCTGCTCCATAACTTGTCTGCCTGCTCTGAGGCCGTGGACAGAAATCAACCCGATCGAATACGAGCAGGTTGATTGACACCCGCTGCTAGCGGCTGATTTGCCGCAAATCTGCAGGGGGCAGCATTGCACCAGCAGTTCACAAGAACTGCTGGTGCAATGATAAATGCTGACAGTGTATGCTGTCGGCATTTATCGATGTGCGGCGGACATGATACTCTACTTCCTATCATGTCCGTTCGCACATTGATAAGTATGCCCCTTAGTCTCCTTAACTTATCTCTCTCTATATATACACAAAGACAAATACTTGGGTACAGACATTTTGGTATATCAAGTAATTAAACACAAACAAAAATGACTTTGTCACAGACATTTAGGTATAGCAAGTAATTAGAAAACATTAAAAAGACGTACTCAGGCAAATACCTGAAAATAGTTCACTGTATTCTAAGCACTGGGACCCACCCCAAAATGAAAACAACAAAAATCCAGTTTTAGAGATTAATTTCCAACATATAAATATCATAGTAATTAATTAATTATTTTACCTCTTGCCATGCGAATATGCCCTTTGATGCTGTTTACACTCCCCCAGCTGGTTCATAATAGTAAGTCAACTACATAGTAAGTATTCATATAACCCTTGGGAATGTGTCATTACTATTTGGTTGATGCCTGCATACGGTGTTAAGGGGCAGTCATCAGACCCCCAATGGGGAGAAGTCCAACATCAGTGATGTGTGCTTACTGGGAGTGCTTATCATGTGACACGACACACGATTTTTGCAACCATGGAGATAAGCATTTTTTAGAAACTGGCAGTCTAGAAATGAAGAGATCAGCACTGGGTAAGTAAATATTAAAACCCCTGGTCTTAACCTTTGAATAAGATGCATAACCATATTAGATAAAAAAGCATTTTTATTACCATAAGTCCATTTTATAGAAAAAATACTCCCCCCTTGCCTCTTGACTAGTCCTTTACTCTTTTCTGGTCTCCAACATACGGTTCCTCCTAGTGCTTTCAACAATCAGCCTATATTCAAAGATCTATATGTAATGTTTGTTGCAAGTGCGGTCAAAGAATGTATACAGTAAGTATCCAGATTTATGACTGTCAGGTTAGGAAATGTCCAGAAGAAGTCCCAAATACTAGGGAGAACTTAAACAACACCCTTGCACTCTGAGTTTAATCCAGGACGTGACCCCACGACAACCTCCAAAGAACAAAGTACTCACGATATGGAGCAGGGTTAGCCTGTGCCAAAGTAATTCATGATATCAGCCAGATAGACTTCTGAATAAGGAACTGATTTCAGGAAATGTCTTCCACAATATCAGGAGAGCAGGGATAGTCCACTTATACTCAGACAGAAGAAGGGTAAAACAGGAAACAGTTAATAATGCAGGAGTAGGTCATTTGTTATCAGGCAGTCTGAAGGTTAAGACTGTGTAGATAGTCTTTGCAGAGTATGCAACAGGTAATCAGGCAGTTTGAGGGTTAACACTGAGTAGACAGTCTTTTCAGAGTATGCAACAGGTAATCAGGCAGTTTGAGGGTTAACACTGAGTAGACAGTCTTTGCAGAGTATGCAACAGGTAATCAGGCAGTTTGAGAGTTAACACTGTGTAGACAGTCTTTGCAGAGTATGCAACAGGTAATCAGGCAGTTTGAGGGTAAACACTGTGTAGTCAGAACTTGCAGAATTAACAACATGTAATCAGGTAGTTTGAAGGTTAACACTGTGTTGTCAGAACTTGCAGAGACAGCAACAGGTAAGCTGGTAGTTTGAAGGTTAACACAGTTTAATCAGTACTTGTTGAGATTGGCAACAGGATATCAAGCAGTTTGAAGGTTTACACTGAATAATTGTATTTGCAGAGTTTGGAAACAGGTAAACATTCAGATTGAAAGTTTCACAAAACAAACAGTACTTGAATTGTTTGGAGACAGGTAATCAGGAGGTTGAAGGTTAATCCAGCATAGTAAATCCTTGAAGAGATTGGCAACAGAAAAGCAGCAGTTAGAGAGATTCCTCAGAGAAATCCTATCAGAAGCCAAAAAGTTAACAAACAAACTGGCACTGGAGAAACAGGAAGCCAAGAATATAAAGCCTGGTTGTGACATCATCAGGAAGGGGTGGCTCAGACACCTGTCAATCAAGCACACAGAGAGGACTGCAGAGCTTCCCAGCAGCTGAGCGTGACAATGACATTTACAGTTTTGATGTTGTTTATGAGACATTACTGTTATTGTGATGAATAGAAACATTTGCATTATTGGAGATATAGTAAAGCAGTTATTTGTATTGGGAACTTTGACATAAGGGAGTATTCAGAGGGAATGCTCTGTGCTTTGCAGATGTGACATACCATTGTTTTCTAAATAAAATATCATAGAGGGTGAAAGCACTTTGCTAATATTTTATATGCATTGTAGTAGAGAGTATTTTCATTGAGTATTATCAATGATAGATGATATATTTGATACTCATGTTGATATGGAAACAACATTTAGCCGTCTAATGAAATTTTTACAATCAGATTTGTGACTCATGTGGGTAATTGCAGCTTTTAACCACTTTAATGATATTAAACATGTACGTGTAAGGGGTATCAGTTTTAAGATGTTTCCCAATTATGATTAGAACTGGGATCTAATTGAAGAATGGAATAATTCATTAAAAGGTTTTTCCATTACTGTGATAAAGATTTTGATTAAAGGGACAGTATACTGTAAAATAGTTTTTCCCTTAATGTGTTTTTTTTACCAACTGCAGAGTAAAAAATGTATGAAAAATAGCTTTTTAAGGTTTATTTGTGTATTTTAAAGCTCTGATTTTGTGTTTTGAAGCCACAACCTAATAAAATGGGTTGAGCTTGTAGGTATAATCAGATCTCATTACTGTATCACATTGTGTACATATACCTGCTTCTTTATCTTATATCTGTCTATAAAACAATCACCAGTACTTGGAGAGAACAATGGAAAATCAACATTTTATTACCTTATCTCTTCTATAACCCACTGGGAGTGTAATTTCTTCTGCTGGCTGTGTTTACAAAGCTTATCTATAGCTTGGACTTGCGGCCACAAACTTTCAGAATAGGTGGGGATACCACATGCTAAATCAACTATTTCAAATGCAAATGTAAGGTAAAGGAGCTACTTGTAAAGAATTTAATACACTCCAGCAGGTAAAGTGGATCATTGGGAACAAATTAAAGGGGAGAAATTTTTTGAGTAAACTGTCCCTTTAAGAGTGAGGAGAAGATATGTGATAACATAAGACCCAAAATTGACAGTGCTGAAAATAATTTGAAATCTCAGTATGTTCCTTCAGACAAAATATGAAATTGTGTTTTAAAAAGAGGATGAAGGGAGGAATTTCTGGCAGTAGCCATCATGGTGGTTAGTAAGCACTTAGTACTACAATCTAAGCATTATTTAGTTAATTTTTCAAAATCTACACCATTCCCTTGGATTTATGAACATGCAAAGTGTTTCTGAACAGAGCTGGGATATATTTTTTCTGGGTTTTGCCTCTCTTTAGAGTGCCAATACTAGGTTATCAGTATATAACTACTGTATATTTATCTTAAAAGTGGATTCTTAACTTACTGATGTGAGATGTGTCATATAAGGCTAAATCAGGATGTTGTCCAATTTACCTTGGATATGCTGAAACAGTTATTAGAAGTACATCTGCAGAAGCCTGAAACACAGCTGGGGTAAGATATGGTGAGTGGAGGGTTGTCTTTGGAGCTGGAGCCTGTGAGCTCTTGCGCTCCTCTGATGAGCTAAAAGCAGGAGTCATTCACTTACCAGCTAATTAAAATCCTTTCCTAGCTGACACCATCTGCTGATAGAGTCACAGGATAGGATAATCAAAGCTCACAGATGCGCTTTGAATATTGTACCATCTACTGTATCTCCGGAGGAGAAAGAGATAGTTGAGGATACCACTGCCCTGGTCTAAAGATAGCATTAAGTAGCCTTGACAATGAAGTTGTAATGCCTTCCCAGTCTTTTGGCTTTCACTTTGCTCAGGACGCGATGCAGTGTTCAGGACCCTGGAATGAGCTGAGTATGTGTGAGGCAGTAGCCACAAAGGCAAGAACTACATTTACTGGATGACCCCTCCTTGCAAAGTGACCAATACCTGGACCCACAAAAATCCCTGGACCCAGCAGTAAACTACATTTTTACCACATCAGCTAGCCATATGCTTGGTGGCTATTCTCTGCAGGAAAACCATATAGCACCCCAAAATAGGAACCATGGGAAAAATGTAAATACTGGGGGTATATCAATTATTTTATTTTTCAACCATTCTTTGGCTCCTTTATGCACAAATACAATCTGTTTATTTTTCTTTTAGCTGCATGATAGCACAATTAATTCTGGACTTAAGCCTGTATGATATGATTGGCTTAAGACAGCACTGCATTTTATATTCAGTTAATACTATTGATTATGATGATCCCATGATCTGATTGATAGTATAATTAATGTGTTTTGAAACTCTGAACTTAAGCCTGTTTGATGTGATTGGCTTTAGAAAGTATTGCAATTCATATTCAGTCAATATTATTGATTACGACAATCTGATGATAGGATATTTGTGTTAGTATTTCTTCTGTTTAAATGTATAATGGTTTTTGGTGACTTACAGTCACTTGTTAATTATTTAGGGCCAGATTTCAAATGGAGCGGAAATTATCGAACTCTACGAGAAGTACGTTTTTTTCGCATGTTTGATACCACTCTTTTTGCAAGTTTAAAGTAAAAAGTTTTTGCTTGAGTGCTAACCCAATGTGTGTAAAAAGCTGAACTTCAAATATTGCATGTGCATTAATGTATTCTTACTTAGACTTCCATGGAGCATGAAAAGTGGAAAAAAAACACCCTACTTGCGAGTAAACACAATCACGTTTTACCAAGTGCGCTAACCTGAAATGGAAATATTAATATTTCACATTCTTCTCTCTCTCTCTCTCTCTCTCTCTCTCTCTCTCTCTCTCTCTCTCTCTCTCTCTCTATCTTTAAATATATATATATATATCTTATATATATATATATATATATATATATATATATATATATATATATATATATATATATATATATATATATATATAAAGTAGATTCGCAATCACTGGACTTTGAAAAAACAAAACATGGTTTATTGTTGTGACGTTTCGGAGATCAAACCGTCCCCTTCATAAGACCAATATATATAATGGGTTTTTGGTACAATATATATATATATATATATATATATATATATATATATATATATATATATATATATATATATATATATATATACATACATACATACATAAATAGCAAAAAGGAGATACACTGACCCTTGAAAATATGTATACCAGAATATGCATAAACATTGGGATACATAATATGAAATGCAAAATTATGGTTAAAGTCCCAGTGAAAATAGGCAAATAAAGTTCAGAAATGAATCCTGAATTGCTGAGTCACAATGATAGCAATCAACTCATGTAATGCTGAGGCAAAAAACATGAACAGTAAAGCCCCCTTTATACGCACAGAGAAAAGCTGCTGCTTAGGTGGTCTGTGTGGACCCACATTCACTCACCGCAACCAGCCCAGGCTCTGTCAGCGTCTCCCACACAGTCAGTCGGTGTTTCCAAAAACCTTCACTCCCAAAGGTAACTCCGGCATCCTGCGATGCAGCAGGGGGTGTTGGTTGGAACACGTGATTCTCCAGCTCCAATTGGCTAGTCCGTAGATGCAGCCGCAGAAGGTAGCAAGAAAACTGCTTAACCTTGGAACTCCAAGAGCAGACACCGTCTCTGCTTCCTGATAAAATGTAATTTCAATGAAGAGGGATAGCAGAAGACGGTTAAAACATCTGGCTTTATTCGAATCACATAAGTAAAATCGACATCCATGGGGCACAAAACAGCACAAGCTAGCAACTAACTGCTAACATGTTTCGTAATCATAGGTCGTAATCATAGCTACATATTGAACACATGCTTACCTATTTAGGTAAACCTGATTGGTTTAAAAACAACTTTCTATAGTAATGCTTATAAGTGTGTGAAAAAACCTATTGATTACACTCAGTTAACCAACAACATTTAAAGGGGGTGAATCCATAGACTAATATATACACACAGTAGGGAATGAAAACATAGTATCTTATTTACAAAATATTTACATAAATGTGCATCGCTTAAGAGGAACATGTTATAGTATGTCTCACATGTACCTAAGGTGTAAGTAAATAATATAAACAACATTTCACAGAATACACTTAACCAATAGGATAAACACAGATCATTCAAATCCCATAATAAAGTTGTCTTATACAACACGGGGGGGGGGGGGGGGACATTAATTCATGAGAATTTTAAGAGTCCATGCATAATAAGGTAAATTCCTATATAAAGGTGAAATACATTGTTTAGTAAAACATGATACATGAATATTAGAAGAGATGAGACTAAACCCACACATGTTACTTAAATCTCTTGGTCACTCGACAATAATAATAAGAGCAATGTGGGATGCAACAATAAATTAATGAATGAAAAGATAAAATAAATAAATAAATAAACGCAAGGTTGCTGTGAAAGAGGGAGACACAACAAAGTGTCCTTTGGGACCTACTTCCAAAAATGGATCAGATTGTATTTCGAATTAAGACCAGTAGGAACCCATGTCTGAAGCTTAAAAATCCTGTACATTTCCCTCTTTCACAGCAACCGATCCCGATCCCCTCCTCTAGGGGGGCTAATAGCCCTCTCTATAGCTTGCCATCTTAAAGTGTTTATTCTCTTATTGTGACACCTTGCAAAATGTTTGATAAGAGGGGTAGTGGGCTCACCAACCTGTATGGTAGACAAATAGTTTCTGATGCGAACCTTTACCTCATTTGTGGTAAGACCTGCATATTGTAGGTGACAAAGTACACAGGTGACTACAAAAATCACATATGTCGAAGTGCATTTCAGACAGCTTTTAATAGGAAAAATTTTAATGGGCACTGTTATGTATTCACAGACCCAACACTTCTGTATCCATTTATGAAGACTTTTCTGTGTAAGTCAAGAGCTAATGGGTTTGTTTAATTCTGATAAAGAAGATGGTGACTGAACATTCGCCAATGTTTTTGTTTTTCTGTAAGAACAACGTAGCCCATTATTTACACATCTCTCAGGTTTATCATCTGCAGAAAAAAAGACTAAAGTGTTTTTTAATAATGTTACAAATCTCATCATACTGCGTGCTGAATTCTGTAACAAAAGTGACACCTCTGAAATTTTGTCTAGTGCTCTCTTGGGCTGGAGAGTGATTCTGTATTAGATTAGTTCTGTCAATCTTAGCCACCTGTCTTTTTGCCCTGGAGATAATTTGGTCAGGGTATCCTCTTTCTTTCAGTCTATTCTTAAGATCTTTAGGTTGTACAGTGTAAGTATCTTTAAGTGTACAATTTCGTTTGACCCTGATAAACTGGCCTTTGGCCACTGCAAAAGGGACATGATGGGGATGGCAACTCTTGGCATGCAAGAGTGCATTGCCTGCTGTAGGTTTCCTAAATATATTAGTAATAATCTTCCCCTCTTTTGTCCCTTTAATTGAAATGTCAAGAAAATTAATTTAGACTTTTTTCAGTTCAAAGGTAAACCATAGACCTATGTTGTTACTGTTCAAATAGTCAATAAATTCACAAAACTCAGAAACGCTGCCCAACCATATCAAGAGCAAATCATCTATATAGCACCCATAATAATGGACTTGATGTCTAAGGGGATTTCCATCTCATCAGATGTATAGATATATACAGAGATACATATATATATAGGAACATATATTTATAAATACATAGAAAATGTTCCTCTATGTGAAAAACATTGGAATGTCAAATATTTATATTAAATCAATAGTAAAAACACTTTAAGGACTAGATTACAAGTGAGGTGCAAACATTTTTGCGCAAGCGATATATCGTGTTTTTGCAATCCCTTTTAATTGTGCTTATATTACAAGTTGAGAGATTTACACTACAATTCTTACCATGATCTCAGAGCTGTGGTTAACTGTTTTCCGAAACTAAAAAATTGCACAAAACACTTCAAAAACACATTACAAAGTACAGTTACATTTATGATAACACCATTGAATAAAACATATTCTAAAAAATATATTGCACAAAAAAGTTATAAGGTCTCAAACATATGAGATCTCAGGGGGGAGAAAAAAAAAGACGCCAAAGTACTTTAACATAGAGATACATACAGATACATTGCTAAAGATGTGTTTGTACAGTATGTATATTTATATGTTCTGCACATAGTAGAATATGTTCTTCGTATTTAGAAATAGATATTCCTATATATATCTGTATATATCTATACCTATACATAATCATTTATATATATATAGGTATAAATATATATTTGTTTAAAACACCATCAGATAGATGTAGAAATTTATGAATAAATAGAACATATCCCATTATGTTAAGAACATTGGAATATGAAATATTCATATTTACATGTTGAGTTAGCGCAATTGTGAAAATGCTATACTGTTTAAGCGATAGTCGGGTGTTAGTTGTTTTTTCTCCATTAACTTCTATTGGGGAATACGTGAACATGCATGTGATGTTGGATGTTCAGATTTTTGCGTTATTCAGAATACAGCTTGTGCAAAATAAGTTTTTTTAACTTGTAATATAAGCATAACCCGACTAGCGCAAAAAGCTTAACTCTAGCGGTGTTTTTGTGATCGTGAAAACGAAATATACTGCACCCATTTTAATCTAGCCTTAAATATGAATATTTCATACATTTGATCTTTCATGTTTTAAGCTTAAAAGGACTCCAATGCACTTTTATTTATGTCTATTTATGTATACATATGTATTTTTGTATTTGTATGTATTTTTGTATTTATTTATATACTAGTTGGTAAGCCTGCCCAAAGGGCAGTCTATGTGTTGTTAATAAAAAATAAAAAAATTGAACTGCAGAAAAAAATAAAGAAATTATAAAAAATAAAAATAAATAAATCTACTCCCTATGAAAATTAAAAAGCTCTCCCCCCCCCAAAAAAAAAATAAACCCTTATCTAATGCTAAACTACCAATAGCCCTTAAAAGGGCTTTTTGTAGGTCATTGCCCTAAGTTAAACAGCTTTTTTACAGTTACCAAAAATTCTAAGTCCCCCCTAACAGTAAAACCCACCAAACCAAAATAAATAAACCTAACACTAAAAAACATAAAAAACAAATTAACAAAGTTTAAAAAATTAGACCTAATCCCTATGAAAATAAAAAAGCCCCCCCAAAATAAAAACACCCCCTACTCTAAGAATAAACTCCCAGTAGCCCTTATAAGGGCTTTTTGTAGGGCATTGCCCCAAGATAAACAGCTCTTTTACATTAAAAATACACAAAGTCCCCCCTAACAGTAAAACACCCCACCCACCAAGCACCCCAAAATAAAAACCTAACACTAAAAAACTTAAACTACCCATTGCCCTGAAAAGGGCATTTTTGGGGCATTGCCCTTAAAAGAGCATTTAGCTCTTTTACAAAATGCCCACCCAAATCTAAATTAAAAAAAAAAATAATTATTAAAAAATACCTAAGTCTAACCCCCAGGTTGGTACTCACCATTCCTGAAGTCCAACGGAGAAGGTCCTGTCCCATATGGTGAAGTCTTCTTTCAAGTGGCGACCTCTTCTTTCTTCTTCCAGGAACATCTGGCACTGAGCGGAGGGCGGAGCTGAAGACCGATGGCGTCCCTTGAATTCCTTTTGGCTGATTTGATTCCTGAAATTCAAATCAGCCAATAGGATGAGAGCTACTCAAATTCTATTGGCTGTTCAAATCAGCCAATAGAATGAGAGCTACTGAAATTCTATTGGCTGATTTGAATAGCCAATAGAATTTCAGTAGCTCTCATCCTATTGGCTGATTTGAATTTGAAGAATCAAAATCAGCCAATAGGAATTTAAGGGACGCCATCTTTAATTGCATACCTTGAATTCACTTTTCAGTGTACTGCGGCGATCAGAAGAAGAGGATCCTCCACGCTTCATGGCTCCTCAGTCGCCAGTCTTCAGTTCCAGGGTCATCGGTCTTCAGCTCCTCAGTCATCGGTCTTTAGCTCCCCCCTCCGCTCCACACCAGATTGTTCCTGGAGAAAGAAGAGGCCACCGCTTGGAAGAAGACTTCACCCCATGAGACATGACCTTCACCTCCGGACTTCAGGAACAGATAGGTTTTTAATTTTTTTTTTAATTATTATTTAGATTAGGGTGGGCATTTTGTAAAAGAAAAAGTGTTAGTTTTTTTTTCTTTTGGGGGGTTTGGTCGGTTGGGCGTTTACTGTTAGAGGGGACTTTGTGTATTTTGAATATAAAAGAGCTGTTTATCTTGGGGCAATGTCCTGCAAAAAGACCTTTTAAGGGCTACTAGTAGTTTATTCTTAGATTAGGGGTGTTTTTATTTTTTTGGGGGCTTTTTATTTTCCTAGGGATTAGGTTTAATTTTGTAAACATTGGTAATTTGTTTTTTTTATGTTCTGTAATGTTAGCCTTTTTTATTTTTTGTAATCTTAACTTTTTTTATTTTTTGTAACTTTAGTATTTTTTAGTTTAGGTAATTTGTGTTAATTTAGGGGGTGTTAGGTTAGAGGGAGTTAGGTTAGGGGGATTAGCAATTTAATTAATTATTTGCGTTGCGGGTTTTGGCGGTTTCAGGGGTTAATAGGTTAATTAGGTTTATTGCGATGTGGGGGTTTTGCGGTTTAGGGGTTAATATGTTATGTTTATTGTGATGTGGGGATTTTGCTGTTTATGGGTTAATAGGGTAATTAGGTTTATTATGATGTGGGGTTTTTGCAGTTTAGGGGTTAATAGGGTAATTAGGTTTATTGCGATGTGGGTGGTTGACGATTAAGGGGTTAATTACTTTATTATTTTGCGATGTGTGGGTTTGTGGTGTATGTGTTAATACTTCGTGTGGGAGGTTCAGTTTTTTTTTTTTGTAATGCTCGGTTTGCCTTCGCTGCAACCCCTGCCTGCTTACACTGCATCCAGGTTATTTCTTTTGGCTGCGTGCGCAGAAACACGGGGCATCAATATGATAAATAGACCCCAAAAAAGAGTTTAAACCATTTTCATTATATATTTTTAATGTGGAAAAGGATGCTCTTCAGAGTTGCAACAAAATGATGACATTTTCATTAGAGCTTCTGATAAGAGTGGCAATGTCATCTTTTTTAAATTACTTAGAATATCAGAAGGAGGTTAGACAGCAGTTGGAATGTCCAACTATGAATTGTAGGATGTCCTGTAATACAACAAATCTGATAATTTTACATTGGAACAAGTTGTTGAGGTTGTACCTGAGTGTCCCTTATTCCAAATTTTTACTATCTGCAAAAAAACCATAAGAGTTTCACAAATCCCCCAAGCTGTCTAATCATCTCTGAAACTGGTTCTCTTTTTTAACCTTTGTCATAATAGTGAGATAGTATTTTCCAAGCATTGGTGCAGAGTTTATATAGTTATCTTAAGGACTCTAGTCTACTTTAAATAATTTTGAAGGACTTGGTTTGGAAAGAGTAATAGAGCTGGGTAATTGTGTATGCTGTCTCTCTGTATTTAATTATCACACACTCAGTGGGATGCAAGGCTGTAAATACTTTTTTTGACAGGGATACGGATCATTCTATTGAATAAGAGAAAAATCCTTTTTGGATGTGGTAGAGTTCCTCCTAACTTATAATTCATTTTAAAATGACAATTAATATTTCTTGCAATCCTGTGGTTCAACAATGGGGGCAAGGTTTGCCTCCTTTTTTTGTGAATTTGATTGTGGGTTGGTGGAAGCTCTATCACATCTTTAGCTCAGTTAATCCCTTTGTTGAAGAAATTGTGATGTATATGAGATAAATCAATTGACCTAATTTTTGTTGTTAATGATTCATTTTGCTTTCAAAAGTTTTTTTCATACCCGAATAATAACAATGTCAGTTTTTCCATCTACAGGGGAAATTTGTCAAGATAAGGTGACCTTCCGTGATTTACAGTTGGAAAGAAACCTGATAGTGGATTTATATTGACTAATACATACTGGATATTGACATATGATATTGCATCAGCCAATAGGATTTTTTCTACCTTAATTCCGATTGGCTGATTTCTATCAGCCAATCGGAATCTACGGGAAGCCATCTTGGATGACATCACTTAAAGGAACCTTCATTCGTTGGGTAGTCATCAGATGAAGAGGATGCTCCGCGTCGGATGTCTTGAAGATGGCCCCGTTCCACGTCGGATGGATGAAGATAGAAGATGCCGTCTGGAGGAAGACTTCTGCCTGTCTGGAGGACCACTTCGCCTGGCTTGGATGAAGACTTCTCCCGGATTCGTTGAGGACTTCGGCCCGGTTGGATGAAGACTCCTGCCACTTCCTTGAGGATGGATGTCCGGTCTTCAGAACTGTAAGTCGATCTTCAGGGGGTTAGTGTTAGGTTTTTTTAAGGGTGTATTGGGTGGGTTTTATTTTTAGGTTAGGGTTTGGGCCTGCAAAAGAGCTAACTGCTCTTTTAAGGGCAATGACCATCCAATTTCTCTTTTCAGGGCAATGGGGAGCTTAGGTTTTTCTAGATAGTATTTTATTTGGGGGTTTGTTGTGTGGGTGGTGGGTTTTACTGTTGGGGGGGTTGTTTGTATTTTTTTTTACAGGTAAAAGAGCTGATTACTTTGGGGCAATGCCCACAAAAAGGCCCTTTTAATGGCTATTGGTAGTTTAGTTTAGGCTAGGTTTTTTTTTATTTTGGGGGGGCTTTTTTATTTTGATAGGGCTGTTAGATTAGGTGTAATTAGTTTAAATATCTGTAATTTGTTTATTATTTTCTGTAATTTAGTGGGGGTTTTTTGTACTTTAGATAATTTAATTTAGGTAATTGTATTCAATTTAGTTAATTTATTTAATTATAGTGTAGTGTTAGGTGTTATTGTAACTTAGGTTAGGTTTTATTTTACAGGTACTTTTGTATTTATTTTAGCTGGGTAGATATTAAATAGTTAATAACTATTTACTAACTATTCTACCTAGTTAAAATAAATACAAACTTGCCTGTAAAATAAAAATAAACCCTAAGCTACATACAATGTAACTATTAGTTATATTGCAGCTAGCTTAGGGTTTATTTTATAGGTAAGTATTTAGTTTTAAATAGGAATAATGTAGTTAATTATAGTAATTTTATTTAGATTTATTTTAAATGTATTTCAATTAGGGGGTGTTAGGGTTAGGGTTAGACTTAGGTTTAGGGGTTAATACATTTAGTATAGTGACGGCGACATTGGGGGTGGCATATTAGGGTTTAATAAATGTAGGTAGGTGGCGGCGATGTTAGGGATGGCAGATTAGGGGTTAATAATATTTAACTAATGTTTGCGAGGTGGGAGTGCGGCGGTTTAGGGGTTAATATGTTTATTATAGACGTTGGGGCGGCAGATTAGGGGTTAATAAGTGTAGGTAGGTTGCGGCGACATTGGGGGCAGCAGATTAGGGGTTAATAAATATAATGTATGTGTCGGCGATGTTGGGGACAGCAGATTAGGGGTTCATAAATATAATGTAGGTGGGGGCGGTGTCCGGAGTGGCAGATTAGGGGTTACAAATTTTATTATAGTGTTTGCAATGCGGGAGGGCCTTGGTTTAGGGGTTAATAGGTAGTTTATGGGTGTTAGTGTACTTTTTAGCAATTTAGTTATGAGTTTTATGTTATGGTGTTATACCATAAAACTCTTAACTTCTGACTTTTATATGCGTTAGGACTCTTGACGGTGTAGGGTGTACCGCTCACTTTTTGGCCTCCCAGGACAGACTCGTAATACTGGTGCTATGGAAGTCCCATAGAAAAAAGACTTTACGAAGTTTACGTAAGTCGTTTTGCATTAAGGCCAAAGAAGTGTGCGGTGACCCTAAGCCTTCAAGCCTCGTAATACCAGCAGGGGTAAAAAAGCAGCATTAGGACCTCTTAACGCTGCTTTTTTACCTTAACGCACAACTAGTAATCTAGTCGTTTGTAATTTATATGTTGAGATTTTTGTATCATACAATATGTATGTCATCCTCTCCTTTCCAGTCTCCAACATAATGGCTTCCCAGTTCTTTGAAGCAGCAACTTGCATTCCAAAAGTTTTACCATGTTTTATATTACTATCCATTACATTGATAGGAGCATGACAAACTCTTTCAGGGGAGAACATAACTGAACTAGTTAATATAAATGTTTACATGGTTTTGCCATGACATAAATGCCCATAATACAGATGTCACTATTTTAAAGGTGCGGGAGTGTGTGAAGAGAAACAGCAGAAAAAATGAACTAGCAATAAAAATTAGAATTGGTCATGTAGTGGGTATATAGTGGTCTTAGTGCTGAATATATGCACATCTCAAAAGATTTATTATTACATATTTAAAATATACATGGCTATGAGTTACATATAATGTAGCTTTCCAGCATTTTAGTCCTTTCTGAATTCTTAATCAGTATAACTTTGCATAAATAAAGCATTTTTTTAATTAGTCTCACAGCACCAGCAACATGTGTTCACTCCAGTAAATGGTTTATGATGATCAAGTCCTTCAAAAATGCTGACCTATTTTACCAGCCTTCAGTAACATTTCAAATTTGAGAATGATCCTGAAATAACATACTGTATATCTAGTCTTGATGGGTTTTAGACAGTTTTTGCTTCTGGCCATAAATGTTTCAATGTACAGCAAGTATTTTCTTAAGTGATGAATTTTGCAGTGTCTGAACTTTTTGTTAACTACTGTACTTATATCACAAAAGCGCTAGTCCTTATTATAGTTAAAGACTAGCAACATAAGTTATCTTAATACTCATCTAATAGGGTTGAGACCATTAAATGGATTAACAGTTCCATAACAAATATCAATACTTCCACAATGTTATAAGACCATAGCTCAGTATTAATTCCTAAAGATGATAGAAGCACAAGTCGCTTTATCTATATATCATATATCTACCCTTAAAAATAACACTGTGGGCATACTCACATAATGTACATAGGATATAAATAAAATACACACTTGAGGGTATTTTTAATAATGCAATATTTTTTGCATCAAATATCACAAATGGACTTGCATGTTGCAGTGGTATCAAAGTAATTAGTAGATTTGTTCCAAGTTTAAAATTATATGTGTATGTACACAATTCTGCATTACAGTTTTTGTATTTTATGACTGTTGAATTGCTATGATTAGCTTTTTAGATGTCTTTAAGTATCCAAACATGGTAATGTAATATACACTAACCTCAGTAACTATGCATCTCTCACATGATTCTTGGAACTTGAAAAAGCATTTCCGACTTAGGAGGAGTAGACTCATCCAGATAAACAAATGATCAGTAATTTTTAGAATAGATTTTATGCACAACTTATATTTACAGCAACTTTGTGGAGCTTGGAAACTTTTTTTTAACAAGATCCAGAAATATGCCAGCATGGTACACATAAAAAGAGAACAACAAAACTTAGCATTGATTGCATTTATGGTTGCATTCAATACAGATGAAGAAAGGTTTAGATCCAAAGTGGTGTTGCACATGCACAAAATAAAAGTTTAATTCCAAATCATCTTAGAGAACTTATAAATGCAGCATGTCCTAAAGGTCATTTTGGCATTTTATCAAGCTAGCTGTAAAATTCGGTAAGTGGAGTACCAAGAGAATCAACTTTGATTACCATAAACATAAATGTCCAATGTTGTTGCTTTTTTCAGTGATCCAATAACACATTTATGGGTTCAAGAAAAGATAGAAAAACAGTAATTGTGATTGGCTCAAATTTGAAAAGTTTTCTGTAACTAATATCTCAGACAAGGGATTTTGATTACCCCCTCATTTCTACACATTTTGAAGAATGTTTTAATTCAAACATTCAACACTCTTGTTTATTTTTCTAAGCCATTCCAATCAATGTAATGCAATACATTTAAATTAATTAAACTTCTTAATCACATAGCTAAGATACATATATATGTTACTGCTTTTAGATGATTTTCACAATCAATATCAATATGCATGGGATCTTGCCACTTTAATGCTCTTCACTCTCAAAACTAATACAATTAAACTGCAAGCTAGCATCTAACAGCACAACACATTTCCCTGTATAGTGCCTTCAAACTGAGACAGCAGAACAGCAGTCCAACAGAAAAAAACTGCAATCAACTCAGTTCAGTCTTGGTTCCCTAAAGCTGGGGTACTCATTCTTCTCAAAAGAAATGTAAGCCTGAAATTTACTGAGCAGCTTAAGTTTCCTAAACTTTTTTTACATTGATAACTATATGACAATTCAGTAACTAATGGATCTTCATCAGTTTTTTAAACCCTCTCCATGTCCCAATGCCTTTAATCTAGCCCACCATTATTACCCAATATTTAATTTTAATAGCACTCAACTGCCTTTTATGACTAATATTACTTGAAAAACATGACAGACAAAAAAACAAGTTTTATTATATTACACCCTTTCAATGTACTAACACTTTATACATACTTACAACAATCTTGTTTACAAAAACCAGGCAAATTCTACTCACAGTGTTCTCCCTCATGTTTCACTGTCATTATTCTTATACATAAACATATATTTATAAGATTGTTAGAGTAAGAATTGTATTATCTGTTTCCTTCACTTTCCTGATCTTTAGATTTCAAACATTCGAGATGTTCTACCTATAATGATTTAGTTATTGCAGGATGTAATTGCTCTCTAAGGGTATTTACAAAGATTGGAAGAATAGGCTGGTAATTGGCAAATACAACTAAATATTAATAAATGTAAGATTCTACATTTTTGAAGTAGAAATGTGCAGGGTACTTATAATTTAAATTGGACTAGATTTAACAAAACAGAGGAGGAATAGGATTTAGATGTACTTATTGATAACAAGCTAAGAATGAGTGTGCTATGCAAGGCAGCAACTTCTAATGCTAATAAGATACTAGCATGTATTACAAGAGGCATTGATGCAAGGATGGAAAGCATAATTCTGTCACAATATAAATCCCTGGCAAGACCTCCCCTTGAGTACAGAGTACAGTTCTGGGGACCAATTTTTTTAAAAGAGGACACTGCAAAATAAGAAAATGTTTAAAGAAAGGCAACAAAACTAATACGGGCAATGGGGGATTTAAACTAAGATGAAAGCTTAGCCAAATTGGGTCTATTTAATCGAGATAAAATGAACTTGAGAGTTAATATACTTTTTACAAATAAATTCAAGGCTCATATACAGAGTTGGCAGAAACTCTGTTTATTCCAAGAAATTCGTTTGTGATGAGGTCACAATTTAACCCCTTAACAACCAGCACCGAACAGGGTATATCATTTCTTGTTTAGCCGTTAAGGACCAGTGCTGTCCTTGGCTCTTTCTGCCATTATCTCACTGACAGTGGTGAGATTGCACTATTTCTGCATACCCCACAAGTGGGGCAGTGAAGAAATAGTAGTGCAGGTGATTACCAATGCAGAGAGATACACTCTGTGTCCTTCTCTGCATTGGGTTGTGGTGGTTATGACCCTTGGTGGTGTGGGATGGTCATGAGGGAGGTCAGTGAGAGGCCAATTGCTAGATGGTGGTGGGGGCAGGAGCAAAGTGTTTAATGGATGGAGGGACCTACTAAATTATCACTTGGAATGGAGAGGTGGGGAGTCTGAGGGGGAGACACTGTACTAAAGAAAATTTACACAGAAAATATATTGAAGTGCGGGGGGCTACTAAATGATCGCTTGGAGTGGGGAGGTGGGGAGGCTGAAGGGGAGTAAAGAATATTTAATATTTAAAACATTTAAAAAAAAATCATATAAAATATATAAAAAATGGGTACTGGCAGACAGCTGCCAGTACCTAAGATGGTGGACCATATTTAGAGGGGGGAGGGTTAGAGAGTTGTTTGAGTGGTATCAGGAAGGTTGGAGGGTAAGGAGGGATCCTACACTGTAAAATTAAAAAAAAAATGCCTTAAAAATGAATAGTGTCAGACTGTTTGCAAGTACCTAAGATAGTGGTGTGATCGGTGGGGATGAAGGAGGAAAGATGGCTGTTTGGGAGAGATCAGGTAGTTATCAGGGAGGAAAGATGACTGTTTTGGAGAGATCAGGTAGTTATCAGGAGGTGGGAGAGAACAGGCAGGAGTGTAATCTCTGCAATACAGCTAAACTTAACCTTATAAGCTGGTGTGCAGCTGCAATTAGCAGCCTTCTAATTAGCAAAAAACAATAACCAAGCCATGCATGTCTACTATTTCTGAACAAAGGGAATCCCAGATAAACTTTTACAAACATTTGTGTTATGACTGCATTGGCTGTATGTAAATAATTTGAGTGAGAATCCCAAAGTTTGTGAAAAAGTTAACAATTTTGTTAATATTATCGCATTATGCAGCAAAGTGGTGGCAATAAATATACCAAAATGAGCCTAGATCAATACCTTAGGTTTTCTATTGAAAAATATATATATATTAATATAGTTTTCATAGGTAAATTAAAGAAAACAAGGCTCTTTTTCTGTTTAAATGGAGTGATAACAAAAAAAATGCTAAAAATGCTCTGGTCTTTTGTGAACATTTTTCTCTGACATTCCCAGTCCTTAAGGGGTTAAGGCTAGAGGAATATCAGTATATACCAGGGTTATATTACATTTTTTTTATTATTATTCTTTAAAATAACCTCCAATTAAAATGTATATACAAAACAATTGAAATTAATATTTATTCCTAAATTCTTGAGATTAGTTAAATTTATAAACACATTGAAATATATTCTATTATATAGAAACTAGAATAGATTATGAATAAACTATACACACTTATGCTGTTATAATATTCTTTACAAAGTAAATAAAAAAATATATCTCTAAAATGGACCTTACTTACAATGAATCACATACAAATATCACTATAAAATACCAGAATCTTCTATAATTAGCCAATGGGGCCTATCTATAAAGCTCTGTATGGAGCTTGATGCCCCGTGTTTCTGGCAAGCTTGGCAATGCCCCGTGTTTCTGGCGATGTCTGATCAGGTGATCAGACATCACAACAAATCAACCCGATTGAGTACGATCGGGTTAATTGACAACCCCCTGCTGGCAGCCGCAAATCTGCAGATTGTGGCGTTGCACCAGCAGCTCACATGAACTGCTGGTGCAATGCTGAATACGGCGAGCGTATTGCTCTCCGCATTCAGCAAGGTCTGTTGGACCTAATCCGCACTGTCGGATCAGGTCCGACAGACCGTTGTTAAATAGGCCTCAATAACTCTAATTCAATGCCCAATATGGATTTCAATTTTACTCTGCTTAATTTACCACGATCAGAAATTTAAATACAATAACCAATTTATATGATATTCTACAATAATAAGCCTGACTTAGAGATATGAAATACAAAAGACCTTTATCTATCAAATAAGATTATTTAGCATTAATGTGATTAGCTCTAAACTACACAGGACTATGGATATAAACTTAAAATACAAAAATATACTCTTTAAATACCAGCTGCAATCTAACTGTAGCAACAATAAATATATTTGCTTTAAAATATTAAATTATAGTCACTGCCATACTTTACCACTTAAGCCAATTTAAATGTTTCACCTTTTCAGATAGATCCAGAGCCACCTCATATGAAGAAAGGTATTGCAATATGGATAAGGAAGTTAGAACAATTTTTGCTTATAGAGACTGTGTTTCCAAAAAGGCCAGCAAATTTATCAGTCAAAATTTTAGCAGGCAAAGACCCTTCTATCCTCTTGCATGAGGTTATGTCACGTGGTACATCTCACCCTTTTTTATTATTCTGTAATCATTGGTGAATGTTTTGGATACGCACTTGTCTTTTGATAGGCCCTTAACAAAACTTGTCAGTGATATGCCCTTCGAGCCGAACTTTTAATTGGATTACTGGGAACATAAGGTTATTTGATATTATAATTCCCTTTGGTTTTAATTCTTGCATAAACCACTAGATGGCAGCAGACAACTAGAAATGCACTCTCACCATCAATACTACTGCAGTTTAAATATCTCACCTTAAAATGTGTATTCAATATATTATAATTTCTTGTATTAATAAACTTATCGGGTCACATATATGGAATCATATGTTATAATTTAATCTGAGTATTTCAAGACTAAATATGAGTATATTCCACTTATAATATCTCTACAAATATATATATAGACTTCCTATACATTCGGATACCAGGTCTATGCTTGGATCAATTTGCACTAGCCCTGCAAACCCTGCTGTCTCGCACTGCACATTTGGACCAAAGTGTCCCGCAAGTTATGTCTGCTCCTGTTTCCGCTGCTGCACCTATGCCTACCAGGAGCATGTCCGGTTCTGCACCTCTACCTCACCGATATGGAGGTGATCCTATTCAGTGCAGAGGGTTTTTGAACCAGGTGGGCATTTACTTTGAGATGTTAACTCAGGGGTTTCCCTCTGACAGAGCTAAGGTGGGATTTCTCATCTTGTTACTCTCTGACACAGCTCTTGGCTGGGCTAATCCCTTGTGGGAGACTAATAAACCTGTGATTTCAAATTACTCTGATTTTGTGGCCTCCTTTCGAATGGTATTTGATGTTCCGGCTCGCTCCTCCTTTGCTGCTAAACGACTCATGTCCATTTAGCAAGGTACAAGATCTGTTGATCAGTATGCTATTGAGTTCCGTACATTTGCCACAGAGGTAGGTTGGAACAATAAAGCCCTTGTTGCCGCCTTCTTTCATGGGCTCTCTGATGCGACGAAGTTGCTGCCAGATATTTACCAGAGGATCTAGAGGCATTGGTGTCTTTTTTGATCCTAGTTGACATCAGACTCAGAGAGATGCCCTCTTTCAAGGAGCGCTTGTGGAAGCCTCCTGTTCCGTTGTCTCCTACATGTTCATTCCTACCCATGTCTCCCTCTCCTCCCATGCCTCCTGGTCCCGTGTCCCCAGGTACTGCTGAGCCAATGCAGTTGCGATTCACGCATCTCTCCGAGGCAGAGAGGGCCTTTAGGAGGAAGGAGGGAGGAGTCTTGTCCTACATGACCAAGAAACGCTCACACCTAAGGTCCTGTTGGGGGCAGACCTTGGGTGGTTTATCCTCGTCCCTGGAACCACTTAAGGAGAAAGCTTTTGTCACGGTTATCCTTTCCTGGGTGGACTCCTCCATAGTCATTCAGGCTCTTGTTGACTCCGGTGCTGTGGGCTATTTCATTGACAGTGCTTTTGTATCAAAGCACTCCATTCCTCTTTTGCCTCGGTCCGTTCCACTTGCTATTGAGGCCATTGATGGCATGCCCCTTCAGCCCGCACTCATTACTCACAAAACTGCTCCTTTGTCCATGGCTGTTGGGGCTCTCCATTTTGAAACCTTCCTGTTCCAGGTGATAAACTCTATGCATTTTCCGGTTGTTCTGGGTTATCCCTGGCTCCAAATGCAAAATTTCCCTGTTGTTTGCCATGTGCTGCTGGCAGTCATTTTACTCACCTCTCTTCCTGACTATGGTGCATTGTGGGGGATACTGCCCATTTCCGAAACTTCCTTTTATGGCCAGACTGGTGTGCATCATCCATGTGAGACAGGATGCAGTCTCAGAATTGTGATGTCATCACTTATTATTTAATGGGCCTCTGTTCAGTATGCTTTGCCTTTGCGTTGTCTCAGACCTGTTTGTGAGAGTTCCTGTGTATTACCTGGCTGCCTGATGTCCTTCCTGGTTCCTGATCCCTGGCTTGTTCCTGACTCTGCTTTTTTCCTTGTTCCTGATTCTGGCTCGTCTGACTATTCGCTTTGGCTCCTGACTCAGCTTGTCTGACTACCAGCTCTGGTTTTGACTCCTAGCTTGTTATTTGACTTGAGTACTTTTTATTATTATTTGCTATGAATAGAGGTGTGATTATTTTTGCACTTCTCGTCTCAGTCTGATTCCTGGCACCCTGACACATTCAAAGTTAAAAAAATGTATGAGGGGATTCAAAAGAATTTTAATACCCTCAGCATGAATTTGATTAATGTATTAATGTATATTCTAATATAACATTGTTTTGAATGTATGAAATACGAATTAGGTATAATTAATTTAGCAATTTATTGTATGTATATCTCTTCACATTGGGAATTCTCTGTTTAATCCAATGCTTGCAATAAAGGAAACAGGGTTTTTTTCTGAGATTTTTGGTACACATTTTAAATTTATTAATGTAGCTAATCATTCAATACAGCAGTTATTTATTCAATATAGTATACTTTTCAGATTTCTCTCTCTCTCTCTCTCTCTCTCTCTCTATCTATCTATCTATCTATCTATATATATATATATATATATATATATATATATATATATATATATATATATATATATATATATATATATATATATCGAGAGAGAGAGAGAGAGAGAGAGAGAGAGAGGGGTATATGTTTCCCAATTTTTACTGTTAGTGTGCCCAAACAGGGGAATATGTTTGTGTTTAATTAATTTTTTTAATATGTATATACAATTGGCAATATGCAACCATCCTTCACATGATTCAACCTTAATATGACACCACAATTCTGTATTCCCTAGGGTGTCATTATCTTATCCCATGTTTGAATTAAGTCTGTCACTGTATTAACCGTTTCCCCTCACCAATGTGTTTTCACAAACTCTCATCCATCCACTATATGACACTTTAAATTATATAATCTCCAGAAGTCGCAGTATAGTATGCACATGCAATTAATCTCACATCCCGGCCAGAATATCAGTCTGGTATCCCAATTCTATACATTTTTAGAATGGTTCAATATTATCTCTAATGAGTTTGTTTGCAGCAGCATGAACATATAACAACCGATGAAGTATGAATCTCATATCTTATACCCTTAGAATATAGTTGGACAGCTCCACTCTATTATGATCAAAATGCTGATCAATGTGTACATTGTGTCACCTAGCAACATGCACACGCCCGAGCAGTGGGTGTTCGCATCTGGGCTTTCACGCCCCCCTTACTAACTAATCAGCAGCCTCTACGTATCTCAGCCTATTGAATGGTTCTGTATGTATGATGTAATTCAGCCACTAATGAATATAAGTCTGGATCAGAGGCGGGAGCCCCACATTTGAAAAAGCTGTAATGCAAAACATATTAGGGGGAGTAGGGACATACCAGTCTCTCTCCTTACTCTACCATCTGTTTTAACTTAGCATTGGCTTCTCCGTTATACTTCTTATAAATATTTGTCACTAACTGGTAATACTTAATTGAAGTTGGCTGACCTATGGTGTCGCTGTAGCATTAGCCTTATGTAAAAAGGGGTAATTTAATGTTACATTGGTGCAGTTTGTCACTTCAGAGCCGGTTAAATTATGCACTAGCAAGCAATATTTTTTTTAATTTAATACTTACAGCTATTCCTTCTGGTCTTGCCTTGATTATACCTACTGATATACACTTATGTGGTTTATCTGCCTATTCGGTTATTAACCAGCATACCACCGTAGAATCCCTAACCGGTATTTCATTGGCAGATATGTTAATTTGTATCTAGGTATATACAGCACTTTGATGCACCTTATCATCCGAATATTTCCACTATTTAATATTAATTGGGCCAAGTCCCTAATATTACATTAATATTCTTACATTAAAGGTGGACCACTCTTATAATAATATATGAATCTAATGAGATGGTGATGCCTCATATGTTATTACAATCAGGTACATCGTGTAGGTGTAGTGGCAGTATTACTAGTGATTAAACCAGGCTAACTGATTACTCCAAACCTCTGCTCTTTTTTCTTACACAACTACTTTATATTGGGCAGTACGCTTACCCCAATCTTTACTGCAAACTGTGGTATTCAAATCCAACCATACTGGGCTGATTAACAAAAGAAGTGAGAAATAAAACGCCAAATAATATATATCTATATCCTGTTATTATTTCCAGAGATTCACAGTGGAATATAATTAAATAGTGTTATATCATGAAGTAGGCATATTTTCTTGAGTTGTACTGCCAGTACTATTACCTCAGCCTTATATACATATCTGTCAGCGGAAATCATTCAATATTATAGAACTATCATATGAACCTAATGATATTTGGTCTCAGACGCTACATTTGTGGGCGACCTAATATTGTGTAATTGCCCGATATACTCTGATTATTTCAGATGGTTTTTTTTTTAATTCCACTTTTCTGGGCACCCTAACAGTAAAAATTGGGAAACATTTACCCCTCTATATATATATATATATATATATATATATATATATATATATATATATATACATACACAGGGAGTGCAGAATTATTAGGCAAATGAGTATTTTGACCACATCATCCTCTTTATTCATGTTGTCTTACTCCAAGCTGTATAGGCTCGAAAGCCTACTACCAATAAGGCATATTAGGTGATGTGCATCTCTGTAATGAGAAGGGGTGTGGTCTAATGACATCAACACCCTATATCAGGTGTGCATAATTATTAGGCAACTTCCTTTCCTTTGGCAAAATGGGTCAAAAGAAGGACTTGACAGGCTCAGAAAAGTCAAAAATAGTGAGATATCTTGCAGAGGGATGCAGCACTCTTAAAATTGCAAACTTCTGAAGCGTGATCATCGAACAATCAAGCGTTTCATTCAAAATAGTCAACAGGGTCGCAAGAAGCGTGTGGAAAAACCAAGGCGCAAAATAACTGCCCATGAACCGAGAAAAGTCAAGCGTGCAGCTGCCAAGATGCCACTTGCCACCAGTTTGGCCATATTTCAGAGCTGCAACATCACTGGAGTGCCCAAAAGCACAAGATGTGCAATACTCAGAGACATGGCCAAGGTAAGAAAGGCTGAAAGACGACCACCACTGAACAAGACACACAAGCTGAAACGTCAAGACTGGGCCAAGAAATATCTCAAGACTGATTTTTCTAAGGTTTTATGGACTGATGAAATGAGAGTGAGTCTTGATGGGCCAGATGGATGGGCCCGTGGCTGGATTGGTAAAGGGCAGAGAGCTCCAGTCCGACTCAGATGCCAGCAAGGTTCATGCAGGACAATGCTACATCACACGCGTCCAAGTACTCCACAGCGTGGCTGGCAAGAAAGGGTATAAAAGAAGAAAATCTTATGACATGACCTCCTTGTTCACCTGATCTGAACCCCATTGAGAACCTGTGGTCCATCATCAAATGTGAGATTTACAAGGAGGGAAAACAGTACACCTCTCTGAACAGTGTCTGAGAGGCTGTGGTTGCTGCTGCACGTAATGTTGATGGTGAACAGATCAAAACACTGACAGAATCCATGGATGGCAGGCTTTTGAGTGTCCTTGCAAAGAAAGGTGGCTATATTGGTCACTGATTTGTTTTTGCTTTGTTTTTGAATGTCAGAAATGTATTTTTGTGAATGTTGAGATGTTATATTGGTTTCACTGGTAAAAATAAATAATTGAAATGGGTATATATTTGTTTTTTGTTAAGTTGCCTAATAATTATGCACAGTAATAGTCACCTGCACACACAGATATCCCCCTAAAATAGCTAAAACTAAAAACAAACTAAAAACTACTTCCAAAAATATTCAGCTTTGATATTAATGAGTTTTTTGGGTTCATTGAGAACATGGTTGTTGTTCAATAATAAAATTAATCTTCAAAAATACAACTTGCCTAATAATTCTGCACTCCCTGTATATATAAATCCACCACCCTCAGCTTAATTGGGCATTATTTTTAAACATTAACAGTGGAATATGAGTAATAGGTGTATGTCCCCCAGTGTGACCCTACTACTTCAGATTTTTTGACAAGTGCAATTAATCGAGCAGTGTATTTGACAGTGCCAATCCCATATATTGGGTCATACTATAAACCATACTTACCCCTCATTTGGCTACAGTTATTACACTATAAAGAAGTATTGGAGAATAGACCTTTGTGTTTTTATGTCACCATTTGTATTTTTATTTTGTAGAACCAATAAAATTTAAGTTTTAACCCCTTTGATCTGGATGTTTACCATGTTGCAATATCCAAACTGATGATATTGCATTCTCTTGCTAAATGTTGTTGAGTGCTATATAAGTACACACTTCACAGTAGCCCACTGATTTTTGTGCTAACAGTCTCTTTTTGTGTACAGCACCAGCCTCACAAATGATCTAGTCACAGTCCTATTATCAAACTTTACAAATAGGACTGATGCGTTTTGGCAACAACATATGTAGTGCCATTGTTGTTTCTCTCTTTTTTTTTTGCATCCTGACAGGAAAGGAGATTTAATTTCTAGCACCATAATTTTTTTTCACTATAAGAGCAATTCAATTGTGGTACGTATTGCCTAAGAAGTTAATTATTACCAATACCTTAGATATAGTTAAAAATGGCTCATATATATTTCTGGCTTAAATAATTCAGGGATATGATTGCTCGTGTTAAATAGGTAAGGTTCTAATTGTTTTAATGTATGTTCAATTGTCAGTTACTTTATTATAAATAAGATCTGTATTAGTTGACCTCTATGGACTTTTCTCTTCTTTCAACCCCATCTATATATATGTTAGATATGAGCGTTGGTCAAAATTTCAGTTTGGACAAATTTGTTGAACCCTTTTGTGTTGTCTGACTTTCGTTGGGCATTTAATTCTTTTCAGATGAATTTTGTCAACAAACATTTGTTTGTTATTAATTTCTGTAAAAAAAATGAAATGCCTAAAAAAATAAAAAAATACCTATAGTATTTTTCCCTACACTATTTAACCCCTAAACTACCACAACCCCCATCACAATAAACCTCAACTCTATTATCCCCTAAACCACTAAACAACCCCATTGCAAAAACCTGCTACACTATATTAACCTCCTAAGTCTAAAGTTAAAAAAACACTAACAATAAAAAAGCACCTTAAAATAAAAATCCCTATACTAAAATTAAAATGCCCTAAAAAATAAAAAGCCCCCATGCAAAACTCATATCCTAAAATGAAAATACCACACAAAAAGCCCCCCCCCAAGCCCCCCCCCCCCAAGCAAAACTGTATCCTAAAACTAAACTAAGGAAAACAAACAAACACCAGAACCCAAGGTTTTACGGATCCTCCGTGATTCACAGGGGTACTCTTCTTTTCTTTATCCAGCAGCATCTCCTCAAGGGTGGAAGGTCCATGTTGATGGTTGTCTCCTTGGTGGCAGTTCTCAGCACTGACCCTCCACTTCTTCCTTCCATGAATCTTCATGCTGTCCAAGCAGCATGCTGATCTTTGAATGTCTCTCCCCCCTTCTATTTGGGTATCCTGGCAGTTCTATTGGATGATTTCAAATTCAATTCAAAGTTTGTAAACCCTATGAAATTTGGTCTTTATCTAATTTGAATCCTGATGTTAACTCAATTAAGATGTTGTAACATACCCGAAGAGGGCTGTGCAATCAAGACAACTCAGAAATATTGATGAACTGAAACAGATTTTTAGGGGGGAATGATCCAAAATTTACTAAATTGAGGGGTTCACTTACATTCTGCACTGTTAATGATTACTGAGTGTCTTCAATAAAAATTCCATAAGGGATAGATTACAAGTGGGGGCAAATGTTTTTGTGCAAGTGATATTGTGTTTTCACAAGCAGTTTTAATTGGGCTTATGTTACAAGTTGAGTGAAATTGTGATTGAGCTTACCGTGTTCTCAGAGCTGCGGTTAACTATTTTCCGAAAACTAAAAAGTTGCACAAAACACATAAAAAATCATAGCAAAGTACAGTTACACTGATAAAAACACCATCTAATAAAAAACATTTGTTTTGGGTGTTAGAAAAAATGCTGCCACAGTACGTTAATATAGAGATACATACTGTACAGATACATTGCTATATATGTATTTACATATTGTACATATTTTAGATTTCAATGTTCTGCACATTGCAGAATGTGTTCAAAGTACTTTTGAATAGATATTTCTATATATATCTGTATATATCTATACCTATATCTAATTATATATATATATATATATATATATATATATATATATATATATATATATATAATATATATATGTATATATATATATATATATATATATATATATAGGTACACAGTAAATACATATTTATTTAAAAAAACATCAGATATATGTAGAAATATTTAATTATGAATATTTGAATTTAATATATTCATATTTTCATGTTAGGTTTAGCGCAATTGCAAAAATGTGATCGTGTTTGCAGGATGGTCGGGTGTAATTTTTTCCCACTTTTTTTCCTCCATTGATTTCTATGGGCTAATATGGCCACACCCACATGATATTTAATGTTAAGAATTTTGCGCTAGTCGGGTTACCGCTTGCACAAAAACTTGAAATAAATAAATAGATAAATAACAGGTGAATAATAAAAAGACAATGGTTTAACACCTACTCTGAATTTCAAATAAGCATTAGATTTTTTACAGTTAAATGTATTTTTTCTCCCATTTTCTGGCCCCCTGTATCATGTGACAGACATCAGCCAATAACAGACTAGTATACGTATACCCAGTGAACTTGTGTATATGCTCAGTAGGCTCTTGTTCCCTAGAAAGTGTGCATATAAAAAGACTGTGCAAAATTTGATAATTGGATAGTGTCTTAAAACTGCATGCTTTATCTGAATCATAAAAGTTTATTTTGACTTAAAAGTCCCTTTAACGGAGTTTTCATGATTATGAAATCGCAATATACCTAGCCACTTGTAATCTCGCATTACTGTTTCTGTGTTAATAGTTTAGTAAAATTATATTTGTCTATAATTTTGACTTAGATTAAAGGGAGATGAAACCCAAACAGATTTATTTTCTGATTTAGAAAGAGCATGTAAGTTTAAACCACTTTCTAATTTACGTCTATTATCAATTTTGCTTTATTGTCTTGGTATCCTTTATTGAGAGTGCAGCAATGCACTTCTGGAAACTAGCTGAAAACATTGATAAACAAATGACAAGAGGCATATGTGTGCAGCCACTAGGGATGGGGGGCAAATGTGCTGAAAGTGTAATTCGTTTGGTAGAACGAATAGTCCTGTGGACATTTGTTTGGACAATCGAATGTTGATAAGAATGAAAATCCATTAAAATTCTGTAATCAAATGATATTTCCGTTTTTTGAATGTTCATAATTAAATTGAATATCCACATTCAATATTTCAAGTGTAACATTCAATATAACAAATATTTTTCAGACGTTCAATAGTTCATGTGGTAGGGAGTTTAGTAAATTGATATATAATAGATACAAATATATAAATTCATATTTTTCTATTTCAAATATTACATTTAAAGAGAGCATTAGAATTTGAATTTTGCATAATTCAAATCGAATTAATAGAAAAATTTGAATCTAATATTACATTTAAAGAAAGCATTCAAAATTCTATTACATTAAACGAATGTTAGAATGTTGTGCAAACATCGAAAAATCGAAACGAATGAACAAATGTGTTAAAATTTGGGTAATTTTTCAATGTGTAAAACATTCGCCCATCCCTAGCAGCCACCAATCAGCAGCTATCTTCCAGCTCCTGAGCCTACCTAGCTTCGTTTTCAACCAAGGATACCAAAAGAACAAAGCAAAATAGATAATAGAAGTAAATTGGAAAGTTGTTTAAAAATTCATTTTGTAAATGAATCATGAAAGAATATATATACTTATGTAATTTTTGATCACAACATTCCTTGCTCACATTTCTTGCACCTATTCATGTAGTCTATTCCAGTCAATTTGAATAGTGCTTGGCTTTTAGCACAATTTTCAAATTCAAAGCTGTTTCAAACTATTTGAAAACGCATCTACTACATGGATTTGTTTATTACTAAATATTTCACTTCAAAATTTTCAAATATATACAGTAATTTGCTGGTTACTAGAAATTATTTTTAGTTATCCATGTGTGTTTTGATGCATTTTAGAGATGCATTCAGTTATTCACTGCTCAATATACAGTACTTTATTTTTATGGCCTTGCCATCTAATGTGCCTTTTGGCTTTTTATGTGAAATAAGGTATTTATTTATTCTTGTACCTACTTTGTTTTATTTACCATTTTTATTAATCAGAAAAGAACAAACTTTGATAATTGCAAAAATAAATTCCATAAAATTAGCGCATTCTGAGAAATAATTAGATAAATTACTTGACTTTAATAGAAAGACTAATCATAATAGGTTTTTAATTGCTAGAAATAAACAAGTTGGAAGAAAATGAAGACAATTATATAGCACTAACATATAATAACAAAGTTTTGCTATGCTTCTAAAAGCATGTTTCTTAGAACCAGGTCACAAATGTAGATCAATTAGATCAAAGATCAGCATACAAGTTAGATCATTGACTTGTGAAGATGTTAGCCTTACAAGTTAGAAAATTAAACAGTTTTATGAATATTTCAGACTATATTTACTGCTCCAAGCTTCATCATTTTACATAAATAATTCCAAGTTATGTAAGTAAAACCAGGACATAAAGGGTTTAAATTCATAACAGTTTGTAGGCATAATGAAGATTGGTTAAATTCAGTGCAAAATAAATTTGTAATAATAAAGTGCTAGATTACAAGTGGCGCTCTATCGACTGCTAGAGGTTCAAGCACACGTTCGTGAACTTGCTTTTATGGTTTTGGCACAAAGCCATATTACAGGTCCAGTGGCGGTTAGATTATTGTGAAAAAAGCTTTTTGAGCTTTTAAAAAAACACATGCCATCTGTCATGAAATGCAGGACACAGCATAGAAGGTACAATGCTATTTTATTGCAGCGCATAGATTACACAACACATCTAACTTGGTAACTGCGACATACAGGGAGTGCAGAATTATTAGGCAAGTTGTATTTTTGAGGATTAATTTTATTATTGAACAACAACCATGTTCTCAATGAACCCAAAAAACTCATTAATATCAAAGCTGAATAGTTTTGGAAGTAGTTTTTAGTTTGTTTCTAGTTATAGCTATTTTAGCGGGATATCTGTGTGTGCAGGTGACTATTACTGTGCATAATTATTAGGCAACTTAACAAAAAACAAATATATACCCATTTCAATTATTTATTTTTACCAGTGAAACCAATATAACATCTCAACATTCACAAATATACATTTCTGACATTCAAAAACAAAACAAAAACAAATCAGTGACCAATATAGCCACCTTTCTTTGCAAGGACACTCAAAAGCCTGCCATCCATGGATTCTGTCAGTGTTTTGATCTGTTCACCATCAACATTGCGTGCAGCAGCAACCACAGCCTCCCAGACACTGTTCAGAGAGGTGTACTGTTTTCCCTCCTTGTAAATCTCACATTTGATGATGGACCACAGGTTCTCAATGGGGTTCAGATCAGGTGAACAAGGAGGTCATGTCATTAGATTTTCTTCTTTTATACCCTTTCTTGCCAGCCACGCTGTGGAGTACTTGGGCGCGTGTGATGGAGCATTGTCCTGCATGAAAATCATGTTTTTCTTGAAGGATGCAGACTTCTTCCTGTACCACTGCTTGAAGAAGGTGTCTTCCAGAAACTGGCAGTAGGACTGGGAGTTGAGCTTGACTCCATCCTCAACCCGAAAAGGCCCCACAAGCTCATCTTTGATGATACCAGCCCAAACCAGTACTCCACCTCCACCTTGCTGGCATCTGAGTCGGACTGGAGCTCTCTGCCCTTTACCAATCCAGCCACGGGCCCATCCATCTGGCCCATCAAGACTCACTCTCATTTCATCAGTCCATAAAACCTTAGAAAAATCAGTCTTGAGATATTTCTTGGCCCAGTCTTGACGTTTCAGCTTGTGTGTCTTGTTCAGTGGTGGTCGTCTTTCAGCCTTTCTTACCTTGGCCATGTCTCTGAGTATTGCACACCTTGTGCTTTTGGGCACTCCAGTGATGTTGCAGCTCTGAAATATGGCCAAACTGGTGGCAAGTGGCATCTTGGCAGCTGCACGCTTGACTTTTCTCAGTTCATGGGCAGTTATTTTGCGCCTTGGTTTTTCCACACGCTTCTTGCGACCCTGTTGACTATTTTGAATGAAACGCTTGATTGTTCGATGATCACGCTTCAGAAGCTTTGCAATTTTAAGAGTGCTGCATCCCTCTGCAAGATATCTCACTATTTTTGACTTTTCTGAGCCTGTCAAGTCCTTCTTTTGACCCATTTTGCCAAAAGAAAGGAAGTTGCCTAATAATTATGCACACCTGATATAGGGTGTTGATGTCATTAGACCACACCCCTTCTCATTACAGAGATGCACATCACCTAATATGCTTAATTGGTAGTAGGCTTTCGAGCCTATACAGCTTGGAGTAAGACAACATGCATAAAGAGGATGATGTTGTCAAAATACTAATTTGCCTAATAATTCTGCACTCCCTGTAGACACAGCTCTAAACCACACCCCCATCCAGTGACGTCACTTCCCATTCTCATCACATCTTCCCTCTTTTCAAAGGACAAAAGTATACAAGAAGCATAGAAAAATAGTTTTGTTTAGTATACAACAAATAACAAGTTAAAGAGAATATCTATATAAACAACATGAATTACATCCTGACTTGAACATCAGGGTAGACTACCCTAGTCCACAGTGACCATGGGATTATTCTGCCTATACTTCCGGTCACTGTTCTAACTAGTGCTAATCCCGATATTGGGCTGGAAGTTTCACCACTCTTCTACTTGATGTCATTCTACATGAACTGTCCTCTGATACAGAAGAAGGTGATTGAGAGTCTGCTGGAGGCAAAGACGTATCCCTGCTGTGATCTTGCTGAGGGGAAGGCATCCCATCGGCGGTGGTACTGAGGCATCCAGTTCCAAACTCTCAGGTACAGGCTGAAGATGTTTTTGATTTTGACGTGTGACTGTCCCTCCATCAGTAAGGACTACATAAGACCTTGGTTCTGGAGAGTGTCCAATTACCGTAGCATGCGTCTTCCATTTCTTCTCATCATCCAGTTTAATTCTGACACTTTGCCCCGCATTCAGCTCCTGCAAGGGCCTCACAGAGTGTCTCCTGTCGTCGAAAAATCAATTGCCCCTTTTTGCCTCTTCATCCTTCCTAAGGACCATGTCCCGAGGAATAGAGCTAGTTGGCTGGAAGACACCCACAGAGGGTAAAGTGGTGCGAATCTGACATCCTAGCATCAGCTGTGCCGGGCTAAAACCCGTGGCTTGAATGGGAGTCACCCTATAGGACAAGAGGGCTAGGTACAGCTCATATTACTTCAAAATTAACTTTGTTGTTTAAACTAACTTTTCAGCCATTCCATTGGCCTGCGGGTAATGAAGACGACGTAGAATGGACAAAATCATATTCACTGCCGAAAAACTGAACTCTGTGGAAGCAAACTGCATTCCGTTATAATTCACTAACTTCATTGGTATGCTCCACCGGGTGAACAAGCTCTTGAGACGAGTGATAACGGCTTGACTTGTGATCTCATTCAAGGGTGCAATCACCAAATACCTGGAATAGTAGTCAATCATGACTAGGTATTTTTTCCTGTGCGTTTTGCACAAATCAGCAGCTATTTTCTGCCATGGCATGCAGGCAGCGGAGTAGAAATCAAGGACTCCCTTCTCAGAGTAGGCCAGCGTTCCCGGCAAACGGCACATTTTGACACATGGCTTGCAATGTCGGAACTGATCCCAGGCCACTATACTGCCGTAGCTGCCCTTTCTCTGCACTTTGTAATGCCCAAGTGGCCGTCATGAATCCTGCTTAACATCTCCTGCTGCTTGCTAACAGGAATAACAATGCGGCCCTGAAACAGTACCAACCCATCCAGCTCTGTGAGCTGCGACCTTTCTGACTGGTAAGAACTTAAAGACATCCAGGCTGCCCAGCGGATACACTTCTTTTATGTACTTAATAACTTCTTGAAGGTCTGTTTCTAAATATGTCTCCATTCTTATTTTTTCTAGCTTCCCTGAAGAAATGGAGGCCAGAACTGAATCTAAATACACTTTAACATCTGATTCCATTGAAGATTCTTCAGAAGCAGCCAGCGGGAGCCTGGAAAGTGTATCCGCCACTACCAGTTGTTTCCCCGGCACATGCACTGCCTGAACATTGAACCTGAGCAGCCTCTTTAGAAGTCTCTGGCATCTTATAGGTGTTTTGTCAATATCATAGGAGTTGATTAAAGGAACTAGCAGTTTATGGTCAGTCTCCAGACTAAATTTCTCTAAACCCACTGGGTAACACTGGAAGCGCTCACAGGCCCAAACTGCAGCCAGGCACTCATTTTCAATTTGTGTGTATTTCGACTCAGCAGCTGTCAATGTACAGGAACAGTAGGCGATGGGCTGTAGTTTGTTCTCATTCAAATGCAGGAGGGCAGCCCCTAACCCATAACTGCTCACATTGGCACTAACCACAGTCTTTTTGGAAGGGTCGTAGAACCCCAACACTGGGGCAGACCCCAGTAGGGACTTGACCTGCACAAAAGATTCTTCTTGTGGAGGTCCCCAGACTCAGGCAACATCTTTCTTTAGCAACTCTTTGATAGGGTGTAGTATCGTGCATACATCTGGAAGGAACCTGCCCACATAATTCACAACAAGGCCTAATATTTGTCTCAGCTCATGTACATCAGAAGGACATTTCATCTGTTCAATAGCAAGGATTTTATCAGGGTCTGGCTTGATGCCATCCCCATTGATGATATGCCCAAAGTAACATAACTCAGCCTTCCTAAAATGGCATTTCTCCTTATTCAATTTCAGCCCGGACTCTCTAATGGTCTGCAGCACACAGCTCAATCGCTGATCATGTTCTTCCAATGTAGACCCATACTCAAGATGTCGTCCATGACAACTGCCATGCCCTTGTGGTCCCTAAGAAGAGAACTCATCTCTCTTTGAAAGATTTCAGGAGCAGAGGATATACCGAAAGGGAGTCTGAGGAAGCAAAACCGACCTACCGGTGTAATGATGGTAGTCAGTTTGCGGCACTTTGGCTCTAGAGGTATCTGCCAGAAGCTGCTGGAAGCATTGAGTGTGGAAAAGAACTTTGCCCCAGCCATTTTCGGGGCTATGTCTTCAAGTGTCGGCAGCACATATCTCTCTCTACAAAGATGCGTACCTTCCCGTTTTTTCTTCGCAACAGGCACAATGGGGGCACACCAGTCAGTTGCTTCAACAACCTCTTCAATGACTCCCATATTCTTCATGCGCAGAAGTTCCTTCTCCACTTGAGGCATGAGTGGGAACGGAATTCTACGAGGAGTGGAAATGCTGTATGGGACTACGTCACCTTTAAGTGATATTCAGACTGGGTTGCAATTCAGTAGGCCCAATTCACCAAACATGTCTTCTGAAATCTCATTCACTCTGGCAACCAGGCCCAAACCACAGGCTGCTTTCCTGCTCAATATGTTGTTAATCACATGTACCCACATGGTGAATTTCCTTGTACTCGCAGCTGGCAAGAAATTTCCCCACACAATCGATGCGGCCAACAGGACTATGAACTTTTGTTGTAACTTTCGGAAGCTGAGGCTGACGGGGTAGTTTCATGAATGCTGCAAGGGACATAACAGTCATATATGCTCCTGTGTCAATCTTAAAGGCAACTTTGTCTCCCATTACAGAAAGAGTAACCTGCCAATCCTCATCTCAACCCGACCGTTCAACAACAGACCCAACAAAGGACACTTCTTGACCCTCCTGGTCACTATCCACCTGCATCTCTTTAATGTATTCAATTTTACACACCACTTCAAAATGGCCCATTCGGTTACTTTTTCTACATCTTTTGTCTTTAGCAGGGCATACGACACTCTGATAATGGGTAAGGTTACACCATGTGCAGCGAGCATGCTTCACCTATCCACTTCTGGGCCCATAGTCTACCGCTCACACTGTGCCTTTCACTAGCAGCTCTCCTGAACTGCTGCACTTCATCCACAATACTCTCAGACCTCAGATCAGCACTTTGCTTTTTCACCAGTTCACTCTGGGGGGCCATCCTAATAGCCCCATCTAATGTTATTTTAGCCTCCAACTGTAGCTTCAGTGAGATTTCAGCATCTGCAATTCCTATGACTAATCTGTCTCTGACTTACTCCTCTTTAAAAAACACCAAACAGAATTCAGCTAGTTCAACAGGCTGCGCACAAATGACTCCACGGATTCTCCCACACGCTGAGCATGTTTATGAAAACAAGCCCTCTCATGAATCACATTTCTTTTGGGCACAAAGTGGGCACTGAGTTTATTCATAACTATTTCAAAGTCAAATTCTTCCCCTTCTTGGAAAGTAAAGGCATTGAACACTGGCTCCACATCTTTCCCCATAGAGTATAAAAGAGAATTCACTTGTACTTCACCACTCTCCTTGTCCAGCTTGGAAGCAATCCTGAAGCGTTGAAACCACTAACGCCATGTGGGCCAAGCTGCAGGCTGAGAGAAATCAAAAGGCTCAGGTGGGGTAAACTTTGACATCGTTATTTATCAGGAAACAGAAGCACAGGCAAGTACTTCTGACACCATGTCATGAGATGCAGGACACAGCATAGAATGTACAACGCTATTTTATTTCACTTCATCCACAATACTCTCAGACCTCAGATCAGCACTTTGCTTTTTCACCAGTTCACTCTGGTGGGCCATCCTAATAGCCCCATCTAATGTTATTTCAGCCTCCAGCTGTAGCGTCAGTGAGATTTCAGCATCTTCAATGCCTATGACTATTCTGTCTCTGATTTGCTCCTCTTTAAAAAACACCAAACTTACAGAATTCAGCTAGTTCATACAGGCTGCGCACAAATGACTCCATGGATTCTCCCACACGCTGAGCATGTTTATGAAAACAAGCCCTCTCATGAATCACATTTCTTTTGGGCACAAAATGGGCACTGAGTTTATTCATAACTACCGGTATTTCAAAGTCAAATTCTTCCCCTTCTTGGAAAGAAAAGGCATTGAACACTGGCTCCACATCTTTCCCCATAGAGTATAAAAGAGAATTCACTTGTACTTCACCACTCTCCCTGTCCAGCTTGGAAGCAATCCTGAAGCATTGAAACCGCTGACGCCATGTGGGCCAAGCTGCAGGCTGAGAGAAATCAAAAGGCTCAGGTGGGGTAAACTTCAACATCGTCATTTATCAGGAAACAGAAGCACAGGCAAGTACTTCTGACACCATATCATGAGATGCAGGACACAGCATAGAAGGTACAACACTATTTTATTGCAGAGCATAGAGGTATACAGCTTACACAACACATCTTGGTAACTGCGACATAGACACTCACAGCTCTAAACCACGCCCCCATCCGGGGACGTCACTTCCCACTCTCATCACACCATCTTTTCAATGGGCCATCAAAACTGCTATTTTGCACTCTTATTACAAGTTGATGGGTAATCAAGAGCATTTCCAGATTTATTAACCACAGCTCCCCCCTCTGGTTAAATAATCATGTTTCTATGTTTTAAATATGTTTCAGCTGCATATGGTTAAGAATCATTATTAAGGTGCTTACATAGGTCTAGTGTACTAGAAATTAAACAAACATCACAGTCAATATGTCAATGAAGACCAACTGAGCTTATCAGGCCATTATTGCATTTTTAATCACAATTGTGTAGTTGTGCTCTTTTGGTTGACTAATTGGCTTTGCTATTTGGCTATGTAGAAACGGATCCCGAGTTTGATTGTTCACTTGCACATGGACAACTCTGTCTCAACAATATCATACATGCAAGCCATCTTGCCCACATGTGCATGGTGTGTGAAATCACTGATGCTGAGGTTTATGACATCTAGAGCATCTTTATTCAGCAAATTATTAGTTTATACCTTGTTATAAAGGATGACTCAATGCTCTTTGCCTGTCGTAATTGGGAAGTTTAAGAATGCCATTTTAAACACGTGACATCCTTTCATAGGATTCCCTCGCAAAGAGGACGGTTGATCTGATCTCAAGAGGGACTAATAGAATATGGGGGGCATACCTAATGTCTGGGGAACAATACACTGCACCCATATTGCTCTCTGGCCACAGTGGAACCAGAAAATAGCATATCACATCTGCCAACACTTTCATTCTATCAAAGTTCACTATGTGTGTAATGGTAACATGAACATTATGAATGGACTTGAGGAGTATCCTGGATCCACTCACAACTACCATATCCTCAGGCACTCATTTGTGTGGCCATAGTTAGGGGCCACAAAGTGGCATCACAGATGGATCAGTGTTCAGTACTAATGCACAGTATGCATACATACATTTACAATGGACAATACAGGATTTGAGATCCTTTTAAATGCACTCAGACATATATGTATACTAAATATGTGCCAACCAAGGTTTGTTTTGATCTTTATAATGTCTCTAATTTTGGTTGTCAAAGTTTTCAAATTATGTTCTTTGCTTTAAGTTTTTTAAATGTATGTAATAGTTTTTTTCTTCTCTAAAACCTTCCTTTTGATGTCGGAAATCCTTTTCCAACATTGCTCAATAGAGTTTTCATTCTGCACAATCATGTTGATAATATCTGTGATGTCACTCACCATGACATCCCTTTTTATGTGGGTTCTTCTAACTCCTTCACAAACCCATTAGGTAGATATATAGTTGCTCTAAGGTGGTCACAAGCAAGAGAAAAGTGTGATGTCACCATGGCAATATTTTTCAAGACTAATGGGATTTAAGGATGTGGTCCAATTTATATTTTTTTGTCATGCAATTGGCAAAATGTGCTATAAATTCTCATTAGCTGTTAATACAGATAATAATTGTATTTTGAATGAAAATTAACTTTGCACTGAATTATGGTTGACATGTGTTTTGTAAAAATTGCAATTTAGTTAAGAATTTTGGCACAGTTAAAATTGCAAATGAATTTTAGTATATTATGCATATGTCAAATACCTATAGACTGACCATGTACTTTATTAATGAAGACATCAAAAAACTCAATACAAATGTTGCTTATGGATTATAAAACCACAAAATAAAAACTACAGATGATTACCAGACACATCAATCATCAGGGGAACAATTATGCTTGATTAAATCGTGAACACTAGCATTATTGGGACTATCTAGAGATATACTTACATCCAATGATTCTAGCAGAGGCCTAGTCGATGTTAACTATAAGACCTAAGAGAGGAAGTATAGCATATTGCAGAACTGAATGTACACATCATTTTTGCCTTGGACTCCTAAGTGAACGCTTTTGTGTAACCTTATTTTCTTGTGTATAAATTCAAATATGACAGTGCTACAAATATTTAAATAAATGTTCTAGTTGATAATACATCTGAGTCTTTATTTGCTTATGTTTATAACAATTGTACATTTTTAATGACAACAACGTAAGGTACAGTGTAGGGTACATCCTTTATGTGTTTGCAGTTTGTTTAAAGCTACTGCAGTGTATATCTATTTTTTAACTAAATAAAAATATTTAGATATATATTGCTATTTGAATAAAATATCTATTGTAATTCATGACACTATGATAATGTTTAAATATTCAATTTAATAGTACTAAATGAAAGATTATAGTAGGATGTGTGCAATTATTCTAGTACATAAATCTATCCCAAGTAGTGGACTATGAATTTGTATAGGGTGACTTCTCTGTGCTATATAGCAAATTTAAGAGTAAAAACTACATTCAAGATTAGAATGTTGTGTGCGGACAATGTGAATATGTTTGGAACTAGGGATGAGCATTCTGATCCTTAATAAAGATCCGAATGTGGACATAAGCAGCAGATCAAGAATAAATCCAGCTATGAAGATAGCCCAAGGGCACAAGGCGTTTCTTACTTCTGCATTCGATCGTCATGAAGAATTCAAATGCACATCCCTATTTGGAACATTGTTCATGCGCTCAAAAGAAATCTCTATATATTTGTATGATATTTCCTCATTTTATTGATGTTAATTTTTAAATATTTGCCTCTGCAATGTACTCAAATTATTCTTAAGTATTGCACATGTAATTGCTTCCTAAACAGTTCGTTTTCAAACTACATAATGCCTCTGCCATGTTTAACATGTAATCATAATGCGCAGTAGCAGTCTCCAACATGACATTTGCTTAGTGTATTAGTTTCAGTAGCAATGTTCTGAGTTACCCATGTTTCAGGGAGTGCATATGGTAACATGCATTGCATTTCAGGGCAGCACACATATATCAGGACTGTAGATAACTATTCCTGTTCCCCTCTGCACACCCTGCTGCCTGTATAAGTTGTAAGTGCCGATAAAACCATGGCCAAGGTGTCAACCCTAGGTGAAAATCCAGCGATTATTGTAAACTGTGCTAAAGATTTAAATCCAATTAAAGTGACCATTGTCCTTTCGTTTAATGACCCTATAATTATGTTTTGTATATGCATATACATATAGTAGATTTGTTAATATACAGTTGTTCTAAGTGGTTTTACAAAACATTAATTTGTGTCACCATTTTAATAAATGAGTCCATTATATAGATATATAATTATAGATATATATTTAGCATTAACATTAACAGATACATATACTGTAATGCATGTGTGGGATTACTTTAGTGATCTTTACACTTGAGTGGGAGCTCTAAATAGTGTGCCACTTTTAATTTAGCCTTGTTTATTTTAAAGCTTACATATGGGGCATGTACATCAATAAAATTAGTATTTTAATTTGTAAGATTACATTTTTAAAACCATCAGTATATTTCATATAAATTAATTATTCTAAGACTGCAATTTATCTAACTGGGAACCGATCTGTCACACCTTTTCTATAGTCTGTAGTTCTGTAGTCCAAGTAAGGCTCAGGTTTCCAGGATTTAGGCAAGGTACAAAATCAGCCTGCAAAGGGATGGTCAGAATCCAGGCAAGAGTCTGGAGATTATTACATAAACAGGGAAATAACAGGATATAATGAGGAACATTGTTTACATTTAATAATTTCTCTCTGCGGGCCTCTGTCTGTCACTAATGTAGTATTTCATGAATGGCTCTGCCAGACTGCAATTCCATATATACATATTTGATATTGCCCTTGGTTAGTTCTTCCACTGTTTTCCCTAAGCATCTGAAAAAAATCAAACTAATGAAAATAAATAAAATAATGTTCCAACCTCCTATATCTCTGGACTTTTTATTATTATCAGTTATTTGTTGAGTGCCAACAAGTTTATATATACTTTTTATTATTATTATCAGTTATTTGTAGAGTGCCAACAAGTTTCCGCAGCCCCATTGCCCATCCGTAATGCAGCCCCATTGATATCTATAGGGAAAAAAACGTTAAGTTTAAACCTAACACCCTAACATAAACCCCTAGTGTAAACACCCTTAATCTGCCGCACCTGACATCACCAACACCTAAGTAAAGTTATTAACCCCATTCCGCCGCTCCCCGACATCGCCGCCACAATAATAAAGTTATTAACCCCTATTCCGCCACTCCCCGACATCGCCAACACTATAATAAAGATATTAACCCCTAAAACTCCGGCCTCCCACATTGCCGCAACTATATAAACCTATTAACCCCTAAACCTCTGGCCTCCCACATCTCCCCCCTAAATAAACCTATTAACCCCTAAACCTCCGGCCCCCACATCACCGCTACTAAATAAAAATATTAACCATTAAACTATTAACCCCTAAACCTAACAACCCCCTAACTTTAAATTAAAATTACAATATAACTATCTTAAAACAAATAAAAACGTATCTGTGAAATAAAAAAAAACTAAGTTTAAACTATAAATTAACCTAACATAACTATTCTAATAAAATTAAACAAACTACCAATTGAAAAATCTAAATTACAAATTTAAAAATATCTAACACTAGGGAAAAAAATAATAATCTAAAATTACAAAAAAATAATAAACACTAAATTGTGAAAAATAAAAAACACTTAACTAACGAAAAATAATAATCGAAATGATCAAAAATAAAAACATTTTTCACCTAATCTAATAGCCCTATAAAATAAAAAAGCCCCCCAAAATAAAAACACCCCCTAGCCTACAATAAACTACAAAAAGCCCTTAAAATGGCATTGCCCTAAGTTAAACAGCTCTTTTACCTGTAAGAAAATACAAAGTCCCCCCAACAGTAAAACCCACCACCAAAACAACCCCCTAAAATAAAAAACCTAATTATAAAAAAAACCTAAGCTACCAATTGCCCCTAAAGGGCATTTGTATGGCCATTGCCCTTAAAAGGGCATTTAGCTCTTTTTTCATTACCCTTAAAGGGCACTCAGCTCTTTTAAAAAAGCCCAAAGCCCTGATCTATAAAAAAACACCCCAAAAACCTAACTAACTAACCCCACTATATCTACTCATGGTTCCTGAAGTCCGGACATCCATCTCCATCCAAGCAGTGAGAAGTCTTCATCCAGGCAGTGATATCTACATCCATCCCGGGGGCATCTTCTAACTTCATCCCGGTGGTGCGGAGTGGAGCCACCGTACCCTGAAGTTGAAGGCAAGGTAGCCCTTTCAAAATGGTATACCTTGCATTCCTATTGGCTGATTTGATTCTTCAAATTCAAATCAGCCAATAGGATGAGAGCTTCTGAAATCCTATTGGCTGTTCAAAACAGCCAATAGAATTTCAGCTGCTGAAATCCTTTTGGCTTTTCAAATCAGCCAATAGGAATGCTTAGTTGTAAGCTTAGTTATTTTTTATTTTTCGTAAGTTAGCGTTTATTATTTTTTGTAATTTTAGATTTTTTAATTCTTTTCGTAGTGGTTTTTTTATACTTGGAATTTAGATTTTTTAATTGGTAGTTTGTTTAATTTTATTAGAATAGTTATGTTTGGTTAATTTATAGTTTAAACTTAGTTTATTTTTAATTCACAGGTAAGTTTCTATTTATTTTAAGATAGTTATATTTTAATTTTAATTTAAAGTTAGGGGGATGTTAAGTTTAGGGGTTAATAGTTTAATTTAGTGTTTTGCGATGTGGGGGCTGTCAGTTTAGGGGTTAATATGTTTATTTAGTAGTGACGATGTGGGGGGCCAGAGGTTTAGGGGTTAATAGGTTTATTTAGTGGCAGAGATGTAGGATGCCGGAGGTTTAGGGGTTAATAGGTTTATTTAGTGGCGGTGATTGGGAAGGCCAGAAGTTCAGGGGTTAATAACTTTTTTATAGTGTTGGCAATGTCGGGGGCAGTGGATTAGGGGTTATTAGGTTTATTTAATAGTCACTATGTGGGTTGGCGGTGGATTAGGGGTTTATAGGTAGTTTATGGGTGTTTGTGTACTTTGTAACATTTTAGTTATGACTTTTGTGAAACATTTTTGTTGTGCAAAACTCATAACAACTGCTCTCAGATGGCGGTATGGATTGTGTCGGTATAGAGTGTAACGTAAGCATTTTAGCGTCAGTGCACAACCTGTAATACCAGCGCTATGAAAATCCCCCACAAAAACATAATTTTTTTGAGTGCAGAATCGACGTTGCGTTACAGGCTAAAATGCTTGCGGTATAGCTATACCGACACTACTCGTAATATGCGTTCCTGGCCATTATTCTGGAATTGCCATTTTTCAGTGTTAAAAGCCGTAACACAAAACTCATAATCTAGCCGTTTATAAGACTTGCCTCAAGCTTCAGAGTTAAAAGTGATCCTTAAAAACATACCTTTTAAGGATGTATAAAACTTCACATGCAACACCCCTAAACTTAGAAAATATATGCACATTTCTTTGTGATGGTTTCCTCAAAGGTTTAGGCACCAGTGATCTGAAGGAACAAGTGCCAGCTTTCCTTTTGTATCCAGATTTGTAGATTCTAATGAGTACAAGCTCCATTTAATAAAACATTTGTTGGTAAAAAAAGTCAAAACTCTAATATGACCATCATATCCTATCTTGAGTATTATAATTAATTCCCTCATCTTTGTAGTGCACTGTTCTTGATATCCCATATGTGATAGCTGGTATTATTTTTTAGTATTATTTTTAATGTCAATTGTGATCAGCGATCTAATAAATTATATCTTCAATGGTTCATGTGAATCTATTCTCATGCAATATACTATCAACAAAGGGCTCCATGTACTAAGCAGTCAGCGAGCTACCCGCAACAAATCTCGCGCCCAAACTCGCAAACTGATATGTACAAAGCCGTCAATTATGTAAAAACTCGCATCTTTAAAATTGCGAGCGTACTTATCCGCCATACCTCGCTACCTCTCCATTTTTTACTGTAATTAGACACATTTGACCACCAACTCGCCAAAAACGAATGTACTAAAAAATCTATTTGTCCGCTCGCGTCAATTTCCGCTCCCACCTCGTTATTTTTGCCTCGCCACCTTTTAGGTGGCGGGCAAGGTACAAAACAATAGGAAAGTCACTCTAGACGCCAGTCTAGACATATATAAAAGGCAGCAATATCAGCATTGTACTTACATTGTTCATTTCAGCAGCTATGGAGAGAATTCTGTTTTTGTTTATTCTCCATTTGATGCAAATCCGGGCTAGAAGACAGAATACTGGAAATGTAGCTAATCGATTGGTTAGAAGAAGGAGAGTTCGTGTCCCCCGTGTATTCCTTCCACGGGTTGGTTTGCACGGCCTTTCTGACCGAGAGATCATACAAAGATTCCGGCTTGATCGTGAATCGATATTACACCTGTATCGAGAGATTGAAGATCATTTGGAGCCGATGACTGCTCGTTCACAAGCTATTCCGGGACTTCTCAAACTATTAGCGGCATTGCATTTTTTTGCAACAGGCTCCTTTCAGGCAGTTTCTAGTGTCATTATTGGAATGAGTCAATCTGCTTTTTCACGCCACTTATCCAAAGTAATAGGGGCTATGATGGTTATTTTTCATCGATATGTTTGTTTGCCATCTACCCCTGAAGAATGGCAATCTATCAAGTCAAATTTCTATAGGATGGCTGGGATGCCCAATGTCCTAGGTGCCATAGACTGTACCCATGTTGCTGTAAGACCACTTCAAGCTCGTGAGGAGATCTATAGGAATCGAAAGCATTTCCATTCCTTGAATGTCCAGATGGTCTGTGACCCCCACATGAGGATTATCAGTGTCCGTTCTAACTTTCCTGGATCCTGTCATGATTCTTACATTTTAAGGCAGACTGGGTTATACCGGAAGTTCGAGGAGGGAAATATGCCTGACGGATGGCTTCTAGGTAAGCATAACTGGCGTCTAATATGTCTCTCATTTCAATGTACCAAAATTGCGCCCAATTTGTCGACTGTAATCTGTATAGTTTAATTGTATTGTATAGTTCTGAATCTTTATAATTATTCTTATATTAATATTTATATTTATTATATCTTCTATTAGGAGATGGAGGGTACTCATGTACAGAATGGCTGTTGACTCCCTATAACAACCCACAGACCAGAAGTCAAGTACGTTTCAATGAAGCTCACCGATCTACCAGGGGGATTATTGAGAGGACTTTCGGTCTTTTGAAAATGCGGTTTCGATGTCTTGATCGTTCTGGTGGTGCTATGCAGTATGCACCAGAGAAAGTTGCCAAAATTATATTGGTTTGCTGCATACTGCACAATATTGCAATTAAAAGAGGCTGTCCATTAGAAGATGAAGATCCAATAGATACTGATGATTTACCAGAAGAAATATGTGTCGAACAAGCTAATAGGCGTGGAAATGCAACAAGGGACATGGTTTCAGAACAATATTTTGTGTTTGAGGATTAAAGTTTCAGTTGATCAATAAAAAACTTTCTTTATTAACTTGTCTCCATTTTTTTTTAAGAGTTAAGGTTATTAAAAATCACTCATGATAAACAGTTAAATACATAACAGTTGTTGCTCTTCAATTATCAAAGGTTTCAAATAAATAAAGTTTATGATCAAAGTTATTACAGACAATATATTATAGGTAATACATTGTCTTTGTGACATCACACTAGTGTCTACAGCTGCTCTCACTCTTTTACATATGTGATTATTGTAATGTAATCCCTCCATAGCTGATGCTAATTCATTGTATTGTGTCATTGAATTGTAGCTGTAACAAGCGACAGTATATTCAACAGTGCTTTATGTTATCAGATTGGATTTTTGAGTTAAAAAAGACTTGCTAATTTTATTTGTTTTATTCTAACCTCTATTTTTAACAGCTACTAGGTTTTCCCATATTCAAATAAATACCTTAAGGGATTACTCTTAGCACTTATTTTCTTAACCTTTATGATATATTTTTGCATTCAAGATTTGTTAAAAGAATAGTGGCATATAGAAAATAATGGCAAAATAAATTATTTTATTACAAAATTATAATCTTTAAACATTATATATTAACAATTGCAAACCAAAGTAACTTGTTAAACATATAAACACATATGAAAAAAAAGGAAATGTTTAGAAACCAAATAACAATTGTAAACCAAAATAAATTCTAATACATATAAACACATATGAAACAAAGAAAATGTTTATAAACAAAATAACAATTGTAAACCAAACAACATTTTAATACATATAAACACATCTTTAAATAATTAAATGTTTATAAACAAAATAAAAATTGTAAACCAAACAACATTTTAATACATATAAACACATCTTTAAATAATTAAATGTTTATAAACAAAATAAAAATTGTAAACCAAATTAAATTTTAATACATAAAAACACATCTGAAACAAATAAAAAAATGTTTAGAAACAATAACTATTGTAAACCAAAGTATAAATGTTAATACATATCAACACATCTGAAACAAAGAAAATGTATATGAAACAAATATCATTTGTAATAACTATAAACATCGATATTTACAAACCTTCATAAAATACATTAATCTACATATACATTATATTTTTCTCTATTTTTCGGGGATACATATCTGGATCAATGCGCTAATGATTGACATAACGATTAATCACGTCATCGTCAAACATGTCGCGTCCTGAACCTTTTGGTGCTGGAGAATTGGTGATATTAGTTTATGCCATGGATAAATATTTCCCTAAACGGATTGGTGGTGTGAGGGGAGTGAGACAGGAATGCCGAGACAAAATTATATACGAGATGCTGAGAAGAATGCATCGTATTTCAAAAATTAAAAGAACAAGACGACAGTGTCTTAGAAAATATAGTGATTTGAAGAGAAGAGAACCGAAGTACTATAAATCGATTCGAAGATTGATAAGGACATGTAAGTTTCAAAATTATATATGAAATAATTTTTAATAATATAAAAAAAGGGTTTATTTTTGAACTGCGTCATCATTGACGAATCCAGTAAAATAATATTTCCTGACTGTTACTTTGACTATATTAGTATATACAATTGCAAAAAGTTACAAAAGTTAGCATGCAGAACTGAGTTAGTAGATTAAAATTTAACTATATAACTATATACACTTAAAAGGTTAGAAAACTTAGCATACAAAAATGAGTTAGTAGAGTAAAATATAACTATATTAGTATATAACATTGAAACATGCAGAACTGAGTTAGTAGAATAAAATATAAATATATTACTATATAACATTGAAACATGTTAGAAAAGTAAGCATGCAGCATAATTATTTCAATTTTTTTTATTAAATTTTTTTATTATATATATGTTTATAGATATGAGAAGTAGGAGAATGAAGTGTGCACACCCACCACGCTACTTAAGGTCAATGTTGGTGCAAACACCCAGAAGTGAAGCTCTTTCTCCACCTTTGCCAATAACACTATTGGATATTGAATTATCTCCAAATCCATATGCAATTTGTCATAAAGAGACACAGACAGGTAATGACTTATTATTTAAATTTTAAATCATATATTTTAGGTTTTGGCTTAAAAAGTTTTATCATGCAATATTAATCAAGTTGCTAATTTACTTCTATTATCATTTTTTTCCTCATTTACTTTCTATTTTTATTTGAAAAAGAGGGCATCTAAGCTAAGGAGCCAGCCAATTTTTGGTTGAGCACCATGGACAGCACTCTTTGATTGGTTCTGTCCAATTATCAAGTACAACACAGTTGGTTCACCAAAAATGGGCTGGCATCTAAACTTAGATTCTTGCTTTTCAAATAAAGATACAAAAAGAATGAAGTAAAATATAAAGTTTATTTAAATTGCATGCACTATCTGAATCATGAAACTTAGAAATTGGTTTCTATGTCACTTGTAATGATTATTATTATTATTGTTTTAAATAATATATACAAGGTTTTTGATTTAATAGTTTTCTATCTTTGTAATTTCGTTCATAGATATTACCATGGAAGAAATGGAAACTAGTATGGAAATGGAAGAATTTCAAAATCCTGATAGTGTGACAATATTTGAAGCATTAACTTCAGATGATACTCAACCAAGGATAGAAGTTTTACCAACAATGATGGTAGATAAAGGTATGTTTCATACTCAGTAATCTTAAATTTAAGAAAATACAAGTTTTAACTAATAAATATATTGTATATTTCAAATAGGAGTTGGCTCAGATGAAAGCTTTAAAGGAGTGGACATAAGTGTAGAAGCTAATATAGTAGATAACGTAGATAACAGCACATCAGGAGGTAATATTTGTGATGAAAAACCCTATCATACATTGAATATGTATATGACAATTGAATTAAATTTTGCTTTTCATTTATTTTTCTACAGATTTATCTTCAACATCAACTATTGAGACTGCAGACAAAAGTACTCAGAGTTGTCTAGAAGATCATGTCAAACAAAAAATTTCTAAAATTTGGGCAACTTTGGCAATGTTAATGGAGCAAGTAGATTTTTTATACCGTAAATATGTAATTTGATTTCATTTTTTGTTTTGTCATGATTAATAACTGAGAAAAAGTTTTGTGTTGAAGAATCAAAAGTGAGTTTGAATTTATGTAAATAAACTTTTTTTTTGGCCATAAAAAAATTTGTCTTTATTAAATAATAACATTTTAAACTTAAAGGGACACTGTATCCAAATTTTATCTTTTGTGATTCAGATAGAGCATGCAATTTTAAGCAACTTTCAAATGTACTCCTATGATCAAATTTGCATGCTCTATCTGAATCACAAAAGAAAAAATTTGAGTAGTGTCCCTTAAAAATACACAAACAATAACTTTAAACACAATATACAGAGTAATAAAATTAACAGTGACTAACATTTTAAACTTAAAGGGACACTGTATCCAAATTTTATCTTTTGTGATTCAGATAGAGCATGCAATTTTAAGCAACTTTCAAATGTACTCCTATGATCAAATTTGCATGCTCTATCTGAATCACAAAAGAAAAAATTTGAGTACAGTGTCCCTTAAAAATACACAAACAATAACTTTAAACACAATATACAGAGTAATAAAATTAACAGTGACTAACATTTTAAACTTAAAGGGACACTGTATCCAAATTTTATCTTTTGTGATTCAGATAGAGCATGCAATTTTAAGCAACTTTCAAATGTACTCCTATGATCAAATTTGCATGCTCTATCTGAATCACAAAAGAAAAAATTTGAGTACAGTGTCCCTTAAAAATACACAAACAATAACTTTAAACACAATATACAGAGTAATAAAATTAACAGTGACTAACATTTTAAACTTAAAGGGACACTGTATCCAAATTTTATCTTTTGTGATTCAGATAGAGCATGCAATTTTAAGCAACTTTCAAATGTACTCCTATGATCAAATTTGCATGCTCTATCTGAATCACAAAAGAAAAAATTTGAGTACAGTGTCCCTTAAAAATACACAAACAATAACTTTAAACACAATATACAGAGTAATAAAATTAACAGTGACTAACATTTTAAACTTAAAGGGACACTGTATCCAAATTTTATCTTTTGTGATTCAGATAGAGCATGCAATTTTAAGCAACTTTCAAATGTACTCCTATGATCAAATTTGCATGCTCTATCTGAATCACAAAAGAAAAAATTTGAGTACAGTGTCCCTTAAAAATACACAAACAATAACTTTAAACACAATATACAGAGTAATAAAATTAACAGTGACTAACATTTTAAACTTAAAGGGACACTGTATCCAAATTTTATCTTTTGTGATTCAGATAGAGCATGCAATTTTAAGCAACTTTCAAATGTACTCCTATGATCAAATTTGCATGCTCTATCTGAATCACAAAAGAAAAAATTTGAGTACAGTGTCCCTTAAAAATACACAAACAATAACTTTGTACACAATATACAGAGTAAAAAAATTAACAGTGACTAGATAATAAAAAATGTTCACTCCAGACGTTGCCTCTTTGGGTCTGTTGTCGCCTCCCTTTCACTGACAATAGCCAACAGAGATTGTAATGTCCTTTCGCTGATGCTCAAAGCTCTGTTAATTTGATGGTTTTTCTCTTCATCCATCTGCCTCTGCCACTGGAACATCTCTCTTTGCAGCTGTAATTTCTGCATCTCTATCTCATTCCTTTGCCTTTCGATTTCCACATTTTTTTCTGACAGAGCAGCCCAGCGTTCAATATTAGTGTTAATAATATTCTGCATTTCTCTGTGGTCCTCTCTGTATTGCCTTGCCAGTGTCAACATTTCCCTCAATGCAACATCGCCAAATTGTCCTTCTGCCGGTGTATTGTCAATATTTACACCACCTGTTTGCAGTTCAATTGGTGGTGCCTGTGTTTCAACAGGTTCCTCAATGTTTTCTGGTGTGTGAATTTCATCCGGTTGCGCATCTCCCAAATCTTCAAGAATATCCGGAGTCTCACTTCCATCATGCCCTCCTGGTGGTTCATCTTGAATGGGATTTTCCACTATCGGCATGAGATTGATAGTGATCTCCCTTGATGAGTTTTCTTCTTCTAGATCAAGACATAACAAATTGTTAGTAAATAAAAATAAAATGTTATAAAAACACTTGCAGAAATAGAATAGGAGAGAGCAGATACAACCGTCATACAACAATTTAAGTTACATTATATATATATATATACATATATGATACATACCATCAAATAATGGAGATGAATGTCCAGTCAATCTCTGGAAAAGACGTCCCAAATCACCTATAAAAAAATAAATAACATAAAAATAAATAAATAAAATGCTTTTTTGTCAATGTAACGATATATTCGAAATTATTAATGGAAATGTATTTTGCAATTAACTGGACACTGAAGCAAAAATAATCTTTTTGAGAATAAGATATATTGCATGGAATTTCTATCAGCTTTCTTATGTAATACTATGATCAATTCTCAAAAAGAAAATAATGATAAATTTTAAAAAAATTAGAAAGTTGATTAAAATAGCATGCATGCTCTACAAGAATCCTCATTTAAAAAAATATGTACAAGATCTCGAAATAGAATATGTCAATAATGACATTTGACATTTAAAAAAAAAAATTACAAAAAAAAAATTGAGAGATAAAAGAGATAAAACACACAACATTGAAATTATTCATTTGTAAAGTACTTACCAGTTGCTCTACCAACACCAGTTTGTGGAGTGCTGGTCCTTAGATCCGGAAGTGTGTCCGCCGAGGAAGTTGTGTGTGTAACATTAGATGATGAGCGTATAAATTGTCCATGTGTAAAACTGTCCGAAGGTCTTGAAACAGCTGCACCGGGTGGTCTCGAAACCGCAGAAGAAGAAGTAGAACAAGTGGGCACCTCGTTACTCCTCACAGGCTCTGCTGTTGTTGGCATTGCTTAAAAAAAAAAAAAATTAAAAAAAAATTAGGTTTATTTTTATTTATATTTGAAACTGAAAGTTAAAACTGTTAATAATAATAATTACAGCAGTGAATGCAGGCTCAATCATTAAAGGGACATGCCAACCACCTTTTTTATGATTTGGAAAGAGAATGCAGTTATAAACATCTTTATAATTTACTTATATTATCTAATTTGTTTTATTCTATAGATATTCTTTGTTGAAAAGCATTTGATTGATGCACAAAGAAGCCTCGTGTGATTGGCTCAACATGTGTATTTATTTTTCTTCAACTAAGAATATCTAGAAAATTGAAGTAATATGTTGTTTAAATTTCAATTCTCTATCCGAATCATTAATAAAAGATTTTGGGTTTAGTGGCCCTTAAAATAAAAATAATTACCTTTACAAATTGCATAAGAAAATGCATTTTTAAAAATATTTAAATGTATTATGTTTTTGCATTCATTGGATTTTTATACTTTGAGGAAAAGCAAATCTATACAGGCACAGTAAATGATCATTGGTTGATGCACATAGATGGTTCATGTGACTGCGTCAACTATGTGCATAGCTATATCTGAAAAATGTATGTTTATAAAGCGGAGAACAATTTTGAAAGATGCTAACAATAATATTCTATAGTGAAATAACGCAACATGGAAGTCAATAGATCAGAAATTTAAGAAGGCATGTGATCTGGGGTTAGTCTCATGATTAATGTTGGACATACAATATTATTTTAATAGTTTCAAATTACATTATTTCTATTGTCATTATCTCTTTAAGGTTTCTATGCAATACTGGTTTGAAAATAAACACATGGGTGTTATCTTTAGGGATCACTATATTAATAATCAACAAATCTTTAGTTCCGTTAGACCATTAAAAAAAAGGCAGTATAACAATACTATTATTGTACAATCCCTTATACATATATGAGACATAAATGATTACAGTATTTGGGGCCTAAATGGCTTGTACAATCCCTTATACATATATGTGAGATAAATTATTACAGTATTTCGGGCCTAAATGGCTTGTACAATCCCTTATACATATATGCGAGATAAATTATTACAGTATTTCGGGCCTAAATGGCTTGTACAATCCCTTATACATATATGCGACATAAATGATTACAGTATTTCGGGCCTAAATGGCTTGTACAATCCCTTATACATATATGCGACATAAATGATTACAGTATTCAGGGCCTAGATGGCATATAGGATACTGAAGCGTAAGAAGTCAGATAATGTTATTTTAAAGAAATATATATTGGAGACAATAACCTATCATAACTTTAAAAAGAACATTTACGTCAACTATGTTGTACATTTACCTCTTAAATCACTGTCACAATCATCCGTTATGCCAGTGATGATCTCCGGTCCCAGACGCTGAACAAGCTTCTGCTCATAGTCATTGAGGTCTGCCACATATGCTGGTCCACCTCCGGTAGCACGTGCCGAATTTTTCTCTCTGGCCAATTTAGCTTTGGCGAAGCGTTTAATGTCGTTGTAACGCTTCTTCAGCTGATCGACATCCTTTTTTCCTGGACCCTGGGCACTAACAGCGTCGCTGATCCTTTGCCAGATCTGCTTCCTTCTAGAAAAATTTGTCTGTTTGACACGACATCCAAACAAATAATCATAAGAGTCAATAATCATATCAATCAAAACGACGTTTTGCTGATGAGAAAAGTGAGGATTCTTGGATTTTGAAGCGGTTTCAGATCCAGATGAAGCCATATCGAAATAGTAAATAAAGATCTCAAAAACGAGCGCTCTGTAATTACTCTCCAAAAATTTTGGAACAATAATAAAGTTGTTTAGAAAACTTGTCCATTTATAGGAGCAAAATTCTATTCCCGCGTCTACTATGACGTTCATGACACCTTACATGTCACGTGTTAACAATTGGCCAGACAATTGAACTGAAAGTTAAGTACATCAGCTTATTCGCGGCGAGCGAGGCGTCAAATTTATCAATATTCCGCCACTGCTCGCGGCGGGCTAGAGGTGTCTATTTGTTGTGGGATTATTAGTACATAGCTACAGCGGACACCATTTCGCCCGCGGCGAGTAACGGCGAGTTTAGCCGCGTCTAAAATGACGGATGAATTGACGGCTTAGTACATGGAGCCCAAAGTGTATGAAATGGCAAGTTTTTTTTATTATTTTTCTTTGTTTTCTTGAAGTGGACACAAATACTCTGCAGTTTCTGGTTTTGTATATTTGATGTAAATGATTTTTGTGAAATATTTTTAACAATAGCAACTGCATAGTTAGCTTATTAATTGAGCCTTTTAAACTACTGAACATTCAAGCTACATTGCATAATATAAAGTCATATTCACCTTGTGTAAAAAGAAGGGCAGAAAGGAATCAAATTATTACAATTAACACCAGACTGACCCCATCAATCCAGATGAGAGTTAGTAGAATGAACCATCAGTGAAAGTATAATTAAGAAATCAAATATAACAACCCAAACAGAATAACAATGTAATAATATGAAGACCAAGTGAAAACTAAAATGCAGACAACTATTTCTGAATAAATAATTTTCAATAAATTATCCAATAAAATTTTTAATATTAGTAAATGTTTATATATTTTATAAACCTTAATTTAAATTGATCAATAAATTAATATCTATGTTAGCAACACATTTTTAACAATTTCTTGCACATACAAGTTGTTATTAATTTAATTTACCGATTAACTATCAATGTAAATCATTTTTTAAATTTTGGAATAAAATTGTCAGGGAACCAGGAATCAGACAGAGGTGTGAATTGCTAAATTGATCACACCTTTATTAAAAAATACAAAAAATAATAAAGAGTTTAAAAGCCAAAAGACAAGCCAGGAGTCAAAGCCAGTGCTGGTAGTCAGACGAGATGGGTCAGGAGCCAAAGCGAGTAGGCAGACGAGCCTGGGCCAGGAACACAAAGAGCAGCAGAGTCAGGATCAAGCCAGGGATCAGGAACCAGAAAGGACGTCAAACTAGTCAGGTTATACACAGAATCAGGAACACTTGAACTCACAGAGTAGTCAGAGACAACACATGGGCAAAGGCAGACAAAACTGAGGCACTTTAAATAGTAAGTGATGACATCATAATTCTGGGACTGCAACCTGTCTCTCCCTGATGATGTTCTCCAGTTTGGCCATAAGAGGGAACCTAGTTGTAGTGAGCAGTGTTACACCTTCTAGTGCAGGGGAGGAGAGAGACAGGTAAGTAAAATGGCAGCCAAGATAAAAAGCAGCAACAAACAAATGAATCAGAGTGAAACCCTGACAAAAATACTATTTAAAAATAAGGAAATAAAAAAGGTACAAACAAAAACTGGGAGAAAGGCAGGCAAGAAACAATTTCTGAAGCATCCACACCTCACAAATGCACTGGTGGATTTATTAAGAATATATTAGAAATATGTGAATATCAAAACAACTTCAAGTAACAAATGTAAGTAGCAAGAGTATTCACTGTAAGTTTGTCCTGTACGCTAATAGTTGCGTTGTGTTAGTGAAGCTTCTTAGCCTTAAGGTACAGTTAGGATGGCGGTCTTAGAGCAACTAATTAATAGTATGGTAATCAGTCCTGTTTATCAAACAGCAGATACACTGTTTAACACAAAGTTCATAGGTGGGTCGGTATGTAGCGGACACAAGCTCATGTGCTGGCTGTAACAAACAAATCCCAAAATTTGGGCTCGGCGGCCCTCCCGGATAAATGCAGTTATCAAGAGCTGTGCATCATACAGAGATATATTGCCACGGCGGGCCCTCGCTACATACCTGTTCCCATACTTCAGTTCCGTGTCAGGATCCTTCTCTAGGTAGCGTGTACGGGTGTTTGCCGGAGACTCGCAGGGAAACCAGGTTCCGCTCCTTGACCCTTCCACTTGCTTACGCTCCTGAGCCCCAGATTCCTCTGTTCGATCCAACTTGCGGTACGTCAGTGACGTCACGGACAGGTGTGTGCTTGCCAGCCAATCCTATTGCGACTTCGATAGACCTGATTCGGCGTGGTGCAAATGGCAAGTAGATAATTTTCAAAGAACAAGAGAGCACCAACGCCGTTAAGTAAAACAAAATTCTTTATTTCAAAAGGTTAAAAAATGTTACAGGACAGCAGTACCCTGTAATTAGTTAGATCAAGTGTAGAAAAATTGGCTTACGCGTTTCAGCATATAGCCGTAGTCATAGCCTGTCATTTTGTAATACACTTCGGTTTAAAAAGTACTGCCTAAAATATTATTGGTTATCCAAACTCCACCTCTAACTATTTAGCCAATGCCAGGTTGGGATTTTGTTGTTAGTGTTCAGCACAGTCATTGATTGCGAAAACATATGTACACAATAAACCCTATTAACAGGGCATATGTGCTGACAAATAACAAAACAAAACTCAATATGAAAGATACATTGTGGATATAAGTGAATGATGTATTCTAAATAAACTGTGTGTCCTATTACCCTCCGTTAAGCTATGTTGCTATTATAGTGGGTAAGTATTAAAAGAAACAAGGCTGCAATGGGATCTCTGGACTTTAGAAAAGTACATTCAAATGAAAATGATACCCAGAGGACTGAGAGTCTATAAATTTCCTACTTTCGAAGTGGATGTGAATGACACTGACTTTGTAGACACTTGGAATGAAATCCTCTCAGAATGTGCATCCAGATTAATGTTGTTGCTTGTCAATTACAAGAAAAATCAGTTATTGCATGTTAGAAAAGAAATTGATATTTTACAGTTAGAAATGAACAAAAGAATGGAAGATGTGAATTTTCTCAAATATGATGATTTACTTAGGCAGACACTAGCCACTAATAAGCGAGCAGTAATGGAAAACAAACATTCCAAGTATCTTAGGGATAAGGAAGACTATGACACAAAAACTGTTTATATTTGGAATAAAAAACAAAGGGCCAGTTTCAGACAGAGATCCAATTATTCTAGTAAGGGTAGAAACAACAACAAAAACAAGAATAAAAACAAAAATACACAATCTAATAAATTAGGAAAGACAGTGTCATTTTCAGACAGCGAACCTGATTATTCCTCTGAAGATAGATCCTCTGGTAGTGAGGGACAACATGACTCCATTGTAGGAATACTTAAAAATGTTAACACTGTGCAAGTTTCAGAACCATTAGTAGTTAGACCAAAAGAACAACGACAAAATCCTAACAAGAATAGTAACAAAAAACAGAGTCCTACAGCTACTAATATGCAAGGGTCACACTCTTCTGATATAGAACAGGTTTTTCCCAGGGATCCAGCACTATCAGCAGTTCCAGGGCCACAACACAAGTCAAAGGACAGGTATCAATTGAGAGGACAGAAGGCCACCAGCAAATACAAATAGGGAATGTAATTAACCTTTCTAAGAAAATATTGAGTAAAGAACAAATAAAAGTATTGAGTCTGGGTTTAACTTTTGCCCCCACTGAGGAGTTTGATATATTTCAAACAATGATAGATGTAAATAGATTAGTGAGAAACATCACTTTAAAAAAACATTTCTCTGGACAGGATAATACCTGCCAAGACATTCCTGTTACAAACATCAATATTAGTGATAGTTCAAATAGACTTAGTTTCTTAGAAACATGTGATGTAACAACTCTAGATGAACTAAGAATGGAGACAACTAATGATGAAGGTAACATCACAAGGGGAATACATATGAAATCTAAATCTAAATTTTATCCCATTCAATCAAGGGGGGACATAATTGAAACCTTTCATTCGAGAATAGAGAGAGATCTCATTAATTTGAAAACCAATAACAGTGCACCCAAACACAATATCTCTCTTAAAGAGAGAATGGCTATAAAGACACTGCAACAAGATGATAATATAATCATCAAAAATGCAGATAAGGGCGGCACAGTAGTGGTAATGGATAAATCTATGTATATAGATGAGGCAATGAGACAATTGAACAACAGGGCCAATTATTCTGTTCTACGAAAGGATCCCACTAAACAATTTGCAGAGGAACTTGGTCACCTATTGGACGATGGTGTAGAGCTGGGGTGTATTGATAATGAGACAGCATTATGTCTGTATGTAGAACATCCTAAAATACCCCAGTTCCACCACCTTCCAAAGGTGCACAAATCTTTGGACAACGTCCAGGGACGCCCAATAGTAAGTGGAATTGGGTCAATCTTTGAAAATCTCTCAAAGTGGTTAGATTCTATCTTAAATCCACTAGTAAAGACTCTACCCTCTTACATCAGGGATACCAAATCTGTATTGAATATAATGAAAAACACAAAATGGAGTAAGAACTATTGTTGGGTCACTGTGGATGCAGTGGCGTTATACTCCTCGATACCCCATGACGATGGTATAAGAGCAATAGAATTTTTCTTGAAATACTACACAGAATTCTCATTGGATTTTCAGAAATATATCATCAGAGTTACACGGTTTTTACTTTCCCATAACTTTTTCCAATTCCAGGATATTTTCTATCTCCAGAGATGTGGAACTGCTATGGGGGCAAAATTTGCCCCCTCATATGCCAACCTATTTTTAGGTTGGTGGGAGCAGGTCCACATCTTTGGAGATGGAAATGAATACAAAAAAGACATCCTCTTGTATGTAAGATACATTGATGACCTCCTCTTTATATGGAAAGGGGAGGCAGGGGATGTGGTAAAATTTGTCAATAGACTGAATGAGAATCAAATAGGTTTAAAATTCACTTTTGAAACTGGTCTTGATGAAATTAACTATCTAGATGTGACTCTTAAAGGCATTCATGACAAACAGGTTGTTACTAAGATCTATAGAAAAGCAATAACAGGCAACTCATTGCTTCATGGTAAGAGTTGTCACCCGAAGCATACAGCTCATGCGGTAGCTAAAGGTGAATTCATTCGCCTGAAGAGAAATTGTACTCTTGAAAGTGATTTCTCACAGGAAGCAATTGCTTTGGAAAACAGACTCAAAGAGAGGGGGTATTCCAATATGGTAATCAGGAAAGCGAGAAAAGAAGTAGACAAAATAAATAGGTCATCCCTACTAACTGAAAAAGGCACAGGCAAAGAAATGTTTAAGGGGGTCAACTTTACCACCAATTATAGCAATCAATATCCTGAGATTGTAAATATAATTAAGAAACACTTTCATATTTTGGAAGCTGATGAAAAACTGGTGGAAGTTGTCAAAACAGGTATTAGATGCAGCTCCAAAAAATGTCCAACATTGGGATCACTGCTGTCCCCAACAATGCTGAAAACTGAGACTGTCAGATCTTCTTCATGGTTAATCAATAATGGTATGTACCCCTGTGGGCATAATAAATGTAAACCATGTGAACATTTGACTAGAACAAAAACTTTCTCCTCCAATGTGACAGGAGAAACTTTTAAGATAAAGTCATGTATGAACTGTATGTCTACAGAGGTTGTATATCTATTATATTGCATAGAATGTGGAATGCAATATATAGGTCTCACCTCTAGAGACATAAAATCCCGAATAAGGGAACATCTATCAACCATCACAAGAGGAAAGTCTAGCACTCCATTGGTATGTCACTTTAAAAACAGACACAAGGGATCTATACACACCTTGCGATGGTGTGCGATAGAAAAAGTAAAACTTCCCAAAAGAGGAGGTAATATTGAGAAATTGTTGGCTAAAAGAGAAGCATTTTGGATGTTCAGACTCAGAACACGATATCCAGAGGGTCTGAACTCCAAATACGACTTGATAAATTACTGGGAATAAATTTGGTAACTGTGCCAATTATTATTTTTATAGTCTGAACAAGAAAGAAGACAGTATTCCATTCCTTTGAGGTCCTTGTTATTTATTTATATTCATATAATAATTTCTCTCTAGTCAAAACAGTGATAACATAGAATCACCCCTTTCCCATTATACTCAGACATTTTTTGAGAATTACAACATCCTATCTATTCTATATCTTTCTTACAACAATTTCCCACAAATATTAAAACAAAGAAATCTAACAGTTAACTATGTTACACTGTACCTATCCTTACTAACCGAGTATTTTGTATATTGTATCAAGCAACCAACTACTATATATAATGGTTGCTATACTTTAATAAGGATTGAGAGTAACTAGGGAATATGTTACAAGAGAGTAATACTAACTTACCCACTATAATAGCAACATAGCTTAACGGAGGGTAATAGGACACACAGTTTATTTAGAATACATCATTCACTTATATCCACAATGTATCTTTCATATTGAGTTTTGTTTTGTTATTTGTCAGCACATATGCCCTGTTAATAGGGTTTATTGTGTACATATGTTTTCGCAATCAATGACTGTGCTGAACACTAACAACAAAATCCCAACCTGGCATTGGCTAAATAGTTAGAGGTGGAGTTTGGATAACCAATAATATTTTAGGCAGTACTTTTTAAACCGAAGTGTATTACAAAATGACAGGCTATGACTACGGCTATATGCTGAAACGCGTAAGCCAATTTTTCTACACTTGATCTAACTAATTACAGGGTACTGCTGTCCTGTAACATTTTTTAACCTTTTGAAATAAAGAATTTTGTTTTACTTAACGGCGTTGGTGCTCTCTTGTTCTTTGAAAAATATCAAAACAACAACATGAATTATATGAGTTGCCAAAGAAAATCTATTCTATAGATTGTATTTAGCTAACTCGAGTTACCAGGGCTCACTAACAGGCCATATTTTTTATCATATCTAAACTAGAAAACAGGTGAAATAATTAGCTGATCGATCTGTAACAATGACTTCTAACATCAACGGATAAGCATATGATGTATTGCAGATATCCTAACAATCTGGCCTTCTAGTATGCCCTAAATACTAGGCTTAAAAAAGCACTGCTTTAGAGGGCAAAACTGCTTAATTGATTAAACTGAAACCATGTAGCATACCTCAAACTCTTGCAAGAAGGAGTGATCCACATACACGTTTGATTACACAACCATATATTATATGAGAATCAAGATTCCATGGAAGTATTACTAACTTATACATAGATATTCTACTCTTTGACAGGCTTAAGGCAATTGTTGTTGTGGAAGCCAGTGTTTTGTGTGTGTGTGTGTGTTTCTGTGTGTTTAAGTCTTACTCTTTTTTTCCATTCATGATCACACAGAGTAGTCTATGCCATCCAATTAACCAATTCAGGGTTTGACTACAAGTGGTGCTCTAACATTAGCGTGGGTGCAGTATTGCAATATTGCAACTGTGCTAACTTGTGCATCTATTACAAGTTGGGTAACCCTCACATGAACGGTTAGGACTAAAAATAAATGTGCACCAAACACAACATAATTACATTAAAATATAATTATGCACTTGTATATACACTATATAACAAAAAAATTCATATAAATATAAATACAATTTTTTTAAAGGGTTAAAAAGTATATGGTATATGACAATGTGTTTGAATGGAAAGTTCTATATTGTGTGTATGTATGTATGTATGTGTATATATATATATATATATATATATATATATATATATAATTTTTATAAAGTTAACTTATGTTTGAGTGTGTATTTACTGTAAATATTTTACAATTTTTCTTTGTATTTATCACTTCAAAATGATCTGTTTCTCTGATTTTTAGATATGTTTTTGAGTAAAATTAACATTTGTGTTTTATACCATAAACTACTGAAAACATTTTTCCCAAATTCCAAATAAAAATATTGTTATTTGGAGCATTTATTTGCAGAAAATGACAACTAGTCAAAATAACAAAAACGATCCACTGTGTTTCAGACTTTGAATAATGCAATGAAAACAAGTTTATATTCCCTATACAATTCTAATGTTTTAACTTGCAAGAGTTCAGAAATCAATCACCAAGATTATGAGTTTTGCGGTAACAGGGGTGCGTTGCTAACAAGCCTTTTTATTTTAACGCTTCCTTAATACAACGCTGGTATTACATTTTTTTTAAACCCGGCGTTTGCCGCAAAAATGTGAGCGTAGAGCAAAATTTAGCTCCACATCTCACCTCAATACCAGTGTTGCTTACGGTAGCGGTAAGCTGGCAAAACGTGCTCGTGCACGATTTCCCCATAGGAAACAATGGGGCTGAGCCGGCTGAAAAAAAACCTAACACCTCCAAAAAAGCAGCGTTCAGCTCCTTACACAGCACTATTGATTCCTATTGGGAAATTAATTTTATGTCTACACCTAACACCCTAACATAAACCCAGAGTCTAAACTCCCCTAATCTTACACTTATTAACCCCTAATCTGCCATCCCCGACATCGTTGCCACCTGCATTATATTATTTTTATTTTTTTTATTTTTTTAAATAATTTTTATTGAGGCATAAATTGTTTTGACATACAGATATAAGAAAATAACATCAAATAATACATAAACTTGAACATAAATTGTACTGATTTCCAGTAGAGAATAATCGGTAGTATATCATAATTAGAATCTCAAATCAAAAGAAGGCCTCATAATTTTTTGTTTTATAACTCTTTTCCAGTGGCTAATTTGCACTGAAACACTATGTAAGCATATTCGTCAAACTATTCAACCATTTCAAAACTAAAAAGCACCTTTAAAGAGAAACAAATAAACACAGCACAGCATAATATATGTGAGGTTTGTACAGACATGTGAAAAATGATATCACCAGTCTAATATCTCTGATGACTGTCTAAAAAAAAATCAATCTAGTGCTAAGCTAACACGTCCAATAAGTATATCATGAAGGAATAGATATATATAAAGAAAAAGGGTTTATGCTGTATTTTAAAAGTTGCTTTGTATAGCCCAATAATGCTATAAGTAGAGAACATTCAATTGCGGTATTTATCGAGGGAAACCGCTGAGTAAGTCTATGGTAGAATCAAGGAATACCATAGTACTATATGGGGGGGGGAGGAGAAATCCGACCAATTGTCTAACCATAAGTACCTTAATCGGGCCTATTAATGAATGTGATGTTAGTGGGTTTATTATTATGCCCTTGCCAAGATGCTATTGTATAGAAAATTGCTACCTAAATGAGGATAACCTCTGGGTATGCCATGAGGCTAAAACGATCGTTGAGATGGTCGATTATGTGATTGCTCATAGTAACTTAGGATAGACAGAAGTTTGCATCAACACTATGATCCTAAAATGATAATGTAGTCTACTCTCTGGGTATGGGCCCTATACCCGACAGCAAGGGATCTATATAAGTGAGCATGTGTCTGCAACTAAAAGGGTGAAAATGCAATGTACCCTAAAAAATCACTAGAGAGCTAGCCACACAAAACTGATATATCAAGTCTGATATCCAACATTTTAGTGAGCATAAGGGAATAGCCGTCGTTCACACCCTTATTCATTAAATATTATATGTTACAGTAATTGGGAATAAGATAAACAAAAATATGACTAAAACAGAATACTTGCGAAAGCTTCCGTCTAACACATATTAAAAATTTAAAGCTTCATCTGTAAATGGATTAGCCCTTGTCAAAAATATACATAATCAGCGGCATATCAAGCACATAAAGCATAATGTAGAACATAGTTAGAGTAAGTTTTGTGCACATATATTTTTAAAACGAAATTTAAAGACAACAGTGCAAACAATCAGGCAGAAACCTAAATAACCAATAGGAGTATGCATGTGATTATCTATGTAAATACTTATATTTTACAGACAAGAGAGACTTTAGTACAGTGTTCATCTAGACTAGTGAAAAGATAATGAGAACCAGAGAGGGCATATGGTAAACAAAATCACACTGCACAAACACACAAAACTTAAAGTGCGTTTGCTGTATTAACTTTAACCATGTACAGACTGCAGACCAGACCCAAACGGAGTAATAGTCATGTATAGTGGAAACCATGCAACGCATTAGTAAAGAGAGTATCCAGGGAGATGTGGGCAGCAAGCTGCCCCATAGTGATAACTTGACAAATCAGTTAAAGTCCAGAACAAAACAGTTCAAATGGTGTATCGCTGTAATACTTATTCATCCAAGGAGCTTAGCCTACCCCAACTCTGTTATCCTCGGCACCACTGTTGAACATATGTCGTCGGAAAGTGTGCTGCATATCACTAACTGTAATGGCCATATCTGCGCCACACTCTAGGGAGCCGGCCTTACCCCCCCGCATGGAACACATAGGCCTCTCTGCTCCGGATCCTTCCAGAGTCGCAATCGGCAGGGGACCGTCTGTGAGATCCACCATCTCACCCCGTTGGGCTGCAGTAACAGTCATTAGTGGCTCACTGGGGTATTCTGGGACCAACATGTCAGTGGCGAGGCTTGGTGTAGGATGAGTAGTTGTAGTGGGGTAGATTTTTTCTCTGACGTCTAGGTTCAGGTTTGCGATCAATCCACATACTGGTCTCCACATTTCTTGCTCTCCCTGTATTCCTTCAACCGGCAGCTGCTGTGCATCTAAAGGTGGCATAGACATTTCTGGATGTGGGTTAAAGTTGCGGTATACCACTGATCGTAAGCTCCTCTCTAGTTCACAAAAATGGCTACGGAGTAGCTCCGCCATTGCAACTTCCCAATTAATGAGAGTGTCCATGGCTGACCCGCTATGTATTCTTTGTATCTCTGGTGGGATCATTGGCAACTCGCCGCAGGAGATTCAAATGATTAGGTATATAGAAAGTTGGTTGGATGTCTCTGGCAAGGTTCCACGTGGGCTGAGAGATAAACTCCTTCAGGGTTTGAATGCGGCACAGTTCCAAGTAATATCGTGCCAACTCTAAGATGAGTTTTCCTCTCAAGTCTGGCTGAATAGGCTCCTGAGCCTCCAATGTGCCAATATTTATGAAAATTTGGTACTGGATGGTCGCTAAACTTGACTTTAAAGATTAATATAGCTGGAGCTGTTGAGAGATGCGACCATCCAGTTCAGGAGCTAACTCCTCCCCCCTGCATTATATTATTAACCCCTAATCTGCCCCTCTGGACACCCCCGACACCTACATTATCCCTATGAACCCCTAATATGCTGCCCCCAATATCGCCGAACCCTACATTATATTTATTAACCCCTAATCTGTCCCCCCCAACGTCACCGCAAGCTACCTACATTTATTAACCCCTAATCTGCCGCCGCCAACATTGCCGCCACTATAATAAAGTTATTAACCCCTAAACCTAAGTCTAACCCTGACCCTAACAACCCCCTAATTTAAATATAATTTAAATAAATGTAAATAAAATAACTACAATTAAATAAATTAATCCTATTTAAAACTAAATCCTTACCTGTAAAATAAACCATAAGATAGCTACAATATAACTAATAATTACATTGTAGCTAGCTTATGGTTTAAATTTATTTTACAGGCAACTTTGTATTTATTTTAACTAGGTAGAATAGTTACTAAATAGTTATTAACTATTTAATAACTACCTAGTTAAAATAAAGAAACATTTACCTGTAAAATAAATCCTAACCTAAATTACAATTACACCTAACACACTACACTATCATTAAATTAATTACCCTACCTTGAGACGTCTTCACCCAGCCGGGCACAAGTGGACCTCCAGAGGGGCAGAAGTCTTCATCCGATCCGGGCAGAAGAGGTCCTCCAAGTGGCAAAAGTCTTCATCCCGACGGCATCTTCAATCTTCATCCATCTGGAGTGGAGCGGGTCCATCTCCAATCAGCCAACAGAATGCGATCTCAAACCTATTGGCTGATTGAATCAGCCAATAGGATTTTCCCTACCTTATTTCCGATTGGCTGATTGAATCCTATCAGCCAATCGGAATTCAAGGGACGCCATCTTGGATGACGTCATTTAAAGGAACCTTCATTCTTCGCTTGGACTTCGTTTGAAGAGGATGCTCCGCGTCGGCTGGATTGAAGATGGAGCTGCTCCGCATGGATGAAGATAGAAGATGCCGTCTGGATGAAGACTTCTGCCGCTTGGAGGACCTCTTCTGCCCGGATCGGATGAAGACTTCTGCCCTTCTGGAGGTCCACTTGTGCCCAGCTGGGTGAAGACGTCTCAAGGTAGGGTGATCTTCAAGGGGGTAGTGTTAGGTTTTTTTAAGGGGGGATTGGGTGGGTTTTAGAGTAGGGTTGGGTGTGTGGGTGGTGGGTTTTAATGTTGGGGGGGTATTGTATATTTTTTTTTACAGGTAAAAGAGCTGATTTCTTTGGGGCAATGCCCCACAAAAGGCCCTTTTAAGGGCTATTTGTAATTTAGTATAGGGTAGGGATTTTTATTATTTTGGGGGGCTTTTTTATTTTATTAGGAGGATTAGAGTAGGTGTAATTAGTTTTAAAAAAATGTAATTATTTTTTTATTTTCTGTAATTTAGTGTTTGTTGTTTATCGTACTTTAGTTTATTTTATTTAATTGTAATTAATTGTAGGTAGTTTAGGTAATTAATGCCCGTGTTCCAAAATCTATATCGGTGAGACCACCAGAAGGGTACGAGATAGGATGAGTCAACACAGATCCAATATCAGATGTGGGGACCAAGAAGCCCCTGTATCATGTCACTTCTTGAGTGCAGGCCACAATATAAGTCAGTTAAGGTGGCACATAATTGATGGAGTGGATAATTTAAGAAGAGGGGGCAATAGGGAAACCATATTAAAACAAAAGGAGTCATACTGGATATATAAATTGGATGCTCTAATTCCTAAAGGAATTAATAGAGAACTGGACCTTAAAGTGTTTCTGTAATATATACTTATGTAGTATAAAAAATTGCAATAGTCCTTAGATAATGAATTACATTGTAAAAATCAAGTATTGGTAAGAAATTATATGTATTTTAACAACATATGAATAGGTAAATTGTATATTGTTTTTAACTTTACTTATGTGTTTAACATTGTAATAATTTTTGTAACCACTAGGTGGTAGTGTTAGGTGATATAAATCACTTTGTAACATTATACATGGGGTTAATATGTAGGCCTATAAATGTACCTCAACAGATGAGGCTCATTAGCATGATTAAGGGATAACATCCCGAAACGTTGCTGCCTATCTACTTTGTACCTGCATGGGATAAAGATGTCTCAATAAAGCATTGAAAACTTACAGTGGTGCTGTGGATTTTCTATTTTTCTACATATTATCGAGGTGGACAGTCCCTCTCACCACCTGCACCTGTGATACTGTGGAGCTGTACACTGTTCATGTGTATTCTGTAATTAATTTAATGATAGTGTAGTGTTAGGTGTAATTGTAATTTAGGTTAGGATTTATTTTACAGGTAAATGTGTCTTTATTTTAACTAGGTAGTTATTAAATAGTTAATAACTATTTAGTAACTATTCTACCTAGTTAAAATAAATACAAAGTTGCCTGTAAAATAAATATAAACCCTAAGCTAGCTACAATGTAACTATTAGTTATATTGTAGCTTTCTTATGGTTTATTTTACAGGTAAGTATTTAGTTTTAAATAGGATTAATTTATTTATGTGTAGTAATTTTATTTAGATTATTTTAAAATATATTTAAGTTAGGGGGGGTTAGGGTTAGGTTTAGAGTTAGGTTTAGGGGTTAATACCTTTAATATAGTAGCAGCGACGTTGGGGTGGCAGATTAGGGGTTAATAAATGTAGGTAGGTGTCAGCGATGTTAGGGACAGCAGATTAGGGGTTAATAAAACTTAACTAGTGTTTGCGAGGCGGGAGTATGGCGTTTTAGGGGTTAATATATTTATTAAAGTGGCGGCGATGTTCGGTCGGCAGATTAGGGGTTAAAATTTTAATTTAAGTGCTTCCGATGTGGGGGGGGGGGGCTCGGTTTAGGAGTTAATAGGTAGTTTATGGGTGTTAGTGTACTTTGTAGCACTTTAGTTAAGAGTTTTATGTTACGGCGTTAGCCCATAAAACTCTTAACTACTGACTTTTAAATGCGGTATGAGTCTTGACAGGAGAGGGTCTACCGCTCACTTCTTCCAAGACTCGTAATACTGGCATTATGCAAGTCCCATTGAAAATATAGGATACGCAATTTACGTAAGGGGATTTGCGGCAAGCTCGAGTCGCGGAAGAAAAGTGAGCGATAGACCCTCTCCTGCCAGACTCGTAATACCAGCGGGCGTTAAAAAGCAGCGTAGGGACCTCTCAACGCTGCTTTTTAAGGCTAACGCAAGACTCGTAATCTAACCGATAATTTGGTGGAATAACCATGATTTTCAATTACAGCTTTCATGCATCTTGGCATACTCTCCACCACTGTTTCACATTGCTGTTGGGTGACTTTATGCTACTCCTGGAGCAAAAATTAAAGCAGCTCGGCTTTGTTTGATAACTTGTAACCATCCATATTTCTCTTGATCACATCCCAGTGACTTCACTTCAGGTCTAGTGATGGGCTGGCCATGAGAGGGTCTTGATCTGGTGGTCCTCCATCCACACCTTAATTGACCTGCCTGTGTGACATGGAGCATTGCCCTGCTGGAAAAAAATAATCCTTGTCAGAGCAGAAGGAAGAAATTTTCATCCAGGATAACCTTGCAAAAGACCATAAGAACTGGATTGTAAAGTACTGGAGTAAGGTTATCTTCAGCTTTGCCCAACACTTTTTCATCTAAGGGTTATACAGAGACCTGGAGAGGCCTAAAAGCCACAGTGTCTCGCAGCCACTGTGAAATTTGGTGCAGGATCAGTGATGATCTGTGGGTGTTTTAGCAAGGCTGGATTTATCTTTGTGAAGGACACATGAATCAAGCCACTTACAATGTTATCCTGGATGAAAACTTGCTTCCTTATGGTCTGACAATGTTCCCCAACTCTGAGAACTGTTTTTTTCCTGAAGGACAATGCTTGATGCCACACAGCCAGGTCCAGGGCCGGTCTTTGGGTGTGGCAGCAAGGGTGGACTGGTAGACCAGTTGGAAAAAAAAAATCAGTTTTTTTTTTTTAAATTATTATTTTTATTTTTTTGGCGCCATTTTTATTTAAATGTTTTCGGCACGAGAAAGTTCAGGAAGGAGTGAGGTGAGGAGCGGCCGAGCGAAGGCTCGGTAGGAGGAGTGACAGGCACTGGGCGGGCAAGTGTGAGACCGAGCAGGAGGGCCGGCCTTAGATTTTTTTTTTATTAATTGCAGTTTTGGAAGGCGTGCACGGGAGTAGATGTCAACGAACGGTCCAATCAAATTTTTCAAGGTGGAGGTCAGAACAACCTGGTAAGTGCGACCTTTGTCTGACAGTCTATGGTGAGTCTCTCTGGAGAATGGACTTTACAGGACTTGACAGTAATGCTTGAGAACACTCCCGGACTAAAAACCCTGTTTCCCGCAGATTGGACTGCTGTATGGATGGAACAGACGATAAGTTCAAGGTTTTGTTGTCCGGTGTGGCGTTGGGATAAGAGGTTTTATTCTTTAAAGCAGGCAAAAAATTGTCTACCTCTTGCTACACTTCTAGTTATCTCCTCAGGCATAATCCACTTCAAAGTAAATCGTTGTGACAACGGTAAACCTGTATCTCTTTGAACAGAGCTTTTTAAAGGTCACTATTCTTTAAACTAGAATCATACTTATTACACATATAGTACTATTTATCTATTCAACATTATGGTAGTGATATAACAGTATTTAATATGATATAATCCTGATCAAGGTAATCACTTAAAAAATCTATTGCTAGGAATAGATGTTCATATTTAGAGGTGAGGTGGCTAATAGTATGATCAACCATGGTGACAAACAGACAATATTACTTAAAAAGTAATATTTCTATTTTCTTTTACCCAAGAGCCATGAGTTATCATCTTTATCTCTTGATTATTTAACCTCATTCACATAAGTATAGTAGCTAATGTATTTTTACACATACTGCAATGGGTTAGGTATCATATACAGACTTTTATCAATCTATGGCCATCCTCCTGACATAATACATTAAAGGGACACTGAACCCAAAATTTTTCTTTTGTGATTCAGATAGAGCATGCAATTTTAAGCAACTTTCAAATTTACTCCTATTATCAAAGTTTCTTCGTTTTCTTGCTATCTTTATATAAAAAAAAAAAAAAAAAAAATGTCATCTAAGCTTTTTTTCTTGATTGAGAACTCTGGACAGCAGTTTTTGATTGGTGGATGAATTTATCCACCAATCAGCAAGGACAACCTAGGTTGTTCACCAAAAATGGGCCGGCGGACTTCCGGTGGGCGGAGCTAGCGGCTGGCAGCAGGGAGTAAGAGCTCCGTGTTCTTGGGGCTACAAACTCCCTCAATCTTGCTGCCAGTCGCCTTCCCACACATCAGCCTTGTGGGGTAAGAGTATATCCCTACCGGCGGCATCCAGTGGAGGGTCTTGAAATCGCCCTCACCCCCCGGAAAAGTACAGTTGCGCAACGCCAAGCGAAGAAACCGAAACTGACGGGCGCCATATTGGATTGGGCCCATATACACCAAGCCACGCACCGGAGCTCACCAGTGGGCTGGGAGCATATAAACCCAAGTTCCCTCGACACCGGAGGGTGCACTAGGGACTAAGAAACAGCCACAGCTGGGGACACAACACGGAATCCCACATGGCTGCACCATACTGGAGCGGACCTCCGCCTCACGGACCTTACAACCCCACAAGTAGAAGGGCTATTGCTGCTCGCGGTTTAAAGCACCGGAGGGGATATAGAAAGTAGAGAAGAGCCCTGCAGCATAAGTCGCAGCTGAAAGAGAAACTAAGAAACGGTGGCACGCTCAAGGTACTGGGGAACAGACTCATACTGAGGGAAGGCCTCAATTGAAATCACAGCCTGGGTAAGCAGTGTCATAATCACATAGTCTGCCTGCCTTCTTTATTTAAACATTGCACACTTGCCCAAGCCACTTAAGCCTTTAAATACTTGGTACCACAATACTGGGGTAATTTACATATTATAAAAGCCGCAGCATAATCTCTCCAGGCCCTGCTGATGTGGCTGCATCAAGTTCTGAGAGGCTGAGAAGTTACTGCATGTTCTAAAATGGGGTCCTGATAAGAGTTTTCTTTTCTTTTGATAGAAGATAAATAAGAGTGCTCCCTGCAAGCCCCTTTACACATTCTTCCAGTGCTACCTCATTTATCAGTCAACAGTGACACCTAGTGGAATAACCATTTTAAGCTCTATTTCTATTTGAACTGTGCTGCTATATTGTCAGAGTTTCCTACATCTCACATGAAGGTTGATAAGTACTTCAAACCCCTTACCAGCACACTAGAGGGCAAGATGACGTCCAAATCAAAACAAACTGACAGGAGGCAACGGCATGCTACAGAAACACAGATTGAAAACCCCCCATCCCCAAGTTCCGCTCATCTAGCGCTTAACGACTCAGCAAATCTCCTGCTGAAATCTTTCTTTCTGCCTAAGATGGAATCTCTGCAGGCAGGTATGGACACTTTAACTAGTGAGGTGCGCCAATTTTCAACAAGAATGAACCAGGCAGAACAGAGGATCTCAGACATGGAAGATCGTCAGAATAATACCTCCACCTCTCTCAGACAACTGCTACTCCAGAATCAGGCGCTCCAGGACAAGGTTGACGACCTTGAGAACCTTAGCAGGCGAAATAACCTACGCATAATAGGGATCCCAGAAAGCATTAAAAACAAAGACTTATTGGAATTTACAGCCCTCACATTCCCTAGGCTCTTGGGCATTGATCCAGACCGTCTCCCACTAGATGTAGAAAGAGCCCACCGTATTGGTCCAGGCGCTGGCCTCTCTACCACCACAGCTGCCAGACCTCGTCAGGTTATATTTAAATGCTTGAATTACCAGGAAAAACTTGCATTGTTAAAGGCCTACAGATCGCATGATGGAGAAGTTCTCTTTGAGGGGAAAAAACTTCTACTATTTCAGGACTTCTCAGCCGAAGTTACCAAACTGCGCAAATAATTTGCCCCCTACTGCTCTCAGCTATATGAGGAGGGCAGGCAGGTGGCGCTCCTCTATCCGGCCAAACTCAGATTACAGACCCCTAGAGGTGCCAAATTCTTTCGCTCTCCTAAGGAACTGAAAACCTTTCTAGACGCCGAAAAAACTGCAACCTGACCAATAGAATGGATCATGCTCCATACCACTGATGATCCTTCTTTTCCTCCAGATGCTAGATTGTGGATACATGTGTCGCTGGACACAGGAAGCCCTCATGGCCAATGACACTCCCATTGCTGAGGTGGCTACTCTTGGGAAAGCCACTCTACAGGACATTGACTGGGAGCAAGAGTGGCCCTGGTTGTCAGCCACTCTCTACACTCCTGAGACTCCCGACTCCCTAGGGAGACAGTTCTTGAAAGTTGTTATTTTATTGTTTAAATGTGTTTATCTTTTTTACTGTTTTTTTCTTGTATGTTACTCTATTTTCCTTAGTACCACATACAGTGTTTGCATGCCCGACTTGTTTAGCATCAGGGCATGCCCTCTAATTCTCAGCTACTATGTAAGGGCCTATACCCAAAGTGTGCCATACCAAAACTGTCTCTCGCTGATACTTTCAAATTCAGGATATGCCCTAACTATCTTTTTTCCTTCCCTCCTAACAGAATACTCAATGGTTGCAGTCGGCGGATGGCTTGGCGGCAAACAGACAATTGGACCACAGATGAACTCCTTACCTGACCGTCCCTCACCTATAAAGCTAGTAAGTCTCCTTTCACACCACACCTCACCCCAGGTCCTGTTAGCAATACTACTGAACCTATGCACTTCTCCTCCTCCAACATCATACAAACCCAGGTTGGACTTACTGCCCTCTGTGATACCTTTAACTCTCATCCTCAACCATGCTCGACGCCAACACTCCCTCACTAACCCCGCACATGGCTATAAACCTTAATATAGTCTCTTGGAATGTGGGAGGCATAACCTCCCCAGCCAAGAGGAGCAGAATTATACAATACCTTAACTCTATACATGCGGATATCGCTTTGCTGCAAGAGACACATCTCACTGCAGAGGAACATGAGAAACTTAAAATAAGGTGGGTGGGGCACATCCTCTACTCACCTTCGGGGGGGAGGAGATGTGGGGTGGCAATCTTAGTAAGGAAAAATCTAGCTATAACTTTTTCCAACACAAAAATAGATGACAAAGGACGATACATTTTCACTTCCATACACTCCGAAGACTATAAATTTCAGATATGCAATGTGTATGGTCCCAATCACTCTGACGTGATGTTTTGGGCATCTATGCAGTCACTCATTGCCCAACACTCAGACTCCCCTGTTATAGTGGGGGGGGGACTTTAATATGGCGCAGGCGTGCCCATTAGACAGATTCTATGACCAAACTTGCTCCTCTTCAAAGCAAAGACTGCACCCCAAACACAAACAAGAAACACAGATCATATCAGCGTTTAGAGAGGGATTGGGACTACACGATCTTTGGAGACTACAACACCCTGACCACAAACACTATACTTGTGTCTCAAAAACACACCACACTTTTTCACGCATTGACTACTTCCTCACATCCCCCCAACTCACTCCTAACATACTGAATACCTCCATTCTTCCAATTACAATTTCAGACCATGCTCCCATAAAATTAACACTACAACCACTTAAAATATCACCTTTCAAAAAGCCTTGGAAGTTTCCCTCACATTTGTACACAAATGTAGAATTTCGACAGCAACTGAAGGCCTTCTGGCTGGAATACACCTTTGACAACGACAATCATAGAACTAACACTGACCTATTTTGGCACGCATCCAAAACAGTTATTAGAGGCAGAATCACAGCCTACACAGCACACCATTCTAAGTCGCAGAAGAAAACCGCTACACAACTTCTCTCTAACTTGACTTCCGCCTACAACACCTACTTAACTAACCCTACAGCACAGAATCACCAGAAATACTACGATGCTAAACAAGAAAGGGACTCACACCTACAAATTTAGACCATATATTTAACATACACAGACAAGGCAGGTTCTATCGGCAAAGGTAACAAGGCAGGCAGACTCTTAGCAAATCTGGTTAAAATTCATACACCTAAATCCTTCATATCCGCAATTAAATCTGGGACACATCTTAAGACTGATACAAAAGATATAATGAGGGAGTTCACAGCTTATTACAAATCATTATACACTAGCCAGACCATTGAGGAAAAGGACAAGCATGCATTCTGGAACAATATACTAATACCTCAACTGTCTGAATCCCAGAGAGAGAGTCTAAACTCCCCCATACAGGTGCAGGAAGTGTTGAGAGCCATTGGTAACTCAAAAATAGGGAAAGCCGCAGGCCCAGATTTTCTCCCCATTGAGTACTGCAAGATTCTTAGCACTGACATAGCCCCAGTGTTGGCTTCCACATATACCAACTACCTACTGGGGAATTCTACCCCAGACGCGAGATTCACCGACGCCAACATATGCATTCTTCCAAAGCCGAATAAAGACCATATACCACCCTCCTCATATAGACCAATCTCGCTGCTTAACAGCGACTATAAGCTATATACCAAGATACTGGCGGACAGGCTGGCGGAGATACTGCCAGATCTGATTCATCCAGATCAGATAGGCTTCATTAAACGCTGAACCTCAGTAGTCAACATTAGAAAAACACTGGCAGTCATATCTCACTACAGTAACGCACATTATCCAGAACATCAAAAACCCAATGTAGACGCATGCCTATTCGCTATCGACGCTGAAAAAGCATTCGATCGAATAGAGTGGGACCACCTTTATACTTCACTAGACAGATTTGGCATATCAGGGAATTTTCTTAATGCACTTCAACAACTCTACGCTTCACCCTCAGCTTCCATTATTATCAACGGTCAGGTATCTCCCTCATTCCTTTTGGAAAGGGGAACCAGGCAGGGATGCCCCCTTTCTCCGTTGCTCTTCAACTTGGCGATGGAGCCTCTTGCATGTTACATCCGCCAACATAGTGAGGGCCTAAAAATTCATAGGCAGACCGTACACCTATCTTTATATGCTGACGACCTTCTTCTATATGTCTCTAACCCACACACTAACATTCCCAAACTTCTGTGTATTTTAGATAAATTCAGCGCTATCTCTGGATATAAAATCAACTTAGATAAATCCGAACTTACATGGTTACGAAACACTAAAAAAGCACAACTGCAAGGTACCGACCTAAAAGTGACCTCAGGCACTTTCACATACTTGGGGATACAGCTGCATACTGACATGAGCAAGTTGTACCATCTAAATATAAGCAGAACTCTAACCCTCATTCAAAGCCAGCTGGCAGGCTGGAGAAATTTGCCACTATCCCTCACAGGGAGAATTCAACTTTTGAAAATGATTATCTTACCAAAGCTGCTTTACCCCCTCCAGATGCTCCCTTTACTACTGACTAAGCGTGACGTAAATACCTTGACGACCCTGTTTGGTAACTTTGTCTGGCAGTATAAGTGTAAGGTTAGCTTCTGTTGTCAGAATGAAGAACACAACTGCAGAGTAATAAATAGATTTGTATCACTACTTGTATGGAATTTCACTATTGTGAAGTAAAATCCAAGCAAAGCAATGATTAATATAATCTGAAAATATTACCCCAGAAGAGGTCAATTCCTTTTATGTCCTTAATTAGAAACACAGGAAAGAATGACCAGAAGAATTAAATCCAGAACTGATATGAGAACCGTTTAGGTTAACTTATATAACTGAAACAAGTTCCTGATAATTTATTTAGTATAAATCTCCTGTTAATGGAAATAATCAGCAGGATGCCCAAAGGATTCTGATAGAACATATAGTGTCACAGGACCTCTTAGTTTAGCCCTTTGTGAGACCGCAAACTAATTGCCTTGTGAGAGAGTCAATAATGCAGACCGTGAATGTATCAATGTATATTGCAACAATGAGGTAAAGAGAGTGATACTTGCGTCTTGTAGGTATCTCAGTTATCCGGTCTGCTGTTAATTGAAGCAGCGTACATTCCACTCTGCCGTATGAACGGGAGACAAGTTGAGAGTGGAAGCGGTCATCCCAGTTTATCCGCGGTTGCAGGGGAGGTGTCTCCTGAGTGACGTAACCACCGAACAAGAGGCGAGACTTTAGCTTGCAGCAGAGACTGTAACACTGTGCTTGTAAACAGGTAGGTGATGAGAGAAGTGCGGTTCAGTTATCCTGGAAAGGAGTTACTCAGAGCTGCTTGCTGTTTTAAAATACAGATACAGATTTGATGGAAACCGCTGAAAGAAATCCAGAGTGCTGCAGTAAGCAGCTTTGCTACAGTCCGAGGAAGTGACTTGTCAAAACAAGTATTTGTAATCCGAGAGTTTAGTTTATAGGATTAAGTGAATGAGCTCAGGTGATAGGTAGTCTAACTACTAAAATACTAAGCGAGGAGCCAAACAAAATGGTGGAACTTATAGATGCGGTAGCCAATAGAATCTCCCTATGCAAATCAACCTTAAAGGAACAGTAACCCTGACATGACCCCCCCTCAAGGCAACTGTGCCACAGGTGCAGGTCTAGGATGGTCAGGATGTCTACCGTGGAAGAGAGAAACCAATCTGGGTGCATTAAGGTTTGAGGCTGGCTCCCAGGAGTCCTCATCGGAGGAGTAATTCTTCCAGTGTACTAAGTACTGCAGTTCTCCTTTATAGTACCTGGAATCGAGAAGAGAGTGGACCTCATAAATATTGTGATCCGCTGAGGGTGGATGAGGTGGTAAAACGGTCTTATTTTGTCTAGTCCGTGTATAGGGCTTCGAAAGCGACACATGGAACATAGGATGGACTTTTATATTATCAGGTAACTGGAGGGTAACTGCATTCTCGTTAACAATACGTATAATAGGAAAAGGACCCACGTATAATACAGCCAATTTTTTACAAGGAATTTGTAATTTCATATTTTTGGTTGATAGCCATACCAGGTCTCCTATGATATAAGGTGGAGGAGGTCTTCTTCTTAGGTCATAATAATGTTTCTGGACTCGTTGAGCTTTTTGAATGTTCTCTTGTATGACTCAGAAATTCTGTTGCAAAGAATCGTGCAGATCTTCAATCCTTGGTGAATTCAATCCTTCAGGAGATACAAAAACAAAGTTTGGATGAAATGCATAATTCGCGAAGAAAGGGGTATGTTTTGTAGAGGAATTTACTGCGTTGTTATAGGCAAATTCAGCCATTGATAAGAATTTTACCCAGTCTTGTTGTTGATATGAACAATAGCAACGAAAGTACTGCTCGAGCCATTGGTTCAATCTTTCCGATTGCCCGTTTGTTTGGGGGTCAAATGATGTGGTAAAGCGGTGTTGTATTTGAGTCAGTTCACAAAGTTTGGTCCAAAACCGGGAGGTGAACTGAGTACCTCTGTCAGTGGTTATAATGGAAGGGAAACCAAGGAGTTTGACTATATTATCCAGGAAGAGCTGTGCTGTCTCTGATGAGGTGGGTAACTTGTGGAATGGTAAAAAATGTCCCATCTTGGTAAACAAGTCAACTACTACCAGGATGGTGGTTTGATTGTTAGATGTTGGTAATTCTACAATATAGTCCATAGAGATGTGTTGCCAAGGTCTACTGGGTGCAGGTAAAGGAATCAGTAACCCATATGGTGGTCTTCTTTCTGACTTTGAAACTATGCATATCTGACAAGTCTGGATATACTTTTGAATAGTTTCCTTTTGTTTGGGCCACCAGAAAGATCTGGATATTAATTCCATAGTTCGTCGTACTCCGGGGTGTCCGGATAGTGGGGTATCATGATGGTTCTGGATGATTACATCTCTCAACGTCACCGGAACATATATTTTATGGTCATGAAACAATAAGGAATCCCTCAAGACCAAGTTATACGTAGGAGGTGGGTTCTCTTTTGAGGTATGACTTTTAAGCTCTGATACCAAATCAGTAGTAAGACCAATGAAACGTTTGGAAGGTATAATAGCAGTCTGGAGTTCCATGGAAGTAACTTTTTCTGGTAACCTGGATAGAGCATCATCTTTACCGTTTCATGATGCAGGTCTGTAAACTATATTAAAATCAAATCGAGAGAAAAATAAACTCCATAGAACTTGTCTTGCTGATAGGGTTTTACTGGTCTGGAGGTATACTAGATTCCTATGGTCTGTTAGAATGAGGATGGGATAAATGGTACCTTCGAGAAGATGTCTCCAATTTTCCAGTGCTCTTTTAATTGCAAGAAGCTCTTTGTCTCCTATAGAGTAATTTCTTTCAGAGGATGACATCAATGCAGAGAAGTAGGAAACAGGATGAATAGGATCCTTCAAGGATTTTTGTTGGGACAAAACTGCTCCAAGCGCGAAATCAGACGAATCTACCTCAAGGATATATTGTAAAGATGGATTAGGGAAATTCAAAACAGGAGCAGTAGTAAACATCGTCTTAAGATGAGAAAATGCAGAGTTGGCTTGTTCGTTCCAATTGAATGAGACTTTAGAACTGGTCAATGTAGTAAGTGGTTTAGCTATTTTTGAAAAGTCCTTTATGAATTTTCTATAGTAATTTGCAAACCCTAAGAATCTCTGAAGATCCTTTTTGGATTTAGGAACTGTCCAATCTTTAACTGCATCGACCTTTTGTGATTGCATAGTAATTCCAGTTGGAGAAATCTCATATCCAAGAAAAGAGACATGGTCGGTATGAAACAAACACTTCTCGAGTTTGGCGTAGAGTTGATGTTCTCTAAGTCTTGAAAGTACCCTTCGGACGTGTTTGATGTGTTCCGTGAAGTTCTTAGAATATATCAATATGTCGTCCAAGTAGATGACTATGCAGACGTCAAGTAGGTCCCTGAACACATCATTTATAAAGTGCTGAAAGGTAGCGGGTGCATTGCACAATCCGAAGGGCATTACAAGGTACTCATAAAGACCGTATCGGGTCCTGAAGGCAGTTAACCATTCCTGACCTTCTTTTATCCTGACCAGATTGTAAGCTCCCCTCAGGTCGAGTTTCGTATAGATCTTAGCTTCGGACAGACGTTCAATCAACTCTGGAATCAGAGGTAGAGGGTAACGGTTCTTGATTGTTCGCTTGTTGAGTTCACGGTAATCTATTATGGGTCTAAGCGATGAGTCCTTGTTTCGAACGAAGAACATGCCTGCTCCAGCAGGTGAGGTGGAAGGTCTGATAAAACCTTTTCTGAGGTTTTCCTCTAGATATTGTTTTAAATGAATCAACTCGGGTTGGCTCATAGGATATAGATGACCGAAAGGGATAGTTGATCCTGGTTGTAATTCAATCGGACAATCATATGGCCGGTGAGGGGGTAAATTCTCAGCCTCGGTTTTGCTAAAAACATCAGCGAAATCTGAGTATTGTGTAGGGATCTGAAGACTCAGGGTAGTTGTTTCGGTCTTAGTTATAGACTCAGTCTCAGTCTCAATCTGCAGTACAGTGTGAACAGGCATGCAAGTTTGTGAGCAATATTGGGAATTGAACTGAATTGAGAAAGGGGACCAAGTAATCTGTGGGTTATGTTTCTGCAACCACTTACTATCCAAAACCACAGGAAAATGGGGGGAACTTAAAACCTCAAAAGAAATTAATTCACTATGACCATGAAAAGAAACAGTGATTGGTACTGTTTGGTGGGTAATTGGACCCGTTTTAGGAGTGGAACCATCAATCATATGAATAGAGACTGGTGTATGCTTTAGAATAACAGGTATTTTATTAATCTGAACAATATGTTGGTCGATGAAACAACCGTAAGCTCCGGAATCGATTATTCCTTCAGTCGTCACTTGATGCGACTCCCACTGTAATGAAAGGGATAACATAGCGTAAGTAAACTTTCTGTTCTCTTGGACAGAGGAACTAATTTGTAATAACTTACTTCTTTTTAGTTTTTGTAGTACAGGACAGTCTTGTACGGTGTGCGTTGGATTAGCACAATACATACACAGGTTTTTTGTTTTCCTGCGATAACGTTCTTCCAAACTCAGGGGTCCTCTGACTGCACCTACCTCTATGGGTGTAGGTGTGTTTTCTTGGTTGATGAATTGTTGGTGTGGCAGGGGGGTTATAAACCTTTGTGCGTACATCTGTGGCGAATCTTTCCGCCTTTCTCTCACGGAGTCTTCTATCCAATTGTTGGGAAGTCTTCATAAGACCTTCTAACGATTTTGGCATCTCTATTCTGGCAAGCTCATCTTTCAAAGCTTCTGACAGAACTAGTCTAAACTGGTTGCGTAAAGCGATTTGGCTCCATTGAGAATCCACGGCATATAACTTGAAATCCATTATATAGTCCTCAACTGGTCTTTTGCCTTGTTTGAGGCTTCTCATGGATGCTTCAGCCGACATTTGAATATCTGTGTCATGGAATAACTCATCCATGGCTGTAAAAAAATCAGCTAAACTTGATAATGCAGGATCGTTATGCTCACATAGATTATCTGCCCAAGTGCGGGGCTCTCCTCTTAGGAAAGAGATGGTACTGAGTACCTTAATCCTCTCTGAAGGGTAACTTCAGGGTCGGAGGTTAAATAGAAGGTGGCAAGAGTTCTTAAACTGCCTATAGTTTTTCCTATTTCCGGAAAAAGTTTCTGGTAAGGACACTGATGGTTCAGTTGTTTGTAATACCTGTGGAGGTTGCTGTGTAATAGAATCTCTGATAATACCTCTTAGAGACTGGTTTTCCACTTGCAGGTCGTGCACTGCCTGGGCTAATTGATCTACCTTCTGGGATAAATTATACACTATTTGTGGAAGCTCTGCTGGTTCCATTTTGGGGCTTAGTATTATGTAAGGTTAGCTTCTGTTGTCAGAATGAAGAATACAACTGCAGAGTAATAAATAGATTTGTATCACTACTTGTATGGAATTTCACTATTGTGAAGTAAAATCCAAGCAAAGCAATGGTTAATATAATCTGAAAATATTACCCCCAGAAGAGGTCAATTCCTTTATGTCCTTAATTAGAAACACAGGAAAGAATGACCAGAAGATTAAATCCAGAACTGATATGAGAACCGTTTAGGTTAACTTATATAACTGAAACAAGTTCCTGATAATTTATTTAGTATAAATCTCCTGTTAATGGAAATAATCAGCAGGATGCCCAAAGGATTCTGATAGAACATATAGTGTCACAGGACCTCTTAGTTTAGCCCTTTGTGAGACCGCAAACTAATTGCCTTGTGAGAGAGTCAATAATGCAGACCGTGAATGTATCAATGTATATTGCAACAATGAGGTAAAGAGAGTGATACTTGCGTCTTGTAGGTATCTCAGTTATCCGGTCTGCTGTTAGTTGAAGCAGCGTACATTCCACTCTGCCGTATGAACGGGAGACAAGTTGAGAGTGGAAGCGGTCAGCACAGTGTATCCACGGTTGCAGGGGAGGTGTCTCCTGAGTGACGTAACCACCGGACAAGAGGCGAGACTGCAGCTTGCAGCAGAGACTGTAACGCTGTGCTTGTAAACAGGTAGGTGATGAGAGAAGTGCGGTTCAGTTATCCTGGAAAGGAGTTACTCAGAGCTGCTTGCTGTTTTAAAATACAGATACAGATTTGATGGAAACCGCTGAAAGAAATCCAGAGTGCTGCAGTAAGCAGCTTTGCTACAGTCCGAGGAAGTGACTTGTCAAAACAAGTATTTGTAATCTGAGAGTTTAGTTTATAGGATTAAGTGAATGAGCTCAGGTGATAGTCTAACTACTAAAATACTAAGCGAGGAGCCAAACAAAATGGTGGAACTTATAGATGCGGTAGCCAATAGAATCTCCCTATGCAAATCAACCTTAAAGGAACAGTAACCCTGACAATAAGAAACCGAGAATTAACAGACTCCACCTCACAATGTCAGTCAACTCTGGTGGACTCAGTCTTCCTAATCTCAGGTGGTACAACTGGGCATCCCTGACAAAGATAGTCATAGGATGGTTAACGCAATCTGATTACTTCCCCCCCCCCCCCCAATAGAGAGGGAACTCCTAGCACCTATACATCCGGCTTTCTTACCACATACATCTCTGGCCTCACTCCCCCCCACACATAAAACACAATATATTATTTAGGGACCCCTTGAGAGCCTGGGCCAAACTTTGCAAAACATGGGGGATGGAGTTCACATTTAGCAAATATTTACCGCTCCAGGGAAATCCTAACTTTCTCCCAGGATACACCACTACTGCCTTTAAACAATGGGAACGCCAAGGACTGACTATGATAGCACAACTGATTAACCCTACGACACCACAGTTGCTTCCCTTCTCCAACCTTCAAACACAATACACTCTCCCGGCCTCACACAGATTCGCCTATTTCCAGAGTAGACATTACACACAAACTCTCCTGACTGAGGGACCGACCTCGCTAACCACTAACAAAATTGTCGCTCTATGTAATCTGGCCTCTCAGGGAAATCACTCAATCTCTCCCATTTACAAGGCAATAGTCACATACCATGAAACGCAAACACTGCAGGACATCAACACTAAGTGGCAGGGGCAAAGGATACCTGAGGTCACAACAGACCACATCTTAAGTAGTATAGCTACAGTCAGACAAACCACTCTGTCCGCGGGCCTGCGAGAAACGCAAATAAAATTCTTACATCACGCATACATAACGCCGACAATTAGATCCAAATGGGTAAAAGACACAGCAAGTGAATGTCCTAAATGCTCGGTGTCTGCCCCGGACTGGACGCATCTAGTTTGGGATTGCCCTAAGCTGCAGAGTTTTTGGGGTAAGGTTAGATTCTGGCTGTCCAAAATACTCACAACAATTATAACTTTAAACGCAGCTGTCATATTTTTCTTTCAAGACATCTCATTGCCACTAAAACACAGAAAATTCTCCAATATAGTAGTGCTGGTGGCTAGGAAATTAATCCTACAGTATTGGGCCAAGAACAGAGAGCCCCCTTTCAAAAAATTAACCCATGCTATACATCAACAGTTCCTGGCAGAACATGCAGACACACAGAGTAACCGTGATGTTAGAATTAAGTCATTTATGACTAAGTGGGACCCGTACATATTACACCTACCAAAGGGACTGAGAAAGAAATTGCTGCGCCCCTTCCAGCATTCTATGTTCATGCTAAATGAGAACCTACGGGACGCTGGTGTATACCAGAGTCGGACTCAGACCCTGACTCTTAACTGACACACTACTGATCTGGACTGACTAAATCACTAAAAGTCCTAGCGGCTACATGAGGAGACCCTTGGACTGTGAGCACATCCATCTGCCGACGCAGCAACCCGAATACTTCTTTATCTACATATCAAAGGTACTTAGATTGTTTTATGTTTCTGTTTCTGTTTTATGTTTTATGTTACTAGTTGGCATGACTGCATCAGCCTATTGACATAACTACAGTCTTGCAGCATTAATGCCTATTATGGAAGGTCTGACTACGCACTATCACTATAAGTGCAAGAAGAATCCTACCTGAGTATGAAAGAAGACCTCAACATAGTGCAGTTAGCGCCTCGGAGCATAACTTTTCCATACTTGGCACGGTATTACCATGCAACACCCCCTAGACTCACTGATGCAGTTTGCCAATATTTAACTGTGAATATGTTTTGTATTGTCTTGTATAGTTGTGTTTTCTTAAACATTTTAAATAGGCAGGGGGCTTGACCGCTCCACATGGCTCAGGATAAGATCTGATGGACTTACTCCAGACTTGCATATCTTGAAAAGACTATGCTATACCTCATATTGTTATTGCCCTATGATGATAACCATTGTATAATGCTATGTGGCAGTGTTTAGGCTCACCTGTGGAAAAATTTTCAAAAATAAAGTTTAAAAAAAAAAAAAATGGGCCGGCATCTAAACTTACATTTTTGCATTTCAAATAAAGATTCCAAGAGAATGAAGAAAATGTGATAATAGGAGTAAATTAGAAGGTTTCTTAAAATGTAATGCTCTATCTGAATCACAAAAGAAAAAAAAATTGGGTTCAGTGTCCCTTTAAACTGGGTCTCCCTTGTGTCCATAGCATGTACATTATTAACCCAGATATGACACTAATATGATGCTATACTTTTACATCTCTCTTAATATTTACCCAACCAAGCAATAGCCCATAGTAAGAGAGATAAACTCCCTGGTTATGTGTATGAAGTGCATCTCTTAAAGCAGTTAAATCTGGTTTACAATCTTGTTTTACTATTTCATTATAATGTTACTTTTAATATTATTCTATAGGATTATAGATCTCATTAGGGGGTCAGAAGTTTATTTTCCTTCACTTTAAAAAGGTTAAACATGCAGTAGTTAAGCTTACAATCTTATGGATGATTTTATGTACATGTTGCATTAGCCATTCACTTTGTACAGGTTTCTTTTGTTAACTGTTGATTACCATACTAGACCGATGCATTAGAATAGGCTCCCCAAGTGTCTACAGAATTTATATTCTATCCCTGAATCGGCACCAATTCCTTGTTATACCCTTATATCTGTTTCATTATTTAAGTTAGCATAGGAGAAGGTCTTTACATACGAGACTGGATTGCAGATTGCAAAGTGAAGTTAACCTACATCAGATACTAATGGTCAACAATACTCGTTATTTCCTTCGAATATTCCAATACCATATAGTTATTAAAGTTGACACTTTCTGTATATAAGCAATATGTTCAAACTAAGGGGGTCTCTGTATACAAGCAGTAGTACATTTGATGTAATTGGTTATATCTATATGTAAAGTATGTGCAATAGAAATGGGGGTCTTTGTGTATATAAGCTGCATGTTAAATGTATAATGGGTTTTCTGTATATAAGATGTATGTATATGTAATTGAGGTTTTACTGTGTTTAATCAATATTGTATGATCTGTATAAGTGAGGCTATTATTAAATATGTAGTGGGTGCTGTGTACAGTGACTGTGTAAAAGTGGGTCTTCTGTGTATAATGAATACACCTTGTGTAATTGAGGTCTCTATATAAACAGTATATGTCATATGGTGTATAGCTGGGGTGTCTCTCTGTATAAGTAGTATGAGGGGTGTAGTGGGGTCTATGTATAAGAAGCAGGTGCAGTGTAAGTGGGGTCTAGATTAAGATCTAGATTGAGATCTGAACTTTAGTAATTATTAATATATGGAAATGATTTTCAAAGACAATAATCAAGGCAGAACATCAGTAGGTACAAAAGAGACTCGGGGACCACCTGCTACTCACAATACTTTGCTTACTGCTTTTTGTTTGCATTGTTAATTGTCTTATTCTGAAATAAAGTGGGCTTCAAGCTCCATACATTTGTTCTGAAGTTTCACCAGGGAATATCACTGGCATTAAAGTGCAATAGTTTATATGTATCTGATTTGGGATTTCATTTGACATAACATTTTCATTAAGGGGCTGCATGTGGAAAGCATATGATCTGAAGCCATACAGAAGCCTCTGTGACAGTTGAACTGCATGGGCATGTATATGATCTGAGATCTCATTTTGACTTTGGGATATGATTTGGACATACATCTTAAATAAAGGGGTCTATAGTGGCCAAACATCAGATAATAGTTCCCTCTTAGTCACGTAGCTGGTAAAAAAACATAATTTATGCTTACCTGATAAATTTATTTCTCTTGTGGTGTATCCAGTCCACAGATCATCCATTACTTGTGGGATATTCTCCTTCCCAACAGGAAGCTGCAAGAGGATCACCCACAGCAGAGCTGTCTATATAGCTCCTCCCCTAACTGCCACCACCAGTCATTCGACTGAAGACAAGCAAGAAAAGGAGAAACTATAGGGTGCAGTGGTGACTGTAGTTTAAAAATAAAAAACACCTGCCTTAAAATGTCAGGGCGGGCCGTGGACTGGATACACCACAAGAGAAATAAATTTATCAGGTAAGCATAAATTATGTTTTCTCTTGTAAGGTGTATCCAGTCCACGGATCATCCATTACTTGTGGGATACCAATACCAAAGCTATAGGACACGGATGAAGGGAGGGACAAGGCAGGGCGCTTAATACGGAAGGCACCACTGCCTGCAAGACCTTTCTCCCAAAAATAGCCTCCGAAGAAGCAAAAGTATCAAATTTATAGAACTTTGAAAAAGAATGAAGCGAAGACAAAGTCGCCGCCTTACAAATCTGTTCAACAGAAGCCTCATTTTTAAAAGCCCATGTGGAAGCTACCGCTCTAGTAGAATGAGCTGTAATCCTTTCAGGAGGCTGCTGGCCAGCAGTCTCATAAGCTAAGCGTATTATACTCCTTAGCCAAAAAGAAAGAGAGGTTGCCGAAGCCTTTTGGCCTCTCCTCTGTCCAGAGTAGACAACAAATAATGCAGATGCTTGACGAAAATCTTTAGTAGCTTGTAAATAAAACTTTAAAGCACGAACCACGTCAAGATTGTGTAAAAGACGTTCTTCTTTGAAGAAGGATTAGGACACAGTGATGGTACAACAATCTCCTGATTGATATTTTTATTAGATACCACCTTAGGTAAAAAACCAGGTTTGGTACGTAACACTACCTTATCTGCATGAAAAAGAGATAAGGGGAATCACATTGTAAAGCAGATAACTCCGAAACTCTTTGAGCCTAAGAGATAGCTACTAAAAACAGAACCTTCCAGGATAAGAGCTTAATATCTATGGAATGCAAAGGTTCAAACTGAACCCCTTGAAGAACCTTAAGAACTAAATTTAAACTCCAAGGCGAACAACAGGTTTAAACACAGGCTTGATTCTGACTAAAGCCTGACAAAACGCCTGCACGTCTGGAACATCAGCCAGACGTTTGTGCAAAAGAATAGACAGAGCAGAAATCTGTTCCTTTTAAGGAACTAGCTGACAAACCCTTCTCCAATCCTTCTTGGAGAAAAGATAATATCCTAGGAATCCTGACCTTTACTCCATGAGTAACCCTTGGATTCACACCAATGAAGATATTTACACCATATCTTATGATAGATTTTCCTGGTGAAAGGCTTTCGCGCCTGTATTAAGGTATCAATGACCGACTCAGAGAAACCACGCTTTGATAAAATCAAGCATTCAATCTCCAAGCAGTCAGCCGCAGAGAAATTAGATTTGGATGGTTGAAAGGACCCTGAAGTAGAAGGTCCTGTCTCAGAGGCAGAGTCCATGGTGGAAAGGATGGACATGTCCACCAGATCTGCATACCAAGTCCTGCGTGGCCACGCAGGTGCTATCAAAATTACCGATGCTCTCTCCTGTTTGATCTTCGGCAATCAGACGACGGTAGCAGAGGAAACGGTGGAAACACATAAGCCAGGTTGAAGGACCAAGGCGCTGCTAGAGCATCTATAAGCGTTGCCTTGGGATCCCTGGACCTGGATCCAAACAAGGAAGCTTGGCATTCTGGCGAGTGCCAAGAGATGCATTTCTGGTTTGCCCCAACGTTGAATCAACTGTGCAAACACCTCTGGATGGAGCTCCCGCTCCCCCGGATGAAAAGTCTGTGACTTAGAAAAATCTGCCTCCCCAGTTTTCTATGGGATATCTATGGGATATGGATAGCTGATAGATGGAAAGAGTGAATCTCTGCCCATTGAATTATCTTTGAAAACCTGAAGAGCATTGAATATCGCTCTTAGTTCCAGAATGTTTATTGAAGGAGTGCCTCCTCCTGAGTCCACGACCCCTGAGCCTTCAGAGAGTTCCAGACCTGCACCCCAGCCCAAAAGGCTGGTATCTGTTGTTACTATTGTCCAATCTGGCCTGCGGAAGGTCCATACCTTTGGACAGATGGAACCCGAGATAGCCACCAGAGAAGAGAATCCCCTGGTCTCTTGATCCAGATTTAGTAGAGGGGACAAATCTGTGTAATCCCCATTCCACTGACTGAGCATGCAGAGTTGCAGCGGTCTGAGATGTAGGGCGGCAAACGGAACTATGTCCATTGCCGCTACCATTAAGCCGATTACTTCCATACACTGAGCCACCGAAGGGCGAGAAGTATAATAAAGAACACGGCAGGAATTTAGAAGTTTTTGACAACCTGTCCTCTGTCAGGTAAATCCTCATTTTCTACAGAAATCTATCAGAGTTCACAGGAAGGAAACTCTTGTGAGAGGGGATAGAGAACTCTTCTTTTCGTTCACTTTCCACCCATGAGACCTCAGGAATGCCAGAACGATGTCCGTATGGGACTTGGTAATTTGGAAATTCGACACCTGTATCAGAATGTCATCTAAGTAAGGGGCTACTGCTATGCCCCACGGCCTTAGGACCGCCAGAAGTGACCCCAGAACCTTCGTAAAGATTCTTGGTGCCATAGCTAACCCAAAGGGAAGAGCCACAAACTGGTAAGCCTGTCTAGGAAGGCAAACCTGAGAAACCGATGATGATCTTTGTGTATCGGAATGTGAAGATAAGCATCCCTTTAAGTCCACGGGTAGTCAAAATTTGACCCTCCTGGATCATAGGTAGGATGGTTCGAATAGTCTCCATCTTGAAAGATGGGACCCTGAGAAATTTGTTTAGGATCTTGAGATCTAAGATTGGTCTGAAGGTTCCCCTCTTTCTTGGGAACCACAAAGAGATTTGAATAGAAGCCTTGCCCCTGTTCCTCCTTTGGAACTGGGTGGATCACTCCCATAACTAGGAGGTCTTGAACACAATGTAAGAATGCCTCTCTCTTTATCTGGACTGCAGATAATTGTGAGAGGTGAAATCTTCCTTTTGGGGAAGAAGCTTTGAAGTCCAGAAGATATCCCTGGGACACAATTTCCAATGCCCAGGTATCCTGGACATCTCTTGCCCAAGCCTGGGCGAAGAGAGAAAGTCTGCCCCCTACTAGATCCGTTACTGGATCGGGGGCTGATCTTTCATGCTGTTTTAGAGGCAGCAGCAGGCTTCTTGGCCTGCTTACCTTTGTTCCAGGCCTGGTTAGGTCTCCAGACCGGCTTGGACTGGGCAAAATTTCCCTCTTGTTTTGCATTAGAGGGAGTTGATTCCACGCTCGTCTTAAAGTTTTGAAAGGCACGAAAATTAGTTTGTTTGGTCCTTAATTTATTAGACCTATCCTGAGGAAGGGCATGACCTTTTCCTCCAGTAATATCAGAAATGATCTCCTTCAGTCCAGGCCCGAATAGGCTCTGCCCCTTGAAGGGAATGTTGAGAAGCTTAGACTTTGAAGTAATGTCAGCTGACCAGGATTTAAGCCATAGCGCCCTACACGCTTGTATAGCAAAACCTGAGTTCTTAGCCGTTAGTTTGGTTAAATGACACACGGCGTCAGAAAACAAATGAATTGGCTCGCTTAAGCGCTTTAAGCTTGTCAAGTATATCATCCAATGGAGTTTCTACCTGTAAAGCCTCTTCCAGAGACTTAAACCAGAAGGCTGCAGCAGCAGTGACCGGGGCAATGCATGCAAGAGGCTGGAGAATAAAACCTTGTTGAATAAACATTTTCTTAAGGTAACCCTCTAACTTTTTATCCATTGGATCTAGGAAAGCACAACTGTCCTCGACGGGAATAGTTGTACGCTTAGCTAGGGTAGAAACTGCTCCCTCCACCTTAGGGACCGTTTGCCATAAGTCCTGTGTAGCGGCATCTATTAGAAACATTTTCTTAAAAATAGGAGGGGGAGAGAACGGTACACCTGGTCTATCCCATTCCTTAGTAATAATTTCTGAAAACCTTTTAGGTATTGGAAAAACATCAGTGTAAACAGGTACTGCATAGTATTTATCCAATCTACACAATTTCTCTGGCACTATAATGGTGTCACAGTCATCCAGAGTAGCTAAAACCTCCCTGAGCAACACGCGGAGGTGTTCAAGCTTAAATTTAAATGTAGACATATCAGAATCAGGTTGAAGCATCTTCCCTGAGTCAGAAAAATCACCCACAGAAAGAAGCTCTCCTGCCTCAGCTTCTGCATATTGTGAGGGGATATCAGACATAGCTACTAAAGCGTCAGAGAGCTCTGTATTTTTTCTAGTCCCAGAGCTGTCTTGCTTTCCTTGTAACCCTGGTTTGTAACCCTGGTAGTTTGGACAATACCGCTGTAAGGGTATGATCCATAACTGCCGCCATGTCTTGTAAAGTAAACGCCATGGGCGTGCTAGATGTACTTGGCGCCACTTGAGCGGGATAGTCAAAGGTTCTGACACATGGGGCGATTTAGTCGGCTAACTTTACTTCCCCCCTTGTCAATTTCCTCTGGTGATAAATCTTTTAAAGACAGAATATGATCTTTATAACTTAAAGTAAAATCAGTACATTTGATACACATTCTAAGAGGGGTTCCACAATGGCTTCTAAACATAATGAAGCAAGAGGAGTTTCCTCCTATGTCAGATATGTTTAAACAGACTAGCAATGAGACCAGCAAGCTTGGAAAACACTTTGATAAATGTAAACAAGCAAAAAATAAAAACGGTACTGTGCCTTTAAGAGAAACAAATTTTGTCAGAAATTGAAAAACAGTGATAAAAAAGCAGTAAATCTTTACAGTGTGTATAATAGACTAACAGAGCATTGCACCCACTTGCAAAATGGTTGAATAACCCCTTAGTTTCAAAACCGATCAAAAAAACGATATAAACGTTTTTTAACAGTCACAACAAACTGCCACAGCTCTGCTGTGGCCCTACCTGCCCATACAACGACTTTTGAAGGCACAAAAAGCCTTTGTAGAGGTCCTAAGTGTTCAGGGGACTCCTTCAGGGAAGCTGGAAGTCTCAAGCTGCAAAAACTACTGCATGATTTAGGCCTGAAATTAGGCCCCTCCCAACCTGTACTCACAGTGAGAGGGCAATAAAAAACTATCCCTAGGCAAAATCTAGCCAGCCATGTGGAAAAAACTGAACCCCAATAAAGTTTTATCACCAATATGTAGAAAAAAAGGTTTAAACACTTCCAGCAAACGTTATCTTATTTTCAGTAATGTGAGAAAGTAATAAGAATATTACCTTACACAGCAAGCATGATACTAGTTGTTATTAAATCACTGTAATCAAGCTTACCTTACATAAATCCGGTATTAACAGCATTTTCTAGCATATTCATTTCTCTAGAAAATTTTAATTTGCACATACCTCATAGCAGGAGACCCTGCACGCCATTCCCCCAGCTGAAGTTACCTCATCTCTTCAGTTATGTGTGAGAACAGCAATGGATCTTAGTTACAACCTGCTAAGATCATCAAAAACCACAGACAGACTCTTCTTCAACTTTCTGCCTGAGGCTAAAACAGTAACTCCGGTACCATTTGAAAATAACAAACTTTTGATTGAAGATAAACTAAATAAACACCACATCTCTCTAGCTACTTCCTTTTTTGTCGAGAGCTGCAAGAGAATGACTGGTAGTGGCAGTTAGGGGAGGAGCTATATAGACAGCTCTGTTGTGGGTGATCCTCTTGCAGCTTCCTGTTGGGAAGGAGAATATCCCACAAGTAATGGATAATCCGTGGACTGGATACACCTTACAAGAGAAAGGGGACTACTCTATCTTTTGGCATTCAGATAGAGTGTGCAATTTTAACCCCTTAATGACCGAGGACGTGCAGGGTACGTCCTCAAAAAAAAAGGCAGTTAACGCCTGAGGACGTACCCTGCACGTCCTCGGTTTGGAAAGCAGCTGGAAGCGATCCTGCTCGCTTCCAGCTGCTTTCCGGTTATTGCAGTGATGCCTCGATATCGAGGCATCCTGCAATTAACCATTTGTAGCCATCCGGTGCAGAGAGAGCCACTCTGTGGCCCTCTCTGCACCGGACATTAACGGCTACGTTCGTTGGTGGGTGGGAGCCGGTATGGGAGGTGGGTGGCGGCCATCGATGGCCTTTGTGATGCGGAGGGGGGCGGGATCGGGGGCGGGGACGACCGGGGGGGGGACGCGCTCGGGACGCGCGCGCGTGCACGGGTGGAGGGCCGGGCGGGCGCGTGCACGGGGAGGGAGCGGGTGGGAACCACTACCTACAGAAAATGTTTATGTTAGAAGTGGGGATCAAAGGGGTTAATATGGTTTTTTTGGTGATCGGTTTGGCTGGTGGGGTATTGGACTGTGGGGGGGAAGCTACACTACAGAAACAAAAAGTAAAACATAAAAAATAAAACATTTTTATTTGCAAACTGGGTACTGGCAGACAGCTGCCAGTACCCAAGATGGCCCCAATAAGGCAGAGGGGGAGGGTTAGGGAGCTATTTTGGGGGGATCAGGGAGGTTGGGGGGCTAAGGGGGGACCCTACATAGCAGCATATGTAAATATGCTTAAAAAAAAATTTTTTTTTTTTTTTTTATACCTTTTATTTTAGTACTGGCAGACTTTCTGCCAGTACTTAAGATGGCGGGGACAATTGTGGGGTGGGGGAGGGAAGAGTGCTGTTTGGGAGGGATCAGGGGGTGGGATGTGTCAGGTGGGAGTCTGATCTCTACACTAAAGCTAAAATTAACCCTGCAAGCTCCCTACAAACTACCTAATTAACCCCTTCACTGCTGGCCATAATACACATGTGATGCGCAGCAGCATTTAGCGGCCTTACTAATTACCAAAAAGCAACGCCAAAGCCATATATGTCTGCTATTTATGAACAAAGGGGATCCCAGAGAAGCATTTAAAAACCATTTGTGCCATAATTGCACAAGCTGTTTGTAATAATTTTAGTGAAAAACCTAAAGTTTGAAAAAGTGAACAATTTTTTTTTTATTTGATTGCTTTTGGCGGTGAAATGGTGGCATGAAATATACCAAAATAGGGCCTAGATCAATACTTGGGGTTGTCTACTACACTACACTAGAGCTAAAATTAAACCCTAGAAGCTCCCTACATGCTCCCTAATTAACCCATTCACTGCTGGGCATAATACACGGTTGGTGCGCAGTGGCATTTAGCAGCCTTCTAATTACCAAAAAGCAAAGCCAAAGCCATATATGTCTGCTATTTATGAACAAAGGGGATCCCAGAGAAGCATTTACAACCATTTATTCCATAATTTCATGAGTTGTTTGTAAATAATTTCAGTGAGAAACCTAAAGTTTGTGAAAAAATTTGTGAAAAAGTAAAATAATTTTTTTATTTGATCGCATTCGGCGGTGAAATGGTGCCATGAAATATACCAAAATGGGCCTAGATCAATACTTTGGGATGTCTTCTAAAAAAAAATATATACATGTCAATGGATATTCAGAGATTCCTGAAAGATATTAGTGTCCCAATGTAACTAGCGCTAATTTTGAAAAAAAGTGGTTTGGAAATGGCAAAGTGCTACTTGTACTTATAGCCCTATAACTTGCAAAAAAAGTAAAGAACATGTAAACATTGGGTATTTCTAAACTCAGGACAAAATTTAGAAACTATTTAGCATGGTGTTTTTTTGGTGGTTGTAGATGTGTAACAGATTTTGGGGGTCAAAGTTAGAAAAAGTGTGTTTTTTTCCATTTTTTCCTCATATTTTATAATATTTTTTATAGTAAATTATAAGATATGATGAAAATAATGGTATATTTTGAAAGTCCATTTAATGGCAAGAAAAACGGTATATAATATGTGTGGGTACAGTAAATGAGTAAGAGGAAAATTACAGCTAAACACAAACACCACAAAAATGTAAAAATAGCCTTGGTCCCAAACGGACAGAAAATGGAAAAGTGCTGTGGTCATTAAGGGGTTAAGCAACTTTTTAATTTACTCCTATTATCAAATTGTCTTCATTCTCTTGGTATCTTTATTTGAAATGCAATAATGTAAGTTTAGATGCCGGCCCATTTTTGGTGAACAACCTGGGTTGTTCTTGCTGATTGGTGGGTAAATCATCCTTCAATAAACAATTGCTTTCCATGGTCTGAACCAAAAAAATAGCTCAGATGCCTTCTTTTTCAAATAAAGAAAGCAAGAGAACGAAGAAAAAAATGATAATAGGAGTAAATTAGAAAGTTGCTTAAAATTGCATGCTCTATCTGAATCACAAAAGAAAAAATGTGTCCCTTTAATGCGGACATGATAACCAAGTCCTGAAGTTAGTGTGTTGGGTTTTGCTTGCATGCACACAATTTACTTTCAATTTCTAATACATACGTGTTAAAAGTTTACTTCTGCCAGTGTTTGTGCATGAGCAAAAGCACTAAAAGGCACATCCCTTGTAATCTGGCACTCAATAAATTAAAATTAAACCAGTTTCTGGAAAAGTTATATCATCTTTTTTAGCATATGTGTAGGATTTATAAATTGGTTTTCTAATGCAGTTACCATTAGTGCATATGTATAAAGTGCTTTTTATTGTTTAACCAGGATGTGCTATAATCTATTTTAATTTGTTTTCAATATCACTATAAAATAAATAAACGGCTTTATTTTTAATAATTAACTTGCAAAAGCATGATTCTTCATGACTGTGTTTTCATTCATGAGCAAGATTTCAAACTTAAAGAAATCTATTTAAAAAATCAAATTCATCCACATGATAGAGGGGAAAACTCAAAAATATGCTTTGAAAATGTATTCTTATTGATTGAACTACTATTTTTTTAATTTCCCAATACAAGTTTTACTGGGTGATTTCATGACATAACATATTTAAAAGTGTAAGCTAAATGTGTTAAAGTTATGGTTTTAATGGATTAGAATATGTTCACATTTGAAAACCCAGTAAAATACTTTTGGAACTATTTATGGGGATTATTTTGTATTGGAATGGCGCCTATTGTTGGTAAACAATGATTTTCATGTTGCAGTATAAATTGTATATAAACTATATTTTGCTCACTATGATACTTGTTCTAATTTCAAAATTGTAACTGTCATGGTTCTTACTAACACTCAGAACTAAGGTAAGTTCCAGTTTCATTGTTAGAACAACACCTTTAATATAATGACATTTATGTTTTCATGCTGTCCTGATATGTTTTAAATAAACAGACTAAATCAATAAATTCAAACAATGGTTTACTAAGATTGGAATTCTTCAATATTTCATAAAATTATTATTATTATTATTATTATTATTATTATTATTATTATTTTCATTTACATTCAAACATAATTAAAATCCTGCACCGGTTCTACAGCATTATTCTTCAAGTGTTTAAACCTGTAACCAGGGTTATTTTTAGAGGCGTGAAACCCAGGGATGATTTCCCACTAGAAGCAAAGCACTCATCATATTCTTCCTCCCTTACTTGTTTAGGAAAGGGAGTTTGCCACATAACTGGTGATAGTTGAGGCTGTTGCAGCCTTGGAAAAACAGACACACAGCAGGGAATTTGAGAGAGGTTAGAGATCTAAGGCACAAAAAAAGAGAGCCCTGCAGCCTCCTCCCTCTAATGAGGTGGGATAAGGAGGACAAAGCTGTAAACGGTGGAGAAGAAATTGTGAACAGCAAAGGTAAAGAATAGAACTCCTTATGTACATATCTGTATGTACCACACCCAATCACCCACCAGAAAATGTTAGCACTTTCTTGCAGAAGAAGTATAAGGGGTAAGTCTCTATCTGTGTCCATGCTGTCATCCTGTCAACAGGCTGCTCTACATGCTATTTAACAGCCTTCTGCATTAAAGGGACAGTCAACCATAGAATTGTTATTGTTTTAAAAGATAGATAATCCCTTTATTACTCATTCCCCAGTTTTGCATAACCAACACAGTTATATTAATGTACTTTTTTACCTCTGTGATTACCTTGTATCTAGGAACCTTCTTCCAGCCCCCTGATCACATGACTGTGACTGTTTATTATCTATTGTCTTAAATTTGGCATTGGTTTGTGCTAGATCTTAAATAACCCCCCTGTGCCTGAACACAGTGTATCTATATAGCCCATGTGTACTTTCTGTCTCTTTGTGTTGAAAAGAGATTTAAAAAGCATGTGATAAGAGGCAGCCCTCAAAGGCTTAGAAATTAGCATATGAGCCTACCTATGTTTAGTTTAAACTAAGAATACCAAGAGAAAAAAGCAAATTTGATGATAAAAGTAAATTGGAAAGTCAATTAAAATTAAAAGTCCTATCTGAATAAAGAAAGTTTAATTTATACTTGACTGTCAATTTAAGGTTAACTATAACATGACCAGGAACTTCCTGCCTCACTTACCTCAAAATTAGTAGCAGTTCCACAGGATCTTGTGACAGCAGTACAAAAAATAATAAACAAAATGATCAAAAATAAAAACAATTACACCTAATCTAATAGCCCTATAAAAATAAAAAAGCCCCCCCCCCCCCAATATACCCCCCCAGCCTACAATAAACTACCAATAGCCCTTAAAAGGGCATTTTGAAGGGCATTGCCCTAAGTTAAACAGTTATTTTACCCGTAAAAAAATAAAAAGTCCCCCAACAGTAAATCCCACCACCCAACCAACCCCCCCAAAATAAAAAAAACTAACTCTAAAAAAAAACCTAAGCTACCCATTGCCCCTAAAGGGGCATTTGTATGGGCATTGCCCTTTAAAGGGTATTTAGCTCTTTTTTATCGCCCCTTAAAAGGACATTTAGCTCTTTTTCAAAAGCCCAAACCCTAATCAGAAAAAAAAACACCGGCAAAAAATAATAAAAAATACCTAACACTAACCTCAGGAATATCTACTCACTGTTGCTGAAGTCTGGACATCCAAATATAGTTATATTGTAATTTTAATTTAAAGTTAGGGGGTGTTAGGTTTAGGTGTTAATAGTTTAATTTAGTGTTTTGTGATGTGGGGGGCTGGCAGTTTAGGGGTTAATAGGTTTATTTAGTGGCGAAGATGTAAGAGGCCAGAGGTTTAGGGGTTAATATGTTTATTTAGTTGCAGAGATGTGGGAGGCCAGAGTTTTAAGGGTTAATAATTTTATTATAGTTTTGGCGATGTTGAGGAGCGGCGGAATAGGGGTTAATAACTTTATTATAGTTTTCGGTGATGTCGGGAGCAGCACAATAGGGGTTAATAACTTTATTATTTTTTTTTATTATTTTATTTTATTAATGTAGAAAAACATGATACAACAGTGAATAATAAGTTGCAGACAAAGAAAGAAAAAGAAAAACATTACATGAAGTATTGTCACTAGGGTAACTAAGGATCTATATTTTTCTTCTGAGTCTTTAACACCAAGGTTAATATAATTTAAAAGAGGCACGGGTGCCAAGATCAATTCAGCTTAATGGAGGAGAAAAGAAAAAAAAAAAGAAAAAAAAAAAAAAAAAGAAAAGGAAGTCCCCCCTCTCCGCCCCCCCCCTCACATTTTTACGCAACTAATTTTTTGTATATATTCTACAAAACTAATATCTTGATAAAGAATGAAGTCTTTCCACGTTTTTATAAAATGATTGTTCTTCTTATTTTCCATTCTATAGTCATAGGCTGCTAGAATTACCTCATTTTTTAGCAGGTTTATTACTTCCTTAATAGAAGGTATTTTGGGAGTAATCCAATTATTAAACAGAAGTTTCCTAAGCACTAATATAGCCGTTAGGATAGATTTTTCCTTATTTCCCCATTCCTTATTACCTAGTAAAAGAATTATAGATTTAATCAAAAAAGTTACTCTAAATCCAACCACAAGAGACAGATAATGGGCTACTTTTAGCCAAAACTGGTTCACCTTGGGACAGTCCCATAGTAAATGGGCTAGGTTTTGGGTCAATATAAGAACATTTAACACACTGATTCTTCACTTTGGTAATCTTTATTAAATAACCTAAACTGGGTTTCCCTTAGATAAATTGATTGTGTTAATGATTGCACTCTTTTTAAGCTCCAAGAAAATTCGTCAAAGGGATCCGTAATATTTAGAATCTCCTTCCAGTGAAGGACTACCTGAAATATTTTATCTTTTCTCTCCGTTGTTTTCAATATTTTATAAATATTAGAAAGTGATGGTTTTTCTGGTTTAATAAAATCTAATAAAGGATGTTCCAAAAAGCTATGTGGAGCCAGTTTTAGAGTTCTATAGGCATAATTTTTAACTTGAAGAAAATAGAATCCATGTTTATTTTGAACCACTGGATTCTTTTGCTGAAATTCGAAAAAATTGTATAATCTCTTTGAGTTGGGGACAAAAAAATCATTAAGAGTAAGATCTTTAAATGGAGACCATTTTCTATAAATATTAACTGAGTTGCCTAGCGGAAAGAAAAGGTTCCCTTGAACAGGTAACCACTTGGAAAAACTAGTTGATTGGCCTAAGGATTTCATCACTTTCCTCCAAGATATTAAGATATATTTATATAAAATATGGTTGGAGATTCCTTTCCCTAAGAGTTTATTTGGAGCATGGACTGTAAATCCTGGGGCATGAGGAAAACATATATGTTCCTCGATTTCTTTATCCGATAGTTTAAATGATTGAAATAACCAGTCAATTGGAGTTCAAAGAATAGTAGCTAAGTTATATTTTTCCAGACTTGGTAAGTCTAGACCTCCCTTTGAATATTTCTGATATAATACGTCTAGTTTTATTCTTGGTTTTCGTCCACTCCAAAGAAAGTATCTCAAAGCCTGATTAAATCTCCACAGATATCTCTTCTTAATTAGTGAAGGAAGCATTCTACATGGGTATAAAATTTTGGAATATGACATTTTAAACAGGTTTATCTTACCCGAGAGTGTAACCGGAAAGAATGCCCAGCTCCTCAGTTTTTCCTTAGATTCCTGCAGAGCTGGAAGAATATTATCTTGGTACCAATGAACAGGATCTATAGAGAGTCTCAATCCCAAATACTCCAGCACCTCTGAATCAAGGAATTGATAATTGGTTTGTACATTTTTCTTATTTAACCAGATAACCTTTGATTTGGAAAAGTTAGTCTTATATCCTGATATAGCACTATATACATTTAAGAGATTTGTTACCCCATCAATAGTTTCTCTTGGATTAGAGACAAAGAGAAGAAGATCATCTGCAAATAAAGAGATTTTTAGTACCGAGTTACCTATGTTTATTCCTGGAAGTGTGTCTCTCAATCTAATGGCCAAAGGTTCCAATACTAAATTAAAGAGCAATGGGGAAAGTGGACACCCTTGACGGGTGCCTCTTGAGAGTGTAAAAGATTCTGTAGTATCGCCATTGATTAAAAGCGATGCCCTGGAGTCAGAGTATATCCTGTCAATGAAATTGACAAAGTTATCTCTAAATCCATAGCTCTTTAGGGCCCGGATCAGAAAAGGCCATTACACTCTGTCGAAGGCCTTCTCTGCATCCAAGGATAGCAGGAAGGTCTCCGGCAGAGCGGAATTATTGGTCTTAAAATAAGAAATTACCTGGAGAATTTTCCTTATATTTTTCTCAGATGTTCTAACAACTACAAAGCCGACTTGGTCAGAGTGGATTAACTTTGGTAGTATTAATTTTAATCGCTCTGCCACTATCTTCATTAAGATCTTGTAATCAAGATTCAGTAGCGATATAGGCCTATATGCAGTTACTTCCAAAAGATCTTTATTCGGTTTAGGAATTAGTACTGTTAGCTCTTTTAAAATCTTCTGTAATCTTAACATTGTCATCAAAATAAGAGTTAAAAAGATCTTTTAGAACTGGAACAATCTCATCCTTTAATATCCAATAGAACTCTAATGGCAAGTTATCTGGACCCGGAGCCTTACCTTTAGACATTGCAGTAATAACCTTAAGTATTTCCTGAGTCGTAATAGGTGCATTTAAATTCTCCATTTCTTCATCTAAGATCTTAGGGAGAGCCGTGCCTTTGAGGAAAGTATCAATATCTTTTATTTGGGGATTTTGTGAAGAGTAAAGTTCAGAATAATAGTTTTGAAAAGTACTAGCTATTTGTTTTTGATCCAGGGTTATGATATTATCATTTTTAATAGCTACTATTGATTTCTTTTGGTCTTGCCTTTTAAAAATAGAGGCCAGTAATTTCCCTGTTTTGTTTCCGTACCTCTTAAATTTTGCTGTTCTTTTATATAGTGAGTCTTGTGCGTTTACCAAGAGATGTTGATCTCTTTCTTTTTTACTTGCGAAATATTTATTTCTATTTGGTTTACTTAAATAGCATGCATAATCATTTTTTAAGTTATTTGATAACTCATTAAATCTTTTTGCTTGCTGTTTTTTTCAGGTTTGCCATATAAGAGATCATTTCTGCTTTGAGGTATAGTTTAGCTGTTTCCCAAAAAATGGGGACATTATTTCTACTATGTTTATTAAAATTGCAGAAGTCTTGCCATGCTTTAATTAAAAATATTTTAAATTTAGCAGAATTCATTAAGTATGTGGGAAAAAAAAAGAGTTAGATGTTCTTGTCTTTTTTAACTGAATTGTTAGGGTTACTGGAGCATGATCTGACAAAGTGGGTTCCAAGATAAGTGTTTTAGTAACTCTAGATACTAGTGTTTTGGATATTAAGAATATATCTAATCTAGAGAAGGTGTTATGGGTTTTGGAATAACAAGTAAATTCCCTAGAATTGGGGTTTAAGTTCCTCCAGATATCAACCACATTTATTGTCTCCGAAAGCATTTTGAATATTTTTTTCTCGAATTTAAGATGATATTTAGTATACTTAGGATTTGATGTCTGTTCTCTTATTTTATTTCTGTCTAGAAATGAATTTGGTGTGACATTAAAGTCACCAGTAATTATTAAATTATCTTGTGCATATTTAAGTAAAATCTTCAATAAATGGTTCCAAAATGTTTCATTTGGGTTGTTAGGACCATACAAGTTTAATATTAGATAGTTTTGTTGTTGAACCTTAATTCTAAGGAGCAAGTATCTTGCTTCTTTATCTTTTATTACTTTAAGTACCTCGTGTTCAAAATTTTTATGAATTAAAGTCATAACTCCTCTAGTCGCCTTTTTATAGGAAGAGAAGAAAGTTTCCACATAGCCCTGGACTTTAAATTTAGTATGTTCATGATCAGATAGATGCGTTTCTTGAAGACATATTATATCCATAGCCCGTTTATTCAAAAAGTTTGCTACAGCGTTTCTTTTAATTGGAGAATGTATACCTCCTACATTCCATGTAAGTATCCTAATTGTCTAAATATTCTATTGGGACTTTATGTGTGGAGGGTGGGGCCGGAGAGGAAGGAGAAGAAGAAGACGGAAGAAGAAGAGAAAGAGAGAACAAAAAAAAAAAAAAAAGATAATTCTCTTTAAACTTAATACTAAATAAATATTTCAATCTATTCAATATAGCATTCCTATATAGACATTCCCTGTGACCGGGTTGTGTGATTCCACAATAATTATAACATTTAAGTGTAAAACATTTATAGATATTTTCTAATGAGACCAACGAGTGTTCAAAAAGAGAGAGCCTCTTCCCAGAGTCTTTAAAGCACAATAAACATCTCTCTTCTATAAATAAATCTTGTGTCAAAATTATGTAAGTCCATATAAACTTGTGATTGCATATCTACACAACATTCGACATAAATAGTTAACTAGTGAATAAACAAAAACAGTAAGATGCAAAGTGCGAAAAACATAAAAATTAGTCATCCATATAATATATTTACACATCTCCACTGTGTTTATGAAAAAAGGAGCAAAAAAGAAGCAAAAAAAAAAAATCTAATTCTCTTTAAACTTAATACTGAATAAATATTTCAATCTGTTCAGTATAGCTTTCCTATATAGACATTCCCTATAACAGAATTGTGCAATTTCACCATAATTATATCCTTTAAGTGCATCTAGTGTAAAACATTTGTGAATATTTTCTAATATAACAAACAAGTGTTCAAAGGGAGAGAGCCTCTTCCCAGAGTCTTTAAAGAACAATAAACGTCTCTCTTCCATAAATAAATCTTGCATCAAAATTAAGTAAGTCCATATAAATTTGTAAAGGGTGATTGCATATCTACACAGCATTAGACATAAATGGTTAACTAGTGAATAAACAAAAACAGTGAGATGCCAAGTGCAAAAAACATAAAAATTAGTCATCCGTATGATATATTTACACATCTCCACTATGTTTATGAGAAGAGGTGCAAAAAAAAAAAATTATATATGCACACAATATTAAAAATATATGTGTATAAAAAATAAAAATAAATATTTCCTCCAAAAATTAATGCTACAAAAAAAAATATGTTATTTAATGAATCGAGATCCCTCATTATATCATAAATATTGTTATTTAGATTCATTATCAAGAAAGTTTTGGGCTGCTTCCGGGGTTTCAAAGATAAAGAAATTTAGTCCAGATTTAATTCTGAGCTTCGCAGGATACAATAATGAAAAATATATTTTTTCGTGTACTAGTCGTGAACATAAAGGGGAAAATTGCCTCCTCTTGGTAGAAGTCTCTACAGCAGAGCTTTCCAAACTTTTCATGTTGGTGACACACTTTTTAAACCTGCATCATATCGCGACACGGTAATTAATTCAGTTGTACTAGCAAAAAGGAGGTTAAACTAACTTGTTTTAAAATATACGGACACATACATAAATTATATAATAATAATAATAATATGTATTTACAAGTAACAGTATGTATGTGCAAGAATTAAAAAAAGTTTAATAACACCAATAGCTACTTACTATTTTAATGGGATTTATGAGGTTGATGGGATGAACACAATTTCTGAATATTTGGGGGAATTTTACATAAAGACACTCGCATTTCATCATCAAGCATTTCTAAAGCTTCCACTTCCTATCCATATATCAAGAGCAGGAGCAGCTATGCACTACTGGGAGCTAGCTGCAAAAAAAACCCCACTGACTTCAGCTCAGCATTTAAGCTGCCGCCCTCAGAGCTCCGTGAGCCCTACTGACTACTGCCCGCACTGCAAACACACTGCTGTCCCACTCACTGACTACAAATGCAGTCACAAGCCAATTAAGGAGACTACACGTGCAGTCAGGAGCCAATGTGCCGCCAAAGCCGCCAATGGGAATAGTTTCAATTCCCACTGAGCTGCGCCAATTGGTTAAGATGATCTGTGACCCACTAGGTATCAATCTTGTGTCAAACATGTGATATACGTAGCAGGCAGGCGGAAAGTCAGAAACCAAAAAAAAAAATTTGTAAAAATTAAATTTAAAAAAAATTGTGCTGAAGCAGGGACACACCTACACACTGCTGCCAACACACTAGTGTGTCCCGACACACAGTTTGGAAAGCACTGCTATACAGAAAAGTCCTGGAAAATCAGAATCCTATTAACATTGAATTGAAGAGTTTGTTGTTTCCTAAAAGCTTGCATTATCTCTATCTTCCCCTGATAATTTAAAAACTTAGCAATAACTGGCCGCGGTTTCTTTGAGTTTTGTGCAGCAGAATCTTGTTCTTTGCCCAGCCTATGTATTCTTTCCACAAGGAAGAGAGATTTTTCTTGTTGTATACCCAAAAGGGAGGGAAGGGTTACTTCTGCAAATCTCTTCAGATAATAACTTTATTATAGTGGCGGCGATGTTGGGAGCGGAAGATTAGGGGTTAATAAATATATTTTATAGTCGCGATTTGGGTTGGTCGGCAGATTAGGGGTTAATACATTTTAAATAGTGTTTGCGATGCGGGAGGGTTACGGTTTAGAGGTTAATAGGTAGTTTATGGGTGTTAGTGTACTTTGTAACACTTTAGTTATGAGTTTTGTGAAACATTTTTGTGGCGCAAAACTCATAACTTCCTGTTTCAGATGGCGGTATGGATTCTGTCAGTATAGGCTGTAAAGCAAGCTTTTTAGCCTCACTGCACAACCTGTAATACCAGCGCTATGAAAATCCCAAGGAAAAAACGTAATTTTTTTGAGTGTGGAATGGACGTTGCATTACAGGCTAAAATGCTTGCGGTATAGCTATATTGACATGACTCACAATAGCTGCGTTACTGCCATTATGCTGAAATTGCCATTTTTCAGTGTTAAAATCCATAATGCAAAACTCGTAATCTACCTGAATGTATTTAATGTCATAAATAATATGTATTACAAAGATGATCTGATTTATTTTACATTATTATTGTTGTTATTATTATATTTATTTATGTGTAATGCTCCAACAAATTCCACATCGCTAGGCAGTGGATACAATAGATAAACATGAAATAGGAAAAGCAGAATGGAAAATTATAGGGGTCTGTTCCATAGCTCCATAGGTAAATTGTGTCATTTTTAATTTGTTGCCATTTAAATAAATGTAAGTTGTTTACTTTCTATATACTTTGTGTCATCCTAATATAGTGACACATGAATTTATAAAGACAAATATAATGTACTAATAAACTGAAAATGATACATATCTTGTGTTGTAGTAAAAAAAAATAAAGATATACTGAGAAAGCATATGTGCTTTTAGGGACACATTAAAAAAAAAATCAGTTATAAAATGTGCTTGAGCTGACAAGTGATAAAATAAATACGGATATCTATTTGCAAAAGAGATGATTGCACACATATTTAAATATTATATGTATAGTTAAAGCAAGACATTTTTGCATGCTAGAATGTCCTTCTCCATAGGATTTTCAACCTTACCTTGAGGGAAATAAATGATGAAGAAAATCCTGGAAACCAGAAAGAATGCTTAAATAAACAGTTTGCATGCACAGTTACAGAGTTTATGTACCATCTTCAAGGTAAAACATTTATATTAATAGACTTCATCCACAAGGACTTTATCGCTAAGGTGACATGAGATTTTTGCAATTTCTGTGGTTTTAAAATGGAACTTGAGGAAAAAAGTATTCTGGAATGAGAAGCTCTCCTTTTAATTTAATTTTTATGTCAGTTATAAAATGTTAATTGTAGTGCTAAGACATGTTCTTATGAGTGTAAAACTGTAATGAGGATATACCTCATCACTCTCAATATCTGGAACATCAGTATACTGACATTGTAAAAACAAAAATGCTAAGTCTTTACGTATCATTAGCTTTCAAACTTTAGAAATGTTAATTTGCCTTAGTAAAATCAAGGGGGTATGACATGCTAGAAAGTGCATAATGCTTAAAATGAAGAATATGATGTGATGCCAAGCACCACTCCTTTTGACCTCAAAATTACTCAATGTCTAAATGTTTTATAAACAGTTACAAAATAAGAGGCATAGACAGTTACCTAATGCACTTTTATATGAAGTGAAAATTAATATACAGCCAAACGTCATGCAATTAATCAAGGGTGAAACAACTTTTAATAAAAATTGTAATGTGTGGAGCTATTGAAATTATTTTAAAAATTGCTTAGAAGTTGGAACATTCACAAAATGTCTATGATTTAAATACAACATAAGGGTTTATTAAAGGTATACTAAACCCAATTTTTGTCTTTCATGATTCAGAAAGAGTAACTTTCTAATTTACTCCTTTTATCAATTTTTCTTAATTCTCTTGGTATCTTTATTTAAAAACGTAGGAATGTAAGCTTAGTGCCAGTCCATTTTTGGTTCAGATTCCTAGGTAGAGCTTGCTGATTGGTAGCTACATTTAGGAGGGTGAATATTACTCTTCACTGCTGCTATCCCTCCATTTCCAGTTATGCCCTGCACTACTAACATCCATGATTCTGCCAATCCCTGTCCTTACTCTGTACACAACACACATGGCTTTGCACCTGAGCATCCCTGACTTAGATCTCAGCTTTCTGGGTTTTGCACAAAGCTCAGCAAAGCAAATGCTCAATTCCCCTAAAATGTTATTTTGTGAATCTCTACTGAGATAGATATATAGATAGATAGATAGATAGATAGATAGATAGATAGATAGATAGATGTATTGTATATACAGATAAATATATATATATTTTTTTTTTAATTATTATTATTATTATTAAATAAAACAAAATTCTAAGTCAAGAGCTAAGGAATTTCAAATATTTCCATTAATAACAAATTATAAAACATTAAAAATTATATTGCATGTTTCAAGTATTTAACTAGGAAGGGCGCCAAAATGTGTATATTTGTATACATGTATAAATATATATACACATGAATATACACACACACATACACATATATACACTGGAGCCCTTTCCATTCAAACACCTTGCCATATACCATATCCCTTTTAAAACCTTTTATTATTTAAATGTGATATTTTTTTATGTATAAAGTGTATATACAGTACTTTATTTTAATTTGCTTTTGATTTCTTTTGCTAAAATTTTTTAAATTTTTTTGTAACTCTTACAATTTTACTTCATGTCCGCCCGACACAGCATACACTGTCTGCATTTAACATTGGACAAGCATTTCTTGTGAAATGCTGCACATTCGCAGCCAATTGGCCGCTAGCAGGGGGTGTCAATCAATCATCATTACCTATCTAGCTTCAGCAAATTGCAACTGCAAATCAATGCATATTATACTAATATATTGACTGTGGCTATCCATTTCAACTGCAGAATCAAGCCTCAACTGTGAGGTGGTAGGTGAAGTTTGTCTATTGAAAAATAATTGCAGCAAACATTAATTTGCTTTAAATGTTTACACTTGGCTTATATGTTATTCTACATCTGGGAAAACATGTTTTGTATTTCAAAGGTGCTTAGTATCCCTTTAATACTCAGGGTAGCCTTATCTATATCACATATACAATTTACAATTGGCCTGATGTAACTGATTAAACTTAATGGCATCAATTGATTGATTAATACTAATTACACAAATGCTATCTTATATGGTGGAGGTGGTTGAGAATGACAGTTGTTCTTAAAGGGCAATTATACACTCATTTTTTCTTTGCATAAATGTTTTGTAGATGATCTATTTATAAAGCCCATAAAGGTTTTTTTTTTTTTTTTTAAAAAGTATAATTTTGCTTATTTTTAAATAACATTGCTCTGATTTTCAGACTCCTAACCAAACCCCAAAGTTTTATTTGAATACCGTCAGCTACCTACTCCAGCTTGCTCCTGTTTGTGTAAAGGGTCTTTTCATATGCAAAAGAAGGGGGAGGGGGAGTGTCTTATTTCCCACTTGCAGTGGGCTTTCCAACTACCTTTTCAACAGAGCTAAACTGAAAGCTTCTAAGTACGTTTTTAAACCATTTTATACTGGATTTTTATATCAGTATCTGTGCATCTTATTCTTTATAGTAGTGTCTATTACATGCAGTTATATAAAAATGAGTGTATACTGTCCCTATAAGGACATGGTCTCTTGTATGAGATTGTGGATGCTATGTGAGATAGGAACACTAACCTGCTTGGAGAGCAGAATACTAAAAAGGGTTAATTAATTAGAATTGTCATTGTTGAGGGTAGGGAGTTAAAGGGACATGAACGAAAAAATAAACTTTTATAATTCAGACAGAGAATTTTAAGAGACTTTCCAATTTACTTCCTTTATTGAATAGTGTACAGTCTGTTATTTTCACAGTTTCTACTGAGAATGTTCAATGGTTCAAACTGTATATGTATATAAGCCTGTGATTTGTTATGGCTGTTGCATGATACAGTGCGCCATCAAAATTAAAGTTTGGAATTTGTCAGAAAAAAACTACAGCTCATTTACAAAAAAGAGTTAGTGTAATTGCATTTTTATTTATTTATAATGCACTTGTTAATTATTCCACTGTAATGGTCCTTTAATTAAATGAGCATTGCTATGGGAGGTGCTAATGCTGGTGTCCATATGATAACAGACGTACGTGCTCCAAAAACTCGTAATTCTATTTGTTATGAATCTGACAATCACAAACTATTTGAATACAAGGCAAATATTTAAATGTCTATCTCTGATCATAGACAGAGCACTTTTGGCTGATATAGGAAACCTTTTTGGGTAATCACAATCAAAAATAGATTTGACTGCTTAAAGCCTACAACCTTTTATACGTTTTCACAAGAAAATTTCCCAAAAACATATTTTCTGTTCTTAAGTACTTGTTATCGGGATCAAAATGGTGACAAATACAATGGCCTTTTCACACCTCTTAGGGTTATATTACAGTTCCGTTGAATTAACCACTTTGTACAGTGTGTAAGGAGAACATATGTGAGAATAACTTATTGTAATACAAATTCATCCTGATAACTGGCAAACAATATGAATGTCTTTTGTATGTAGACATGATGAGTATACTGAACATGTTTGCTCAATGATTTTTATACATATATATATATTATACATTTTAAAAAAATATTTTAAAAGTATAATTTTTATTATTTCCAATTATTGATTGAGAAAACACTATTTTCCAGCATGGGGAGATATACTATATATATATATATATATATATATATATATATATATATATATATATATATATATATATATATATATCTGAAATCAAGTACATTGCAGTTTTCTATTAGAAGGAAGTGACCACAACTTATATTTTCTTCTGAAATGGGATATTACTGAAACCAAAACCTAATTCCAACACAAGTTTCTGGATATTCTGTCACCTTTTTTTTTTTTTATTTTTTAAAAAACCCACTATTGTACCCTTTTCTAAAGCACCTGCATATCAGTCACACAAAAAATGGAATGGCAGCAATTGGTGAAATCCCAGTCACAGGGGTGTGATCATATTTTGAAATCCGGACTATGAACGTGCAATCCCATTTGAAATACTTTTTAACTAACAAGCATGACAAAGTGAGTATGCATTAGAAACAAACATTTACAGGACACAATTGATACTCATCATTCTTAGATGTTGCTGTCATGATTTCTGTTTTCTCCTTTTGCCTTCTGATCTCGTTAGCTGTACGGGATATCACATATTTTATACATATGTAAATTTGTGCCCTAACCACTGCACACAGACTTTAAAACAACAATGAATAGAGCTTTGACCATGGGGCTCATTTATCAAGCTCCTGATGGAGCTTGAGGGCCCGTGTTTCTGGCGAGACTGCAGGCTCACCAGAAACACCAGTTATGAAGCAGCGGTCTAAAGACAGCTGCTCCATAACCTGTCCACCTGCTCTGAGCAGACGGACAGACATTGCCGCAATTCAACCCAATCTAGTTCAATCGGGTTGATTGACAACCCCCTGCTGGCTGCCGATTGGCCACAAATATGCAGGGGGCGGTGTTGCACCAGCAGCCCACAAGAGCTGCTGGTGCAATGCTGAATACGGAGAGCGTATTGCTCTCCGCATTCAGTGAGGTCTGTCGGACCTGATCTGCACTGTCGGATCAGGTCCGAAAGACCTTTGTTAAATAGGCCCCCATATAGGCAAATATACCTCTAACAAGTTGTCTGTGGCCATTTCAGAATGTCCAGCACATGTGCAACATAAAAATTGTTCTAAATTATCTTAGAATATGTGCAAATATGTTAAAAAAAGCAATTTGTGACTTTATCAAGTGTCTTTAGGTTTTTAAATTTGATAAGTGTAAACTTATCTTGTAAACCTGTTGAAAAATATTGAGAAAATGTAAAAAAATAAATAAATACAAAATAAGGCATTATGGCAAAACAACAATTAGTTATCAGCCCCTGAAAAACAGCTTAAAGTCCGAATTTGTTAGTTGAAACTAAAATTGGCCCTTTTCTGCTGAAATCCCACCAAAAACAAATCAGATAGTAGACTGGACTACTCCTAAGTGTCTTAAGCGGCAAAAGCCTGGAACACAAGTGAGGATTAGACACATTTTCTAAATAGGAAAATCAGTTTCAGCTGGTGTTAGAAACAAGATTGGTATAAACGCCAATGATAGCCAGAGGCAAACTAATATTTGTATTCTAATCAAAAAATTCGGTCAGTACTTCACAGGATTCTGTATAGGCAAATTTTAGCTTGAGCACTGTGAATCTTGTTGAGTGATGTTTCTTATATTTTTGAATGGAACACATACATTACAATAAAGTTCTCAATACAAAAAAAAAACTGTTTAAATGACAGTACAAAGTAAAAATAATACATTTTGCAATAAAAACACATAAATACTACACATTAAAATTATGTAGCAAAAATGAAAATTTTAATTATGCAGTGAAGTGATCATATTAAAAGTTTACACTAAAAATCATATTTCATTTTAAAAATACAAAGATAAAAATTTACTAAATTGCAAAATTTTATTTATTTTCCTAATGCAAAATTAGTCTTGCAGCCTCACTAATGGCTAGATTTAGAGTTTTGTCGGTAACGACCCGCGTAGCTAACGCTGGCTTTTTTCTGGCCGCACCTTTAAAATAACTCTGGTATTGAGAGTCCACAGAATGGCTGCGTTAGGCTCCAAAAAAGGAGCGTATAGCATATTTAACGCAACTTCAACTCTCGATACCAGAGTTGCTTACGGACGCAGCCAGCCTCAAAAACGTGCTCGTGCACAATTCCCCCATAGAAAACAATGGGGCTGTTTGAGCTGAAAAAAAACCTAACACCTGCAAAAAAGCCGCGTTCAGCTCCTAACGCAGCCCCATTGTTATCTATGGGGAAACACTTCCTACGTCTGCACCTAACACCCTAACATGTACCCCGAGTCTAAACACCCCTAACCTTACACTTATTAACCCCTATTCTGCCGCCCCCGCTATCGCTGACCCCTGCATATTATTTTTAACCCCTAATCTGCCGCTCCGTAAACCGCCGCTACTTACATTATCCCTATGTACCCCTAATCTGCTGCCCCTAACACCGCCGACCCCTATATTATATTTATTAACCCCTAATCTGCCCCCCACAACGTCGCCTCCACCTGCCTACACTTATTAACCCCTAATCTGCCGAGCGGACCGCACCGCTATTATAATAAAGTTATTAACCCCTAATCCGCCTCACTAACCCTATAATAAATAGTATTAACCCCTAATCTGCCCTCCCTAAAATCGCCGACACCTAACTTCAAACATTAACCCCTAATCTGCCGACTGGAGCTCACCGCTATTCTAATAAATGTATTAACCCCTAAAGCTAAGTCTAACCCTAACACTAACACCCCCCTAAGTTAAATATAATTTAAATCTAACAAAATAAATTAACTCTTATTAAATAAATTATTCCTATTTAAAGCTAAATACTTACCTGTAAAATAAATCCTAATATAGCTACAATATAAATTATAATTATATTGTAGCTATTTTAGGATTTATATTTATTTTACAGGTAACTTTGTATTTATTTTAACCAGGTACAATAGCTAAAATAGTTAAAATAATTACAAATTACCTGTAAAATAAATCCTAACCTAAGTTACAATTAAACCTAACACTACACTATCAATAAATTAATTAAATTAAATACCTACAATTACCTACAATTAAACCTAACACTACACTATCAATACATTAATTAAATACAATATCTACAAATAACTACAATGAAATAAACTAACTAAAGTACAAAAAATAAAAAAGAACTAAGTTACAAAAAATAAAAAAAATATTTACAAACATCAGAAAAATATTACAACAATTTTAAACTAATTACACCTACTCTAAGCCCCCTAATAAAATAACAAAGTCCCCCAAAATAAAAAAAATGCCCTACCCTATTCTAAATTACTAAAGTTCAAAGCTCTTTTACCTTACCAGCCCTGAACAGGGCCCTTTGCGGGGCATGCCCCAAGAAATTCAGCTCTTTTGCCTGTAAAAAAAAAAACATACAATACCCCCCCCCCAACATTACAACCCACCACCCACATACCCTTGTAAATGTATCCTCCCTTGTAAAATTAACTCCTGTGAGTGTCAGCTTGCCACTGAATTCCCAGTTCAGAGTTGAATGACGTCTGCCCCATATGGCTTGGCTTGATGTTCTCATTTATGCTGGTAAATTATGGAGAATTAGGCACTTGGTTTTGATGTTTAATTTTGTTTTAACATATTGTTATCAAGGGTTTATTTTTTTGTTTGTTTAGCAGTTTATGAATCAGTACACATTTCAGGGTGATCACTAGAAATTAAGGGTAGTAATATTTTTCTTAGAGAAATTATTTGCACGTGCAGCATTACTCAACTGACAAATATTTATCATGGAAAAACATCTATTCCATATATTAAAGAGAAAAGCATTAACTCTGCAGTCTTTGGTATGAGTATATATCACATTGATGGAAGATAAGGTGCAGTTCATTAATCATCTTAAAGGGACACTGAAAGCAAATTTTTTCTTTCGTGATTCAGATAGAGAATGCAATTTTAAGCAACTTTCTAATGTACTCCTATTATCAATTATTCTTCATTTTCTTGCTATCTTTATTTGAAAAGGAAGGCATCTAAGCTTTTTTCTTAGTTCAGAACTCTGGACAGCATTTTTTTATTGGTGGATGAATTTATCCACCAATCAGCAAGGACAACCCAAGTTGTTCACTAAAAATGGGCCGGCATCTAAACTTACATTCTTGCATTTCAAATAAAGATACCAAGAGAATAAAGAAAATAGGAGTAAATTAGAAAGTTGCTTAAAATGTCATGGGCTATCTGAATCACGAAAGAAAAAATGTGGGTTCAGTGTCCGTTTAAGTTAACATGTAAATGTTGACATGTTGTTGACATAAACCAATTCAATCAAGTATTTGTTTTTATTTATAGATATAAAGAATTTCACAGGGGAAGAAAATGTATTTATTGTAACTAATACGCCACAAAAAATAAATAAATAAAAATTAAAAAAAATAATAATTATATATGCGCTCATATTACAAGTTCAAAAGTAAATGCGATCGCTCAAACACAATTGCATTTAACGCTCAAACTTTTTTATTTTTTTTTCAAAGTAAGCCTCTACCCCGAAACCCCCACACCACCACATTACAAAGTCTGCACTACAATATTAACCCCTAAACCACCAGCCTCCCATTGCAAAGTTAAGAATTACACAATTAACCCCTAAACCACCAGCATCCCACTGCAAAATAACCCTCTAACATCTAAACCCCCTAACCTAACAACCCCTAAGTAAACCCAAAATAGACTAACCCTACCTTTTACAAAAAAAAAACTACCTTTAGAAAAATAATTAATCCATCATGCTTAACCCCTTAACGACCGAGGACGTGCAGGGTACGTCCTCAAAAAAAAGGCAGTTAATGCCTGAGAACGTACCCTGCACGTCCTCGGTTTGGAAAGCAGCTGGAAGCGATCCTGCTCGCTTCCAGCTGCTTTCCGGTTATTGCAGTGATGCCTCAATATGGAGGCATCCTGCAATAACTTTTTTAAGCCATCCGGTGCAGAGAGAGCCACTCTGTGGCCCTCTCTGCACCGGAGATCGGTGGCTCCCTGCGTTGGTGGGTGGGAGCCGGACCGGGAGGCGGGTGGCGGCCATCGATGGCCCTGGTTATCTGCAGGGGGGGCGGGATCGTGGGCGGGGATGAGCGGGGGCACGCACGGACGCGCGCGCGTGCACGGGAGGGCGGGGGCGGGCGCGTGCACGGGGAGGGAGCGGGTGGGAACCGCTACACTACAGAAAATATCTTAAAAAAATTTTGTAAATGCCTTATTATTAAAAAAAAAAAAAAGATCAGCAAGGTGGTGGGTGTTTGTCTGTGTGGGGGGGGGAAGCTACACTACAAATCCAAATAAATATAAAAAAAACACTTTTTTTTTGCAAACTGGGTACTGGCAGACAGCTGCCAGTACCCAAGATGGCCCCCAATGAGGCAGAGGGGATGGTCAGAGAGCGGTTTTGGGGGGGATCAGGGAGGTTGGGGGCTAAGGGGGGGATCCTACACCCTAGCATATGTAAATATGCTAAAATTTTTATATTTTTTTTAAAAAAAAAACCTTTTATTTTAGTACTGGCAGACTTTCTGCCAGTACTTAAGATGGCGGGGACAATTGTGGGGTGGGGGAGGGAAGGGAGCTGTTTGGGAGGGATCAGGGGGTGGGATGTGTCAGGTGGGAGGCTGATCTCTACACTAAAGCTAAAATTAACCCTGCAAGCTCCCTACAAACTCCCTAATTAACCCCTTCACTGCTAGCCATAATACACGTGTGAGGCGCAGCAGGATTTAGCGGCCTTCTAATTACCAGAAAGCAACGCCAAAGTCATATATGTCTGCTATTTCTGAACAAAGGGGATCCCAGACAAGTATTTACAACCATTTGTGCCATAATTGCACAAGCTGTTTGTAAATTATTTCAGTGAGAAACCTAAAATTGTGAAAAATTTAACTTTTTTTTCAATTTGATCGCATTTGGCGGTGAAATGGTGGCATGAAATATACCAAAATGTGCCTAGATCAATACTTGGGGTTGTCTACTATACTACACTAAAGCTAAAATTAACCCTACAAGCTCCCTAAAAGCTCCCTATTTAACCCCTTAACTGCTGGGCATAATACACTTGTGGTGCGCAGTGGCATTTAGCGGCCTTCTAATTACCAAAAAGCAACGCCAAAGCCAAATATGTCTGCTATTTCTGAACAAAGGGGATCCCAGAGAAGAATTTACAACCATTTATGCCATAATTGCACAAGTTGTTTGTAAATAATTTCAGTGAGAAACCAAAAGTTTGTGAAAAAATTTGTGAAAAAGTGAACGATTTTTTGTATTTGATCGCATTTGGCGGTGAAATGGTGGTATGAAATATACCAAAATTGTCCTAGATCAATACTTTGGGATGTCTACTAAAAAAAAATATATACATGTCAAGGGATATTCAGGGATTCCTGAAAGATATTAGTGTTCTAATGTAACTAGCGCTAATTTTGGAAAAAAGTGGTTTGGAAATAGCAAAGTGCTACTTGTATTTATGGCCCTATAACTTGCAAAAAAAGCAAAGAACATGTAAACATTGGGTATTTCTAAACTCAGGACAAAATTTTGAAACTATTTAGCATGGGTGTTTTTTGGTGGTTGTAGATATGTAACAGATTTTGGGGGTCAAAGTTAGAAAAAGTGTGTTTTTTTCAATTTTTCCTCATATTTTATATTTTTTTTTATAGTAAAATATAAGATATGATGAAAATAATGGTATCTTTAGAAAGTCCATTTAGTGGCGAGAAAAACGGTATATAATATGTGTGGGTACAGTAAATGAGTAAGAAGAAAATTACAGCTAAACACAAACACCGCAAAAATGTAAAAATAGCCTTGGTCCCAAACGGACAGAAAATGGAAAAGTGCTGTGGTCATTAAGGGGTTAAAGAGACATTCCAGTCAAGATTGGAATCCACACGGATACATTTCAGGTTTGAATAGGAGCATTTTGTAATATACATGTATTAGCAAAAATGCTTCTGATAACAGCTATAGCTGTTTCAAAAGTGTATTTAAGTATGCACTGTTTTCCAGCATTTTAAACACAGCACTTGCTTGGAGAGCATAAGGTGTATTTACTATCTGGTAATTTCTCAGTTTGTTAATTGCTTGCATAATACAAGCCCTACTGATGCTTTGAGCAGCTGCAGTATTTAAAATGCTGATGCACTGAGAATATCTAGCTATGCTTCATCCAGAGAAAAATGTTAACACTATGGCATCTACTTATCAAGCCGTCAACCGCAAATACACTGGAATTTCGCAGCGTAATTGTGGCGAGCTTGATTCGACTTAGTTATCAAAGCCTACAGACCGGCAAAAGTAGAATTTTGTGACGTAACATACAATCCGCCGGTCTCAGTCTGACACAGATCGATGCTTACGTCACTACAAATGTTCCAAATGCAAATTCGGCACTATCTGACTACTTTTGCTAGTTAACAAATGTCTACCAGGTACGCTCGGCACTATTCCGGCCCAGCGTACCTGGTTTTCAATCCGCCGCCCTGGAGGCGGTGGATGCCATAGGAATCAATGGGAGTCTGAAAGCAGCGAAAGCTTATGTTCGCTGCTGCCCGATATCCCATTGATTCCTATGGGAGAATAAAAGTTATGTTTACACCTAACACCCTAACATGTACCACGAGTCTAAACACCCCTAATCTGCCACCCCCTACATTATATTTATTAACCCCTAATCTGCCGCCCCCTACACCGCCGCCACCTACATTATACTTATTAACCCCTAATCTGCCGTCCCGCCACCGCCACCACCTACATAAAAGTATTAACCCCTATCCCGCTGCTCCCGGAGCCCACTGCAAGTAAATCAAGTTATTAATCCCTAAACCGCCAGTCCCCCACATCGCCATAAACTAAATTAACCTATTAATCCCTAAACCTAAGAACCTGCTAACTGTACATTAAATATTAACTCACCCCTATCTTAATAAATTTAAACTTACCTTTAGATTTAAATTAAACTATATTAAACTATTTATTAATCTACCCTAACTGTTATACTAAATTACATTAAACTATATTAAACTAATAATTAATCTACCCTAACTGTTATACTAAATTACATTAAAGTATATTAAACTAATAATTAATCTACCCTAGCTGTTATACTAAAATTATATTAAACTATATTAAACTAATACTTAATCTACCCTAACTGTTATACTAAATTACATTAAACTATATTAAACTAATAATTAACCTATTCTAACTATTATACTAAAATTACATTAAACTACAAATTAAATTAACTATATTATATATTTAAACACCTAACCCTACTCAAATTATTTAATTCTACACTTAAAAATTACAAAGTTACAAAAAGCTAACTAAGTTCCAAAAAATAACAAACACTAAGTTACACAAAAAAATAAACACTTAGGCCTAGATTTGGAGTTCGGCGGTAAAAGGGCTGCTAACGCTCCGCGGGCTTTTTTCTGGCCGCACCATAAATTTAACTCTGGTATCAATTTTGCCTTAATATCTAGTATGTTGCTTTCGCCCAAATAATTCAATAATAGCCTATAGGTTGGTGAGATGCTCCCTGACCCTGCCAGATGATACTTAATCAGAACCCCCAATTCTCTACTATATAGCTCTAGCCCTGTTTCTTGCCTTAATTCCCCAATCCAATGTCTGGCTTGAAGATAGGCATAAAAATTTATTTTTGGGAGATCAAATTCTTGGGAGATATCAGCGAACGACTTTGTTGTCAGTGTCTGCTCTTTGCATAATTGCGGCAGATATTTCAATCCCCTCTCAGCCCACAATGTATATACTGTTGTACCCAGTCCCGGTGGAAAGTCTGGGTTACCTATCAGTGGGAGAAATTCAGACTTCGCAAAATTTAATTTAATCTCCCTGCAAAGTTTCTGCCATGCTGCTATAATAAATTTAAATGAATATAACTAATATTACTGGGGAGTTTGGCAGCGTGGTAGTGCAAGATTGCTTGTAGCGAAAAGGGGGCTATCATACTAGATTGCAAATCAGGGAAAGTCACTCGCTCCCCGCCAGCGATCCAATCTAATGCATATTTAAAAAGTGCAGCGTAGTTATAGTATTTAACATTTGGACCGGCCATGCTGCCAGATCTTCTAGCTAATGTTAGTTTGTGTAGAGCAATATGCCAAAGATATCCCTAAATACTTAATTTGCATCGTTTCATGGAATGGATGCGGAATAGAATTAATGGGTTTATTAATCCATAATAATTCCGACTTCTCATGGTTTATTTTGTAACCTGAAAAAGAGCTAAATAGTTGAAAAAGACCTAGTACTCGTGGGACCTCCACTGCCGTATTGCTCAGAAAAAGGAGTAAATCATCTGCAAAGAGGGACAGTATAGCTTTTTGTCTCCCTATATGTATACCCTGAAGTTCTTGTCTCAAGAGAATTGCAAGTGGTTCCAGGGCGACATTGAAAAGTAGTGGCGATAGTGGACAGCCTTGTCTTGTGCCTCTTTTTAGTGGGAACCTTCCTGTAGTATTGCCGTTCACAATAATTGATGAAAATGGCGCACGGTATAGCTAAAGAATAAATTGTTGAAAAACTCCTGTCAAGCCGAACCTCTCCAAAGATGTAAAGAGATGATCCCAAATAATAGAGTTGAATGCTTTTTTGGCGTCCCTTACCCTCAGGTTTGTTCCAAAAGGCATCTAGTACCAACTGGACCCTTAGCGAGTTTTTAGCAGGAATCCTACTTGTCATAAATCCTGTCTGGTCTACGTGTATAATATGGTCCAGACAGGGTTTTAGTCTATTTTCTATGATAGCAGTAAGGATCTTATAATCTTGATTTAAAAGAGATATTGGTCTGTAAGATGAGAGAGACTCTGGATCTTTACCCTTCTTAGGAATCAATGCTATATTAGATTCCGCAAATAGATATGACTCTTCCTGGCTATTAATAAAATAGTTGTTATACAGCGCACAAAGGCTAGGCATAATTAGATCAACTAATAGTTTATAGAACTCCACTGGTAATGAGTCTGGGCCCGGGGCTTTACCTGTTTTAAGTTTCTTTATCATGCTTGCAATTTCTGTTATCGTAATAGGTGCACTTATCTTTTGCAGATCTGTTTGGTCTATTTGAGGTAGCTTGATCTTATGCCAAAACTGCTCCTTACCCTGAACATCAATCTCTTTTGCTGCATATAGCTCCTGAAAGAATTCCAAAAGGCCTCTCTAATTCCTGATGCTTCAGTGAACCTCTTATTTTTATAATTCAGAGCTGTAATATAGCTCTTTTCTTGCCTGATTTTAGAGATTCTTGCTAAGAACTTTGCTGAGTTCCCCTGTACTCCTGTAAAAAATACCTTCTGCTTTTGGTCTTCAGATATGGAATATTGCTGGAGTTCTACATCGCGGGCTGTCTTACTATCATTATACTTGCTCCATGTAATCGTAGAGGGGTCATTAATATAGTCCCTGAAGTTATTTCTAAGGATATTAGCAAGTTGTTCTTCTCTTTTGATCCTAATAGACTTCTCCCTTACCAGATATGCTTTAATCTCCCCTCTGAATACTGCTTTAGCAGTTTCCCAGAATATCTCTGGTTTGTGCCTATGCTCATCGTTCTCTTTAATAAACTGTCTCCATCTATTCTGTAACCATGTTTTAAATTTCACATTATTGACAAGATATTGTGGAAAAAACAGTCTAGAATTGCGTGCCGAGAGGGGATCTTTTAATCCAATTTCCAGTGTGATAATACCATGGTCAGATACAACAATTTCCTGTACATTGGCCTTTATACCCAACCTCAACATATGTTATGCCACCAAAAAAAAATCTATTCTAGAGAAAGACTTGTGCACCCCCGAGACACACGTGTATTCTCTGCTGTCAGGATTTTGTGCTCGCCATATGTCCTGTAGCGCAAGTTTCTGACAAAGTCTGCGCAATAATTTTGTTTCTCGTGATTTCCTAGGAGTTTTCTTAACTCTAGATCTATCTAAAATGTGGGAAAAAGGCCATATTAAAATCCCCTACCATCACTATATCCTTCCCTATATAGGAAAACAGTTTCAGGCTAATATTCTGCCAAAATTCTGGGTCTATTACATTTGGCCCGTATACATTACAAAATATAAAAGTGTTTACTTTTATGACTGCTTCTATAATTTGGTATCTCCCGTCAACATCATTGTCTACTGAAACTATGTGGTATTGTAGTTGTTTGTGAAACAGTACAGCCATTCCCCTTTTTGCCTTATCATAGGGGGTGTAAACCACCTCCCCAACCCACTTGCCTTTAAGTTTAGCAGCCTCTGCTGGTTTCAGATGTGTCTCCTGAACAAAAGCTATATCTGGCTTTTGGGCCCCCAAATGTCTAAACATTAACTTTCTTTTCATAGGTGTAGAAATCCCACCTATGTTCCAGGAAACTAGCTTTAGTTTAACCATCTAGCACTTGCGTAAGGAGAGGAGAAAGAGGATAAGAAGATGGAAAAAAAAAAAGGGGGAGGGAGGGACAAGTAAATAAGGGAAATAATTAAAATAGAATTGTATAGGGGGAAATCCCCCTCCGCGCCCCATCCTACCTTCCCAACTATAAAAGGACCTATATAGTAGTAAAATCAATGTTGAACTTAAAAGTTTAAAGCAATATCTTGTAACAGTTACTTTACTGCTCATCTGTAAAACGCTGGACCACAAGGTCCAAAAAGCGGGGGCTCCCCACTTCCAAAACACTGTATATCTAACCATGTCCCTATGTATACTGAAGTTATCAGTAACATATTCCTAATTGGTGTTCTGCTTAACCTCCTAACCAACTCAATATCAAACTCTACTCAACTCCCATATTCTGACAGAATGTCTGGATTTCCTCCACTTTGCTGAAAACATTGATTTCACCTTCCCTATCGATGATGATTTTGGCCAGGTAAACCAGCCTAGCTTTGTAATTAGCCGTAATTAATTTGGAACAAAATGGTGCCATTTATCTACGTTTATTTTGGGTGTCAACAGAGAAGTCCTGAAATAGGAGAATTTTATGTGGGCCCAACATTATGTTATTGTTCTTACGGTACAACCTTAAAATATGAAATTTGTCCTGGAAATTCAGGAACCTGATAATAACTACTCTGGGTCTAACTGATCCATCTGGGTTCTTTCTTACGGGTCTCATTCTATGTGCTCTTTCTATTGGTAACCTTAAATTTTCAGAGTTACTTCCAACCAACTGGAGCAATCTAGTAGAGGCAAAACTAATCATGTCCTGGAACTTTCCTGTTTCTGGTAATCCCACCAACCTTAGATTGTTTCCTCAGGACCGATCTTCTAATTCTTCTAGTTTTTGGCTGATCAAACTTATTTTACTCTCTTGGGAAGTGATTATTTGATCTCTGACTACTGATCTATCCTCAAGATCAGAGACCCTTGTTTCTATCTCATTCATCCTGGCAGAAAATTGTTTTACTTCACTAGTCAATGTGACCATCTCCTGTCTTAGTAAATCAAACTGAGGGTTTATGAGTGCTGAAATCTGCTGTAGTAATATTGTATTATCTTGGGTGGCCATACCTATTTCGTTATGTGCCTCTAAAGTACTATCATTGGTTTTAGACTTCTTCTCTCTCTGCTTAGGTGGCATAGTGGGTGAGTTAGTCTTAGGGAAAGAGATAAACCTTTCCATAAGGAGTCCCTGGTGAATATGCAATAGAAGGAATAGTGGTTCTTGCCACTACAGTGACCTATTTAGTGAAATATAGAAAACAAGTCTAACAGAAACAGAAACAAAGAATAGCAGAATTCTGGGAAAGTCTACTTTCCAATGTACTGTGTTATATTGACAAACCAAACACACACCAAAAAAAAAGAAAATAAAAAAAAACGGCAAAACCACAGGCCTTGTGTTTATATACTGTGAATAAAAATCTACTAATGTGAAGCCTCTCAATTACTATGTATAAACAACACCCACATAAAGGCTTTTAATTATAATAAAGTGAAAAGATAACCAAGAGAAAAAAAAATTGTGTCTGACTCCTATTATGGATCACTTCTGTTAGTTAAGCCCAATCTCCAGTTAATACCAGTCTTCTCAATAAATGGCAGTCTCTGATGTTAGAACATGCAAAGAGGGTGCAACTTGTTAGTGGTCTTTCAGCCTAAGCATCTCCCGCAATGGGAGCAAAAGATGTGAGTCGCTTTGCGATTGGTGACTTCCGGCCCTGCCAAAACATGAGATCCAGGCTCGTTGGATACCAATCCGGCCAAGGAATCAGGGCAGCCTGGGGAGATTTGAAAAGCGCCCTACAAACTAGGGCCTTGTGCTAGCGCTCCACACCTCCACTAGCTCCACCCCGGAAGTCCCAGAAGATCTTAGATTTATTTTAATTATATTTAGGTTAGGGGTGTTAGGGTTAGACTTAGGTTTAGGGGTTAATAAATTTAATATAGTGGTGGTGACGTTGGGGACGGCAGATTAGGGGTTAATAAGTATAATGTCGGTGGCAGCGGTGTAGGGGGCAGCAGATTAGGGGTTAATAACATAATGTAGGTGGCGGTGGGCTCCAGGAGCGGCAGGATAGGGGTTAATACATTTATTAGAGTGGCGGTGGGCTCCAGGAGCGGCAGGATAGGGGTTAATATGTTTATTAGAGTGAAGGTGGGCTTCAGGAGCGGCGGTTTAGGGGTTAATAACTTTATTTAGTTGTGGCAGGTCCATGAGTAGTGGGATAGGGGTAAAACAGTGTAGTATAGTGTGGGTGTTTGGTGACAGTATACCAATAAAGCTGGGAAAAAGCCGAAGAGCATCAGTAACGTGGAGAACGTATTCAAGTCCGCGGCAGCGAAGTTAGGCGATCTTAGGCGAGTGTATTGGTGCCGTTGAATGCTAGTAAGTTGACGGCTTGATCAGTAGATGCCTATAACAGTAATAGCTTTTACTTGAAGCATTTTTGACAATACGTGTATATTGCAAATATGTTTCTATCCAAAGATGTAATTCACCTAGGTGCATTTAAATTCTGACCAGAATGGGCTTTCAGTTTAAAGAAATTAACTTGAGCTTGCAACATTCTACACAGGTATTTATTAGTGTATACCAAAAGATGTTTTACATTGTTCCCTAACAAAGAACATGAGTTACAAAAGGCTTTTCAAGAATTGTATCCCTGAATTGCTTTCGATTTGCAAAATATTTTCAATTATGCTAAGAATAACATAGCTGAATGCTGATGTCCCTATAAGGTCACTTAAGCAGCATACCCATAATTCAAATGAAAGTTCAGTGTTTAGTGCAAGGATCATTTGCTCCTGAATTTTCACTGCAATAACAGAAAAACAAATGTGGGATATAAGATTGAATAGGCCGCTTTTACATTCCCTATACATTTAATGCAAATCAAATCAGTATTTTTTTCCGAGTAGCCTAAGCAGCTATAAAGCATCATTTTCCCAGTTGGCAGAATGAAAACTTTTTTTATCATGCCAATAGCAAAAGCTGCCTAACAGATGTTCCCCAGGTTTGGCAAGTAAATAGAGGCTAAAGGCTAGATTTATACAAGCTAGCAAATCCATTTAGTAGAACTGTAGATATCATAGCATTCAAAGTGGCCCTGTAAAGATCCTGCTTATATCTGCATAAAAAAGCACACAAACATCAAATAATAATGATGTCCCTGTAGTAACTCGCTATCAGTATTCTCATGTCGTTCAATATCAGTATTGAAATTATACTACATTAGATTATTTTTGTTTTGAATGTGAAATATATAACTTCAGGTATTTTGCTACTCTCTTGTGCATTATTTTTATGTTTGTTGTCTGTATTATTTTTAAATTTAGTGTATTTTTTATATTTTTTTATCTGTTTTAATCTAATCACATCTTCTATTCTAATGAATTTGTTTTTACTTCCAATTATGAAATTATGGAGGGTTTGGCAATAAGGACATCTTGTTTACTGCAAATGTTTTTCCATAGTCATACTCCACTCACAACTTGCCTCTTTGAAGGGCTTGAGTCAGCAGCTGACCAGTCTAGCCATGGCCATCATGGGTGTCATTCTCCTCCCCACCTAAAGAACAAACTGCAGAAAAAAAAAGACAATTGCATGTCCATTTTTTTCTTTTAATTCCCCTGAATGTAGCTCTGTTTTAGAGGAAGAAGCAAAATTCTGGAATCTGTAAGTCACTGTTTCCCTCTCAGTATTGTGTCACTGCAGTCCTTGGCCCTAATTTATCAAAGGTCTTGCGGACCTGATCCGACACTGCGGATCAGGTCCGCAAGACCTCGCTAAATGTGGAGAGCAATACGCTCTCCGCATTTAACATTGCACCAGCAGCTCACAAGAGCTGCTGGTGCAACGCCGCACCCTGCTGACTCGCGGCCAATCGTCTGCCAGCAGGGATGTGTCAATCAACCCGATCGTACTCGATCGGGTTGATTTCAGGCGATTCCTGTCTTTAGACCGCTGCTTAATAACTTGTGTTTCGGATGAGTCTGAAGACTCGCCAGAAACACGGCCCCTCAATTTCCACACTTGCCAACTTTTTTAACAGCAGCAAAGAATAAGGTATCTTATTCATTCAATAATAGCAATATGCTATTTCCCTTTCTGGGCAGTACTCCTTTTAACATACTGGAATAATTTGTTAAAAGTTTTAGCAATAGCACAAATAGAGCAATATTTAGTTGCATATTTTAGGTAATGTAATGCTAACAGTTTTAGGGTTTGTATGTATAGAGTAACTTATATAGGTTCTTTTGTCTTTCATGTTAATTATGTTTTTCTTCTTTATAACTCTATAATACAACAGATAAAATAAACAAAGCAAAGAAATTCATTTTATTAAAAAAAAATGTGAAAACATGTATTAAAGTTTAGCATAAAGTGACTCCAAATTTATTGTGTACTAGTAAATTAAGACTCTAAACTCATTGTGCTTAGAGGAATGGGGCTACACCTTACTGATGAGGCCCAATGAAGGCCAAAATGATTTGTCTGCGGTTGCTGTTTTCCTTGTTCAGAGAGAAATTGTCTGGTATTTCGTTGCTGCACTTAACATAACAGGCGGGATCAGACTGGTACACTACAGGTAAGTTCTACTCTGTGAAAAGCATTACTGGGCTAAAAAGCTGCACCCAGGTGGTAAATTGCCATAGAACAGGATAACAATGGTATTGAGCTAATTTTTCGTTCCTGTGAATGCACTTCTCTCTGTGTGTATTGTCTCCCTAAGGGGAAAAGGGGCAACTAGATATGGACTTCTTGCTCAGTGTGCTTAGAGGTATGTGGCTAAACCTCACTGAAGAGGTCCAAAAAAGGTCAAAATGATAATCTGGAGTGCTGTGTTCCTTGTTCAGAGAGGAATTGTCTGGTATTTTGGCTCTCTGTGTTGACCGTTATAGGCGGGATCAGACTGATATACTACAGGAAAGTTCTACTCTGTAAAAAGCATTACTGGGTTAAAAAGAAGCTGCACACAGGTGCTAAATCACCATAAACAGGCTACCAATGTTATTGAGCTGGTTGTTCGTTCCTGTGAGTAAGCTTCTTTGTGTGTGTGTGTGTAAATATATATACATATATATTTACATGTATGTGTTTATTGTCTGGGCATAATTTATTTAATTGTCCCCTCTGAAAAAAATTCTGCAGACCCCCATGATGGTCATTATGTTAATAATAAAGTGTTTTGTTTTGAAGTTCTTATCTGTTAAAGCCAATTAGGTGAAGGTATGCAGCATGGTTGGCTTTGAACAGTTTACAATCTCAAGCTCTGAAAAAATAAATGTGAAGGTATATTGCACAGTTGTTTTACTCACATAACTAAAGTTTAATTTTTAAAAAATATCGCAAAATGTTTACTAGCCCTTTAATTTTGTATTTTCGTCCCACACATATTGGGCCAGATTATGAGTGCATGCTAAAACCATTGGCAGTTGCGTGTTTAACAAGTTGAAAGTAAACGCATTCGCTTGAGCGCAATTGAATTTTGATTGTGTTCGGTTAATGCGACTTCAGAACTTTGGTTAACAGTTATGCTCAAATAAAAAGTTATAAAAGTACAGTTACACTCATAATAAGGCACTCTAATAGCACAATATCTCTGATAAATCCAAAGACTCACTCCCATATAGTACACACAGATGTAGAATACTCACAAGTAGAATGCACTGAAATATTGCAAATCCTGTGGTCTGGGCAAATTAGGAGCTCCTCAGTTAGCTCACCTCCAGTAGTGGAAACTAGGATCCTTCTGGATAATTTCTCAAACAATGGATAGTCCTAACGGTGTTCATATGAGGCAAAAACCCAGACTACCATCCACAGTCTAAACCCCTCAAAGAAAAATTTGAACACATTTAAAAAGTTAAACAATTAAACCATATATTACTGCAATGCATTACTCAAAACTACTGCCATTGCTTCCTTAAGCAGAATAAAATAAAACCACATTATGGTTTAAACCCCTCAAATGCAAATTGGGGTTGTTTATTTAAAAAAAGATAATTGTTTAAGTCTGATTAAGCTCTCTTAAGACTGCTGCTCCTTAACCCGTCCGCCACCTCTGAAGTGGCCACCAGAAATGCTTGTGCAATGATAAATGAGCGTATGCTGTTGGCATTTATCGATGTCAGGCAGACATGATTCACTACAGCGAATCATGTCCAGCCGCCATATAATAAATTGGCCCCATACTTAGTTACATAGTGTGTATGACAAACGTACATAATCACACCATATACTATTATTAAAATAACGATTTATTAAAGGTTAATAATGAGCTCTCCTAAGGTTTGTTGAGGTATGATCAGTTTAAATAAAAATAAATAACAGTATCAATATCTCACCTTCTCTCTTGGAATCTAGCAAGCCCAGAAGGATAAACACATGTATGCAATAGACCAAGTACAAGTAGCTACAGTGTTTTATATATGTACCTATTGTTTATTTTATATATATATATATATATATATATATATATATATATATATATATATATATATATATATATATATATATATATATAGAGAGAGAGAGAGAGAGAGAGAGAGAGAGAGAGTATTGCTGGTCTCTTGCTGTTAGGCTTTTCCATAGATACAGCATTTTGATATTCCATAAGGAAATTGTGCTAGAGAAAGAGCAGCAAATGTAGCAGCATCAATGGAGCATGTATTGGAAAATCTTTGGTAGGAAGGACTTGTATCATCAAGCTCCTGTTATAGGTAAAACGATTATGAAAGGTAAAATCCTTACTTGACCAATATCTTGCAGAGTTTGTGCAGACTACAAAGTGACATGATACATTTTGCAGGCAATGAGAGCATAGAATGGCAACAGGTAGAGACACTGTATGGTACTGTACAGTAATGACCCAGCACATTGCTAGCTAGAGAGAGATGACCAAGCTTATTTTTTCTTTCATGTAATTGGCAAGAGTCCATGAGCTAGTGACGTATGGGATATGCAATCCTACCAGGAGGGGCAAAGTTTCCCAAACCTCAAAATCACTATAAATACACCCCTCACCACACCCACAATTCAGTTTTACAAACTTTGCCTCCTATGGAGGTGGTGAAGTAAGTTTGTGCTAAGATTTCTATGTTGATATGCGCTTCTCAGCATTTTGAAGCCCAATTCCTCTCAGAGTACAGTGAATGTCAGAGGGATGTGAAGGGAGTATCACCTATTGAATGCAATGGTTTTCCTCACGGGAGATCTATTTCATAGGTTCTCTGTTATCGGTCGTAGAGATTTATCTCCTTCCTCCCTTTTCAGATTGACGATATACTCTCATATTCCATTACCTCTACTGTTAACCATTTCAGTACTGGTTTGGCTATCTGCTATATGTGGATCACTCTCAGCTATGGTTTGACACTTTATGTATTTATATTTATATTATATATATATTTATATAGTTCTAAATATGTTTTGTACTTATATTTGCCATGATTCAGGTTTTCAATATATTTCCTTTTGCAGACTGTCAGTTTCATATCTGAGAAATGCATTTTTTAGGAAAAATGTATTTCTTACCTGGGGTATAGTAGTTTTTTCAATTGACTGTCATTTTAAATTTTACGGGCAGTATTTGGCTTGCGAGGGCGCAAAATGCTAAAATATATTGCGTCATTTTTGGTGCGAGATTTTTTTGGCGCAAAGTTACATTCGATGATGCAAATTCGTCACTTCCGGCGTCTTAGTTGAAGCCGAGTCCTTTAACAAGGTTCCGTCTTCAATGACGTGAGTGTGTCATTTCCGGATATTGTTAGCGCCAATTTTTTTTTCTGTTTGTGTTGTGCGTCATACTTGGCGCCAAATATTTTCATTATTTAAAAGCCCTTTCCTATATGCCTCTTGCCTTTTTTCTCTATCAGAGGGCTATGCTGTTTGCATTTTTTTCCCATTCCTGAAACTGCCGTATAAGGAAATTGATAATTTTTCTTTATATGTTGTTTTTTTTCTCTTATATTTGCAAGATGTCTCAATCTGGTCCTGTCTCAGAAATCACTTTTGGAACCCTGCTGCCTGATAACAGTTCTACCAAAGCTAAGTGCATTTATTGTAAACTTGTGGAGACTATTTCTCCAGCTGTGGTTTGTAATAGTTGTCATGATAAACTTTTACATGCAGATAATATGTCCATCAGTAATAGTACATTGCCTGTTGCTGTTCCTTCAACATCTAATGTACAAGATATACCTGTGAATTTAAAAGAATTTATTGGTGATTCTATCCAGAAGGCTTTGTCTGCCATCCCGACTTCTAATAAACGTAAAAGGTCTTTTAAAACTTCTCATAAAATTGATAAAATTTCAAATGACTGACAACATACTGAATTATCCTCCCTTGATGAGGATCTATCTGATTCAGAAGATCCTTCCTCAGATATTGACACTGACAAATCTACTTATTTATTTCAAATGGAGTATATTCGTTCTTTGTTAAAAGAAGTGTTGATTACATTGGATATTCAGGAAACTAGTCCTCTTGATATTAAAACTAGTAAATGTTTAAATTCTGTTTATAAACCTCCTTTGTTTACTCCAGAGTTTTTTCCAGTTCCTGATGCTATTTCTGATATGATTTCTAAGGAATGGAATAGGCCTGGTACTTCTTTTATTCCTTCTTCAAGGTTTAAAAATTGTATCCTTTGCCAGCAGTTACATTGGAGTTTTTGGAAAAGATGAATGGGGCTATCTCCACTCTTGTTAAACTATTCCTATGGAAGATAGTACTTCTTTTAAAGATCCTTTAGATAGGAAACTTGAATCTTATCTAAGGAAAGCCTATTTGTATTCGGGTCCTCTTCTCAGACCTGCAATTTCTTTAGCTGATGTTGAAGCTGCATCAAATTTTTGGTTGCAAAATTTAGTGCAACAAGAATTGGATTCTGATTTGTCTAGCATTATTCGCTTGCTTCAACATGCTAATCATTTTATTTGTGATGCCATTTTTATATCATCAAAATTGATGTTAAATCTATGTCTTTAGCTATTTTAGCTATTTTAGCTAGAAGAGCTTTGTGGCTTAAATCTTGGAATGCTGACATGACTTCTAAGTCCAGATTGCTATCTCTTTCTTTCCGAGGTAATAAGTTATTTGGTTCTCAGTTGGATTCGATTATTTCAACTGTCACTGGAGGGAAGGGAGTTTTTTTTACCTCAGGATAAAAGACTTAAGGGTAAATCTAAAGCTTCTAACCGTTTTCCTTCCTTTCGACAAAATAAGGAACAGAAACCTAATCCTTCCCCCAAGGAATCTGTTTTCAATTGGAAACCTTCTTCAAATTGGAATAAAGCCAAGCCATTTAAGAAACCAAAGCCAGCCCCCAAGTCCACATGAAGGTGCAGCCCTCATTCCAGCTCAGCTGGTAGGGGGCAGATTAAGATTTTTCAAGGATGTTTGGATAAATTCTGTCCAAAATCAGTGGATTCTGAGTATTGTCTCTCAGGGGTACAGAATAGGATTCAGAGTAAGACCTCCTGTGAGAAGATATTTTCTATCACGCATCCCAGCAAATCCAGTTAAAGGGACACTATACCCAAAAAAAATTCTTACAGGATGCATATCTTCATATTCCGATTCATCCAGATCATTATCAGTTTCTGAGATTATTTTATTTAGAAAAGCATTACCAATTTGTTGCTTTTCTTTTTTGCCTAGCGACAGCTCCAAGAATCTTTTCAAAGGTTCTTGGTGCCCTACTCTCTGTAATCAGAGAGCGGGGTATTGCAGTGTTTCCTTATTTGGATGATATCTTGGTACTAGCTCAGTCTTTACATTCTGCAGAATCTCACATGAATCAACTAGTGTTGTTTCTTAAAAAACATGGTTGGAGGATCAATTTACTAAAAAGTTCTTTGATTCCTCAGACAAGGGTCACCTTTTTAGGTTTCCAGATAAATTCAGTGTTCATGACATTTAAAATTGGTTGTAGCCTGTCGGAACCTTCAGTCTCAGTCATTCCCTTCAGTAGCTATGTGCATGGAAGTTTTAGGTCTCATGACTGCAGCATTGGAAGCGATCCCCTTTGCTCATTTTCACATGAGACCTCTTCAGCTTTGTATGCTGAACCAATGGTGCAGGGATTATACAAGGATATCACAATTAATATCCTTAAATCCCAATGTTCGACTATCTCTGACTTGCTGGTTAGATCACCATCGTATAGTTCAAGGGGCCTCTTTTGTTCGTCCAACCTGGACTGTGATCACAACAGATGCAAGTCTTTTAGGTTGGGGAGCTTTTTGGGGATCTATGAAAGCACAAGGGGTTTGGAAATCTCAAGAGGCGAGTTTACCAATCAATATTTTGGAACTCTTCAAACTTGGCCTCTGTTGAAGAGAGAACCGTTCATTTGTTTTCAGACAGACAATATCACAACTGTGGCATATGTCAATCATCAGGGTGAGACTCACAATCCCCAAGCTATGAAAGAAGTATCTAGGATACTTGCTTGGGTGGAATCCAGCTCCTGTCTAATTTCTGCGGTTCATATCCCAGGTATAGACAATTGGGAGGCGGATTATCTCAGCGGTCAGACTTTACATCCGGGGGAGTGGTCCCTCCATCCAGATGTGTTTTATCAGGTTGTTCAGATGTGGGGTCTTCCAGAAATAGATCTGATGGCTTCTCATCTAAACAAGAAACTTCCCAGGTACCTGTCCAGGTACGGGGATCCTCAGGCGGAAGCAGTGGATGCGTTGACACTTCCTTGGTGTTATCAACCTGCTTATATTTTCCCACCTCTAGTGATCACTCTAGAGTGATCTCAAAAATCATCATGGAGCAATCATTTGTGTTGCTGGTGGCTCCAGCATGGCCTCACAGGTTTTGGTATGCGGATCTTGTTTGGATGTCCAGTTGCCAACCTTGGCCACTTCCATTACGGCCAGACCTTCTGTCTCAAGGTCCGTTTTTCCATCAGGATCTCAAATCATTAAATTTGAAGGTATGGAAATTGAACGCCTAGTGCTTAGTCATAGAGGTTTCTCTGACTCAGTGATTAATACTATGTTACAGGCTCGTAAATCTGTTTCTAGAAAGATTTATTATCGAGTTTGGAAGACATATTTCATGGTGTTCTTCTCATAAATTCTCTTGGCATTCTTTCATAATTCCTAGAATTTTACAGTTTCTTCAGGATGGTTTGGATAAGGGTTTGTCTGGAAGTTCCTTGAAGGGACAAATCTCTGCTCTTTTTGTTTTATTTCACAGAAAGATTGCTAAGCTTCCTGATATTCAACCCAAACACTTTAATTGTATAGTATTATGCTGCCCAAGCTGTGTGAAAAATTGGTGCTTTATGGGGCACTTTGATGGGGGCATTTACCTAATACTATTGTTAGCACCAAGGTGTCCTTTCTGTTGCCTAAAGCAACTTACACTGACTGAAATTGCACTAAAGGTAGCACAGTGTGTTTCCATGGTTGCATTGAATTAGGCTCTGACTGTGTGACTTGAATTAGAGATAGTCAAATATTGAAATTTTGATGTCAGACATGGCCTTGCTGCAAAAATTGTGGCAAAATCTGTATAGGGAGTTTTAAAAGATGTATGAGTATACTTTTCTGTGCTTATTTATTTTGTTATGAAGATCATAGCATTCCTGTAATAATCCAATTTTGCATAATCAACACTGTAATATTAATATACTTTTTACCTCTGTGATTACCTTGCATCTAAGCCTCTGAAATCTGCCTCCTTATTTAATTTATTTTGACAGACTTGTGTTTTAGTCAATCAGTTCTGACTCCTAGGTTACTCCACGGAGTGTGCAAAATGTTATGTATAGTATATGATACACATGAACTAGCGCTTTCTAGCTGTAAACAACTGTCAAAATGCGCTGAGATAAGAGGCGGCCTTCAAGGGCTTAGAAATCAACATATGAGCCTACTTCGATTTAGCTTTCAACAAAGAATACCAAGAGCAAATTTGATGATAAAAATAAATTGGAAAGTTGTTTAAAATTACATGCCCTATCTGAATCATGAAAGTTTAATTTTGACTAGATTTCCCCTTTAACTCATTACATAGTTATTTATTCTGTACTGCCTTTCTGTTGCTGCTCCATTTGTCTGATACATTCTAGCCTCACATAATGTTAGTAAGCCAATTAGGGAATGGTATGTAGAAGAGTTAGCCTTATTAAGTCAGCAATGTGTATTTCATGTTCTAAAGATTAGAAAATTAAACAATCAGAGCTAAATGACATAAATAATGAAAGTATATTTCAAAGTTGTTTTACTTTGCATAAATAAAACTTTAATATTAAAATATCAAGGTGTTTACAGACATATAAACATACATATACAGAGATATCTACACACATTCTGTACATATCCACACACATGCAAATACACATGTGAACCCTTTCCAGTCCAACACCTGAAGCATTTTTTACTTTCTGGCCTTCGGCTTATTGAACCGTCAGAATAAACGATAGCCAAAATGAGTTTTTCAGTACGTCCCCATAGTATGGAAGCAAAAATGGAAGTGTGTGGAAAAATGGATTGCACTCTAGCAATGTTAGCACACCATAACACATTTTTGTGCTCCGCTATTAATCGTATGTTTTCTTTCCTCGTGGAAAGTTTAATTGAATATTTGCAAATGTACACTTCTTTCTTTTTATGGTGTTATAAAATGTTTTTCACATAACAAACTACTATTTGTTTCTCTATTATTTTTTTTAGCCCCATGTATTTTTATTTATTTATTTTTCAATTAAAGCAGGCCAATCAAGCAGTGAAGAATCAAAGTGCAAGAGCACATTTTTGTTTCTATTGAGAGGATATTGAAAATGTGTATAACTGTTTTTAGTAGTGCTAACAAGTCAATTCAGGATGATAAAGTAACTGTTCCAATATATTGGAAAGCCATACCAAGGTATCTCAAATACCCTTTTTATTGGTTTTCCAAAACTCAGGCATTTCTATCCATTAGAAAATGAACAGTAGCAAACATACAAATATTAATATATTTCCTAAAATGTCCAGTGGCATAGGGCCAGATTTAGGTATGGTTGTATCCTCTATTTGCTGTTTTCCCTTTGGAGGACAACTTTGTTTTACCACCACCATAAGTCCACAAATCACACATTTTTTGTTTCACTTTTTCCTGGGTCAAGTAAAATCATGGCATATATTATTAATTCTGATTTTTTTCAAAAGGCCTGCAAAAACTAGTAAAGAGGGCCACCATTTGACCATCCCTATGGTAGATGATGCCATTTTAAACAACTTTTCAATAAACTTATTTGATCAAATGTGCTTTGTCTTCTAGTTATCCTTTATTAAAGAGCAGCAATGCACTACTAAAATCTTATGCTCTATTTGAATCTTAAAATGTTATGTTTTACTCTTCTATCCATTTCATGGTTTTCTTCACCCGAGCACAAATTAATAATCCAAAAATATTACTAATCTAATCAGCCAAAATGAGAAAATACTTATTGGTACATTATGGGAAATTGAGTACTGGGTTTGAGAAGCTATGTCATGTGACTCAAAACTTCTTTTTATATACAGACTGGTTGCCTATATACATGTCAGTGTAGAAAATGTATTTAAAGGGACATTAAACACTTTGAGATGGTAATATAAAATGATAAATTGTATGCATAAAACAACTCTGCAATATACTTTCATTATTTATTTTGTCCTCTTTGCCTGTAATTCCATTCTGAAATTGTGAGCTTTTCAGTTCCTGTTAGAAATGGAAGTGCAGAACACTGTTATATTCCACACAGCCATTGGCTACCCACTGTAGTGACCTATTTATAAATATCCCTAATTGGCCACAGCAGAGAAGGTAACACAAGTTATAACATGGCAGCCCCAGTGTTTTATAGACACTAAAACTTTACACTTATTTTGTCACTTTTTATACAACTAATGAAACTTTAAAAAATACATGTACATGTTAGTCATGGACTAATCTTTTCTTTGAATACATCATTCTATCTAGCATTTATTTAGTGTGTAATGTCCCTTTAAGTTAATGGGGAAATCAATTGTATTATTTAATAATCAAGCTTAGTTTTTAGCAAGAGGCAGTCTAATATGTTAACATCATTTTAGAAAGTATTTTTGCTAAAGACATTTTTGTACAGTTGGCTTTACTTTATTATTATCAGGATATATTTCCCTTTTAAATTACTGGAAATATATGAGAACTATGGAAAGCCAAATGGAAAGCAATAAAAAAATCCATGCTTCAAAAGATATTAGAATTATTTATAATTTATATATTTTTTTTATTTGAAACATCCTAGACATGGTTCTACTTTGTCATATTGTATTTGCATTAAAATCCAATTGACTTGAGTAATGTTCATCTTACTCACTGAGCCGTCACATCATAACTGAATTTTATGTATTAATCTCATATTTTTTAATTGCTATAGACATATGAAAGCCAAACATTAGTAAGGGGTTATTTAAGACTAATCCGTTTCCTTTGGCTATTTTTTACATTGCCTGGAAATTCTAAATTCTGTCTAAATTAAGTTGACTTTCAGCACACAACAATTTGTAGAGGGCATCTTTGGGGCAAAATGGAAACATCTGACAAAATGCCTTTGGCTGAAAAAATTCAATGTCACTGTAAATTTGTTATAATGATTTACAAACAATCAACTGGTAAGCAACATCGACATATAAACAAGGGGATAACTTGATTGAATAAAGCAAAAATATTAGCCTTTCCAAAACATAACTAGAAAACATAAAAAAATAAAAAAAGCATACGATGCATTTAAAACTATTCCAATAAAATAAGCCTTACTAGCGATTAAAATCACAATATTTATATCATCCCCTTAACCAATTAGCTTTGTATAATAATTGAAATGTGGTAGCACCTCACCTGAATATGAATAATTAATTAAAACTAACTAGGAGATGACATATCTAGAACAATTTACAATTTAGTTCTTACATTTCTAAATGGAAGATCAGATTATAGTCAGAAGCAGATGAACCAATAGAAAATATTTATATGTACACTAATATGATGATACTTTCAAACATTATTTACATATATAATACAATTGTTTGGTATTTTGCACATGCAGTGAAGTAAGGTGTTTATCACAATCCTTTACAAAAATGTTTTGTCAAATGATTATCAACAAAAAAGCACCATTATAGTCTTTGGGGATTTTTGTACATAAATCATTTGATACGTTTTTCTAAAAGATTATGGTTGACCCCTAGATTAGGAAGAAAGATAGAAAGTAAAAGAAGGAAGGACAACAAATTAAGAGTTTGCCCAAGAATTTGACAACCTAACAATAAATACTTCATACAGTATGGATCACAGTTTTACATGCTACACTCAACATGGTATATTCACTATATTACACTATATTATATAATGGTGAGTAATGCCATAGTCTACACAGCACAGTCTATTTTAATCATTAAATACATTTTTTGGGGTTTTATGCCCCTTTAAATAAACATATACATATTTTTTCAGTTAAACGGTTTCTAGAAAATGCTTTGTAAATAAAAACAAACAAAAAAACGCCTGGATTCTCATTTGATACTTCTTGACAACCCTTATCTATATAGTTTCATAATTTTAATAATTTATGTTAGAAGTTAGAAGGCTTCTTCAGTTTTGCATAATCAGCACTATTATATTAATCCCTTCACGCCGTTAGGACTTCCATACCATCCTAACAGCTCTGTGCTTTAATGTCGAATTATAGAATGGAACATCCTACCTTATATGGCATCCTGCAGCCTCTACCTTCTGCGTAATCAAGAATTGGACTGGGGGCATGCCTAGCAATATAGGCAGCCCCCCATGATCCAATCCCAGCCTTGAAATCATTTGATCGCAGGGGCAGACTGAGGACCAACTAGGGCCCCCGGGCAAAAGTGTGGCAGGGACTCCCACCCCCCCCTTTGCTCCACCTACATACCTCCTCTGCCCCTCCTATACCCTATTGCCCCTCCCATATAATGTGCCCCTCCCACCTCCATTGCCCCTCCTAACACACATGCCCCTTCCCCACCATGTTTTTAATTGCCATATAAAGAAACACTTTTTTCCTTAAATATTTTTAATAAGAACTAAATATTGTAAATTAACAAGTGCTTATACCAACAACAAAAAACATGCCTATATGCACTACAGTATGGAGCAGAAAGTAATGAGGGGCAGACAAGGAGGTGAAAGGACTTGTTATTGGCTGCTAAAGAGGTAAAATCATTAATTTGTATATTTCCTTTCAATAAGAGATGCATGATCCTATAAGTATGCATCTAAATTAAATAAAGATACAACTATCTCCATTTTAACTGAAACCAGGGCAGGTTTAGAGAAATCAATTATAAAGGAGAGTAAAATCAAAATTAAACTTTAAAGGAGCATGAAACCCAAAATCTTTCTATCATGATTTAGGTAGAATATTCAACCATCATCATAAAATCGCCAGGTAGGCCGATAGAGGCCAGCATAGGGTTTCTATGCGAAAAGGCAGGAGACTGGTTAGACAATGTCTTACAACCAATTGTAAAATCATTACCAGGTTACATAAGAGACAGTTTGCATACAAAGAGAGAAGCGCTCTACCAGGAACGAACAACAGCTCAGTGGCTTGTTCTATGGCGATTTACCACCCTGAAGCAGCCTCTTTTAGACCAGTGTGCTTTTCACAGAAGAAAACTTTCCTGAAGTATATCAGTCTGATCCTGCCAAGTAAGGTCAGTCCAGCCCCGAAATACCAGGAAATTCTCCTCTGAACAAGGAACATGACAACCCCAGACGATCGTTTCGGCCTCCTATGGGCCTCGTCAGTGAGGTGCAGCCACATTCCTCTAAGCACACTGGGCAAGGAGTCCACGTCTGGTTTCCCCCATCACTCATAGGGAGTCTTCCCCGGGGTCATAATAATTTGCATACAAAGAGAGAAGCGCTCTACCAGGAACGAACAACATCTCAGTGGCTTGTTCTATGGCGATTTACCACCCGGAAGCAGCCTCTTTTAGACCAGTGTGCTTTTCACAGAAGAAAACTTTCCTGAAGTATATCAGTCTGATCCTGCCAAGTAAGGTCAGTCCAGCCCCGAAATACCAGGCAATTCTCCTCTGAACAAGGAACATGACAACCCCAGACGATCGTTTCGGCCTCCTATGGGCCTCGTCAGTGAGGTGCAGCTACATTCCTCTAAGCACACTGGGCAAGGAGTCCACGTCTGGTTTCCCCCATCACCCATAGGGAGACTTCCCCGGGGTCATAATAATTTGCATACAAAGAGAGAAGCGCTCTACCAGGAACGAACAACAGCTCAGTGGCTTGTTCTATGGCGATTTACCACCCGGAAGAAGCCTCTTTTAGACCAGTGTGCTTTTCACAGAAGAAAACTTTCCTGAAGTATATCAGTCTGATCCTGCCAAGTAAGGTCAGTCCAGCCCCGAAATACCAGGCAATTCTCCTCTGAACAAGGAACATGACAACCCCAGATGATCGTTTCGGCCTCCTATGGGCCTCGTCAGTGAGGTACAGCCACATTCCTCTAAGCACACTGGGCAAGGAGTCCACGTCTGGTTTCCCCCATCACCCATAGGGAGACTTTCCCGGGGTCATAATAATTTGCATACAAAGAGAGAAGCGCTCTACCAGGAACGAACAACAGCTCAGTGGCTTGTTCTATGGCGATTTACCACCCGGAAGCAGCCTCTTTTAGACCAGTGTGCTTTTCACAGAAGAAAACTTTTCTGAAGTATATCAGTCTGATCCTGCCAAGTAAGGTCAGTCCAGCCCCGAAATACCAGGCAATTCTCCTCTGAACAAGGAACATGACAACCCCAGACGATCGTTTCGGCCTCCTATGGGCCTCGTCAGTGAGGTGCAGCCACATTCCTCTAAGCACACTGGGCAAGGAGTCCACGTCTGGTTTCCCCCATCACCCATAGGGAGACTTCCCCGGGGTCATAATAATTTGCATACAAAGAGAGAAGCGCTGGGGATAGTCTCCCTATGGGTGATGGGGGAAACCAGACGTGGACTCCTTGCCCAATGTGCTTAGAGGGATATGGCTGCACCTCACTGACGAGGCCCAAAGGAGGCCGAAACGATCGTCTGGGGTTGTCATGTTCCTTGTTCAGAGGAGAATTGCCTGGTATTTCGGGGCTGGACTGACCATGTCGGCAGGATCAGACTGATATACTACAGGAAAGTTTTCCTCTGTGAAAAGCACAATTGGGCAGAAAGAAGCTACTACCAGGTGGCAACCGGGCCATAGAACAAGCTATTGATGCTGCTGTTCGTTCCTGGCAGAATGCTTCTCATTCTGTTTTGCATATGTAAATATGACCCTGGGGATAGTCTCCCTATGGGTGATGGGGGAAACCAGACGTGGACTCCTTGCCCAATGTGCTTAGAGGGATATGGCTGCACCTCACTGACGAGGCCCAAAGGAGGCCGAAGCGATTGTCTGGGGTTGTCATGTTCCTTGTTCAGAGGAGAATTGCCTGGTATTTCGGGGCTGGACTGACCATGTCGGCGGGATCAGACTGATATACTACAGGAAAGTTTTCCTCTGTGAAAAGCACAATTGGGCAGAAAGAAGCTACTACCAGGTGGCAACCGGGCCATAGAACAAGCTATTGATGCTGCTGTTCGTTCCTGGCAGACTGCTTCTCATTCTGTTTTGCATATGTAAATATGACCCTGGGGATAGTCTCCCTATGGGTGATGGGGGAAACCAGACGTGGACTCCTTGCCCAATGTGCTTAGAGGGATATGGCTGCACCTCACTGACGAGGCCCAAAGGAGGCCGAAACGATCGTCTGGGGTTGTCATGTTCCTTGTTCAGAGGAGAATTGCCTGGTATTTCGGGGCTGGACTGACCATGTCGGCGGGATCAGACTGATATACTACAGGAAAGTTTTCCTCTGTGAAAAGCACAATTGGGCAGAAAGAAGCTACTACCAGGTGGCAACCGGGCCATAGAACAAGCTATTGATGCTGCTGTTCGTTCCTGGCAGACTGCTTCTCATTCTGTTTTGCATATGTAAATATGACCCTGGGGATAGTCTCCCTATAGGTGATGGGGGAAACCAGACGTGGACTCCTTGCCCAATGTGCTTAGAGGGATATGGCTGCACCTCACTGACGAGGCCCAAGGAGGCCGAAACGATCGTCTGGGGTTGTCATGTTCCTTGTTCAGAGGAGAATTGCCTGGTATTTCGGGGCTGGACTGACCATGTCGGCGGGATCAGACTGATATACTACAGGAAAGTTTTCCTCTGTGAAAAGCACAATTGGGCAGAAAGAAGCTACTACCAGGTGGCAACTGGGCCATAGAACAAGCTATTGATGCTGCTGTTCGTTCCTGGCAGACTGCTTCTCATTCTGTTTTGCATATGTAAATATGACCCTGGGGATAGTCTCCCTATGGGTGATGGGGGAAACCAGACGTGGACTCCTTGCCCAATGTGCTTAGAGGGATATGGCTGCACCTCACTGACGAGGCCCAAAGGAGGCCGAAACGATCGTCTGGGGTTGTCATGTTCCTTGTTCAGAGGAGAATTGCCTGGTATTTCGGGGCTGGACTGACCATGTCGGCGGGATCAGACTGATATACTACAGGAAAGTTTTCCTCTGTGAAAAGCACAATTGGGCAGAAAGAAGCTACTACCAGGTGGCAACCGGGCCATAGAACAAGCTATTGATGCTGCTGTTCGTTCCTGGCAGACTGCTTCTCATTCTGTTTTGCATATGTAAATATGACCCTGGGGATAGTCTCCCTATGGGTGATGGGGGAAACCAGACGTGGACTCCTTGCCCAATGTGCTTAGAGGGATATGGCTGCACCTCACTGACGAGGCCCAAAGGAGGCCGAAACGATCGTCTGGGGTTGTCATGTTCCTTGTTCAGAGGAGAATTGCCTGGTATTTCGGGGCTGGACTGACCATGTCGGCGGGATCAGACTGATATACTACAGGAAAGTTTTCCTCTGTGAAAAGCACAATTGGGCAGAAAGAAGCTACTACCAGGTGGCAACCGGGCCATAGAACAAGCTATTGATGCTGCTGTTCGTTCCTGGCAGACTGCTTCTCATTCTGTTTTGCATATGTAAATATGACCCTGGGGATAGTCTCCCTATGGGTGATGGGGGAAACCAGACGTGGACTCCTTGCCCAATGTGCTTAGAGGGATATGGCTGCACCTCACTGACGAGGCCCAAAGGAGGCCGAAACGATCGTCTGGGGTTGTCATGTTCCTTGTTCAGAGGAGAATTGCCTGGTATTTCGGGGCTGGACTGACCATGTCGGCGGGATCAGACTGATATACTACAGGAAAGTTTTCCTCTGTGAAAAGCACAATTGGGCAGAAAGAAGCTACTACCAGGTGGCAACCGGGCCATAGAACAAGCTATTGATGCTGCTGTTCGTTCCTGGCAGACTGCTTCTCATTCTGTTTTGCATACATAAGAGACAGTACACATCTCATACAACAATTGCATGACATACATTGGCAAAATAATTATAAATGGTTGACAGTGCATGTGTCATCCTTGTATTCTAGTATCCCTCACAAACAAGTGCTAGAAGCTTTGGAACATATGCTACAGCGATACACCACTTATCCAGACAGGTTTATTCATTTTATAATAGAATTAACCACCTTCTTGCTTACACTTAATTACTTTGCTTTTGAGGGAAACTTTTATCTCCAAAGATGTGACACAGCCATGGGAGCAAAATCTGCCCCCTCTTATGCGAACATTTATATGGAATTTTTTAAAATGAAACACATCTTTGGAGATGACTTCCCTCAGAGGCAGAATATTATGGTGTATGGACGATTTATAGATGATTTAAAAATCATCTATAATAAGGACAATGAAAATTCGTCAATTCCTGATCTAGTGGAGCACTTTAATAATAATAACATACATTTATCCTACACTTACAAAACAAATGAAACCACCATAGAATATTTGGATCTAGGACTGTTTAGACAATGTCTTACAACCAATTGTAAAATCATTACCAGGTTACATAAGAGACAGTACACATCTCATACAACAATTGCATGACATACATTGGCAAAATAATTATAAATGGTTGACAGTGCATGTGTCATCCTTGTATTCTAGTATCCCTCACAAAAAAGTGCTAGAAGCTTTGGAACACATGCTACGGCGATACACCACTTATCCAGACAGGTTTATTCATTTTATAATAGAATTAACCACCTTCTTGCTTACACTTAATTACTTTGCTTTTGAGGGAAACTTTTATCTCCAAAGATGTGGCACAGCCATGGGAGCAAAATCTGACCCCTCTTATGCGAACATTTATATGGAATTTTTTAAAATGAAACACATCTTTGGAGATGACTTCCCTCAGAGGCAGAATATTATGGTGTATGGACGATTTATAGATGATTTAAAAATCATCTATAATAAGGACAATGAAAATTCGTCAATTCCTGATCTAGTGGAGCACTTTAATAATAATAACATACATTTATCCTACACTTACAAAACAAATGAAACCACCATAGAATATTTTGATCTAGAACTAGGAATTAATGATCAAATTAACATTGTTACTGCAAACTATAGAACACCCATGTCTAGAAAGACTATTCTGAAAGCAGATTTCTGCCATGCCCCACATATGACACGAGGTATCCCTAAAGGTCAATACCTACGAATACGAAGGAATTGTACAACACTAGATTCATACAGAACACATGCAAAAGATCTGACCGAATACTATCTAAAAGAGGATACAACAGAAGCACACTCACAAGAATCGAACACACAGTTAGTTGAATGGATAGAAAAACACTATCAGAGAACAAAAATAAACACAGAAAAAAGAGAAATGAGCAGGAAGAAACAATAGATTCAGGGATAATACATTGTATTACTAAATACAGCAATCAATTCTATCAGATTAATACCATAATAAAAAAATACCTGGGATACAAGTCTAAGGCACAACATAGAGAAAGGAGTCAGATATGTAGCTAGAAGAGCATCCAATATAGGAGACATGGTAAAAAATAAATTTTAAAAGGAACTAATACCAGATTAAACTGGTTATCATCCATGAAAATATATTATATATATATATTATATAATATATTATATATATTATAGATGTGGGCACACACCATGTAAAAGCTGTGGCTACACAAAAAAAGAGCCCTACTTTCACCTCTACACACAACAATGAAACCTTTAAGATACAAAGTAGGATAGACTGCACCTCCACAAATGTAATCTATCTTATAACCTGTGGCTATTGCCTCCAACAATATGTAGGCATAACAACACGTTCCATAAAAGAGAGAATAAGGGAGCATCCAATCTCTTTAGAAGAGGAAATTCCAAAAACCCCTGTAGCAAAACATTTTTGCACACATGGAGAAGGCACATCACATTTCTCATTTTTGGGTATAGAACATATAAAAAAAGACCCATTTGGAGGAGATAGACTGAAATCCCTACTTAGAAGAGAGGTCTACTGGATCTTCACACTATGAACCAGAGCACCCCAAGGCATAAACAAAAGATATTATGTCAATCTCTATGTAGATTAAAGCATTGCAAAATAAGACCAAAGCAAAAGAATGACCAGCATAAAAAGACCAACTAATAAACAAGGGGCAATAATCTAGAACTCGATAGATAAGATAAGGATGGATACACACACCTATAAGTGACATATAGTGAAAACAATGTAAACTAACCTACTTTAAGGTCATTGAGTAAGGTCATCCAATATAAACTCACCTATGATGCAAAGTTGACTGAAACAAGCATAATAACTATAGAAAAAATGCAAAGATGTTTAAGTATATCCCTTAGCATATAGAAAGAAAAATCATTAGCAACATTAAATAGGTGTTAATATGTATATGAAATTAAGAAACAATTGTAAATATAGATAAGTACAGAAACTTGATGATTTTAGTATTAAGCTTAGTAGTAAGAACATTATCTGTGTATAAGCCACTCAGAAAATAAATAACTTATAAAAAACACACTAGCTAGACCAAATTACTCATCCTCTAACTCAAAATAGCAACTGAAGTTAAACTAATGAATAAGTAAGCAACTAATTAATTCATGTCAGAGGTACTAACTTCTCTGTGATTGGCTATTTTACACTATATATGTGTGTGTATGAGGGCTTACCATGATAACTGATGAAGCGCATGTGCCCATGCGCGTAACGTGTCAGATCATTGGGAATGCATCTGTAATCTGCATCTGTACCACAAAATAAACTGTTGATTTGCAAGAGGACCTGGTCTCTTTTTCTTCATTTAGAATAAACAATATTAAACAACTTTCCAGTTTACTTATATTATCAAATTTGCTTCATTCTCTTGGTATCATTTGTTGAAGGAGCAGCAATGCACTACTGGTATATATATATATATATATATATATATATATATATATAGTGAAGATTGGAGTAGCCGTGTTAGTCCAGTAGATAGATGCTCAAAAAACAAAGTATTTCAGTATGCAGTGATACCTTTTTTATTGGACTAACATAATATTTAAAAGACAAGCTTTCAAGAGTTTTCCTCTCTTCCTCAGGTGTAAAGCAATACTGATCATTCTGATATAGATACACATCACATACAACAAATGGAAGGGAGGAAGGGGGGTGAGAGGGGGGTCATAAAAGCAGAGAATGTGTCTGAAGGAGAAAATAGCTGAGAATAGCCAGAAAGAATAAATAAACAGAGAGAGTAAATAGGCCAGATGAGAGGAAAAACAAAAAGGAAAAAGAAAGCAATATAGGGCAATAAGATGAGAGATTATAGAAAGTTATGGTAGTGTGTGAGAAAGCCAGAGTCTACATTAAGTCCTTCATTTCTGGTATTGAAATGTGTAATCATTTTCATCTCAAACGTCTTTCGTTCATGAGAGTCTTTGAAATTCCCTTTAAGAATTTTAATCTTGAGGTTAAGGATGGAGTGACCAGTCTGGGTGAAGTGATGACCAACAGGGGTACAATATTCATTTTCCTTGTGGTTTTTTATCGAGTGCCTGTGTAGATTCATTCTGAGATGCAGCTTTAGGCCAGTTTCTCCAATGTAGCAACCTCTGTCACACGCTGTACACTGTATCATGTACACCACATTAGCAGATGAGCACGAATAGGATCCCTTAATATTGTATGACGCGTTGTTGTGTCTGGCTGTGTTGTTATATGTTATATATGTTGACACAGTTTGCAGAGTGATTTGTTGCATCGTGCAGTGCCATTATGTGTAAGCTTCTGTTCTGTGGTTAATTTGCTGCGGACCAATCTCTGTCTCAGGTTAGGTGGTTGTTTGAATGCTAGTATGGGGGGTTCAGGAAATATTTTTTTGAGTGTGGGGTCCTCTGAAATTAGTGGTTGTCGCTCTTTAATAATTTTGCGCACTCCTTCCAGAGTAGGGTTGTAAGTGACTACTAGAGGGGTTCTTGTTTTGTTTTCCTTTTCTTTGTATTGTAGGAGTCTTTCCCGTGGTGTTTTTAGGGCAGATTTGATTTTTTTAGACAGTGTACTCAGGTGGTGATCTCTGTCTTTAGGCAAAAGGGCTACAAGGAAAGGACAATATCTAAAAAAATCAAATCTGCCCTAAAAACACCACGGGAAAGACCCCTACAATACAAAGAAAAGGAAAACAAAACAAGAACCCCTCTAGTAGTCACTTACATCACTACTCTGGAAGGAGTGCGCAAAATTATTAAAGAGCTACAACCACTAATTTCAGAGGACCCCACACTCAAAAAAATACCCCCCTCTCACCCCCCTTCCTCCCTTCCATTTGTTATATGTGATGTGTATCTATATCAGAATGATCAGTATTGCTTTAGACCTGAGGAAGAGAGGAAAACTCTCGAAAGATTGTCTTTTAAATATTGTTAGTCCAATAAAAAAGGTATCACTGCATACTGCAATACTTTGTTTTTTGAGCATCTATATATATATATATATATATATATATATATATATATATATATATATATATATATATATATATATACAGCCACCAATACGCAGCTAGAACCTAGATTATTTGCTGTTCCTGAGCGTACCTAGATAAACATTTCAGCAAAGGTTAACAAGAAAAGTAAGCAAATTAAATAATAGAAGCAAGTTGGAAAGCTGTTTAAAATGTTATGCTCTGTCTAAATCATGAGAGTCTTATTATGATTGTACTGTCCCTTTAATTATTCAGAGTGAACATACAATTTTAAACACCATTCATTACAATATACTTCAATTATCTAAGTAGCTTAATTTACTTAATATAATTTGTTGAAAAGCATATCTGGGTAGGTTCAGGAGCAGCAATGGACTACTGGGATTTAGCTGAAGATTGATTGATGCACATATATGCCTGTTGTTATTGGCTTTACCCAACATGTTCAGCTAGCTCCCAATAGAACATTGCTGCTACCCTCCTATAGCATCTCATGTAGAGATATACAGTACGATAGAGAGGTCTAACGCCCGGCAAAACCTAATAGATATAAATTTAACACAATGTAGTTTCCCTATGCCTCACACACAGCCCCCTCTTCAGTACCTTATATACAGATATATACTATTATAGAGAGGCCCCCTCTGTTATATACACAGCACCCTCCCCAGTTCCTTATATACAGACATATATTATAGAGGTCCCCTCTGTCATAAACACAGCCCCCTCCCCAGTTCCTTATATACAAATATATACTATTATAGAGAGCTTCCCTCTCTCACACACACAACCTCTTCCCAATCCAAACCAATATAATCATGGGTGTGTGATGCGTTATTTCTTCACAATAAGAAAATGAGTCCTCAAGAAAATTAAAAACAAAGCCAGACAAGCCAAACACATTTTGTGCCTGCACAGACACTTGTTCACTGGGTTTAAAAGTCCCTTTAAGGGATATGAAACCCACATTTTTTATTTCATGATTTAAAAAGATTATACATTTTTAAACAACTTTCCAATTTACTTCTTGACTGTTATCAATTTTGCTTCATTCTCTTGGTATATTTTATGGAAAAAATAGCAATGCACTCCAGGTAACTAGCTGAACACATCAGTATGCCAATGAAAATAGGCAAATTCAGTCACCAATCAGCAGCTTGCTCCAAAATCCCGAGCCTATCTAGATATGCTTTTCAACAAAGGATACCAAGAGAAGGAGGCAAATTAGATAATATAAGTACATTGGAAAGTTGCTTAATTTGTATGTTCTATCTGAATCATGAAAGAAAAATGTTGGGTTTCATGTACCTTTAACTAATCAATTTCAACACACTGTTACATTAACAACACATTTAAGCATAATGCTTGTTAAGCCTCTGTTGGTGTACCATACTTCCCAACATCTGGACATCTAAATCTAAGTAGGAAGTTGGGGTAGACTCAGGGTGAGCCAGGTTGGTGTTGGGTAATTTGATTGTATGACTAGGTGGCATAGGGTTAGAGATAGAATGGTCAGTATGTGGGGTGGTGGCGTCACTGAACAGTCTGTTGGCATTGTTAGGAATTCTCTTGTATTTAGAGAAGTTATACTATACAAATATATATACAAATATACAATTTCATACACACATGCAAACATAAATAATTAATAAACAATTGCAAAATATCTCTATTACTAGTTTTATTAATACTGTAAATAAGATACTATGGCCTAGATTTGGAGTTCGGCGGTAAAAGGGCTGCTAACGCTCCGCAGGCTTTTTTCTGGCCGCACCATAAATTTAACTCTGGTATCGAGAGTTTAATCAAATGCTGCGTTAGGCTCCAAAAAAGGAGCGTAGAGCATTTTTACCGCAAATGCAACTCTCGATACCAGAGTTGCTTACGGACGCGGCCGGCCTCAAAAACGTGCTCGTGCACGATTCCCCCATAGGAAACAATGGGGCTGTTTGAGCTGAAAAAAAACCTAACAGCTGCAAAAAAGCAGCGTTCAGCTCCTAACGCAGCCCCATTGTTTCCTATGGGGAAACACTTCCTACGTCTGCACCTAACACTCTAACATGTACCCCGAGTCTAAACACCCCTAACCTTACACTTATTAACCCCTAATCTGCCGCCCCCGCTATCGCTGACCCCTGCATATTTTTTTAAACCCCTAATCTGCCGCTCCGTAAACTGCCGCAACCTACGTTATCCCTATGTACCCCTAATCTGCTGCCCCTAACATCGCCGACCCCTATATTATATTTATTAACCCCTAATCTGCCCCCCTCAACGTCGCCGACACCTGCCTACACTTATTAACCCCTAATCTGCCGAGCGGACCTGAGCGCTACTATAATAAAGTTATTAACCCCTAATCCGCCTCACTAACCCTATCATAAATAGTATTAACCCCTAATCTGCCCTCCCTAACATCGCCGACACCTAACTTCAATTATTAACCCCTAATCTTCCGATCGGAGCTCACCGCTATTCTAATAAATGGATTAACCCCTAAAGCTAAGTCTAACCCTAACACTAACACCCCCCTAACTTAAATATAATTTTTATCTAACAAAATTAATTAACTCTTATTAAATAAATTATTCCTATTTAAAGCTAAATACTTACCTGTAAAATACATCCTAATATAGCTACAATATAAATTATAATTATATTATAGCTATTTTAGGATTAATATTTATTTTACAGGTAACTTTGTAATTATTTTAACCAGGTACAATAGCTATTAAATAGTTAAGAACTATTTAATAGTTAAAATAGTTAAAATAATAACAAATTTACCTGTAAAATAAATACTAACCTAAGATATAATTAAACCTAACACTACCCTATCAATAAATTAATTAAATAAAATACCTACAATTACCTACAATTAACCTAACACTACACTATCAATAAATAAATTAAACACAATTCCTACAAATAAATACAATTAAATAAACTAGCTAAAGTACAAAAAATAAAAAAGAACTAAGTTACAGAAAATAAAAAAATATTTACAAACATAAGAAAAATATTACAACAATTTTAAACTAATTACACCTACTCTAAGCCCCCTAATAAAATAACAAAGCCCCCCAAAATAAAAAATTCCCTACCCTATTCTAAATTAAAAAAGTTACAAGCTCTTTTACCTTACCAGCCCTGAACAGGGCCCTTTGCGGGGCATGCCCCAAGAATTTCAGCTCTTTTGCCTGTAAAAAAAAACAAACAATACCCCCCCCAAACATTACAACCCACCACCCACATACCCCTAATCTAACCCAAACCCCCTTAAAGAAACCTAACACTAAGCCCCTGAAGATCTTCCTACCTTGTCTTCACCATACCAGGTTCACCGATCCGTCCTGGCTCCAACATCTTCATCCAACCCAAGCGGGGGTTGGCGATCCATAATCCGGTCCAGAAGAGGCTCCAAAGTCTTCCTCCTATCCAGCAAGAAGAGGACATCCGGACCGGCAAACATCTTCTCCAAGCGGCATCTTCGATCTTCTTCCATCCGGAGCGAAGCGGCAGGATCCTGAAGACATCCAGCGCGGAACATCCATCCGGACCGACGACTGAACGACGAATGACTGTTCCTTTAAGGGACGTCATCCAAGATGGCGTCCCTCGAATTCCGATTGGCTGATAGGATTCTATCAGCCAATCGGAATTAAGGTAGGAATTTTCTGATTGGCTGATGGAATCAGCCAATCAGAATCTAGTTCAATCCGATTGGCTGATCCAATCAGCCAATCAGATTGAGCTCGCATTCTATTGGCTGTTCCGATCAGCCAATAGAATGCGAGCTCAATCTGATTGGCTGATTGGATCGGCCAATCGGATTGAACTAGATTCTGATTGGCTGATTCCATCAGCCAATCAGAAAATTCCTACCTTAATTCCGATTGGCTGATAGAATCCTATCAGCCAATCGGAATTCGAGGGACGCCATCTTGGATGACGTCCCTTAAAGGAACAGTCATTCGTCGTTCAGTCATCGGTCCGGATGGATGTTCCGCGCTGGATGTCTTCAGGATCCTGCCGCTTCGCTCCGGATGGAAGAAGATCGAAGATGCCGCTTGGAGAAGATGTTTGCCGGTCCGGATGTCCTCTTCTTGCCGGATAGGAGGAAGACTTTGGAGCCTCTTCTGGACCGGATTATGGATCGCCAACCCCCGCTTGGGTTGGATGAAGATGTTGGAGCCAGGACGGATCGGTGAACCTGGTATGGTGAAGACAAGGTAGGAAGATCTTCAGGGGCTTAGTGTTAGGTTTCTTTAAGGGGGTTTGGGTTAGATTAGGGGTATGTGGGTGGTGGGTTGTAATGTTTGGGGGGGGTATTGTATGTTTTTTTTTACAGGCAAAAGAGCTGAAATTCTTGGGGCATGCCCCGCAAAGGGCCCTGTTCAGGGCTGGTAAGGTAAAAGAGCTTGTAACTTTTTTAATTTAGAATAGGGTAGGGAATTTTTTATTTTGGGGGGCTTTGTTATTTTATTAGGGGGCTTAGAGTAGGTGTAATTAGTTTAAAATTGTTGTAATATTTTTCTTATGTTTGTAAATATTTTTTTATTTTCTGTAACTTAGTTCTTTTTTATTTTTTGTACTTTAGCTAGTTTATTTAATTGTATTTATTTGTAGGAATTGTGTTTAATTTATTTATTGATAGTGTAGTGTTAGGTTAATTGTAGGTAATTGTAGGTATTTTATTTAATTAATTTATTGATAGGGTAGTGTTAGGTTTAATTATATCTTAGGTTAGTATTTATTTTACAGGTAAATTTGTTATTATTTTAACTATTTTAACTATTAAATAGTTCTTAACTATTTAATAGCTATTGTACCTGGTTAAAATAATTACAAAGTTACCTGTAAAATAAATATTAATCCTAAAATAGCTATAATATAATTATAATTTATATTGTAGCTATATTAGGATGTATTTTACAGGTAAGTATTTAGCTTTAAATAGGAATAATTTATTTAATAAGAGTTAATTAATTTCGTTAGATAAAAATTATATTTAAGTTAGGGGGGTGTTAGTGTTAGGGTTAGACTTAGCTTTAGGGGTTAATCCATTTATTAGAATAGCGGTGAGCTCCGATCGGAAGATTAGGGGTTAATAATTGAAGTTAGGTGTCGGCGATGTTAGGGAGGGCAGATTAGGGGTTAATACTATTTATGATAGGGTTAGTGAGGCGGATTAGGGGTTAATAACTTTATTATAGTAGCGCTCAGGTCCGCTCGGCAGATTAGGGGTTAATAAGTGTCGGCAGGTGTCGGTGACGTTGAGGGGGGCAGATTAGGGGTTAATAAATATAATATAGGGGTCGGCGATGTTAGGGGCAGCAGATTAGGGGTACATAGGGATAACGTAGGTGGCTGCGATTTGCGGTCGGAAGATTAGGGGTTAATTATTTTAAGTAGCTGGCGGCGACGTTGTGGGGGGCAAGTTAGGGGTTAATAAATGTAATACAGGGGTCGGCGGGGTTAGGGGCAGCAGATTAGGGGTACATAAATATAACGTAGGTGGCGGTCGGCAGATTAGGGGTTAAAAATTTTAATCGAGTGGCGGCGGTGTGGGGGGACCTCGGTTTAGGGGTACATATGTAGTTTATGGGTGTTAGTGTACTTTAGGGTACAGTAGTTAAGAGCTTTATGAACCGGCGTTAGCCAGAAAGCTCTTAACTCCTGCTATTTTCAGGCGGCTGGAATCTTGTCGTTAGAGCTCTAACGCTCACTTCGGAAACGACTCTAAATACCGGCGTTAGAAAGATCCCATTGAAAAGATAGGCTACGCAAATGGCGTAGGGGGATCTGCGGTATGGAAAAGTCGCGGCTGAAAAGTGAGCGTTAGACCCTTTAATCACTGACTCCAAATACCAGCGGGCGGCCAAAACCAGCGTTAGGAGCCTCTAACGCTGGTTTTGACGGCTTCCGCCGAACTCCAAATCTAGGCCTAAATATGCAGAACAGTCATAAAAATGGACACTGAATAGTCAATTAAAATAAAATACAACTTAAATTGTTAACAAAACAACAAGCCATTTGCAAAATATTTAATAAACAGTAAATAAGTACCTAAATGTAATACTTTTTAGAACATATAGACTGATGTCAAATGCCTTTTAATTGCAGTTGTCAATTATGCTCAGAGCCTTTTCACTTTTCTTATATGAGTAGTAGTGTTAACCTTCTTTTATTTGTTCATTAAATGTAAATATGTTTTATTTAGTACATTTAAACACACACATATTTAAATGGACACTTCCAATTTTTTAAAATGCATTTACATATAGACCTATAGTGTATCATCATCTTCCACTTTCCACTGACTGGTACAAGATAAATTAAAATACCTTGACATACTCTTTTTAGTATTCTCCCATTAGTGGGTCTTTATATTATTTTTATGTATAATAGTGAAATAAATTAAGTAACATATTTTGGCTATTTTCTTTTTTGCTGTTTTATTAAATGTTCTGTAGGGGGCACTAGATTGTTCTGAAAGCTTAGAAAGTACCTTGTGGTTTTAGTATACTGATCTGAAAGTTTAGATGACTCAATTAAAATTAAAAACATTTTGAACTATTTTTTCTCCTGTAAGCCAAATTCCTTTATATAAGCCTGATGCAGCAGTCTTTCAATTCAATTTTTTTAAAACCTGTCCCAACACTGATCTAAGTATTTTTGTGATTTATTTGATAGTATTTTTACTACCATTCCCCAAGTATCCCAATCCTATTTCTTATGTGCCATAAAAATATAATAAAGTTTATTGTAATGTGAGAGATCCTCACATATAGCCTAATTGATATTCGGAAATATTTAATATGTCTCTGAGAGTCAAACACTCCAAACAGCAGCCAGGTATAATCTCTACTTCCTGCTACACCAAATGTTCAACTACAAGCCATTAGCATGCAGCTGAAAAAGTTTCCAATGTGTGGTGAAAAGAGGCCAAAGAGAACTTGGTAGGGTACTTTGTGAATGTGTAGCTACTAGCACTATGTAAGAGGAGAATACAAAAATGTTATGTATAGATTTATTTTTGCTGCACCCCCCCCCCTCTACACACTCTCTGCACGGTTGCACCCCCTCCCCGTTGAGAAGGATTAATGAGATCCTTAGATCAGAGATGATGATCCAGATTCCAACTGCTCCTTCTCTGACTGCTCAGTCATCCTGTTCCAGTTTACCACGTGCCCACACGCTGCTATACCGGCTGCTGTTGTTACTGTGCCGCCTCTAACAAGTCCTGTGCAGTTAAAATTGCATGAGTGTGTGCGCACAGCCGGCGCGTGGGTGGGTGGAGCAGAGCAGGAGCCACAACAGGGTAATCTAATATGTGGACCGGACTCCGGAGTCATCTGAACTTGGTCCACATATTGCAAGTGCATTGCAGTGACTGCAACATACCGCCCAGCTCCTAATTCTGCTTTATTCTCCAGACTCCAAGTGTCCACAGTGATGGTGCGCCGCGCTGATGATATGGCCCCAAACGTCTAGACTATCACCTGACCTGACCCACCACCACAACCACCTGACACACGTGTGATGTAAGAGGGCCCCTACTAACCCCCCCGTACAAAATCCATAGGAGAAAAAAAATGATTACATTTTAATAAAAAAAATGCTGGCTGCTGCAGACAGTATCATGCAGGGGGCAGGGCCCCCTTAAGATGACGGGCCCTCCGTCAAGGGCCGATTTTCACGACTTGTCAGTCCGCCCCTGTTTAATCGCATCGACGATCAGGTGATTTCATTTTTTCCAGCAAGTGTTTACATCGGAACGTAGTTCTGATCTAAGCACTTGCACCCCAGGCATGAAGAAGTTAATATATTTTTTATCTCTGTGACTACCTTGTATCTAAATCTCTGCAGACTGCCCACTTATGTCAGTGCTTTTTACAAACTTTCCGATAATTAGTGCTGGCTCATCAATAACTCCCTTTAAAGCTTTAAAATAGGAATAGTAAATCAAAATTGAAATGATAGCTGACAAAACATTTTTTTGACTAGAAACTACAACAGATCTGAAAAATGTAAGTCAATTCTTTTGGTAGCTTTTGAGGTCAATAAAGGATCAATTTTTAGCTTGTATTTAATGTGGCACTAGGATATACATTTAAGTGGATATTCCATGCAAACTTTTGAAAGAAAGAAAAATACTATTGAATACGATTAGTATTTCCAAAAATAAACTTTTATTCATGTTAAGGTTATTCTTACTTGTCAACATGGGCCTTCAAGGGGAAGTGGGGCAAGAGGGAGACATACTTCAGCTAATATTTATAAGCAGCCCTATCCTGGGGCACATGTTTATTCTGATATAATTATAATAAGAACATTTTATTTGTTGTTTGTTTATTTATTGTTTGTTCCTTTTGATCATGCTCTTGAAAGAACTATCGGCTAGATTACGAGTTTTTGTCGGTAAGGCTGTGCGGTGCTAACAAGCTTTTTTTCTTACCGCTCACTTAAGCCAACACTGGTATTATAGGTTTTCTGCAAGCTGGCGTTAGCCTCAGAAAAGTGAGCGTTGAGCAAAATTTAGCTCCACATCTCACTGTAATTCCAGTGCTGCTTACGGTATCGATAAGCTGGCAAAACGTGCTCGTGCATGATTTCCCCATAGGAAACAATGGGGCTGAGCTGGCTGAAAAAAAACCTAACACCTGCAAAAAAGCAGCTTTCAGCTCCTAACGTAGCCCCATTGTTTCCTATGGGGAAATAAAACTTATGTCTACACCTAACACCCTAACATGAACCCTGAGTCTAAACACCCCTAATCTTACACTTATTAACCCCTAATCTGTCGCCCCCGACATCGTCGCCACCTACATTATATTATTAACCCCTAATCTGCCGCTCCGGACACCGCCGCCACCTACATTATCCCTATGAACCCTAATCTGCTGCCCCCAACATCACCGAAACCTACATTATATTTATTAACCCCTAATCTGCCCCCCCAACGTCGCAGCAACTATATTAAATTTATTAACCCCTAATCTTCCGCTGCCAATGTCGCCGCCACTATAATAAATTTATTAACCCTTAAACCTAAGTCTAACCCTAACCCTAACACCCCCCTAACTTAAATATAATTTAAATACATCTAAATAAATTTACTACAATTAAATAAATTAATCCTTTAAAACTAAATACTTACCAATAAAATAAACTCTAAACTAGCTACAATATAACTAATAGTTACATTGTAGCTAGCCTAGGATTTATATTTATTTTACAGGCAACTTTGTATTTATTTTAACTAGGTAGAATAGTTATTAAATAGTTATTAACTTTTTAATAACTTCCTAGTTAAAATAATTACAAATTTAACTGTTAAATAAATCCTAACCTAAATTACAATTACACCTAACACTACACTATCATTAAATTAATTAAATAAATTACCTACAATTAACTACAATTAAATATAATTAAATTAAATAAACTAAAATACAAAAAAAACAACACTAAATTACAGAAAATAATAAAAGAATTATAATTTTTTTAAACTAATTACACCTAATCTAATCCCCCTAATAAAATAAAAAAGCCCCCCAAAATAATAAAATTCCCAACCCTATATTAAATTACAAATACCCCTTAAAAGGGCCTTTTGCGGGGCATTGCCCCAAAGTAATCAGCTCTTTTACCTGTAAAAAAAATACAATACCCCCCAACATTAAAACCCACCACCCACACACCCAACCCTACTCTAAAACCCACCCAATCCCCCCTTAAAAAAAACTAACACTACCCCCTTGAAGATCACCCTACCTTGAGACGTCTTCACCCAGCCGGGCACAAGTGGACGTCCAGAGGGGCAGAAGTCTTCATCCGATCCGGCCAGAAGAGGACCTCCAGATGTCTTTATCCAGGTGGCATCTACTATTTTCTTCCATCCAGAGTGGAGCAGGGCTGATGCAATTGCCAATAGCATTGATCTTGCATTCTATTGGCTGTTCCAATCAGCCAATAGAATGCAAGCTCAATCCTATTGGCTGATTGGATCAGACCTCTTTCTTGATGACCCTATTATCCAGTATTTACAGTGTGGTATTTAAAACTCCATGTCCTGTAAAATAAATGCAAAAGCTAGACATGGAAACTGATTTTTCTTTATTAGAGGGTACATGGGGCATGGACTATAAAGACATTTGTCTATTCAGAGATAGAAAACAAGTATGTAACACACAGAGGATGCAGTCAATGAGGCTTTATCTGAGGTCAGATAAGGTTAAACCTTTTTATAGCAGCTGCAGGGTCATTGGGTTTAATATGAGATCTGATGATGACCCCAACTACCACTTTTTTTTAGATTAAACCCTTTGTTGTAGAGGACAGCTGGATCTTAACCTTGTACCTGCCATGCACCCTTCCCAAGCTAGTTTGGGACTGTTTTTTCTTGCAAAATAATACATTATTTTTAACCACACCATAAAAAAAATGGATAATATTTTCTTGGAAATATGCAGACTTGATATTCAAGCCATATTGCTGTGGGTTCTGATTATTGTTGCAATTTACATGATTTACTATATTTTTAAATATGAAGTGTGGCTTATATATAGGTGTAGAGGATGGAAAATATACAGAAATTGAAGATTACAGCTGACTTACTGACTGCTTGATAACAAAAGTAAGACTAGCTTGCTTATACAGTCCTTTAAACTAAAATATATAGCTTAGAGTGAACTAATAGCTTAACAAAAGAAAAGGGTTCCTTAAATATAATATGTGTGTGCCTAATAGCAAAAACACACACCTTTTCAAAATTTCTCTTGAAAATACCAAAAGCACAATTATCTTCATAAATTTTCTATGTCCCTGTGATGCAATACTAACTTTTATTTTGTATACATAATATATATCAACAATCTCATCTTTGCAAAATATCTCCCTTTAATATAATTGTATTTCTATGTCTAGTTTCTTTTATGTTCTTTTTCTCTTCAATAAAACTTTGCCCTCACCTTCAGAGCCTGTCATCCATAAAGGATGAGTTGGTCACGTAGGACAAGTCTACTCCACATTTAGAGAGTGACATTGAAAATCTCAGAGGGAGATCTGTTGGATTAAACCAAATCCAGACATGACATGGATGGCCTTCTGCTTAAACTGCCAAAAATGACTGACAGCTGAGCATAAGTTGAAGTCATGTGGCATGCACCAAATACAACACTGCAATAGCTTATTATCAGTGTATGTGTCTGTGTGTGTGTGTGGGGGGGGGGATCATTCACATATGGAGAGCATAGAATCAATGCAGTCACAACACAATTAAAGATGCTTAAATTAACTACTAAAGCTAAATGGCAATACTACAGAGACCTTTGACAGTTAATTGTGACCCTTAACTGATATCTCATGCAGTTTTTATTAAGTAGCTATATTAATGGTATTCTGAAACAGAATAATTCACTGTATTCAATATAAATTATCTGTTGTATTTGTATTAAATGACTGAATTATTATTTGTTTTGCTTCTTTTTTTGAATGTAGAAACAACTTTTATCACTATCGCTATTTGTTGGCAGCGCCATATTGGCATAAATGAACAGAACCATAATAAAATGCTAACACTGTCCAGTTATTTTAGAAAAAAGTATATACATTGTTTCTCCTGACATAAGCACCTTTAAAACCAAAGATCATATTTTCAAAATAGACACAATGAATAATATCGATTATTCTGGCCTTGGTGACCGAATAATCTAGAATCTAGATTATTTTGTCAACAAGGCAAGAATAATCACTACATAATTGCAAGACGGGAGGCTTCACATTTTTCAGTAAAATAAACTAAGTATATAAGAAAAAGGAATGATGCTAAAGGCATTTTCAGCTTATAAGTGAGGTAGTCCTATTGGTCCTCTAGAGATCACAACATTATTTGGGAGGAATGAGTCAACGTTTGAGCTAACTTGTAAAAGAACCTGGAGGGGCCAGCATCATATTATATGGCTATCCAAGCTCAAAAATACACACAAAGGTTTAGGATGTTGGCGTAATGGGAAGGGTACATAGCTTGTTCGCCGCGGCGGGCGAACATATGCAATGTTCGGTCCGCCCCCTATTCGTCATCATTGAGTAAACTTTGACCCTGTACCTCACAGTCAGCAGACACATTCCAGCCAATAAGCAGCAGACTCTCCCTCCCAGACCCTCCCTTCTCCTGGACAGCATCATTTTAGATTCATTTGAAAGCTGCATTCTTAGTGAGAGTTGGGACAGTGTAGCTGCTGCTGATTTAATAGGGAAATCGATAGCTAGGCTAATGTATTCAGTGTCCACTACAGTCCTGAAGGACTCATCTGATCTATGCTGTAAGGACAGCACCCCAAAAAGCCCTTTTTAGGGCTAGAACATCAGTCTGCTTTTTTTTTTTTCCTGTGTAATCTAATTGCAGTTGCCTGCCTGCCAGCGTGTGTGTCAGGCTCACAGCGTATACTGTGCCCACTTGCCCAGTGCCACCACTCATATCTTGTTTAATAGTAGTGTAAGTGTACATTTAAAAAAAACAACACTTTTTGGACTGTGAAATAATAGCAGTCAGTTTCCTTCACACATGTGCGTTTCAGAGCCTGCCAGGGCACAGTGTCACACCAGTGCAACTCATATCTGGTGTAACAGTAGTGTACATTAACCTTAATGACCTTAATGACCACAGCACTTTTCCATTTTCTGTCCGTAGGGACCAGGGCTATTTTTAAATTTCTGCGGTGTTTGTGTTTAGCTGTAATTATCCTCTTACTCGTTTACTGTACCCACACATATTATATACTGTTTTTCTCGCCATTAAATGGACTTTCTAAAGATACCATTATTTTCATCATATCCTATAATTTACTATAAAAAAATTATAAAATATGAGGGAAAAATTGAAAAAAACACACTTTTTCTAACTTTGAGCCCCAAAATCTGTTACTCATCTACAACCACCAAAAAACACACATGCTAAATAGTTTCTAAATTTTGTCCTGAGTTTAGAAATACCCAATGTTTACATGTTCTTTGCTTTTTTTTGCAATTTATAGGGCCATAAATACAAGTAGCACTTTGCTATTTCCAAACCATTTCTTTTCAAAATTAGCGCTAGTTACATTGGAACACTGATATCTGTCAGGAATCCCTGAATAGCCATTGACATGTATATATTTTTTAGGAGACATCCCAAAGTATTGATCTAGGCCCATTTTGGTATATTTCATGCCACCATTTCACCACCAAATGCGATGAAATAAAAAAAAATGTTCCCTTTTTCACAAAATTTTTTCACAAACTTTAGGTTTCTCACTGAAATTATTTACAAATAGCTTTTGCAATTATGGCATAAATGGTTGTACATTTTTCTCTGGGATCCCTGTTGTTCATAAATAGCAGACATATATGGCTTTGATGTTGCTTTTTGATAATTAGAAGGCCGCTAAATGCCACTGCGCACCACACGTGTATTATGTCCAGCAGTGAAGGGGTTAATTAGGGAGCATGTAGGGAGCTTTTTGGGGTAATTTTAGCTTTAGTGTAGTGTAGTAGACAACACAAAGTATTGATCTAGGCCCATCCTGGTATATTTCATGCCACCATTTCACCGCCAAATGCGATCAAATTAAAAAAAAAACTTTACATTTTTTCAAATTTTAGGTTTCTCACTGAAATCATTTACAAACATTTTGTGCAATTATGGCCCAAATGGTTGTAAATGCTTCTCTGGGATCCCCTTTTTTCAGAAATAGCAGACATATATGGCTTTGGCATTGCTTTTTGGAAATTAGAAGGCCGCTAAATGCCGCTGCGCACCACACGTGTATTATGCTCAGCAGTGCAGGGGTTAATTAGAGAGCTTGTAGGGAGCTTGTAGGGTTAATTTTAGCTTTAGTGTAGTGTAGTAGACTACCCAAAGTATTGATCTAGGCCCATTTTGGTATATTTCATGCCACCATTTCACCGCCAAATGCGATCAAATTAAAAAAAATAGTCAACTTTTTCACAAACTTTAGGTTTCTCACTGAAATTATTTACAAACAGCTTGTGCAATTTTGGCACAAATGGTTGTAAATGCTTCTCTGGGATCCCCTTTGTTCCGAAATAGCAGACATATATGGCTTTGGCGTTGCTTTTTGGTAGTTAGAAGGCCACTAAATGCAACTGCGCACAACACATGAATTATGCCCAGCAGTGAAGGGGTTAATTAGGTAGCTTGTGGGAGCTTGCAGGGTTAATTTTAGCTTTAGTGTAGAGATCAGCTTCCCACCTGACACATCAGACCCCCTGATCCTTCCCAAAGAGCTCTCTTCCCTCCCCCACCCCACAATTGTCCCCGCCATCTTAAGTAATGGCAGAAAGTCTGCCAGTACTAAAATAAAAGGTATCTTTTGTTTTATATATATTTTAGCATATTTACATATGCTGTTGTGTAGGATCCCCCCTTAGCCCCCAACCTCCCTGATCCCCCCCCAAAACAGCTTCCTAACCCTCCCCCTCTGCCTTATTGGGGGCCATATTGGGTACTGGCAGCTGTCTGCCAGTACCCAGTTTGCAAATAAAATGTTTTTTTTTTTTATTTTTATTTAATTTTTCTGTAGTGTAGCTTCCCCCCCCAAGACCAATCCCCCACCCGCTCCCAGATCACTTAGATTTCCAAGTACTAAATATTTTGCACCCCTTTCTCCCACTTATAAAAACATTTTTTTCTGTAGTGTAGCGGTTCCCACCCGCTCCCTCCCCATGCACGCACCCCCCCGCCTCCACCCGTGCACGCGCGCGCACGCCGGCGGTCCCGCCCCTGATACCGCCCCCCTCTCTGACAAGGACCGCTTCGATGGCCGCCCACCCGCCTCCCACTTCAGCTCCCACCCACCAACGAATGCGGCCATCAATGCCTGGTGCAGAGAGGGCCACAGAGTGGCTCTCTCTGCACCGGAGGGGTAAAATTTGTTATTGCTGGATGCCTCGATATCAAGGCATCCTGCAATAACCGGAAAGCAGCTGGAAGCAATCAGGATCGCTTCCAGCTGCTTTCCAAACCGAGGACGTACGCCATACATCCTCAGGCGTTAACTGTATTTTTTCTGAGGACGTATGGCGTACGTCCTCGGTCATTAAGGGGTTAAAAAAAAACTAGAAATTTTGTCTGTGAAATAATAGCAGTCAGTTTCCTTCACACGTGTGCGTTTCAGGGCCTGCCAGGGCACCATGTCACACCAGTGCAACTCATATCTGGTGTAACAGTAGTGTACATTAAAAAAAAAAATATAGAAATTTGACTGTGAAATAATAGCAGTCAGTTTCCTTCACGCGTGTGCATTTCAGGGCCTGCAAGGGCACAGTGTCACCCCAGTGCAACTCATATCTGGTGTAACAGTAGTGTACATTAAAAAAAAACTAGAAATTTGACTGTGAAATAATAGCAGTCAGTTTCCTTCACACGTGTGCGTTTCAGGGCCTGCCAGGGCACAGTGTCACACCAGTGCAACTCATATCTGGTGTAACAGTAGTGTACATTAATAAAAATAAAATAGAAATTTGACTGTGAAATAATAGCAGTCAGTTTCCTTCACACGTGTGCGTTTCAGGGCCTGCCAGGGCACAGTGTCACACCAGTGCAACTCATATCTGGTGTAACAGTAGTGTACATTAAAAAAAAAAACTAGAAATTTGACTGTGAAAAAATAGCAGTCAGTTTCCTTCACGCGTGTGCGTTTCAGGGCCTGCCAGGGCACAGTGTCACACCAGTGCAACTCATATGTGGTTTAACAGTAGTGTACATTTAAAAAAAAATACAATTTTGACTGTAATAGATTGAATAGCAATTAGTTGTCTGCAAGAGTGTGTGTCAGGCCTACAGCGTCTTCTCTGCCAACTTCTGCCAGTGCACAGTGCCACTCATATCTGTTGTCACAGTAGCTTGCACGCATACTACCACAAATCGGAAAAAAAATGACAGGCAGAGGCAGGCCACCCCGCAGGGGGTCATGGTGCTGTGATTCCCTTTGGCCCTAGAATAATGCAGTGCAATGCGTTAAACGGGGAGTTTGGTCTGTCACTGTGAAGCAGGCGTAACCCTTACACTACCTGATCGATACAACATCATATCTGATGTTTTAAAGCACGTTATTCCAAAAAAATTTAGGAATGTTAGGTGATTCATGCCCTTTATGGATTAAAACCAGACTCTGCATCAACTATGTTTTTTTCCATGGCAGTTTTGCCATGGATCCCCCTCCGGCATGCCACAGTCCAGGTGTTAGTCCCCTTGAAACAACTTTTCCATCACTATTGTGGCCAGAAAGAGTCCCTGTGGGTTTTAAAATTCGCCTGCCTATTGAAGTCTATGGCGGTTCACCCGGTTCGCCCGTTCGCGAACATTTGTGGAAGTTCGCGTTCACCGTTCGCAAACGGAAAATTTTATGTTCGCGACATCACTAGTAGTAAAAGTGTTAGATTATTAGGATCAGGATCAATTCATAAGCCCTATACATATTTATACTCAGGGGATGAGTTTCTCTTTTTATTTTTACACCATTTATACTCAGTGAGGAATTTCTATGCACACTAATCATGCTTTCAACTCTTAATACACATGCCACTTACACTTTTTCTCACTACTCATAATCTATCCCAGAAAAGTATAAGGGTCAGAATTTGCCAGGGCAAGATATACAAGGTAAAGTTAGAGAGGTAGAAGAAAGAGGACTGATGGTTGAAAAAATTGGTTCAGCAGTATAAAAAGCTTCAGAGATGGAGGCGGAGCGAGCGGCTAACCAAGATGGTCGCATGTAACTGAAGCTCCTCACGCAGGCTGGGCAAATTAGCTCATAACCACAGACAACAACGGGGCACAGAGATATAAAACCTCTAACTGAGGATCGGAATATACAGAGAACATTTGCTGAGATTTTGGTCCCGATCCGTATGCTATTACGGACACTATTTGAGCCGTCTACAACTGCGCCACGAGGCCTTTAAGCTCCGCGCTACAGTGAAGATGTAACACAGACCGCTACTCAAGTCCACATACCGATCCGGATCGCCTAACATAACGGATACAGGTGAAATGTTTAGCTTTATGAAAGAGGCAACAATGCTTACACTAGTTGCTGTTCAGTTTACTAACTAAAAATAAGGAGCAGACAGCGCTTTAAGATCCACCCTATCCACATGACACAAGGCCGAAATTTAGCAAAGGGGATATTTTTTGCCTTTAATATACGCATGTAATTCAATGCCATATTAAGCCCACACACATGAACTGAAATGCTGCATTCGGGCTGAAGTACCTAACTTACATCGTTTCTCAGGCTTATCATATATCTATCTGTGAGACATAGGTTGCAGCCGCTAACCGAACTGATCTATACAGCAAAGTCCATGCTGACACCCTGACTCATCTCAACACACATCAGATGTAGTCTATCTCCTTTTAGACAAAAGTAAAAAAAATTTATGCAGCTGTGACTTGTTTTCTGTTCTCCCAGTGGTTGGACACCAGACGCTCAAATCTAAAACTGAGCAGCTAGCTGAGAAGAACACCCTCCTATCCCTCTTCCCACTGTTCTAAGTAGCAGTGGGTCGAATCCACCACCTTTTCCCGAGATCGCTCTGTGAGGGCAAAAACCCCAGGGAGAGGTGTTCCGATTTACCTAGTCTCATCATTACTATATAATAAATATAATTGAACACCTGCTATAACCTACCAAAAACCTCTATGATGTCGCAGAGAAAATTGACCAGAAGTGATAAATCTCAAAAACTGCCTTTAACAACCCAGGGAGCCATGAACTCTTTTTTCAAACAAGCCGACAAGCAAAAAAGCAATAAAGCTCTAGACACCACACTAAGCTCACATGATGAAAGCTCTTGTGAAGCTGCAGATCCCATGTCAGACCTACAACCTACAACTGCAAATGTTGGAAAAGATGATATTATCACTTATGGCGCTATGGAAGCTCTGATAGAACAGGTTAAAACTTGCATTAAAAATGAGTGCGCAGGTTTGAAGAAGGATATTTCGGACTTATGCTATAGAGTTGATACTTTAGAAGAGCATGAATACATATCATCTCAGAAGATTGCAAACCTGTCCTCTAAAGCCTTTCAACATCATCATCGTATGACAGACCTAGAGGATAAATTAGATGATTTAGAAAATCGCTCCAGAAGGAGCAATCTACGCTTCAGGGGAATCCCCGAGACCATACAAAACAATGAGATACAAGATTATCTACAGTCCTTTTTTGCAGACCTGGTAAAGAACAACTCTGGCACTCTATCTGACATCATCTTGGACAGAGCACATAGAGCCCTACGTCCCAAGCCATCAGACAACTTACCTCCTAGGGACATTATAGTGCATTTTCAAAACTTCCACCATAGGGAGACTATCTACAACCATGCAAGGAAACAATCTTCTATCCAGTTCCAGGGTCACCGAATTCAGATATTCCAAGACTTATCAGCAAGAACACTCCAAAAGAGAAGAGATCTTTCCTTTTTAACCTCCCATCTGCGTGCTTTGAAGATCCAGTACAGATGGGGATTCCCAACTTCAGTTATTGCTGTTAAAAATGGAAAAAAAATCGAATGCTCTTACCCACAGGATGCAGAGCATTTCTGCCAACAGTTGGGGATTCCGCTACCTGACCCCCAAACCTCTACTGTGCAATCCTCTACATCAAGTAAACAGGAAACCTCTAAATCGCAAAGAAGACCCTGGATGGACACTACAATCCCTCTAAACAAGCGGCGACAAACCAGTAACGAGGAAGATGAGGTTCAACCACCCTGAAGGAGACACGTAACTATATGTGATTGTCTATGCTGACTATGCAACATTTGTTTGTAGACTTTTTCTCCTTTTATTTCAGGTTTCCACGGAACTGTTTTCAATCACCCTTCAAGCTATATTACACTAGACTTTATGTGCTTAAGGGATCTCTCCTCTATGTTTTATGTTCTATGTTTTGAGGAAAGAGTTCCTAGATGTTCATCATGTTTTGATGTGTTTTGGTCAGTTATTTTGTTATTCTTAGACCACATGTTTTACACATATATACCTATGTAATTGTATGATAATAGTCATGTTTATATTCAGTAATACGATATAATAGTTTATGATTGAATTGTTGAATGACCCCATAAGCTAGCTGTTAACTGCTAAGACAGGAATAGTCTCAACCATAACTTAATATAAAGACCCCACTTATTCTCTATCTCACTTATTACTACATCTCAAACAGAGATAGTAGCCCCTTAAATGTCTTAAATTTCTTCAATGTATTAAATGCCTTAATCCCCAGAAACTAATTAGACATTAACCTATCCATTATCTGCACACTCTATTTTGCGAAACAAAACTGCTTTAGATAACAATAGTACAGAGATATCCACTAGATTGACTTGTTTTCCTGAGTTTATAAATGTAAGATATGCACTGTTGAAGCAAATTATGCCACCTTGGTTCCCTAAAGTGGATACAAAAATACAAGAATGTCCTGTTCTATAGAAAATTCTATATTATTCACAATGCTGCTATGTAGATATCTGTTTATATGAAAGTTTTGCTTAGATCTGGACGGATTTGACACCTTACACATAATATACCCCTTATCCCCTCTCCCCTCTTCCCCCCCCCCCCTTCCCCAGCTACCCTCTTATCATTCCATGTGCCTCCTGCACGCTCATCACAATACACCAGTGGGCATTTGCCCAGCTTGCCCAGAAGCCTCCACCAATTCAATTTAAATTCTCCTACCCCTACTCTATACCACCTTACTAAACTCTTAACCATACATTTTCCTTTCCATTTTCATACATTGGTTCCCCTGTACAAATCTCTAGTTCCTCTATTTTAGAGGACACACACACTCATATCCTTTGCAATGCCTACCCATCCACATGAAGGATCAATATCAATAGCCACCCAAAATGTGAAGGGATTCCTATCAGCTGAAAAACGTTCAATTGCTCTCCATGACTTTTACAAGAGAAATCTTGATATCATTATGATTCAAGAGACACATTTTAAAAGAAACCATGAGCCTACACTCTCATCTAAATACTACGATAAACACTACTTTAGCTCAGGCCTGACCAGACATAACGGTGTATGCACCCTATTTAGACGCAATACTTCTTTTGACCTACTACAACAATTCAATGATCATGAAGGTAGAATTTTAATACTAGTAGGACTCTATTATGGTAAGCCTATTACTCTCACAAACATATACGCCCCCATCAGACCCACCCCCTGTTTTTTCAGAAAAGTTACCAACAAACTCCTAGATATTGCCAAAGGCCCAATCATATTAGGTGGGGATTTTAATTACCCTTCGGACCCTATACTGGACACTTCAACAGGTCACTCCTACCTAAGAAACTCACAGATTAGGAATAATAACACATCTCTCCACACACTGAAGCTGTTTGATACCTGGAGAACGGTACACCCCTCCATCAGAGATTACACATTTTTCTCTCACCCGCAAAAATCTTATACCAGACTCGACTACATATTCTGTGACCAAGCCTCATTGACGAATTTGGTCGACTCAAAAATCTCACACACTACATGGTCAGACCATAGTCTAGTTAAATCTATCTTTAAATGGACGAGTAAACCTAGTCACAGTTTAAACTGGAGATTAAATGAGTATATTCTCACAGACAATGAAATCATAGACCAACTCATTAAATTTACAGACGAATATTTTGTATTTAATATATCTGCAGACACGAACACTGCAAACAATTGGGAATCCTACAAGTGTTATATTAGGGGAGTTATCATACAACTAACAGCGAAACTTAAAAAGCAGAGATCTGCTCAATTCGACACCTTGTCTAACTCTCTAGAGAAAAGTGAAGCTATACATAAAAAAGACCCAAAATCCCCACAAAAATTATCCGCAGTCATGGAAGCTAGGGAAAGCCTTAACAAATTCCTGGTAGAAAATGCACATATGCGCGCCCTGACAACAAAAGCTAAATTCTATGCTGAATCAAACAAAGCCGGAAAAATGTTAGCCAGATCTTTAAAAAAAAAGAGGCTTTCCTCTCATATTCAATCCATTAAACAAAGCACAGGAGTAGTTTGCACTAAAAACGAAGATATAGCTGACAGCTTTGTTACATACTACACCTCACTTTACAACATAAACAACACAAATGATCAGGGGAGTAGAGACAAGCTACAAACGTATTTACAGGGAGTGCAGAATTATTAGCCAAATGAGTATTTTGACCACATCATCCTCTTTATGCATGTTGTCTTACTCCAAGCTGTATAGGCTCGAAAGCCTACTACCAATTAAGCATATTAGGTGACGTGCATCTCTGTAATGAGAAGGGGTGTGGTCTAATGACATCAACACCCTATATCAGGTGTGCATAATTATTAGGCAACTTCTTCCTTTGGCAAAATGGGTCAAAAGAAGGACTTGACAGGCTGAGAAAAGTCAAAAATAGTGAGATATCTTGCAGAGGGATGCAGCATTCTTAAAATTGCAAAGCTTCTGAAGCGTGATCATCGAACAATCAAGCGTTTCATTCAAAATAGTCAACAGGGTCGCAAGAAGCGTGTGGAAAAACCAAGGCGCAAAATAACTGCCCATGAACTGAGAAAAGTCAAGCGTGCAGCTGCCAAGATGCCACTTGCCACCAGTTTGGCCATATTTCAGAGCTGCAACATCACTGGAGTGCCCAAAAGCACAAGGTGTGCAATACTCAGAGACATGGCCAAGGTAAGAAAGGCTGAAAGACGACCACCACTGAACAAGACACACAAGCTGAAACGTCAAGACTGGGCCAAGAAATATCTCAAGACTGATTTTTCTAAGGTTTTATGGACTGATGAAATGAGAGTGAGTCTTGATGGGCCAGATGGATGGGCCCGTGGCTGGATTGGTAAAGGGCAGAGAGCTCCAGTCCGACTCAGACGCCAGCAAGGTGGAGGTGGAGTACTGGTTTGGGCTGGTATCATCAAAGATGAGCTTGTGGGGCCTTTCCGGGTTGAGGATGGAGTCAAGCTCAACTCCCAGTCCTACTGCCAGTTTCTGGAAGACACCTTCTTCAAGCAGTGGTACAGGAAGAAGTCTGCATCCTTCAAGAAAAACATGATTTTCATGCAGGACAATGCTCCATCACACACGTCCAAGTACTCCACAGCGTGGCTGGCAAGAAAGGGTATAAAAGAAGAAAATCTAATGACATGGCCTCCTTGTTCACCTGATCTGAACCCCATTGAGAACCTGTGGTCCATCATCAAATGTGAGATTTACAAGGAGGGAAAACAGTACACCTCTCTGAACAGTGTCTGGGAGGCTGTGGTTGCTGCTGCACGCAATGTTGATGGTGAACAGATCAAAACACTGACAGAATCCATGGATGGCAGGCTTTTGAGTGTCCTTGCAAAGAAAGGTGGCTATATTGGTCACTGATTTGTTTTTGTTTTGTTTTTGAATGTCAGAAATGTATATTTGTGAATGTTGAGATGTTATATTGGTTTCACTGGTAAAAATAAATAATTGAAATGGGTATATATTTGTTTTTTGTTAAGTTGCCTAATAATTATGCACAGTAATAGTCACCTGCACACACAGATATCCCCCTAAAATAGCTATAACTAAAAACAAACTAAAAACTACTTCCAAAACTATTCAGCTTTGATATTAATGAGTTTTTTGGGTTCATTGAGAACATGGTTGTTGTTCAATAATAAAATTAATCCTCAAAAATACAACTTGCCTAATAATTCTGCACTCCCTGTAGACTCTATAGATATTCCCTCTATCCCTGAAGAAGACGTGTCTATGCTAGACTCCCCCATCTCTTTACTAGAAGTGGTCAACATGATTAAATCCATGTCCAATGGAAAATCACCAGGTCCAGATGGCCTTACAACCAAATTTTACCAGTTATTAATAGGTAATCTTGCCCCACATTTACAAGAGCTATTTCTCTCTATAGACCAGGGTCTTACATTCCCCCAATCTCTTTTAAATGCTATGATAACAGTAATTCCGAAACCAGATAAACCCAGAGATCTTGTTAGCAACTATAGACCGATTTCTCTCTTAAATGTGGATATTAAAATATATGCTAAGATTTTAGCTAATCGTCTTGCCCGAGTCCTACCGAAGGTCATCCACCCTGATCAGGTGGGATTCGTTAGTGGCCGTGAAGCAAAAGACAATACCACTAGACTCCTACATACATTATTAACCTCACACGAACAAACAAGCCCCCTAGTGCTGCTGTCTACTGATGCTGAGAAGGCCTTCGACAGGGTCGACTGGCATTTTATGTGGTCGGTCCTGTCGAAATTCGGCCTCTCAGACATATTCTTGTCCAGAGTACAAGCCTTATATCACAACCCTCGAGCCACTATTAAGGTTAATGACATAATATCTCAATCCTTCCCTATCTCTAATGGCACTAGGCAGGGTTGTCCGTTATCCCCTCTTCTATTCGCTCTCACAGTAGAAATCTTAGCTATTCAAATCAGAAACAATCCAAATATTTTGGGAATTAAGGTAGGTAACATTCAACAAACATGTCTCCTGTTTGCAGACGACATCATCTTCACTCTGCAGGCACCACTAACTTCCATTCCAGCCCTGATAAGAGATCTGGAGAGTTATAAACAATTTTCCAACTATTCAATTAACATGAATAAGTCGAGCATTATCCCCATCCACATAAACTCAATGGAAATGGACTATATTTTACATAAAACTCCCTTCCCTGTCGTAAATACCCTTAGATACCTAGGACTAAATATACCAAAGAACCCTAAAAATTTATTCCAAGAGAACTATATTACACTTCAAACTCATGTCTTCTCCCTATTACATACATGGCATAAACAAGGGCACCTTTCCTGGATAGGCCGCATAAACACAATAAAGATGATGATACTCCCTAAATATCTATACATATTCCAAGCTCTACCAATATCATTACCGAGACACTACCTTCGTACGCAACAAAAGATGCTAGATTCTTTTATTTGGGCTTACAAAAAACCAAGGGTGTCAAAGAATTCTATGTATTTAAGCAAGGAGGAAGGTGGCCTAAATGTCCCAAATTTATTTCAGTATCACAAAGCGACACATTTAACACGAATAGTCTCATGGTCTCGCAACCCCTCCTCCAAACTATGGATCCAAATGGAAGCTGCCTCCCTTGGCTTAAGCGGGATGCGAGATCTTTGTTGGCTCCCTAAATCATCCAGACCCCCCATAACTAAGGCTAATGAATGCATAAAAACTACCTTAACCATATGGGACTCTCTTATTCGAAATCCAAACACTCTCTCTACCCCAATCTCTCCAATGACTCCTCTGTTAAATAACACCCTTTTTTTATCCCAACACCAGTTCAAATTTGAACCAGAAGATTCTTCCCTGAAAAATATGCCTATATTTTTACTCACAGAAAACTCCCAAATAAGGGATAGAATTGCCTTAAGGGAATCAATAGGCTCTCCCTTCCACTGTTGGTTTCCCTACCTCCAAATACGCCAAGCAATTATGGATAACCCTCATAAAAATGATTTCCTCCGTCCGCTTACCCCATTTGAGAAGCTATGCAATACAAAAGACACTCAGAAATCCCTTCTCTCTCTCGCACATAAACTCTTAAGAGCTATACACACAGTCAAACTACCCTCATATACCACCAAATGGGAAACTGAACTTCGAGTTCAGCTCCCAAAAGACACCTGGCTAAAATGTTTTAACACAGTCCACTCCTCCTCCTCCTCACTCATTCTGACCGAACTTACTTATAAGATCATCTCGCGCTGGTATCTTACACCTCAAAAATTGAATGAAATATATCCAGGAGCTAACTCGAGCTGCTGGAGACGATGTGGGGAAGTGGGCACACTTTCCCACATATGGTGGTCCTGTAATAAAATGTCCACTTACTGGGCTCAAATCGAGCGTAGCATCAATCTTACATTAAACACACAGATATCCCTTTCGGCAACCATGATCTTACTAAACCAAATCCCTAGATTGGAATGTGTCTACCGAAGGAAACTCCTTCAACTGATGTTAACTTGCGCTAGGCGCGTTGTCCCTCGGTATTGGAAACAAGCTCATCCCCCTACTTATGAACACTGGGTATCAGAAGTCACACACATACTAGCTTTAGAGAAGAGACATTATTGTTTTATAGGAAAGAGAGATTTTATACTGGATATAATTTTCCTATGGGAACAAAGAACACCATGACTCTACAAAACCGACCCTTCTTCACTGCTAAATACCACAGGCTCCATAATTCTTCGAAGTATGTATTTCATTCTTTGCAAGGATTAATTGCAAAGGATTTACATGGAACCACACTATAATATACTATATTATTCTATAATTTATCTTTACATATTTTTATGTTTGTCTACTTCCTCCTATCCCTTACCGTCACCTGCCCGAACCCCTCTCCTACTCCCCCTCAGACCTCCTTCCCCCTTCTCACTTTAAGACACGACAAAGACTCAAGGTAGCTGGAGAATGTTCGCTGATTTTTGCTGTCTAATTATTTATCCAGGTTACACCTAAAAAAAAAAGACAAGCGCAAGGAAATTACGTTATATTGTATTTTACCATGACATTATGTACCCTTGTATATCTGTATTCTTTTATTTTTGCTGTTTATCACCCGACTGATTTCTATTGCTGCACGCTCTAACCCTTTCCATATCCCTCCTTAACCATCCTCTCTCCCTCTCGTCCCCTATATCCCCCCCCCTCTTGTTACATACCTTTTTACTTTTTACTAATCCCTATTATTATCTGCCCTAACCCTCTCCATACCCGTCCTCTGTCCACCTCTCTCCCTATTACCCAAAGAACTTATTTTTAATTTGCTTTTTGCTTTCCTCAAATAAGGGAAAGAAATGATCACTAAGATATTATAATACCTTACTGTAATTGAAAAACAATTATTGGTTTATGTTTGTTGTTCATTATATGTCCATGTTTTTTCCCAAAAAATCAATAAAAATTATTTAAACAAAAAAAAAAAAAGCTTCAGAGATAAACAAAGAAAAATAAGAGGAATTTTCTTAGTTTTGGCTAAACATAAAAAACTTAAAGGGACAGTATACACCAATTTTCACACAGATATAAATCTGTTTGAAAACTTACTTAGAAGCTTACAGTTTAGCTCTGTTACTGGAATGCCCACCGCAAGTGGTAAATATCAGACCCTCCCCCTTCCCCTTTCTTTGCATATGAAAAGACCCTTTAAACAAACAGGAGCAAGCTGGAGTAGGTATACGTCGGTATTCTCCTAAACACTCGGGGCTTGGTTAGGAGTCTGAACATTACAGCAATGTTATTTAAAAATAATCAAAACTATTCATTTAAAAAAAAGAAACTGTATGGCCTATATAAATGGATCATCTACAAAACATTTATGCAAAAAAAAATCTAGTTTATAATGTCCCTTTAAAGCATTATTTATACATTGCACTGAATCTAAAAGGTGGACAGTATCTAGTCAGTGTGAAGCATGATAGACATGGCAGTGCTGTGTACAAAAAGGGACACAAATTTGTTGGTGAGATAGTCCTACTGGTCGATATTATTTCATGATATAGATGCAAAATGCAATTTTAAACAAATTTACAATTTATTTCTACTATTTAATTTACTTTGTTCTCTTGGAATGAGTTGCTAAAAAGCATACCTAGGGTGTTAGTTGCTAATTGTTGGCTGAAAATATAAGTCTCTAGTCACTGGCTCACCTGATGTGTTAATCTAACTCCCAACAGTTCAGTGTTGCTCGTTCAACTAAAGATACCAAAGAAATGAAGCATATTTGATAATAGTAGTACAGTGGAAATGTACCTAAAATTGCATGCTCTATCTGAATCATTTATGAAAAAAAGTTATGTCCCTTTAACTGCCTTGCAAAGTCAGAATTGACAACTAACTTTTGGCTTAAAAAAAGACAAAAAATGCTACTTTACCTAGGAATTTCAACAACATGTTTTTTTAATGTACATCACATACAGAAAATCTGACCAATGAAAGAACCATGATAAACTTAGGCTACTGAAAACTTAGTGACATACATTTATGAGAGCAGGTTAAAGGGACACTGAACCAATTTTTTTTTCTTTGGTGATTCAGATAGAGCATGCAATTTTAAGTAACTTTCTAATTTACTTCTATTATCCATTTTTCTTGGTTCTCTTGCTATCATTATTTGAAAAAGAATGCATCTAAGCTTTTTTTTTTTTTTTTTTTTTGGTTCAGTACTCTGGACCGCACTTTTTATTGGTGGATTAATTTATCCACCAATCAGCAAGAACAACCCAGGTTGTTCACCAAAAATGGGCCGGCATCTAAACTTACATTCTTGCATTTCAAATAAAGATACCAAGAGAATGAAGAAAATTTGATAATAGGAGTAAATTAGAAAGTTGCTTAAAATGTCATGCTCTATCTGAATCACGGAAGAAAAAATTTGGATTCAGTGTCCCTTTAATCTTATAACAAGAACTCAAATAAGAAACTATGTGTAAATAATGTTGTAAACCTTTCTAGGACAGAACTGACCTTACCAGAAAAAGAGCTTTTAAGCTTAGATTTGGGGTTCACCCCAACTACACATTTTAGTCTGTTCAGCACCATTCATGATGTGAAGATGTTTGTGGGCAAGCTAACTCTTAAAAATAATTTCTCCAATAGTATGGATGGTACTGGACAGACTGGAGTTACAGATGAAACTGTTGAGACCCCCTCCAATAAGGACTCTCTGAATTTTACAGAGCAGTGTACTGTTATGGACCACACTTCATTATTAACGATAATATCCCTCAAACTGACAGAGACACCCTACCCCCTTTAAACCTAGCATAAAAAAACACTTTTACCCTGTTCAAAGTAGATCCAAATGTATAGAGGTCTTCCAAAGAACAGTAGAACACACGCTAAAAACTTTATCAGATGAGATCACACACAAAAAGGGTTCTAAGTACAACTACAATCTTACTTTTGCACAAAATCAGGAACTGAAAACTCTAATATCTAATCCTGATATTGTTATAAAGGAATCGGACAAGAATGGGAACGTGGTGGTCATGGATCATGACTTCTACATTTCTGAGTCCCTTAGGCAATTAGACAATCAGGAAATATACTCCAGACTTTGTTTCAACCCAACTCACAAGTTCACACTTCAACTAAAAGATATTCTAACATTAGGGTTACAAAGCGGTGTATTTCTTGAATTTTACCACCATCGCCCTTTACTCCGATTTTTTATTTTCTATCTAAGTTGCACAAGGACAGTTTTAACTCTCCAGGGAGACCTATAATCTCGGCGGTGGGGTCCCTTTTGGAGTCACTCTCTGAATTAGTAGACTCCTATTTAAAGCCTTTGGTTAGTGAATTAATGAGTTACATCAAGGATACCACACAATTACTGAGAGTAGTACAGAACTTAGAATGGAAAAATTCCTACAGGTTTATTACCATGGATATGTCATTGCTCTACACCTCCATCCCGCAACAGCAGGGTCTACAGGCTATTTCATTTTTTCTTAATAATTTTTCTAATTATTCTGAGGATGTAAAACCTTTTTTGATTACTGCTATTGAGTTTTTATTAACACATAATTTATTTTTGTTTGAGGGGGTTTCTTATCTCCAGAGATGTGGAACAGCAATGGGGCGAAATTTGCCCCCTCCTATGCTAATCTCTTTATGGGATGGTGGGAGCTGTTCCACGTCTATGGAGACACTAACCCCTTCAAGAAGCATATTATTTATTATGGACATAATATATATTCCTGTCATCCAAAACATGTATTAAGGGGAATACCCAAAAGCCAGTATATCAGAACTAGGAGAAATTGATCCACTAACTCTGCATATATTGAGCAATGTAATGTATTACAGTACAGATTCAGAGAGAGGGGTTATCTGGATACTTTATTGGATAAGACATTGGTGGATCAGATGCCACATGATTCTCTATTACAATATAGAAAACCAAGAATGGAGGGTAAAAACCCAAACCAATCTAACTCCAGTGGCAAATTGATTTTTAGTACCCCATACAGTCTAAAATTTAATAACACCTAGATTACAAGTTTTGCGCTATAGAGGGTACAAAACGAACACAATAAAAGTTGCGTTATTTCACCCTCCATAGCGCTGCCATTACAACTTTTTATAAAGCTGCCTTGTGCATGCGATATGGTGGCGATTAGCTCCATACCGCACAAAATCCAAGCGCTGCTTTGATGTGCTTGTGCACACTTTCCCAATATACATCAATGGGAAGAGAGTGTTTGAAAAAAAACTAACACCTGCAATCGCGGAATGAAAAGCTCAATAACGCAACCCCATTGATGTCTATAGGAAAAAAAAGTTACGTTTAAACCTAACACTCTGACATAAACCCCACGTCTAAACACCCTTAATCAGCTGCCCCCAACATTGCTGACACCTACATAAAGTTATTAACCCCTAATCTGCCGCTCCAGACATCACCACCACCAAAATAAATTTATTAACCCCTAATCTGCCCGATATCGCCGCCACTATAATAAAGTTATTAACTTCTGTTCCCCCGCAACCCAACATCGCCCACAATATAATAAAGCTATTTAACCCTATTCCATCGCTCCCCAACATCACCGCTACTAAATAATGTTATTAACCCCTAAACCTCTGGCCTCCCACATCACTGCCACTAAATAAACATATTAACCCCTAAACCAACAGCCCCACACATTGCAAAAAACTAAATGAAACTATTAACCCCTAAACCTAATAACCCCCTAACTTTAAATTAAAATTACAAGATCCCTATCTTAAAATAAATAAAAACTTTACCTGTGAAATTAAAAAAAACTAAGTTTAACTAGAAATTAAACTATCATTACTTTTATACTAAAATTAAAATAACTATCAATTAAATAAACTATATTACACATTAAAAAAAACTAACACTACTACAAAAATAAAAAATTACTAAATTACAAAAAATAAAAAATACTACATTACAAAAAATAACAAACACTAAATTATGAAAAATAAACGAAATTATCCAAAATAAAAACAATCACACCTAATCTAATAGCCCTATAAAAATAAAAAAGCCCCCCCAAAATAAAAAAACCTAGCCTACAATAAACTACCAATAGCCCTTAAAAGGGCCTTTTGTAGGGAATTGCCCTAAATAAATCAGCTTTTACCTGAAAAAAAATACAAAGACCGCCCCAACAGTAAAACCCACCAAAATAAAAAACTTAACAAACAAAAACCTAAGCTACCCATTGCCCTGAAAGGGGCATTTGTATGGGCATTGCCCTTAAAAGGTCATTCTGCTCTTTTTCAATGCCCTGAAAAGGGCATTTAGCTCTTTTAAGAAAAGCCCAAACCCTTATCTAAAAGAAAAGGCCACCCAAAAAAAGTTTAAAAATGTTTAAAGAAAACCTAACACTAACCCCCAACGATCCACTTACAGTTTCTGAAGTCTGGACATCCAGGCGGCGAAGTCTTCATCCAAGCAGCGTCTTCTATCTTCATCCAGGTGACATCATCTATCTTCATCCCGGCGGGTCCTTCCTGAAGACATCTGACGCAGAGCATTCTCTTCATGCGGTCGCCGCCGTATACTGAATCTTCAATGCAAGGAAACCTTTTCAAAATGGCGTTCCTTGCATTCCTAATGGCTGATTTGATTTTTGAGATTCAAATCAGACAATAGGATGAGAGCTACTGAAATCCAATTGGCTGTTCAAATCAGCCAATAGGATGAGAGCTACTGAAATTATATTGACTATTCAAATCAGCTAATAGAATTTCAGTAGCTCTTATTCTAATGGCTGATTTGAACAGCCACTAGGATTTCAGTAGCTCTCATCCTATTCGCTGATTTAAATTTCAAAAATCAAATCAGCCAATAGGAATGCAAGGGACGCCATTGTGAAAAGGCTCCCTTGCATTGAAGATTCAGTATACGGCGGCGACCATATGAAGAGGATGCTCCACGCCGGATGTCTTGAAGGATGGACCCGCTCTGGGATGAAGATAGAAGATGCCACCTTGATGAAGATAGAAGCCGCAGCCTAGATGCAGACTTCGCCGCATGGATGTCCGAACTTCAGAAACTGTAAGTGGATCATCGGGGGTTAGTGTTAAGTTTTTTTGAACTTTTTTGGGGTGTTTTTTTTTTTTAGCTTAAAGGAACACTTTACCCAAATTATTTATTTTTGTGATTCAGATAGAGCACGACATTTTAAGCAACTTTCTAATTTACTCCTATTATCAAATTTTCTTCATTCTCTTGGTATCTTTATTTGAACTGCAAGAATGTAAGTTTAGATGCCGGCCCATTTTTGGTGAACAATTTGTGTTGTCCTTGCTGATTGGTGGATAAATTCATCCACCAATAAAAAAGTGCTGTCCAGAGTACTGAAACAAACAAAAAACTTAGATGCCTTCTTTTTCAAATAAAGACAGCAAGAGAACAAAGAAAAATTGCAAATAGGAGTAAATTAGAAAGTTGCTTAAAATTAAATGCTCTATCTGAATCAAAAAAGAAAAAAATTGGGTTCAGTGTCCCTTTATGGTTTGGACTTTTATTTAAAGAGCTAAATGCCCTTTTCAGGGCAAGAAAAGGAGCTGAATGCCCATACAAATGCCCTTTTCAGGGCAATGGGTAGCCTAGGTTTTTGTTAGTTAGGTTTTTTATTTTGGGGGGTTAGTTGGGTGGTGGTTTTTACTGTTGGGGGGGTTATTTGTATTTTTTTCAGGTAAAAGAGCTAATTTTTAAGGGCTATTGGTAGTTTATTGTAGGCTTTTTATTTTTATAGGGCTATTAGATTAGGTGTAATTGTTTTTATTTTGGATAATTTTGTTTGCTATTTTTCATAATTAAGTGTTTGTTATTTTTTGTACTTTAGTATTTTTTTATTTTTTGTAATTTAGTATTTTTTTTTTGTAATAGTAGATAATTATTTTTTTAGTAGTGTTAGGTTTTTTAATGTGTAATTTAATTTATTTAATTGATAGTTATTTTAATTTTAGTATAATAGTAATGTTAGTTTAATATATAGTTTAAACTTAGTTTTTTTTAATTTCATAGGTAAGTTTTTATTTATTTAAGATAGGAATGTTGTAATTTTAACTTAAAGTTAGAGGTTGTTAGGTTTAGGGGTTAATGGTTTAATTTATTTTTTTGCGATGTGGGGGGCTGTTGGTTTAGGGGTTAATAGATTTTTTAGTGGCAGTGATGTGGGAGGCCAGAGGATTAGGGGTTAATAACTTTATTTAGTGGCAGGCGATGTCAGGGAGCAGCTGAATAAGGTTTAATATTTTTATTATAGTGTGGATGATGTTGGGGTGCAGGGGAATAGGGGTTAATAACTTTATTATAGTGGAGGTGATGTTGGGGAGTGGCGGAATAGGGTTTAATACATTTTATTAGTGGCAGCGATGTCGGGAGCGGCAGATTAGGGGTAAATAACTTTATTGTAGTGTTTGCAATGCGGGAGGGTGGAGGAATAGGGGTTAATGTCCGGACTTCAGAAACTGTAAGTGGATCGTCGGGGATTAGTGTAAGGTTTTGTTAAACTTTTTTGGGGTGATTTTTTTTTTTTTAGATTAGGGTTTTGGCTTTTCTTAAAAGAGCTAAATGCCCTATTCAGGGCAAGAAAAAGAGCTGAATGCTCTTTTAAGGGCAATGGGTAGCTTAGGTTTTTGTTAGTTAGGATTTTTATTTTGGGGGGTTGGTTGGGTGGTGGGTTTTACTGTTAGGGGGTTCTTTGTATTTTTTTCAGGTAAAATAGCTGATTTCTTTAGGACAATGCCCTACAAAAGGCCCTTTTAAGGGCTATTAGTAGTTCATTGTAGGCTAGGGTTTTTTTATTTGGGGGGGGGGCTTTTTTATTTTTATAGGGCTATTAGATTAGGTGTAATTGTTTTTATTTTGAATAATTTTGTTTGTTATTTTTTGTACTTTAGTATTTTTTTATTTTTTGTAATTTAGTATTTTTTATTTTTTGTAATTGTAGATTTTTTTTTAGTAGTGTTAGGTATTTTATGTGTAATTTAATTTTTTTAATTGATAGTTATTTAAATTTTTGTATTGTCAGTATATGGCCAGGTTATAATACAATAAATGTAATAATTATTCTTTAAACAAACCCCCAATAAAATGTATATACAAAACAATTAAAATTAATGTAAATTCCTAAATTCTTTATATTAGTTAAATTCATAGACACATTGAATTATATTTATAGGAAACAGGTTATGAATCAAACTATACATGTTTATGCTGTACAAAGATCATAAAGATTACCTTATTCACAATAATCTCCCAAATTAGAGTTGTATTTAAATATCACAATGAGATGCCAAGGTATGGTTTGTTAACTCCCAGACAAATATACTTAAGCTATTTAGCCCACAAATGATTCTATACAACTCTAATTAAAACACCAGAAGTCTTATATATTCTTTAATCTAAACAGCCAGTTTATATGCCAATTTATCTAAGCTAAAAATTAATTCTTAATTATCTACAATTAAGACAAAGGCCCCTAGTTATCAAGCCGTCAACCTCAAATATGCTGGAATTCCGCAACGTATTTGTGGCGAGGCTGATTCACCTTAGTTATCAAGCCCTGCTGCCTGGCGAAAGTAGAATATAGTGACGTAAACTTCGATCCGCCGGACTCAGTCCGACACAGATCGAATCTTACGTCACTCCAGATGTTCCGCACACAAGTTCGGCACAATCTGACTACTTTTGCTAGTTATCAAAAAACTAGCAGGTACGCTCGGCACTTTTCCGGCCCAGCGTACCTGGTTTTCAATCCGCCGCCCTGGAGGCGGCAGATCCCATAGGAATCAATGGGAGTCTGACCATAGCGAAAGTTCGCTGCTGCCCGACATCCCATTGATTCCTATGGGAGCTGTCTACACCTAACACCCTAACATGTACCCCGGTCTAAACACCCCTAATCTGTCCCCCCTACACCGCCGCAACTAAAATAAATTTATTACCCCCTAAACCGCTGCTCCCGGAGCCCACCGCAAGCTACATTATACATATTAACCCCCAATCTGTCCCCCCCCCTACAGCGCCGCAACTAAATAAAGTTATTAACCCCTAAACCGGCACTCCCGGACACCGCCGCAACTATAATAAATGTATTACCCCCTAAACCGCCGCTCCCGGACCGAGCCGCCACCTATATTAAACTTATTAACCCCTAATCTGCTCCCCCTACACCATCGCCACCTATAATACATTTATTAACCCCTATCCTGCCCCCCCTACACCGTCACCACCTATAATAAATTTATTAACCCCTATCCTGCCCCGCCTATACCACCGCAACTATAATAAAATTATTAACCCCTAAACCTAAGTCTAACCCTAACACCCCCTAACTTAAATATTAATTAAATAAATCTAAATATTATAACTCTTATTAACTAAATTAATCCTATTTAAAACTAAATACTAACCTTTAAAATAAACCCTAAGATAGCTACAATATAAATAATAATTATATTGTAGCTATCTTAGGATTTATTTTTATTTTACAGGTAACTTTGTATTTATTTTAGCTAGTTAGAATAGTTATTAAATAGTTATTAACTATTTAATAACTACCTAGCTAAAAGAAATACAAAATTACCTGTAAAATAAATCCTAACCAAAGTTACAATTACTACACTATCATTAAATTAATTAAATAAATGACCTACAAATAACTACAATTAAATACAATTAAATAAACTATCTAAAGTACAAAATTAAAAAAGCTAAGTTACAAAAAATAAAAAAATAAGTTACAAACATTTCAAAAATATTACAACAATTTTAAGCTACTTACACCTAATCTAAGCCCCCTAATAAAATAACAAATCCCCCCAAAATAAAAAAAAATGCCCTACCCTATTCTACATTAAAAAAGTTAACAGCTCTATGAACTTACCAGCCCTTAAAATGTCCTTTTGCGGGGCATGCCCCAAAGAAAACAGCTCTTTTGCCTGTAAAATAAAAATACAACCCCCCCAACATTAAAACCCACCACCCACACACCCCTACTCTAACCCAAACCCCCATTAAATAAACCTAACACTACCCCCCTGAAGATCATCCTACCTTTAGCCGTCTTCAGCCAGCGACCACCGATGGAACCGAAGAGGAGATCCGGAGCGGCAGAAGTCATCATCCAAGGGGCGCTGAAGAAGTCTTCCATCCGATTGAAGTCATCATCCAGGCGGCGTCTTCAATCTTCATCCATCCAGAGCAGAGCCATCTTCAGACGAGCCTACGCGGAGCCATCTTCTTCCATCGATGACTGAACGACGAATGCCGGTTCCTTTAAGTGACATCATCCAAGATGGCATCCCTCGAATTCCGATTGGCTGATAGGATTCTATCAGCCAATCAGAATTAAGGTAGGAAAAATCTAATTGGCTGATCCGATCAGCCAATCAGATTGAGCTCGCATTCTATTAGCTGATCGGGACAGCCAATAGAATGCAAGCTCAATCTGATTGGCTGATTGGATCAGCCAATCGGATTGAACTTCAATCTGATTGGCTGATTGGATCAGCCAATCAGATTTTTCCTACCTTAATTCCGATTCGCTGATAGAATCCTATCAGCCAATCGGAATTCGAGGGACGCCATCTTGGATTTTCATCATTCGTCGTTCAGTCGTCGGTGGAAGAAGATGGCTCCGCGTAGGCTCGTCTGAATATGGCTCCGCTCCGCTCTGGATGGATGAAGATTGAAGACGCCACATGGATGATGACTTCAATCGGATGGAAGACTTCTTCAGCGCCCCTTGGATGATGACTTCTGCCACTCCGGTTCTCCTCTTCGGTTCCATCTGTGGTCGGCTGGCTGAAGACAGCTAAAGGTAGGATGATCTTCAGGGGGGTAGTGTTAGGTTTATTTAAGGGGGGTTTGGGTTAGAGTAGGGGTGTGTGGGTGGTGGGTTTTAATGTTGGGGGGGGTGTATTTTTATTTTACAGGCAAAAGAGCTGTTTTCTTTGGGGCATGCCCCACAAAAGGCCCTTTTAAGGGCTGGTAAGGTAATAGAGCTGTTAACTTTTTAATGTAGAATAGGGTAGGGCATTTTTTGGGGGGGGGAGGTTGTTATTTTATTAGGGGGCTTAGATTAGGTGTAAGTAGCTTAAAATTGTTGTAATATTTTTGAAATGTTTGTAACTTATTTTTTTTTATTTTTTGTAACTTAGCTTTTTTTATTTTTTGTACTTTAGTTAGTTTATTTAATTGTGTTTAGTTGTAGTTATTTGTAGGTAATTTATTTAATTGAATGATAGTGTAGTGTTAGGTTTAATTGTAACTTAGGTTAGGATTTATTTTACAGGTAATTTTGTATTTCTTTTAGCTAAGTAGTTATTAAATAGTTAATAACTATTTAATAACTATTCTAACTAGCTAAAATAAATACAAAGTTACCTGTAAAATAAATATAAATCCTAAAATAGCTACAATGTAATTATTAATTACATTGTAGCTATCTTAGGGTTTATTTTACAAGTAAGTATTTAGTTTTAAATAGGAATAATTTAGTTAAGTATAGTTTAGTGTTAGGTGTAATTGTAACTTAGGTTAGTTTTTATTTTACAGGTTAATTTCTCTTTATTTTAACTAGATAGCTATTAAATAGTTAATAACTATTTAATAGCTATTGTACCTAGTTAAAATAAATTGAAAGTTGCCTGTAAAATAAAAATAAATCCTAAGATAGCTACAATATAATTATTATTTATATTGTAGCTATATTAGGGTTTATTTTAAAGGTAAGTATTTAGTTTTAAATAGGAATAATTAATTTAATAAGAGTTAAATTTATTTAGTTGTATTTAATTAATATTTAAGTTAGGGGGGTTTTAGGGTTAGGGTTAGACTTAGGTTTAGGGGTTAATAATTTTATTATAGTGGCGGCGGTGTAGGGGGGGCAGGATAGGGGTTAATAAATGTATTATAGGTTGCGGCGGTATAGGGTGGGCAGGATAGGGGTTAATAAATGTATTATAGGTTGCGGCGTATAGGAGGGGCAGGATAGGGGTTAATACATTTATTATAGGTGGCGACGGTGTAGGGGGGGCAGGATAGGGGTTAATAAGTTTAATATAGGTGGTGGCGGGGTCCGGGAGCGGCGGTTTAGGGGTTAAACAATTTATTTAGTTGCGGCGGGGTCTGGGATCGGCAGGATAGGGGTTAATAAATTTATTATAGGTGGTGGCGGTATGGGGAGGCAGGATAGGGGTTACTAGGTATTATGTAGGTGGCGGTGGGCTCCGGGAGCGGCGGTTTAGGGGTTAATACATTTATTATAGTTGCAGCGGTGTCCGGGTGCGGCTGTTTAGGGGTTAATAACTTTATTTAGTTGCGGGGGGCTCCGGGGGCGCCAGTATAGAGGGTAGAACAGTGTAGTTAGTGTGGGTGCTTAGTGACAGCTTGTCAATAAAGCTGTAAAAAAGCCGAAGAGCAGCGAGATCGGATGATTATTAACTATCACAGTCCGCTGCTCATCGCCCCGTACTTGGTGCGCAGCTTTTTGACAGCTTTATTGATAACTTTGGAGAGTGTATTCAGGTCCGCGGCGGTGATGGTAGGCGAGCTTAGGCGAGCGTTTTGGGCCGGTGAAGGCAGGTAAGTAGACACGTTGATAACTAGGCCTCAAATTCTATAATATATATATTATTATTATTATATATATATATATATATATATATATATATATATATATATATATATATATATATATATATATATATATGCAAAGATAAATTACTTAGCATACAAAAGACAAGCTTAAAACTATACAGGACTGTGAATATGAGCTTAAAATACAAAGTGTAATTTTAAAATTACTAACTGCAATTTAGTTATAGTTACCAAATACCTTTGATTTAAATATTAAACTTATAGAACAGTCATACATCACCAAATAAGCAATTTAATAATTCCAGGGTTCCTCTGATAAATCCAATTTCACTTCATAAATTAAAAGAGTTAATTTTTGTAAGATGGATAAAAATTAGGCCCAGGTTGCCTTATAATAGACTAGATTCCAAGACAGTATTTTGTCAGCCAAAAATTCAGTAGCAGCAGCCTCTTTTTCTCTCTTGCCTCGGGTTATATATCATGATATTATCCCACCCCTTTTTATTCTAATCATTAGTGAAATTAGGATGATAGGCCTTCGGAAGCTTGTCTGTGATTTGCCCATGCAGAGCTTGTCCCTGATTCGCTCTTGGATCTGAAACATTTGATTGGCTATTTGGATTTGCATGTGTTTTAAACAGTCAATTTGTTTGTCTGTCATACCAGTTTTAATTCCCTAGGGGGCAGCAAACAACCACAAATGCAGATCTCATCATCAATATTGCTAACAATTTAATACATCCATATAAAGTGATTATTTAACATACTATAACTTTTAGCATTAATAAACCTCTCTTGTCAGCATTTATATTTCATAACAGCATAACAGCAAATGTACAATTTGATGCCAAACACCAGTATTTGATCCATTTCTATGATAAAATAGAAGATATCCATGTTTATGGCTAATATTCATAGGGCATCTTCTTGTCTGTAAAATATAGAAACAATGTTGTAAAAATGTCAAACATTTATACATCTATTTGCAGTATTTATCAAGCTCAGCAAATATTTATCCAATATGTTACTATTAGTCACTGTTTCTTAGATTTTAAGCTTCCAATATTACTCTTCTTATAGACAATCTCCCAGATTTTTATGTGTTCATATTTAATATGTTGTCTGCATATATATATATATATATATATATATATATATATATATATTCATTTGAGTATCTTAACTACATGAACATTATATAGATATATACTGTAGTTTCTTTATCTGAGATTTAGTTTCCCATGTGCTGTAGGTAACTTGAGTTCAGATGCCTTATGTATATTTAGATCTCAGCAGGGACAATTTATCACCTATATGCTAAGGCTATTTCCTGGGCCTTAGTGTTTGCTTATCTGATTTATTCAGAATTTTAGGCTCCCTCTGTATTGAGCAGTGAGTCTGTAAATCTATTATCCATTCTGGGCAGGAAACTCCATGTATGGACCTACATATCTGAGGGTTTCAAAATGCTAATATTTACTTTAAAGTAGCACACTGGTTTTTATTTATACAACAGTCTAAGCCTTTGTTCTTTCTGAAATAATTATGCAAACAATTTAATTGATGAATGAGAGGGGGTTTGGTTTAAACAGCCAAGAATCATTTGACAGAGTAAATACAACTGCTGTAACCAATGTTCATATATAATGAATCATGTGGTCTTAACAACCATATATATTGTATATTAAATAATATAAATATATATATATATATATATATATATATATACTATTTAATAATCTTCACAGATACACTGACAGTAAAATAGTATACTATGTTAGTTTAATATATAATTTAAACTTAGGTTTTTTTAATTTCACAGGTAAGTTTTTATTTATTTTAAGATAAGGATGTTGTAATTTTAATTTAAAGTTAAGGGGTTGTTAGGTTTAGGGGTTAATAGTTTAATTTATTTTTTTGCGATGTGGGGGGCTATCGGTTTAGGGGTTAATAGGTTTATTTAGTGGCAGTGATGTGGGAGGCCAGAGATTTAGGGGTTAATAATTTTATTTAGTGGCTAGCGATGTCGGGGAGCGGCTTAATAGGGGTTAATATCTTTATTATAGTGTGGGTGATGTTGGTGTGCGTTAGAATAGGGGTTAATAACTTTATTATAGTGGCAGCGATGTTGGGGAGCTGCGGAATAGGGGTTAATAAATGTCAATAGTGGTGATGATGTCGGGAGCGGCAGATTAGGGGTTACTAACTTTATTGTAGTGTTTGCAATGAGGGAGGGCTGAGAAATAAGGGTTAATAGGTAGTTTATGGGTGTTAGTGTACTTTGTAACACTTTAGTTATGAGTTTTGTGTAACAGTGTTGTTGCGTAAAACTCATAACTACTGATCTCAGATTTCGGTACGGATCGTGTTGGTGTAGGCTGGAATGCAAGATTTTTAGCCTCACCACAAAACTTGTAATGGCAGTGCTATAGAAATCCCATGCAAAAGTGCGTGACTGACATTGCGTTACAGGCTAAAATGCTTGCGGTACAGCTGTACCGACAAGACTCGTAATGCCTGCGTTACTGTTTTAATGCTAAAATGGCTATTTTATTCAGTGTTAAAACACGAACGCAAAACTTGTAATCTAGGTGTAAGATTTGTGATCTAATAAGGGATTTTTTGCCTATCCTTACCATGGATCCAGCCTTGGAAAACATTGCATCTACAGGATGCAGCTTTGTGGCAAGAAAAGCGAGAACTATTGGCAACATGGTTGCACCTTCTTACCTTCCTGCAAAAAATGTTAGGGCTTGGTTAGCGGGTAGGAACTTTTTGTTCTACTGAAACAAGCAAAACTTACACAATGAGATATAATTTAAATTGCAGTTCCAATCATGTAGTATATCTCCTTACCTGTAGTGGGTGCAATATACAATATGTTAGAAAAACAAAACGTTTTCTGAAGGACAGAGCTTTGGAGCACATTAGGGACATAGAAAATCTGGATATTTTCACTCCGGTTGCTAGACACTTTAAAAACAGGCACTAGGCAAATGCCTCTCTTTTGTCCATACAAGCCATTGATCATGTACCACCACCCAGGTGGGGGGTGATAGAGAATACACACTCAGTTATAAAGAGGCGCAGTGGATTTTCAATCTCCACACTAGTTACCCTTTGGGTATTAACTGCACACCTCAATAAATTGCAACTTTTTATTGGAAGCTCTTTGGCAAGTTTTTTGTCTTTTGGCTCCTGTTTGATTCATCCTGGCATTAAGGTGATGCCGTGGACTTTCTCTCCCTGCACTTTAAGCATTCTTATTGATGTGCCTAACATGGTACTTTTGATTTGAACACTGTCAACATAGGGCCAGATTTCCAGTGGAGCCCTATCAGATTTTTTCACTCAGGTAACTAAGTAAACTTTTAATGCAGTCAGATTAGCGCGTGTATTACAAGTTGAAAGTAAAATGTTTGCATGCTAACCCAACACTGCATAAGACCTACAGCACTAAACCTAAATGGCTAGATTACAAGTTGCGTGCTGACTTCAGTGTGCGTGCAATATGTTTTTTCTTTAGGCTCCCTCGAGCGTCTCCAGCCTCGCTAGCCTCACCAATCCTTATATTATTAAAGGAATTGTAATCTCCGCGAAAGATGGTTATAAATATTTTACATTCCTGTGTTCTACACTTCTTCACTTTAAATAGATATTTTAGAAATAAATAGAAATATATTTAAAAATACTAAGAATATTTTCTGCGAAGTGAAAAAATTGAAATGTAAAATATGTACATTATATATGTATTAAAAAACATTATAAAATATTAAAATTGATTAAGAATGATTTTTTGAGTTTTTGAGGTATTTAATTAAAAATGGCTCCAAAATGTATATATATGCCTACATATGTATATCCATGTGCATATATGTGTTTATATGAGTATATATTTATGTCTATACATATATATATATATATATATATAAACACATAAATACACATGTACTGCATACTGTATATATTTATATATATATATATATATATATATATATAAACACATAAATACACATGTACTGCATACTGTATATATTTATATATATATATATATATATATATATATATATATATATATATATATATATATATATATATATATATATATATATATACACCCATTCACATATTTATAAATATAAATACATTAGAGCTATCCCCAGTTAAACAACTTGTCATATACCATTTTTAACCCTTACAAAATATTTTTTTTAGAAATATGCAAATTCATATTTTTGTATTAGAAAGTGTATAAATGAGTGTTACACTTTATTTTAATTTATTTATATTGTGTTTGGAGCACATTTTTTTAATCTTTACACTTTATGCAAGGTTTGCACTCACACTAACCCAATAAGTGCAAATTTTGTTTGCGCTTATGTACACCAGTTAGCTTTAAACCTGGATTACGTACATAAATTAGTGTGGCTACTTATAATCTAGCCCATAGAAGGGCAACAGGGATAGATTAAGAGATAAATGAGAGGAAGATAGAGAAAATGTAAGAAAGGTATGATTAACTCAATCCAAGAAACTGTCTTTTAATTTTCAAACATTTTCTATCATTTATTGTGCAATTGTTAACTATAAAGAGTTGGTTTTAGTGTTTGTTTTTATTAAATCTAAATTAAATTATTAAAGTGATGCCTCCAAAATGAATATGTGCTATATATTCATAAAACCTCTTTATCCCTCATACTCCCATTCTTACACTTTAAACAATGACTGTGTCTTTCCAATTTATATCTACAGCTTTCTACACCACAATTTTTTGAAAGGTGTATCCAAAAACAAATTTAATAATAGATGCCATAGGTTTTGTAGTATGGTTTTATGTTGCATTCTGCAGCTAAAAACTATTTAAGCTGTTTGTGGAAAACACATTGCAATTGTCTATGACATTTAGATTATGCTGGAAACTAAAAAACAAATTAGAACAGTACACCTTTTGACAGAATATTGTAAAAGAAAAATGAAACAAATTTAAAGCGAGCATTCTGTAATGGGAGATCTGCTACATAAAAATACAAACAGACAGGAAATTTACACTTGATAGAGACATAACTTCAGCACAATGGAGATGGGTAATATATATATATATATATATATATATATATATAATTTTTTTTTAATGAAAATACATATTTCTATACACTAATACAAATAAACACTTTTCTTACTTCAATTTACTTTATACATTTTTTAGCTAAAAAAAGGTAAGTCTGGGTTTTTTTGATGTAGCTTTTGAGAACTGCAAATACTGTTCTTATGGTTGCTACAATCATGGAAATATGTTCAACTTATATTCAATAATATAAATATTAGTAAAAGATTATATTATTATGTATTATTATTATTTATTTATTATATGTCAGCACAATGTTCACAGCAAATTATAAATAGCTAAAAAAAAATACATAAAATATACATAAACAAGGCAAATTATATTGACCAGTCTCCATGTGTCAGAAATTAAGGTAATATATTAAACACTAATTTAAAAAAAAAAAATACTAATATACTGCTTTTTCCTTGCCAGGTATGTGTCTTTTCCAGCGTCAGATGGAGTACTGTTTCAGAATAAACTAAGCTGGAATCAATGGCTGTGAGGCCCAGCTCACTACAAACCTTTACTGGCTCACTGTAAGTAAATGCAGTTTCCAAACAAAGGCCAGGGGTAAGAGAACAATGAGACTAAACTTAGTAGCTGAACTCTCTAGTACTTTAATCAGCTCCTACAAAACAATCCAACCATCAAAGACTTGGAAGTAACTCTAAGTTTTGTAAATTCAAATAACAAATAAAAACATACCTTTATAAACGTTTAGTTTTACTATCCAAATGAAGACAAATTTGCATAAGTTACTCAAATGCAGATCTCATGATAGCAGAGGAAGCCAGGGAAAAGGTAATCTAATGACAGACAGTTCAGGTCAAGTTTAGTCTCACTATCCAGACTAATACAAATGTGCATAAGTTACTCAAATACAGATCTCCTAATAGCATAGGAATCCAGGGAAAAGGTTATCTAAAGTCAAACAGTCCTGGTCAAGGCCTCACAGCAAAAAGCAGCACAAAATCATAAAACAAATGTAGAGTACACAAACAAGCTAAAGTCAAATACTAAATCAGTCCAAAACAAAATACAAAGCATAGTCAGGGGAAGCAGAACTCAAACCAGTATATCCAAATAGTAACTGCTAGAGTAAGAGGTAATAACTCAATACACAAGCAACACCATGCTAAAAACACAGATCGTGTAAAGACTAATACAATTAGGGCCTAATTGATCTTCTAGGCCTCCTTAAAAGTACAGTATGCGTTACTATTAAGGAACGGAAATCCCTCTCCTAGCCAAGCGCCTGTTATGACAACTTTGATCAAAGCCTAAATAATTGGGTTTGCTCAAACGTTTTTAAAGTGTAATAAATGTGTTCTTTAAAGCATACTTAAATATGTTACCCTTGGAAGACAGATCCTGTTTAAGGACATTTCATTTGAAATCATTTAGAAAGATGCCTGTACTTAAAATGATAATTATAACAATGCAAGTGGGAAACTAACATTTAAAGAAACTTATTTCTATATGTCATTCCAAGATATTAGCAAAAAATGCATTTTAGGCAGTGAGAAACTATTATGAGCGCACCACAATGATACAGTAAGTGCCCTTTTTTGACCAAAAACCTGCAGAATAAAACAAATTGTCCGATAGATTGGGATCGACCCTACAGTGACTTTAGTTGCACAGTGTTTTGTTTTGCATTTTTCATTCTTGCACTCAGGTGTGGTTTAAGCAATACTATTATGTTTGTATTCAACAACAACAACAACAAAAGAACAAAAAAATTAACCCTTTCGTGACAGGGTTAAAGTGTCTACATCGGAACACCTGTTCCGATGTAGACAAATTGAAACTACGCAATCGTGCATACGATCGCGAGATTTCAATTATTGGATCGCATCTGGGGGGCGTCCCTACAACCCTAGGAACGCCCTCCAGACCGCGATCAAGTCCTTGAAGCGCAGAAGGCTTCAGGACAGCCGTTTGATATGACGTTCTATTCCGTCATAACGGCTTTAAAGCCCAGTGTAAATATGACGGAATAGAACGGCATAACGGCGTTAAAAGGTTAAAATAGGTAAAACTGAGCAACAATATCGTCCCATAATTAAACAGGAACTTCAAAAGTATAAGGAGTAGGTTAATTGAGCCTTCTAAAATAAGGGATAATATTCAGGAGTTAAAATAAAGTCCTCTAATAATGCATCTTAAAATGAAGTCCTCTAATAATGCATCTTAAATAGTAGGAGAAGCCATAGCATGATTCTGTATAAACAAAATTTAAAATACAGCTACTGCCAAGTAGTTTTTACCTGTAATACAGTATCAAGTCCAAAACAAATAATTACAGTATAATTGAAACAATTCCAAACAGTCTATTTGTAAAACCCTTGTATCAAATAAAAACAATAAAGTATATAAAAATTCACTCTGGGTGTCACAATTCTTATTTACCAAATAAAGCATACAAGAGATACAGGGCTAGATTACAAGTGGCTGAGAAAATTAACCAGAGATCCGATCTCTGGATAATTTTCTAAAAGTGCCCCAAATGCCCTTAAAATAGAGGGCATTATAGTTTTATGTAAAAAAATAAAAAAATAAATAAAAAACAACTACACTAGGAAGTTTTTGGGGTCTAAAGTTGCTGGGATTGGGGTGTTAGAAAAAAACGGCACTGGGAACTGTGTGTTCCCAGCAGTTTATGGGAACTGTGTGTTCCCAGTAAATATATACGTATATATTTATGTCATGTGTTTATATGTGTATATACAGATATTAACACATTAATACTCTATATATGTATATAGTCATATACAAATATATTTAAATATATAGTGCTATTACTGCACTACTTACCCCTTCGCTGTGCAATGTTCTGATGCTGTCTCTGACGGCATCAGAACGAGGCTCCCATTGGAGCCTATAGAAGCCGCTCTTGTGAGCGAAATGCTTCTGTGCAATGGGAACACAAGGTCACGTTTGCATTGCACCTGACTTTTAATACCAGCACACATTAGCGTCCACTGGTATTACAAATTGGAGCGCAAATATTGGTTCAGCAAAAGTGATATATTGCACTCCACTTGCAATCTGGCCCACAATGTGACAAGTATAACCTTATAAAATGCTGTATCTCATTAAAAAAACAGTAATTTATCTGGTGACATGCCAATTATTTGATGTACATTTCACCTATTACATCTGCTTTTTCAAGAATTGTGAAAAATGTTTAACTAAAGCACCCACTACTTAATATGACCTATACCTTCAGTGGCAAAAAGTCATTAAGTAAGTGTAGCCCTTGCACTGCACGCAATCCAAAATGTTGCTTTCTATTTCAGCACTTTTGCTTGGGTTTGAGTATTATCATTTGCTATTTTGCATTAAAAAACATGGAAGGTGTAGAGCAAAGAATTTAACCATAAACTCAACTACTTAAGCAACATTATTATGCTCCAGTATAATCCAATATGAATTTTAGCACAGGCTCTCACATAAGTGTATTTTCTAAGGGAAATTGTGACCTGTGTTACCTGACATGAATACTGTAGCATGAACCATTCTAGTGATCACACAATAAATATAAACCATGGATTTGTAATAAAAGCAGCAAAAATTAATTGAGCTCCAGAAATATTATTGTTCCTTTTCACTTGCATTTTTGTGCTCCATTTGTAATCTTGCCAACTTACTTTGGATGGGAAGATGTTTTGCCATATTTTTGTATATTTTTTTACCATATTCATTTAAAGACAATCTCCTGTGCTTGCTTTTAAAATAATAAATAAATACACACACAAACATTTTCAGTGCACTGTATTCATTAATTTATTAATGTTCTTCTACTTATTTTCTTGTTTTCAACTATCTTAAATGTTTCAGGACTTTGTACCATAACAAGTGAATATTATATGGCTTGTACTTATTTCTTACAGAGAAGTGCTACTAATTGTAACAAATAACAGCAATCAGCAATTTCAGGACACTGTTTTGAAGTAGGAGGCAGTCATGTTTGGCAGGATTGCTGTAATTACCTCTGGGCTTAAAAATGGGGATATGATCCAAACAATTCTTAATCTAAAATTCCAAAACCATACCAGGAAGTCTAGCTTATAGCTTTATAGTTAGTGTTGACAGATAAATTACATTACATTGTTTTAACATCGTGGCAAGTGGCCACAGCCAAAGTCAAGTCACTATCTAGATTCAGGGCTAGTTTCAGTAAAAACAAGGCCATGATGCTCCAAAAATTAGATGTAAATCCATGTCATTGTAAACGTAAACATGACAGAACTACATAACCATGAAGATACCTAGCTAAACAAGATCAATGAGCAGCATGTGTACAGGGCTAAAATGAACAGCTCATTCTAGTACTAAGCACACAAAAATGAGCCTACTAAAATAAAATATCAAATCACATTGCATTACAATCAATTAACATATTATCAGTGACCATACAATGTTTTCAATAAAAATGTTGTCACCTTTTGAGCCAAGCGTAGCACAGCATGGGCAGCATGTGACTGACTAGAACGAGACACTGCTATGTGTTTTGAGTCTGTTCCTCCTAAAGGGAGAATAATCTCTTGCTCACAACTACAGTACTGTATTTACTACTCCCCATTCTATTGTTTTTCTGTCTGTGCCAGCAGCTTTCTTCAAAGCCATTTTCTTATTTTAATCTTTCACTCAAAAAAAATAATCCTATCTTTATACAAGGTACCTCCATCTTGAAGCTTTTGTATTCTTGCACTCGATGATAGAAGCAGGGCACCAGCTGTCTGAATCTATTGTGCACTTTAGGTTAGTGTTTATGATACAAAGCTAGAGCTTTACATTTTTTGCAGTGGCTGCATAATTATTTATGTGTCCTTTTTTCTGTATGTTATGTAACTATTTAACTGTGTATACAAACTTAAAAAATGTAAACCACCCACTCTGTATTGTGTGTGTTAAAGGGACACTAAACCCAAACATTGTCTTTAATGATACAGTTAGAGAATACAATTTTAAACAACTTTTCCAATTTACTTCTATTATCTAATTTGCTTCATTCTTTAGATATTCTTTGTTGAAGAAATAGCAATGCACATGGGTGCTCACACGAGGCATCTATGTGCAGCCACCAATCAGCAGCTCCTGAACCTATATAGATATGCTTTTCAGCAAATTATATCAAGAGCACAAAGCAAATTAGATGATAGAAGTAAATTAGAAAGTTGTATAAAATTGTATTCTCTGGGCTCCATGTACTAAGAGGCGGGCGGACAGCTTCTTAACTCGCGAAGCTGTCCGCCCGCCTCCGCTACACACGGGCAGTGGATCTATTGATCCGCTTGCCCGTATGTATCATTACACACTCAGCGGAGTGTGTAATGCCCGCCCCTTCAGTCGCGCGACCAATCACGCGACTGAAGGGGCTGTCAATCACCGAGAGCGAGCGAGCTCTGGGTGATTTTACTTCACCACCTAAGAGGCGGCGTAGGGTGTAGGAAGCAGCGGTCTAATGACTGCTGCTTCTTACATTGCGGGAAGCAGGCTCGCATATGCGAACCTGCCCCGCAAAGGTTCCGGAGCAGCTTTCGCTGCTTCATACATGGAGCCCTTAATCTGAAACACAAAAGAAAACAAATGGGTTTCATATCCCTTTAAATGGAAGAATGCAGTATATCTGTGAAAAAGCTATTCAAATGACTTTTCTGTGAATGTACACCACTTTTGTCCCAATGTGCAAGAATACCTGAACCCCAAGATGGATGTTCCTAGTATGAAAGTACAAAGCTTCCCCACCTAGCTCCTAGCTCCTATATAGATCTGTAGGAATAGGGGAAAAATATAATTATAAGACACAACTATTGTGTTAAAATGTGTCCATCAGTTAAACGTCCCTTTAATAATGTTAAAGGTACCACTAAAGCAAACAAATGGAGATTAGTATGGTTTGTCAAATATGCCTAATAGGCTAGACAATATAATAAAATATAGCTAGGGTGTGTAAAATATAAAACATTATTACCATTAGAATTATTACCACTTCATACTTGAACTATAATATGCAAAAACACACTCTACATATTTGCATACAAATATTATATATATATATATATATATATATATATATATATATATATATATATATAAGGATTTTCTGTTGTAGGTGTGTGCACTCTCACTATCTGTCATCAACCGCCAGGGTGCTCTATGGGTATTTCAATAGTATTCAAATAGGATAAGCACTCACTGGACTTCAGCCGTCTGTGTAATAAACAATTTTATTGGTGCTCACCCGAAACGTCACCAATAAAATTGTTTATTACACAGACGGCTGAAGTCCAGTGAGTGCTTATCCTATTTGAATACTATATATATATATATATATATATATATATATATATATATATATATATATACTGTATATATGTATATGTACTGAGCTATACAAAAAAAATCCCACATGACAGCTTTAATTAAAAAAAAATTGTGATTAGTGAACATGAACAGCTTAAAGAATTGATTGATTGATGAAGATTAAATTGTAGGTTAGAGTTTACCACCAAAAAAATCATTATCTCAAGGATAGTTAAAGGCATGTTAGTAGAGATGTTCTCACTTATAAATCAAGGTGTCAGAATTTAGGTAGATAATCGATAAGTTTCTCAGGATATTCAGAGTTTTAGAGAACATTTAAAGGTAAATAAAAGTGTAAACAATTTCTTAATGTAATCTATCAGTTTCTATTAAGATTTGAAAAACAAATGGCTAGATTACGAGTTGTGGGTTAAGGTAAAAAAGCTTTTTTACGCCCGCTGCTATTACGAGTCTTGCAGGTTTAGGTGTACCGCACACTCTTTTGGCCTTACCGCAAATCAACTTACGTAAATTTCGTAAAGGCTTTTTTCTATGGGACTTCCATAGCGCTGATATTACGAGTTTTTCCTGGGAGGCCAAAAAGTGAGCGGTACAGCCTCTACCGCCAAGATTCCTAATGCATTTTAAAGTCAGTAGTTATGAGTTTTACGCTACAAAGCTGTATCATAAAACTCATAACTAAAGTGCTAAAAAGTAAACTAACACCCATAAACTACCTATTAACCCCTAAACCGAGGCCCTCCCGCATCGCAAACACTAAAAGAAAATCGCCGCCAGTAGAATAAACATATTAACCCCTAAACAGCCGCACTCCCGCCTCGCAAACACTAGTTAAATATTATTAACCTCTAATCTGCCATCCCCAATGTCACCGCAACTTTTCTAAATTTATTAACCCTTTAAACCTAAGTCTAATCATAACCCTAACACCCCTAACTTAAATATAATTCAAATAAATCTAAATACAAATTACTATCATTACCTAAATTATTCCTATTTAAAACTAAATAATTACCTATAAAATAAATCCTAAGCTAGCAACAATATAACTAATAGTTACATTGTAGCTAGCTTAGGGTTTATTTTTATTTTACAGGCAAGTTTGTATTTATTTTAACTAGGTAGAATAGTTACTAAATAGTTATTAACTATTTAATAACTACCTAGCTAAAATAAATACAAATGTACCTGTAAAATAAAACCTAACCTAAGTTACAATAACACTACACTACAATTAAATAAATTCCCTACATTAAATACAATTAAATAAATTAACTAAAATTAGCTAAATTACCAAAAAATAAACACTAAATTAGAGAAAATAAAAAAAACTATTACAAGATCTTTAAACTAATTATACCTAATCTAATAGCCCTATCAAAATAAAAAAAGCCCACCCAAAATAAAAAAAACCTAGCCTAAACTAAACTACGAACAGCCCTTAAAAGGGCCTTCTGTGGGTAATTGCTCCAAAGAAATCTGCTCTTTTACCTGTAAAAAAATACAAACAACCCCCCAACAGTAAAACCCACCACCCACACAATCAACCCCCAAATAAAAACCTAACTAAAAAAAACCTAAGCTCCCCATTGCCCTGAAAAGGGCATTTGGATGGACATTGCCCTTAAAAGTGCATTTAGCTCTATTGCAGCCCAAAGCCCTAACCTAAAATATAAACCCACCCAATACACCCTTAAAAAATCCTATTCACTTACCGGGTGAAGTCTTCATCCAAGCGGCAAGATGTCCTCAATGAAGAAGTGGTCCTCCAGACGGCAGAAGTTGTCTTCCAGACGGGCAGAAATCTTCATCCTTCCGATGAGGAGCAGCTCCATCTTCAAGACATCCGGCGCGTAGCATCCTATTCTTTCGATGGCTAACGACGAATGAAGGTTCCTTTAAATGACGTCATCCAAGATGGCGTCCCTTAGATTCTGAATGGCTGATAGAATTCTATAAGCCAATCGGAATTAAGGTTGAAAAAATCCTATTGGCTGATACAATCAGCCAATAGGATTGAGCTCGCATTCTATTGACTGTTCCAATCAGCCAATAGAATGCAAGCTCAATCCTATTGGCTGATTGCATTCTAGAATTCTATCAGCCAATCGGAATCTAATGGACACCATCTTGGATGACGTCATTTAAAGGAACCTTCATTTGTCTTTAGCCATAGAAAGAAGAGGATGCTCCTTGAAGATGGAGCCGCTCCACGTTGGATGGATGAAGATAGAAGATGCTGTCTGGATGAAGAATTCTGCCAATCTGGAGGACCACATCTGCCCGTCTGGAGGACATCTTCTTCCGGCTTTGTTGAGGACATCTTGCTGCTCGGATGAAGACCCCTGCTTGGATGAAGACTTCTCCCGTTAAGTGAGTCTTCGGAGGTTAGTGTTAGGATTTTTTAAGGGTGAATTGGGTGGGTTTATTTTTTAGGTTAGGACTTTGGGCAGCAATAGAGCCAAATGCCCTTTTAAGGGCAATGCCCATCCAAATGCCCTTTTCAGGGCAATGGGGAGCTTAGGTTTTTTTAGTTAGGATTTTATTTGGGGTGTTGGTTGTGTGGGTGGTGGGTTTTACTGTTAGGGTTGTTTGTATTTTGTTTACAGGTAAAAGAGCTGATCTCTTTGGGGCAACGCCCCTCAAAAGGCCCTTTTAAGGGCTATTGGTAGTTTAGTTTATGCTAGTTTTTTTATTTTGGGTGAGCTTTTTTTATTTTGATAAGGCAATTAGATTAGGTGTAATTAGTTTAAATATCTGATAATTTATTTTTTAAGATCATGTAATTTGTTTTTTATTTTCTGTAATTTAGTGTTTGTTTTTTGGTAATTTAGCTAATTTTATTTAATTTATTTAATTGTATTTACTGTAGGGAATTTATTTAATTGTAGTGTAGTGTTATGTGTTAGTGTAACTTAGGTTATGTTTTATTTTACAGGTAAATTTGTATTTATTTTATCTAGGTAGTTATTAAATAGTTAAGAACTATTTAGTAACTATTCTACCTAGTTAAAATAAATACAAACTTGTCTGTAAAAAAAATAAAAATAAACCCTAAGCTAGATACAATGTAACTATTAGTTATATTGTAGCTAGCTTAGTGTTTATTTTATAGGTAAGTATTTAGTTTTAAATAGGAATTATGTAGTTAATGATAGGAATTTTCTTTATATTTATTTTAATTATATTTAAGTTAGGGGGTGTTAGGGTTCGGTTAGACTTAGATTTAGGGGTTAATAAATATAATATAATGGCGGCGACGTTGGGGGCGGCAGATTAGGGGTTAATAAATGTAGGTAGGTGGCAGCGATGTTAGGGGCTTCAGATTAGGGGTTAATAATATTTAACTAGTGTTTGCGATGCAGGAGTATGGCGGTTTAGGGGTTAATATGTATATTATAGTGGCTGCAACAATGTTAGGGGTGGCAGATTAGGGGTTAATATCATTATGTAGGTGTCGTGATGTTGTGAGCAGCAAATTATGGTTTAATAAATATAATGTAGGTGTTGGAGATGTTGGGGGCAGCAGATTAGGGGTTAATAAGTATAATGTAGGTGGCAGTGATGTCGGGGCGGCAGTTTAGGGGTTAATAAATATAATGTAGGTGTTGGCGATGTAGGGGGCGGCAGATTAGGGGTTAATAAGTGTAAAATTAGGGGTGTTTAGACTCGGGGTTCATGTTAGGGTGTTAGGTGTAAACATAAAGGGCCCAATCCGATATGCAGCGTTGCCCGCAAAAGCCGGCGACGCTGAAATTTGCGCTGGTTTGGTATCCTATATACGGCGTAACCTAGAAGTTATGCTTGTATATTTCTGCCATCGCCCGTAGTTTTTTGGGCCATGGGCAGGAATACCAAACCAGCGCAGTTTGGTATCCAATATACAGCGTAAGGACTTACGTGGCAAAAATTGAGAAATCTTACTCCATTTTCACCTCGCCACAAAATGCAGCTGTAGTAAGCCTTACGCTGTCTATTGGAGCCTCGTAACTCCCTAAACTACCTGCTAAATAAAACCTTAAACCTAACACATGCGCAATGACTATCTACCTGTCAACCGCGATCTGCTAAATAAAACCTAACACCTAACGCATGCGCAATGTCTATCTACCTGTCAACCGCGATCCCCCGCCGCAATCCTTAATAAAGTATTTAACCCCTAAACCGCCGCACACGGACCCTGCCGCCACCTACAATAAAAGTATAACCCCCTAATGTGATTCCCCTACACCATCGAAAGCTACATTACATACCCCCTAATGTGAGTCCCTTACACCGCCGCCATCTATCTTACCAACCCCCTAAAGTGAGCCCCTACCCTGCCGCAATCTACCTTACCTACCCCCTAAAGTGAGCCCCTACCCTGCCGCCATCTATCTTACCTACCCCCTGAAGTGAGCCCCTTACACCGCCGCCATCTATTTTAAAAATATTAACCCCTAATTTAATCCCACTACACCGCCGCCAGCTATATTAACTATATTAACCCTAATTATATTAGGGTTAATATAGTTAATATAGTTATTATTTTATATATATTAACTATATTAACCCTAATTATATTAGGGCTAATATAGTTACTATCGTTATTATATTATATATATATTAAGTATAATAACTAGGCTGACCATATGTCCCGTTTTGAAAGGGACAGTACCGTTATTTTATGTCTTTTCTTTATTAATAGTCATTTTGTCCCGTTTTGAGGGTTATCAGACCGTGCGGGCAGCGCAAGTGATATTTTTATTGCACACACACCACTTAAATTTTTTTTGAACTCCCCGCCGGCGGGGAGGGCAGTTTTTTTAAAAACTTTTTTTTTTAACTGCAGCTGGGTTGCGGTTGGGTGGCCGTTCCCACATGATCCACAGCATGCAGTCTTCATGCAGTCTTAGCAGTCTATGCCGCCCGTGCTCTTCAAAATTAGGGGCATGTCATTGATAGGTGCCTATAAAGAGTCAGTGACAGTAGGTCAGTACTGAGCCTAGGAGGGAGACTGGTCACTGGTCAGCGTGAGGGAAGTTAGATTACTAGCTAGCTCAGCTGCAGTAGTGCCAATACTTTACTAGTAACTTACACTCAGGACAGGCTCAGCACAGGGGTCGGCAGGAGTCGGACTAAAAATATCTGAGATTCAGTCAGTCATCATCTGGATCTGATGTGATGATCAATCATCTGCCTTTAGCCGCTGCTGGTGTCACCAGACACCAGAGAGATCATTCTTGTTGCCATCTTCTTCTTGTTTGTGTCACAGACGTGTGAAGTGAACATACAAACTAGGGTCTGGAAGTAGATCGATTCAACTGTCTACAGTCTATGTTCTGAACTTCAGCTTCTGCAAGAATTGTGCACCGCCAAGGTAAGACCAGTGTCTGTGCCTGGCAATCAATTAAATTAAATTAAATTAATTGTCATTTATTATATCATATGCTTATTATTATTATGCTGCTGCAGTGCTGGTTGTAGTACAGGCGTTATAAAATAATGGTTATTATCAAGTAACTATGTAGTTCCACATTTTTATCAGTTCTTCCACCATTTACATGTGCAACAATGATTTTGGGCAACTCATCTAAAAAAAAATCTACAACTACTATCCAGATATTCAAACCAAACGCAAGTTCAGAGGCTTTTATCCTTTAAAATCAGTTAATATGGGGGAATTTGCCTTAACAACATAGGATAATCTCACTTTTTTAAAGCATGTTTGTTGTTTGTATGATAAATTAAATTGCAATACTTTTGTTCACAAGCTTCAGAATCAGCTCTTCTTATTATATAAGCATGTTCTCTTTGATTTTCTTTGTTTAAACAACAAATTTGGCTTGGCTATCCATCTGTTTAAAAGTGACAATGAGTCTGAGACAAGTTCCATAATATATATTAATATTAATGAATATTGGGGGGGGGGGGGTCATGATGGATGTGATCTAATGGAGGGAACCTTCGTCTTTAGAATGGTTATTGGATAAGTAATTTTATTTCCCTTAACAACAGTTATAATAAAAAGCATTTTATAGGGTGTCTTTATAAGTCAGAACATTTGTGCTTTATTTTTATATATATTTGCCAATTTTCTGTGTGCATCAAACTTTAAGTAAAAATAATTTCATATACATGATACATCAGCCCATGGAGTGTGAGAAGTTTTTTTATATGGTGTTGAAAGACCGAAATTTGCTGTGTAAATTTGTTTCATCAGACAAATATTCATGGTACAATCATGATGAAATACAGACCCCCTCTAGCTCTACGTCTACCTAAAAATTTTGTATGAGTTCTTCTGTCACTGAAGGATAAATGTTGGCTCAATAGTTTAAATTCATGTCATAAAAGTTAACTTTTGTTAATATCTTACTTTATTTCATATAAATAAAGAATATTAACCCCGTCCCGTTTTTGACCGCTCAATGTCCCGTTTTTGTCACAAGGAAATATGATCAGCCTAATAATAACCCTATCTAACTCTAACATCCCTAACTAAATTCTTATTAAAATAAATCTAATTAATATTAATATTATTAATTAAAATATTCCTATTTAAATCTAAATACTTACCTATAAAATAAACCCTAAGATAGCTACAATATAATTAATAATTACATTGTAGCTATTTTAGGGTTTATATTTATTTTACAGGTAACTTGGTATTTATTTTAACTAGGTACAATAGCTATTAAATAGTTAATAACTATTTAATAGCTACCTAGTTAAAATAATTACCAATTTACCAGTAAAATAAATCCTAACCTAAGTTACAAATACACCTACACTATCAATAAATTAAATAAACTACAAATATCTAAACTAAAATACAATAAGATAATCTAAACTAAATTACAAAAAAACAAACAAACACTAAATTACAAAAAATAAAAAAAAGATTACAAGATTTTTAAGCTAATTACACCTATTCTAAGCACCCCTAATAAAATAATAAAGCCCCCCAAAATAAAAAAAAATTCCCTACCCTATTCTAAATTAAAAAAGTTCAAAGCTCTTTTACCTTACCAGCCCTTAAAAGGGCCTTTTGCGGGGCATGCCCCAAAGAATTCTGATCTTTTGCCTGTAAAAGAAAAACACAATACCACCCCCCAACATTACAACCCACCACCCACATACCCCTATTCTTTTTTGAATTAAATTTTTATTGAGGAAGATAAAATGAATACACACTACAAATGCCACAAATGCAGCCAGTATAGGGCAAATGGTAACAATAAAAAAAAAAAAAATCATTGTGATGCATGACAATGTAAAATATTCTAAATGTAACAAAGCACATACAGTAGGGTAACATGAAATCAACCTATTTTTTTATAATTCTAGGAAATAAACTTATATTCAATGTATTATAGCATAATCTGAACTCCCCTAATAATAAGTAGGATCCACATTAGAGCCTTCCGCCTAATATATTAAGTTATTTGCTGCTTTTGATCTGGTCCCAGTAGTCTTGAAAAAGAAAGGCCTCTGAAACATGTTTTAGGAAGAAAGACTTAGTAGGAACTGTTTAAGCAGACCTATTAGTCTGAGTAGAATAGGTGGGATTCGCATTATGGGACTATGTGAGGTAGGAAGAAATACTAAGGGAGTAATAGGAGATGCGGCAAAGGTGAGAGAAACCGCTTATTTAGTTCTCCTTAAACTAGGAGACATATTATAGAGAGGGGGGGGGAGGAGGTGGTCAGATAAGTACAGTGAGTAGACTATTTGCCAAAGGGAGCGTTCAAAATATAGGGCATCCATTATATAATGTTGTTATGTTGAGAAGGAGAGCAAGTGGAGCTGTAAAGAAGACAAGGTGTGGCCAAGGGTTATAGACTTAGCTGGTTGGTATTGTTATTGATCAGTCCTGCTGACCTAAATAGTGTAGGTAAAGTCAGTACTATGGTATTAAGGGTAAATACTGAGAGAGTAGATGGATTGCGGTATGACCAAGAAGAACCACACACGTCGCCCTCCTGATCCAGAAGATTCATTCTGTTATGGGGGGGAAGCTTATGGTTTGTGAGGGCGATAGGTTATAAGAATTCTTTTATATTTAGGGTAAAAAGGGTTTACTAGGGAGACTGTGCTATTGATAGATGGTTGATCAATGACGCTAAATATAGACATCAATAAACTTTAGGGGGATCAAAGTTGCTGTTGTTGTGGAGCAGAAGTAAATAACGCTGAGAATTTTTAGGTCTGGGAGCCAGTCTAACGGAGCTTATAATGAGAGGTTAATCTTAGCGAGGAAGCTAAAGGTTGTTTAAATCGTTCTAAAACTTTAAGATAGTGCTTGGCATTAGGGAAATATAGCTGCATACATACAGTGTAAACTAAAGTGCAACTGCAGCACCACTGCGCCTATGAGAATGTGGAGTAGGGGCAAAGATCAGCTATTGTGGTAGTGACATATTTTAACAACCTTGCTAGTTGGATACAGGCCCTATATCCAACCACGGGCTAGTGTGTCAAAAAGTAGAAGTCTACCACAACGTAAAACAGTGTACACAAGTTAATTGTCTCTGTCCTGCATATACAACATGTAGGCAGTTACCAGATTCTCAACATGTCTATAGTATTTAGGAGTTGTATGGTATATAAAGATTGCACTAATAAACTAAACATTGCAACGATGAATTAAACATTGAAAACTAGGACAACCCTGGTCTTAACACTTGTACGCCAAAATAAGGTATATATGGGATATCAGGACTGATCCTGCTATATTACATGCAGATTATCATATACCATATCCTTCCCCCTTCGTCACTTATGAGCACAAAAAAGAAAGACAAAAAATAGTCAGCATTCAAAATGTCCTTTCTGCAGGTCAATTCAAACTGCTCCTTCTGTATTAGAGGCTAGACCATAGAATTCTCATTTTAAATGTCCATTTATGGCACAGTTCCCATAGAGATATAAAATAGTGTCCAGATAACAAGGGTAATTCCAGATATCAACTGAATGAGTGTTTAGGCTCACGGATGAGCCACTAAGTTAACCCACACCCACTTTCTCCTGCACCATCAGGCTCAAAAATAAGGGGGCTTCAAACTTAGCACAACCGCGGCCCAAGAAATAGGCGTGAGGAAACCTGGAGCATTCTGCAGGTTTATCTCTCAAGACATGTCCAGTAGTGGGAGCGTTAGGCATAGATTCAGTCACCGCAGTGTCAGCACTACGGAGTAGAGGAAGAGCGCACCAAACATGTCTGCGATCAGTAGATGCTGTGCAACCTGCAGCCGTGGGTAGGTTTGGGAATGAGGCATGCTTTATTCCAAGGAGCGGTGTCTCGCCAGGCAGCCTCGGTCCAGGGTGTCCGTCAGGGCATTCCCCTTCTACCACCGCTGTGAATGAGTATGTGTCACGATAAGTATGTTCACTAAAGCTGTAGGCAGACTGTTCACCCTGCTACAGGAGGTCGGACGGACAGTGTAAGGTCCTGGGGGTTGGGTTTTCAGTATCACTGCTGTGATCCAAGGTATTGTCAGCCTTAATCCAGCCAAGGGCGACATGTGCAGATTCAATAACTTCAGCGCAGCTCTCGTGTAGCGTGATCTCCAATCTGACGAAATGATCATGAAGGAGCTGCGCCACTGCCAGTCCCCAGCCGCTCAAGGCCTCCATCGCGGCCAAGCTTTTTAAAAGGCTTCCAAAGCCAGGGGCATCTACCAATCAGCCAATCGGATTGAACTTGAATCTGATTGGCTGATTCAATCAGCCAATCAGATTTTTCTACCTTAATTCCGATTGGCTGATAGAATCCTATCAGCCAATCGGAATTCGACGGACACCATCTTGGATGACGTCATTTAAAGGTACCTCATTCGTCGGGAAGTCGTCGTGCCAGATGGATGCTCCACGGCGGAGGAGCGAAGAAAGAAGATTGAAGATGCCGCTTTGCATGAAGACATCACCCGGATGGAAGAAGACTTCACTGCCGCTTGATTGGACATCCCCCGGATCGGATAAAGAGTTTGGCCCGGCTGGGTGAAGACAAGGTAGGGAGATCATCAGGGGGGTAGTGTTAGGTTTTTTAAGGGGGGTTTGGGTGGGTTTAGAATAGGGGTATGTGGGTGGTGGGTTATAATGTTGGGGGGTGGTATTGTGTTTTTCTTTTACAGGCAAAAGAGCAGAATTCTTTGGGGCATGCCCCGCAAAAGGCCCTTTTAAGGGCTAGTAAGGTAAAAGAGCTTTGAACTTTTTTAATTTAGAATAGGGTAGGGATTTTTTTTATTTTGGGGGCTTTATTATTTTATTAGGGGGCTTAGAATAGGTGTAATTAGCTTAAAAATCTTGTAATCTTTTTTTTATTTTTTGTAATTTAGTGTAGATTATTTTATTGTATTTTAGTTTACATATTTGTAGTTTATTTAATTTATTGATAGTGTAGGTGTATTTGTAACTTAGGTTAGGATTTATTTTACAGGTAAATTGGTAATTATTTTAATTAGTTAGCTATTAAATAGTTATTAACTATTTAATAGCTATTGTACCTAGTTAAAATAAATACCAAAATACCTGTAAAATAAATATAAACCCTAAAATAGCTACAATATAATTATTAATTATATTGTAGCTATCTTAGGGTTTATTTTATAGGTAAGTATTTAGATTTAAATAGGAATATTTTAATTAATAATATTAATATTAATTATATTTATTTTAATAAAAATTTAGTTAGGGATGTTAGAGTTAGATAGGGTTATTATACTTAATATATATATAATATAATAACGATATTAACTATGGCCTAGATTTGGAGTTTGGCGTTAGCCGTGAAAACCAGCGTTAGAGGCTCCTAACGCTGGTTTTAGGCTACCTCCGGTATTTGGAGTCACTCAAAATAGGGTCTAACGCTCACTTTTCAGCCGCAACTTTTCCATACCGCAGATCCCCTTACGTAAATTGCGTATCCTATCTTTTCAATGGGATCTTTCTAACTCCGGTATTTAGAGTCTTGGCTGAAGTGAGCGTTAGAACTCTAACGACAAAACTCCAGCCGCAGGAAAAAAGTCAGTAGTTAAGAGCTTTCTGGGCTAACGCCGGTTTATAAAGCTCTTAACTACTGTGCTCTAAAGTACACTAACACCCATAAACTACCTATGTACCCCTAAACCGAGGTCCCCCCACATCGCCGCCACTCAATTAAATTTTTTTAACCCCTAATCTGCCGACCGCCACCTACGTTATCCTTATGTACCCCTAATCTGCTGCCACTAACACCGCCGACCCCTATATTATATTTATTAACCCCTAATCTGCCCCCCTCAACGTCGCCTCCACCTGCCTACACTTATTAACCCCTAATCTGCCGACCGGAGCTCACCGCTATTCTAATAAATGTATTAACCCCTAAAGCTAAGTCTAACACTAACACCCCCCTAAGTTAAATATAATTTTAATCTAACGAAATTAATTAACTCTTATTAAATAAATGATTCCTATTTAAAGATAAATACTTACCTGTAAAATAAATCCTTATATAGCTACAATATAAATTATAATTACATTGCAGCTATTTTAGGATTAATATTTATTTGACAGGCAACTTTGTAATTATTTTAACCAGGTACAATAGCTATTAAATAGTTAAGAACTATTTAATAGCTACCTAGTTAAAATAATTACAAAATTACCTGTAAAATAAATCCTAACCTAAGTTACAATTAAACCTAACACTATACTATCAATAAATTAATTAAATAAAATACCTACAATTACCTACAATTAAACCTAACACTACACTATCAATAAATAAATTAAATACAATTCCTACAAATAACTACAATGAAATAAACTAACTAAAGTACAAAAAATAAAAAAAGAACTAAGTTACAAAAAATAAAAAAATATTTACAAACATAAGAAAAATATTACAACAATTTTAAACTAATTACACCTACTCTAAGCCCCCTAATAAAATAACAAAGACCCCCAAAATAAAAAATGCCCTACCCTATTCTAAATTACTAAAGTTCAAAGCTCTTTTACCTTACCAGCCCTGAACAGGGCCCTTTGCGGGGCATGCCCCAAGAAGTTCAGCTCTTTTGCCTGTAAAAAAAAAAACATACAATACCCCCCCAACATTACAACCCACCACCCACATACCACTAATCTAACCCAAACCCCCTTTAAATAAACCTAACACTAAGCCCCTGAAGATCTTCCTACCTTATCTTCACCATACCAGGTTCACCGATCCGTCCTGAAGAGCTCCTCTGATGTCCTGATCCAAGCCCAAGCGGGGGGCTGAAGAGGTCCATGATCCGGCTGAAGTCTTCATCCAAGCGGGAGCTGAAGAGGTCCATGATCCGGATGAAGTCTTCATCCAAGCGGGAGCTGAAGAGGTCCATGATCCGGATGAAGTCTTCTATCAACGGCATCTTCAATCTTCTTTCTTCGGGAGCCATCATCTTCCATCCGAAGCGGAACATCCTCTTCTCCCGAAGCCTACTAGCCGAATGACGGTTCCTTTAAGGGACGTCATCCAAGATGGCGTCCCTCGAATTCCGATTGGCTGATAGGATTCTATCAGCCAATCGGAATTAAGGTAGGAATATTCTGATTGGCTGATGGAATCAGCCAATCAGAATCAAGTTCAATCCGATTGGCTGATCCAATCAGCCAACCAGATTGAGCTCGCATTCTATTGGCTGATCGGAACAGCCAATAGAATGCAAGCTCAATCTGATTGGCTGATTGGATCAGCCAATCGGATTGAACTTGATTCTGATTGGCTGATTCCATCAGCCAATCAGAATATTCCTACCTTAATTCCGATTAGCTGATAGAATCCTATCAGCCAATCGGAATTCAAGGGACGCCATCTTGGATGACGTCCCTTAAAGGAACCGTCATTCGGCTAGTAGGCGTCTGGAGAAGAGGATGTTCCGCGTCGGATGGAAGATGATGGCTCCCGAAGAAAGAAGATTGAAGATGCCGTTGATAGAAGACTTCATCCGGATCATGGACCTGTTCAGCTCCCGCTTGGATGAAGACTTCATCCGGATCATGGACCTCTTCAGCTCCCGCTTGGATGAAGACTTCAGCCGGATCATGGACCTCTTCAGCCCCCCGCTTGGGCTTGGATCAGGACATCGGAGGAGCTCTTCAGGACAGATCGGTGAACCTGGTATGGTGAAGATAAGGTAGGAAGATCTTCAGGGGCTTAGTGTTAGGTTTATTTAAAGGGGGTTTGGGTTAGATTAGGGGTATGTGGGTGGTGGGTTGTAATGTTGGGGGGGGAGGTATTGTATGTTTTTTTTTTTACAGGCAAAAGAGCTGAACTTCTTGGGGCATGCCCCGCAAAGGGCCCTGTTCAGGGCTGGTAAGGTAAAAGAGCTTTGAACTTTAGTAATTTAGAATAGGGTAGGGCATTTTTTATTTTGGGGGTCTTTGTTATTTTATTAGGGGGCTTAGAGTAGGTGTAATTAGTTTAAAATTGTTGTAATATTTTTCTTATGTTTGTAAATATTTTTTTATTTTTTGTAACTTAGTTCTTTTTTATTTTTTGTACTTTAGTTAGTTTATTTCATTGTAGTTATTTGTAGGAATTGTATTTAATTTATTTATTGATAGTGTAGTGTTAGGTTTAATTGTAGGTAATTGTAGGTATTTTATTTAATTAATTTAATGATAGTATAGTGTTAGGTTTAATTGTAACTTAGGTTAGGATTTATTTTATAGGTAATTTTGTAATTATTTTAACTAGGTAGCTATTAAATAGTTCTTAACTATTTAATAGCTATTGTACCTGGTTAAAATAATTACAAAGTTGCCTGTCAAATAAATATTAATCCTAAAATAGCTATAATATAATTATAATTTATATTGTAGCTATATTAGGATTTATTTTACAGGTAAGTATTTAGCTTTAAATAGGAATAATTTATTTAATAAGAGATAATTAATTTCGTTAGATGTAAATTATATTTAACTTAGGGGGGTGTTAGTGTTAGGGTTAGACTTAGCTTTAGGGGTTAATACATTTATTAGAATAGCGGTGAGCTCCAGTCGGAAGATTAGGGGTTAATAATTGAATTTAGGTGTCGGCGATGTTAGGGAGGGCAGATTAGGGGTTAATACTATTTATTATAGGTTTAGTGAGGCGGATTAGGGGTTAATAACTTTATTATAGTAGCGCTCAGGTCCGGTCGGAAGATTAGGGGTTAATAAGTGTAGGCAGGTGGAGGCGACGTTGTGGGGGGCAGATTAGGGGTTAATAAATATAATATAGGGGTTGGCGATGTTAGGGCAGCAGATTAGGGGTACATAGGGATAATGTAAGTAGCGGCGGTTTACAGAGCGGCAGATTAAGGGTTAATAATAATATGCAGGGGTCAGCGATAGCGGGGGCGGCAGATTAGGGGTTAATAAGTGTAAGGTTAGGGGTGTTTAGACTCGGGGTACATGTTAGGGTGTTAGGTGCAGACGTAGGAAGTGTTTCCCCATAGCAAACAATGCGGCTGCGTTAGGAGCTGAACGCGGCTTTTTTGCAGGTGTTAGGTTTTTTTTCAACTCAAACAGCCCCATTGTTTTCTATGGGAGAATCGTGCACGAGCACGTTTTTGAGGCTGGCCGCTTGCGTAAGTAAGCAACTCTGGTATCGAGAGTTGAAGCTGCGTTAAAAATGCTCTACGCTCCTTTTTTGGAGCCTAACGCAGCCTTTATGTGGACTCTCAATACCAGAGTTATTTTTATGGTGCGGCCAGAAAAAAGCCGGCGTTAGCTACGTGGGTCGTTACAGACAAAACTCCAAATCTAGGCCTATATTAGCCCTAATATAATTAGGGTTAATATAGTTAATATATATAATATAATAACTATATTAACTATATTAACCCTAATATAATTAGGCGGCGATGTAGGGGGATTAAATTAGGGGTTAATATTTTTAAAATAGATGGCGGCGATGTAAGGGGCTCACTTTAGGGGGTAGGTAAGATAGATGGCGGCAGGGTAGTGGTTCACTTTAGGGCTCACTTTAGGGGGTAGGTAAGGTAGATGGCGGCGGGGTAGGGGCTCACTTTAGGGGATAGGTAAGATAGATGGTTGCGGGGTAGGGGTCTCACTTTAGCGGGTAGGTAAGATAGATGGTGGCGGGGTATGGGCTCACTTTAGGGGGTAGGTAAGATAGATGACGTTGGGGTAGGGGGCTCACTTTAGGGGGTAGGTAAGATAGATGGTGGCAGGGTAGGGGGCTCACTTTAGGGGGTAGGTAACGGAGATGGCGGCGGGGTAGTGGCTCACTTTAGGGGGTAGGTAAGATAGATGGCAGCGGGGTAGGGGCTCACATTAGGGGGTTATAGATTTAATATAGCTGGCGGCGGGGTCCGGGAGCGGCGGTTTAGGGGTTAATAACTTTATTAGGTGGCGGTGAGGTCCAGGAGCGGCGGTTTAGGGGTTAATACATATTTTATTGTTAGGATAGTGAGGGGGATAGCGGATAGAGGGTTAGACGTGTCGGGCTATGTTTGGGAGGTGTGTTAGACAGTACGGGTGATTTTATAACTTTAGCCCGGTTTTGTAGGCGCCGGCAGTTTCTAAAGTGCCGTAAGTCACTGGCGACTCCAGAATTTTTTACTTACGCAGATTTCTGGACATCGCAGGTTTGTGAGACTTACGGCACTTTAGCCTCTGACGGCGCCGTATATAGGATAGCTCAAGTTGCGAGCTGAAACTGCGGGCGGCGGGGGTTCCCTCACTTGCACCGCAAACTACGATCTTTATCGGATCGCGCCCAAAATGTGTTTCCCCATAGGAATTAATGGGGCTGCGTTATTGAGCTTTACGCTGCTTTTTGCAGGTGTTAGACTTTTTCTCAGCTGGCTCTCCCCATTGATGTCTATGGGGAAATCGTGCATGAGCACGTATAACCAGCTCACCGCTAACTTACGCAGCGCTGGTATTGGAGTGCAGTGGGGAGCGCAATTTTGCTCTACGCTCACTTCTTGCCTGTTAACGCCGGGTTTATAAAAACCTGTAATACCAGCGCTGCAGGTAAGTGAGCGGTGAGAATAAACTGCAAGTTAGCAACGCACCCCTATTACCGCACAACTCATAATATAGGCGAAAGTCTATCTCTGAGGTCCCATGCCTCTTTTGACAGGCGTCTGTTCTATCAATCATTATGAAAATATTGTATTATAGGGATGCATGACTGTTGAGTTAAAAAGTTTGATTTGTTCCATCTTTAAACAGAGATTACTAGTTTTGCGGTAACAGGGGTGCGGTGCTAACGAGCCTTTTTTTCCCACCGCTCCCTTAAGACAGCGCTGGTATTACAGGTTTTTTTAAACCTGGCGTTAGCCGCAAAAAGGTGAGCGTAGAGCAAAATTTAGCTCCACATCTCACCTCAATACCAGCGTTGCTTAAGTCAGCAGTGAGCTGGCTAAACGTGCTTGTGCATAGGAAACAATGGGGCTGAGCTGGCTGAAAAAAAAACCTAACACCTGCAACAAAGCAGCGTTCAGCTCCTAACGCAGCCCCATTGTTTTCTATGGGGAAATTCATTTTATGTCTGCACTTAACACCCTAACATGAACCCTGAATCTAAACACTCCTAATATTACACTTATTAACCCCTAATCTGCTGCCCCCGCTATCGCTGAAACCTACATTATATTATTAACCCCTAATCTGCCGCTCCGGACACCACCGCCACCTACATTATACTTATGAACCCCTAATCTACTGCCCCCAACATCGCCGCCACCTACATTTTATTTATTAACCCCTAATCTGCCCCCCCAACATCGCCGCAACTATATTACATTTATTAACCCCTAATCTGCCGCCGCCAACGTCGCCACCACTATTATAAATTTATTAACCCCTAAACCTAAGTCTAACCCTAACCCTAACACCCCCTAACTAAAATATAATTTAAATTAAACTAAATAAATTTACCATAGTTAAATAAATTAATCCTATTTAAAACTAAATATTTACCGTTACCGATAAAATAAACCCTAAGATAGCTACAATATAACTAATAGTTACATTGTAGCTATCTTAGGATTTATATTTGTTTTACAGGCAAATTTGTATTTATTTCAACTAGGTAGAATAGTTATTAAATAGTTATTAACTATTTAATAACTTCCTAGTTAAAATAAAGACAAATATACCTGTAAAATAAATCCTAACCTAAGTTACAATTACACCTAACACTACACTATCATTAAATAAATTACCTAAACTACCTACAATTAATTACAATTAAATTCAATAAACTAAAGTACAAAAAAAACAAACACTAAATTACAGAAAATAAAAAAGAATTACAATTTTTTTAAACTAATTACACCTACTCTAATCCCCCTAATAAAATAAAAAAGCCCCCCAAAATAATAACATTCCCTACCCTATACTAAATTACAAATAGCCCTTAAAAGGGCCTTTGTGGGGCATTGCGCCAAAGTAATCAGCTCTTTTACCTGAAAAAAAAGACAATAACCCACCACCCTACCCTACTCTAAAATCCACCCAATCCCCCCTTAAAAAAAACCTAACACTAACCCCTTGAAGATCACCCTACCTTGAGACGTCTTCACCCAGCTGGGCACAAGTGGACCTCCAGAGGGGCAGAAGTCTTCATCCGATCCTCCAAGCTGCAGAAGTCTTCATCCAGACGGCATCTTCTATCTTCATCCATCCGGAGCGGGTCCATCTTCAATCCAGCCAATGCAGAGCCATCCTCTTCAAATGAAGTCCAAGCGAAGAATGAAGGTTCCTTTAAATGACATCATCTAAGATGGCGTCCATTGAATTCCAATTGGCTGATAGGATTCTATCAGCCAATCGGAATTAAGGTAGGAAAAATCCTATTGGCTGTTCCAATCAGCCAATAGAATGCAAGCTCAATCCTATTGGCTGAATGCTAATTTCTTAGACCTTGAAGGCCGCCTCTTAAAGGGACACTGTAACCAAATTTTTTATTTTGTGATTCAGATAGAGCATTCTAATTTACTCTTATTATCAACTTTTCTTCATTCTCTTGGTATCTTTATTTAAAATGCTAGAATGTAAGTTTAGATGCTGGTGAACAACCTGGGTTGTCCTTGCTGATAGGTGGACAAATTCATCCACCAATTAAAAAAAAGTGCTGTCCAGAGTACTGATCCAAAAAAAAGCTTAGATGCCTTCTTTTTCAAATAAAGATAGCAAGAGAACAAAGAAAAAATGATAATAGGAGTAAATTAGAAAGTTGCTTAAAATTGCATGCTCTATCTGAATCACAAAAGAAAAAATTGGGTTCAGTGTCCCTTTAAGTGAATGCATTTTGACAGTTTTTCACCACTAGAGGGCATTAGTTCATGTGTGTCATAAACTGTAGATAACATTGAGCTCACGCACAGTTACCTAGGAGTAAGCACTGATTGGCTAAAATGCAAGTCTGTCAAATTAACTGAAATAAAGGGGCAAATGTGTTTGTCCGAAGCTGTCATGCACAGCAGAGACAGCACGAGGACAAACACACCTGCCTTAGAGTCCCTACCTGATCTGCAGTGCCGGCAGAAGTGGGCATGACCCGGCATGAGGGGGAATTCAGCAAAAACAAATGAGGTGCACAGGCAGCCGGTGGTAAGTTCAAGTTTCTTTATTGCAATTAAAAATCTTTGTCCCAACAGGGATATAGGATTCTCAAGCTGTGCAGTAGATGGAGATAGCTTCACTTCAGTGACTATCTGCTGACATGTTTCGGCAATTAAGCCGTAATCGTAGCTGCAGTCTCAGGTGAGCACCAGCCCTATATACTGGTTCCTGTTACCTGATTGGTTAAAAATGATTAAAACCATACCTGAAGTGAAGCTAGATCCAGCTCTTCTCATGTTAAATACAACAGGATAACATTTGTCCCATTTCAAAAATATGATAGATACAATCATTTGTGAATTCTAAACTTAAACAATCAACCGTATATTAATGAAATAAGCTAAACACTTATTGGAAAATGAATCCTAGTATTTGTAATATAATCAAAAGTCACATCAATACTTGTTAATACATCTGTTAACTGGAGGAGGATAGATAATTTTCCAAATACCTCCTTCTAATTTATTCAATGAATGTGTATAAATACATTATAAACAAATACAAAAGAAACCAACAAAAGTGAGGGGGGGCATGAGGGGGGGCATGGCTGGCATGGAGGGGGCGGGCTGGGCATGAAGGGGGCGGGGCCAGGCACAGTAGCGCATGCGAGATAGAGTGGAAAGAGATAGAGATGGGGAGAGATAGAAAGAGGGGGAGAGAACAAAAGAGATGGAAAGAGCTAAAGATAGGATAAGAGAGGGGAAAGAGCAAGAGAGGGGGAGAGAGAGCAAAACAGAAGGGGAGAGAGAAAATAAGAGGGGGAAAGAGAGAGAGAAAAGAGAGGGGAAGAGAGAGAGCAAAAAAAAGGGGGAGAGAGAGGGGGGAGAGATGGAGAGGGGAGAGAGGAGGGGGGAGAGTGGGGAGAGAGAGAGGGGGAGAGAGGGGGGAGAGAGGGGGAGAGAGAGAGAGGGGAAGAGAGAGAGGGGGAGAGAGAGAGGGGGAGAGAGAGAGGGGGAGAGAGAGGGGGGGGGAGAGAGCAGGGGGGAGAGAGAGCGGGGGGGATAGAGAGAGGGGGAGGGAGAGAGAGGGGGGAGGGAGAGAGAAAGGGGGAGAGATGGGGGGGAGAGAGGGGGGATAGAGAGAGGGCAGGGCCGGACATGAAGGGGGCGGGGGCGGGTGCAGTAGCGCATGCGAGATAGAGGGGAGAGAGATAGAGAGGGGGGAGAGATAGAAAGAGGGGGAGAGAAGAAAAGAGATGGGAAAGAGCTAAAGATAGGATAAGAGAGGGGAAAGAGTAAGAGAGGGGGAGAGAGAGCAAAACAGAGGGGGAGAGAGAAAATAAGAGGGGGAAAGAGAGAGAGAAAAAGAGAGGGAAAAGAGAGAGAGCAAAAGAAAAAGTGGAGAGAGAGCAAAAGAAGAGGGGGAGAGAAAGAAGGGGGAGAGAGAGAGGGGAGAGAAAGGGGGGAAAGAGAGGGGGAGAGGAGGAGGAGAGAGAGGGGGGAGAGAGAGAGGGGGAAGAGAGGGATAAGAGAGAAAGAGAGGGGGGATAGAGGGAGGGAGAGAGGGGGAGAGAGGGGGGAGAGAGAGAGGGGGGAGAGGGGGGAGAGGGGGGAGAGGGGGGGGAGAGAGAGAGAGGGTGAAGGGAGAGGGGGGAGAGAGAGAGGGGGGGATAGAGAGGGGGAGAGAGAGGAGGGAGAGAGGAGGGAGAGAGGGGGGAGAGGGGGGAGAGAGGGGGGAGAGAGGGGGAGAGAGGGGAGAGAAAGAGGGGAGAGAGGAGAGAGAGAGGGGGAGAGATGGAGGGGGGAGAGAGGAGGGGGGAGATGGGGGGAGAGAGAGAAGGGGAGGGGAGAATGAGAGGGTGGAGACAGAGAGGGGAGAGAGAGAGGGGGAGAGAGGGGGGGAGAGAGGGGGGAGATAGAGAGGGGGGAGAGTGCAGGGGGGAGAGAGAGCGGGGGGGAGAGAGAGGGGGAGAGAGAGATGGGGAGGGAGGGAGAGAGAGGAGGAGGGAGAGAGAGAGGGGGGAGAGAGAGGAGGGAGAGATGGGGGGAGAGAGGTAGGAATAGAGAGGGGTAGGGGGGAGAGAGAGGGAGGTAGGGGGGATAGAGAGAGGGGGTAGATATGGGGGAGAGAGAGAGAGGGGGAGAGAGAGAGGGGAGAGAGAGCAAAAGAGAGGGGGGAGAGAGAGCAATAGAGAGAGGGAGAGAGAGAGCAAAAAAGAGGGATGGAGAGAGAGAGCAAAAGAGAGGGGAGAGAGAGAGCAAAAGAGAGGGGGGAGAGAGAGAGAGCAAAATAGATGGGAGAGAGAGAGAGCAAAAGAGATGGGGAGAGAGAAAATAAGAGGGGGAAAGAGAGAGAGAAAAAGAGAGGGGAAGAGAGAGAGCAAAAGAAAAAGTGGAGAGAGAGCAAAAGAAGAGGGGGAGAGAAAGAAGGGGGAGAGAGAGAGGGGGAGTGAAAGGGGGGAGAGAGAGGGGGGAGAGGGGGAGGAGAGAGAGGGGGAGAGGGGGAGGAGAGAGAGGGGGAAATAGAGAGGGGGGAAGAGAGGGATAAGAGAGAAAGAGAGGGGGGATAGAGGGAGGGAGAGAGGGGGAGTGAGGGGGGAGAGAGAGAGGGGGGAGAGGGGGGAGAGAGGGGGAGAGAGAGAGGGTGGAGGGAGAGGGGGGGAGAGAGAGAGGGGGGAGATAGAGAGGGGGAGAGAGAGGGGGGAGAGAGGAGGGAGAGAGGGGGAGAGGGGGGAGAGGGGGAGAGAGGGGGAGAGAGGGGAGAGAGGAGAGAGAGAGGGGGAGAGATGGAGGGGGGAGAGAGGAGGGGGAGATGGGGGGAGAGAGAGAAGGGGAGGGGGAGAATGAGAGGGTGGAGACAGAGAGGGGAGAGAGAGAGGGGGGAGAGAGGGGGGAGAGAGAGGGGGGAGAGAGCAGGGGGGAGAGAGCAGGGGGGAGAGAGAGCGTGGGGGAGAGAGAGAGGGGGAGAGAGAGAAGGGGAGGGAGAGAGAGGGGGGAGGGAGAGAGAGAGGGGGGGAGAGAGAGGAAGGAGAGATGGGGGAGAGAGGTGGGAATAGAGAGGGGGAGGGGGAGAGAGAGGGAGGTAGGGGGGATAGAGAGAGGGGGTAGATAGGGGGGAGAGGGAGAGAGGGAGAGAGAGAGAGAGAGAGAGAGGGAGAGAGGGGGAGAGAGAGAGGGGAGAGAGAGCAAAAGAGAGGGGGGAGAGAGAGCAATAGAGAGAGGGAGAGAGAGAGCAAAAAAGATGGGGGAGAGAGAGAGAGCAAAAGAGATGGGGGAGAGAGAACGCAATAGAGAGGGAGGAAAGAGCACAAAAGAGAGGGGGAGAGCGCAAAAGAGAGGGGGGAGAGTGAGCGCAAAAGAGAGGGGAGAGAGAGAGCGCAAAAGAGGGGGAGAGAGCGCAAAAAAGAGGGGGGAGAGAGAGCGCAAAAGAGAGAGGGGAGAGAGCACAAAAAGAGAGGGGAGAGAGAGAGCGCAAAAGAGAGGGGGAGAGAGAGCAAAAGAGAGGGGGAGGGAGAGAGCACAAGGTGTGTGACCGATGTACTGCAAAAAATGACCCGTGGGAAGGGGCTTTAGGACTAGTAATAATAATAATTTGGTAAGGTGTTTTTCAATGCATCTGACAAGTTAACTTTGTGTAAAGTTATTTGGAAACCATTAAAGAGAAGTTATAATTTTGGGTTGGAATTTTATTTGAAAACATCTTATAGCACTGCATCAGTTCTTGTAAACATCTCTTCTAACAAATTGCAGTAGACCTCTAGGTTGGAGACGTTGTAGAAGCTGACTGAGAAAATCAACAAATGAAAGTTGGTTTAGCTGAATTGTTACAGGACCAAATGAAAAAATTCTATACAGGTAGAAAATGTTGCAGTGGTAAACAAGTTGCATGATTAGCAGAAGACTCTGGAATTTTTACTGTGTTTCCTATAAAATAATAAAAATAATGTTGGATGATTTCCTATAATAAAATAGAGAATTCATTGTTAAGCAAGTTAAGGTGAAAGGTAAAGACAACCTGACATTGTAAGCTGGTATGATAGCAGAGTTGTTGATAATGGGTAAGATTAGTTGTTGTTGATAATGGGTAAGGTTTTACTGAAGTCCAAGGGTGAAGCAGTAAAAGCTTATTTCCGAATGGTTTGATAAATAAACCAATAAACATATCAACATTAAAATCTTTAAATGATCCATTATAGGTGACTTTTTATGGCTGCACACAGTGAAGTGAGGGGGAGGGCCTTGTGGTCGGAGCTGCAACAGAAGGGGCATAATAATATAACGGAACTAAAAAAAACATAAGTGGTGCTGGGTGGAGTCAAAGATGTGGGAAGTCCCTGGAAACTAGGACACTTGCTCTGATGGAAGAAGAATCAGGAGAGGGGGATAGCAGGCAGAGCTACCAACCTAGCAGGCAGAGCTACCAACCCATGACAATTGTTCAATCTGTATATTTTATGCACAATATCACTATTATGCAGAGTTATTCTACTTTCTGGAAAAAAAGGATTCCCCAAACAAAAAACATTCTCTAAAGCCACCACTAAATCAATTTCTAAAATTTACATACATATGTGTTTATCATCTTAGGTCATCTCAAAGCTCTTTCTTTCTTACAATATTATAAGACTAAAGCCAAAAAATCTGCAACTTGTGTAAGGTAGAATAATATATATAAGTTTACCTCATGTTCAACTACCACAAAAAAAGGTTACCTTTTTCAGTTCCTAACAATCCTGTTCTCAGACTGTTATTTGTGCATTACTTACCCTAAATATGGCCTCAATTTATAAGGCGGTGGAAGCACTAAACTGGTCCAGTGCAGGCTCACACAAGCAAGCCTGCAACTGGTGATTAGTGTTAAGACAGCTGAACGCTGTGCAACCTCAGAGGTGGCAAATTAAAATCACCCTGGACTGATTGAGCTAGGGTGATTGAAAGCCCCTGCTGTCATTTGATTATCTAAGCAAGAGCAGAGAGCCTCGTTGCACAAGTGTTTGCTTGTGTAATGATAAAAGTGGGTAGCAGATGCTACCCCATTGCTGCAATCCCTCATTGGGAATCGTGTCCACCTAGACAGTGATAAATGGGCCTTATGTGTTAAACTCCTGCAAAAATTACAGATACTAAGCAGAACATGGCAAGTAACTGCTGGGTTTTGCTACTGCTACTCTTGATTGGGTCCCCAGCTTTGTTCTGTATGATAGTAGCAATGCTTGTAGTTCCTGAACAGGAGTTTACATATGTTTTTAACAGCCAATAGGATTTTTAACAGCCAATAGGATTTTACCAGCCCTAATTCCTATTGGCTGATTCAAATTTTTCAGAAAATAGGAATGTCATCTTGGATTGCATACCTTGCATTGAAGATTCAGTGTATGGCGGCGACCATATTAGGAGGATGGACCCACTGGATAAAGATTGAAGAGGCCGTCTGGATGAAGACTTCTCGCCACTTGGATAAGCACTTCACCACCAGGATAAAGATTGAAGAGGCCATCTGGATGAATACTTCTCACTGCCTGGATGAGGACTTCACTGCCGGGATGAAGATCGTTCAAGCGGGACTTCAAAAACTGTAAGTGGATCGTCTTGGGGTTAGTGTTAGCTTTATTATTTTGGGGGGATGATTGGGTGGTGGGTTTCACTGTTAGGGGGGTCTTTGTATTTTTTTTTTTTTTTAAAGTAAAAGAGCTGTTTAACTTAGAGCAATGCCCTACAAAAGGCCCTTTTAAGGGCCATTTGTAGTTTATTGTAAGCTAAGGTTTTTTTTTCATTTTGGGTGGCCTTATTTATTTTGATAGGGTTATTAGATTAGGTTTAATTCTTTTTTATTTTTGATAATTTCGTTTGTTATTTTTCGTACTTTAGTGTTTATTTTTTGTAATTTAGTCTTTTTTTTGTAATTAGATACTTTGTAATTTTTATAGTAGTGTTAGGATTTTTTTTAATGTGTCGTTTCGTTTAATTTAATTAGTAGTTAGTTTAATTTTAGTTTAATAATAATATTAGTTTAATTGTTAGTTTAAACTTAGTTTTTTTAATTTGACAGGTAAATTTTAATTTAATTTAAACTAGGGAAATTGTAATTTTAATATAAAGTTAGGGGATGTTCGGGTTACGTTAGGGTTATGGTTAGGTTTAGAGATTACTAGTTTAATTTAGTTTATTGCGATGTGGGGGCTTTCGGTTTAGGGGTTAATAGTTTAGTTTAGTATATTTTGTTGCGGGGGCTTTCGGTTTAGGGTTAATAGGTTTATTATAGTGTAGAGTTTAATAACTTTAGTATTGTGGGGGCAATGTGGGCGGACGGCAGATAAGGGGTTAATAATATATAAATAGTGTTTGTGATGTGGGAGGGCAGCGGTTTAGGGGTTAATAAGTTTATTATAGTGGTGACAATGTCAGGGAGCAGCGGAATAGGGGTTAATATTTTTTTAGAGTGGCGGCGATATCAGGAGCGGCAGATTAGGGGTTAATACTTTATTATAGTACTTGCAATGCGGGAGGGCCTCGGTTTTAAGGGTTAATAGGTAGTTTATGGGTGTTAGTGTACTTTTTAACACATTAGTTATGAGTTTTATGTTACAGCTTTGTAGCGTAAAACTCATAGCTACTGACTTTAGATGGCGTTACGGATCTTGTCATTTTAGAGTGTAACGTTCGCTTTTTAGCCTCACCACAAAACTTGTAATACCAGCCCTATGGAAATTATATTAAAAAATGTCATTTTTACAAGTGCGGTACTGATGTTGCGTTAAAGACTAAAAGGTTTGCGGTACACCTATACCGACAAGACTTGTAATGGCTGCGGTGCTGTTTTAATACTGAAAATACCATATTTTCAGCGTTAAAAGACGAACGCACAAACTTGTAATCTAGCTGATTGTTATGTAACTTGAGTAATACAAAATAACATGCTTTAATACATTAGAACCTATAATTTTCTATTAGAATGTTCCTTTTAGCCTGAAAATCTAGAAAACATTTTGGTTCAAAATTTTACACTCTGCTTTGGTTTCAAAACTGAAAAAGCTGCAAAGCAAGCAAGAGCCCCAATTTATAAACACAATGGGTCACATTACAAACGGAGTGCAAAGTTGTGCTTTCGCAAGCGCAATATTTACACTCCACTCGTAACACCAGTGCATGCAAATGTGCCCTGGTGTTAGAAGTTAGGCGCAATATGAACACAGCCTCACATTCACATTGCATGGCAGCTTTGCGCTCATGAGAGCATGCTTCCATAGGCTCCAATGGGAGCCTCATTCTGATACCAATAGACATGGCACAGAACCTAGCGCAGTGAAGAGGGTAAGCCACGCAGCATTGGGCAACAAAGTTTATAAATAAAATTAATGAATAAACTGACTTTAAGTATTTTTTTTTTTAATTATCAGTTAATTTATTTTATTGCAATGTGTAAATATGTACAGTTATGCTATAGAATATTTAAATAAAAATACAATGCAAATTTTTAGGTAGAAATACCTAAACATTTATATATATATATATATATATATATATATATATATATATATATATATACACATTTAAACAAGCTTTATTGAAAAGGCATTGCTATGTGTACAATTTTCCACCAGCAGTCTGGTGTCTACAATATCAGCATTCGTAACAATGAGAAAGCTATCATTTTGGTTAATTAAGAAACCTAACATTATAACATATTCTCAAATTGTTCGAACAAACAAACTGGTACAATTAAGAGACAAAACTCACGTTTCCATTTTTAAGCTTGCCTTTTTTTCTATTTTCCTTAAACAGATATTGGTTTAATAAAAAATATATGTCTTAAACCATTTGTCAGGTATTACTATTAATAGAGAATAAGAGAATCCAAGAATGCAAGAAGAGGGAAAAGGAGAAGAAAAAAAAAGAGGAGGAAGGGGATCAGGTTGTGTGAGGTCCATAGCCCCTTTATTGATTTTATATATAGGTTTTATTTATTTAAAGGGGGGTACCTTTCCAGGTGGCCAGCATCATTTCATGGGTGCCAGTTTGGTGTATTTTGTGGTAATGCAATCTTTCTAAGAGTAACAAGTCATCAACTGAGGACATCCATTCCTCAGTAGTTGGTAACTCTTTTGCCTTCTATTTTTTGGGAATTAGCTTTTTAGCTCCTGTAAGCATTATCAAGAGAAGGGCTCACATATGTCTTTCTTTGACTTTAGGAAGATGGAGGAAGAGGATTGCTTCTGGTGAGTTTGGTATTGTTATTTGTAGTTTGTCAGAAATTAGGCCAATCACCTCCATCCAGAAACCCCGAAGACTCGGACACGACCACCAAATGTAGATAAGCGAGCCAAGCTCGCCACAGCCTCTCCAACATAAAGGACTTGATGTTGGAAAGTATCTATGGAGTCTTACAGGAGTAAGATACCACCTGCTTGTAAGTTTGAGTTGTATTTCTTGGACAGTGGCTGAAATTGAAGAATATTTTGCTAGTGCAAATGATTTAAGCCAGGCCTCATTGGCTATATTATTATTAAGATCTCTGTCCCAAGCTATGGTATATGTTGGTAGTTGCGTGTCTGGAGGTAGAAGTAGTATCTTGTAAACATGAGAGATCAGATGTCTCGTAGCTGTAGGGTTAGTTGATGTGCATAGAAGTTCAAATGGAGTGAGCTCTCTTGTGAAGTTATCTTTGTGCATGTGATGTGTTAGGTAATGGGATAGCTGGTTGTATCGCATCCAAGAAGAGAAGATGTCCCCATATATTTCTGTCATATGTTGTTGTGTGCATAATCGCCCATTTTCAGTCGCATAAGCAGTGTACCTACCCTTAAGCTATAGGGTTTGATCAACGTGTTCCCAGCCTTTAATATGGTAATTTGGGATTCTCTATGATGGGTAATAATGGCACCTGTTTGGGAGATATGTGTGTGCTTTTGGCTATCAATTTATCCCATTCATGTAAGATCTCTACGGGCATGTGGTATTTTCGCAGTGTTTTGGGGTGCAATGTTGATGGAATCCATGCCAATGTACCCACATTACGTAAGTTGAGTATTTGGCCATCTAGACGGACCAATGATTTGTGTGTCATGTTGTGTGACCATTCAGTTAGTCTTTGTAATAATATTGCTTGCCTGTAACTAGCTAAGACTGGGAATCCCAGCCCTCCTCTGTCTCTGGGAAGATACGTTGTTTTTTCTGGGGACCATTGGTTTTGTTCCTGTCCATACAAACTGTTCTATGATTTTTTATAGTTGATGCAAGAAGTCTCTTGGGAGGGGGATTTGGACAGTTCGAAATATATACAGAATACGTGGCAAAATATTCATTTTGATTACTCCAATTTTTCTAAGCCATGAAAGTGGTTTATTTTTCCATGAGGAGAGATCTCTAATTACCTCCCCCTTTAGTTTTAGGTAATTGTTTTTGTACAAATCTTGGGGGTTTGTGGAGAGATAAATGCCCAAATATTTCAACTATTGTGTGGCTATAGTAACTTTGTAGTTTGTCTGTATGTGTTGTATACAGTATGTACACTGGGTGCACTGATGTTAAGGATCTCAGATTTTGCTAGATTTAGATGAAAGTTAGAAAGTAAGCCATATGTTTCTATTTCCTTTAGGAGTTCTGGGATGGAGGTGTCTATATTTTTGAGTGCGTAAAGTATATTGTCTGTGTAAAGAACTTGTTTATGCTCTACGTCACTGATTTTTACCACCATGATTTTGGAATTATTCCTAGCTTTATGCGCCAATGCTTATATTGAGAGGGAGAGAGAATAGTAGGGGAGATAGGGGACATCCCTGTTTTGTGACATTCGTTATGTAAAATGTGTCCGATAGAATTCAAATTACTCTAACCCTGGCATTTGGAGCCGAGTACAAATTGCATTATGGGCTTCCAACATTGAGCTAGAGAGATGGGAGTTATTGCTCAAGTTGTTAAGAAGTTGGATCAATACGGGGGCTATGGACTTAATGAATGTTTTAGAATATCTTGGAGTAAACCCATCTGGGCCAGGACTTTTCCTACTTGGCAAGTCTTTAATCGCTTGGGTTAGTTCTTCTAGCGAGATAGGTGCATCAAGGCTATCTATGTCCTTTTGGCCTAACTGAGGTAGGTCTAATGAGGATAAATATGTTGCTATAGCTTGCTGCTTTGAGGGCGTTTCTTCAATATGTGTTTTTGTTTCGGCTGATTAAGTAATATTGTATAGGGCATTATAGTAAGAATGGAAAGTTTGCGCTATTTGTTTACAACCCCTTAACAACGAGCCATTAGCTGCCTTTAAGTGATATATATGGGTTTTAAGTTGTTTTCTGCATCTAGACCTAGCAAATAATTTGCCAGGCTTGTTGCCTCCCTCATAATATTGCTGTTTGATTATTAATGATTTACGGTGATATGCTTCCATCAGGAGTTGTTTGAGTTCAGTCCTCATGTGAGTGAGTGTTTTTCTAGTGTCTTCATCAAGTGGGTTCTGTTTGTGTTTTATTTCCAGAGTTGAAATAGTATTTAACAATTGTGAGTGTTTTTCCCTATATTGTTTGAGTATCCGTGCCTTATCCTTAAGGAATTATCCTTGCATCTCACATTTGTGTGCCTCCCACATATTTGTCAATGATGTATGTATGAGAGAGGTAGTCATCAAAAGAGTTTTGTAATTCTATCTTTATAAGAGGTTTATCTCATAGTGAGTAATCAAGTTTCCATATGTATGTTGTAGGGGGTACATCAGGCCATTGAACTGCACAAGTAACAGGGGCGTGGTCAGACCATGTGATCGGGCCAATGCTATGTGAAGTGACCATATCTAGATCCACTGTGTCTGTAAATATATAATCAATTTGTGAATATTTGTTGTGAGGAGGTGAATAATAAGTGAAATCTTTGCTTGTTGGATTCATTGTTCTCCAAACATCGTGTAAAACAAGATCTGAATGTCAGGTTAGGAAATATCCAGAAGTAGACCCAAATGCAAGGGCGAACTTAAACAATACCCTTGCACTCTGAGTTTAATCCAGGACGTGACCCCACGACAACCTCCAAAAAACAAAGTACTCATGATATGGAGCAGGGTTAGCCTGTGCCAAAGTAATACATGATATCAGCCAGATAGACTTCTGAATAAGGAACTGGTTTCAGGAAATGCCTTCCACAGAATCAGGAGAGCAGGGATAGTCACTTATACTCAGACAGAAGAAGGGTAAAACAGGAAACAGTTAATAATGCAGGAGTAGGTCATTTGTTATCAGGCAGTCTGAAGGTTAACACTGTGTAGACAGTCTTTGTAGAATATGCAACAAGTAATCAGGCAGTTTGAGGGTTAACACTGAGTAGACAGTCTTTGCAGAGTATGCAACAGGTAATCATTCAGTGTGAGAGTTAACACTGTGTAGACAGTCTTTGCAGAGTATGCAACAGGTAATCAGGCAGTTTGAGATTTAACACTGTGTAGACAGTCTTTGCAGAGTGTGCAACAGGTAATCAGGCAGATTGAGGGTAAACACTGTGTAGTCAGAACTTGCAGAATTAATAACATGTAATCAGGTAGTTTGAAGGTTAACACTGTGTTGTCAGAACTTGCAGTGATAGCAACAGGTAAGCTGGTAGTTTGCAGGTTAACACAGATAATCAGTACTTGTGGAGATTGGCAACAGGATATCCAGCAGTTTGAAGGTTTACACTGAATAATAGTATTTGCAGAGTTTGGAAACAGGTAAACATGCAGATTGAAGGATTCACAGAAATAACAGTATTTGAATAGTTTGCACTACACAGAGTAGTCTGAATATGCAGGGTTTGCAGCAGGTAAACAGGAAGTTTGAAAGTTTCACAAAACAAACAGTACTTGCATTGTTTGGAGACAGGTATTCAGGAGGTTGAAGGTTAATCCAGCATAGTAAGTCCTTAAAGAGATTGGCAACAGAAAAGCAGCAGTTAGAGAGATTCCTCAGTGAAATCCTAACAGAAGCCTCAAAGTTAACAAACAAACGGACACTAGAGAAACAGGAAGCCAGAATAAAAAGCCTGGTTGTGACATCATCAGGAAGGGGTGGCTCAGACACCTGTCAATCAAGCACACAGAGAGGACTGCAGAGCTTCCCAGCAGCTGAGCGTGACAGTGCCCCCTCATCAAGGACCCCTCCGGGGGACCCGACCGGGCCTGGCAGGGTATTTCTTGTGAAAAGACTTGACAAGAGCTGGAGCATGAACATGAGAGGCCGGTTCCCAAGATCGTTCAGAGATAGGATAACCCTTCCAATGGACCAGGTAGTACAGCCGATTGCCCCGTAGCTTGGAATCGAGAATCTGGCTGACTTCAAACTCAGAAGTTCCCTCTACGGAAAGTGGAGGAGGTGGTTTACTCTTGATAGAGTACCGATTGTAGATGACTGGCTTGAATAGGGAGACATGAAACACTGGATGGATCTTGAGAGTCTTGGGTAAGGCCAGGCGGTATGCAGAAGAACAAACTCTGGAAACAATTCGAAACGGTCCAATGTACTTAGGACCCAACTTGGTACAAGGTTGTTTTAGACGTATGAATCTGGTGGATAAAAATACTCTGTCTCCAGTACGAAGTAAAGGAGCCTTGCACCTTCTGCGATCAGCATATTTCTTATGTCTTAAGGAAGAAAAGAGTAGATTTTGACGAATGAGTTGCCAGTGATTACTGAGATTTTTCACTATACGATCTGCTCCAGGGACTTCAGTAGAACTGGTAATCATAGGAAAGGTTCTAGGTTCAAATCCATAAGCTGCCTTAAAGGGAGAGGTCTGTAATGAGGCGTTATAACGTGAGTTGTGAGCTAATTCCGCCAAAGGCAATAACTGAGACCAGTTGGAGTGGTGATGGTCTACATAATGTCTTAGAAAAGATTCCAAGGCTTGATTTACACGCTCAGTCTGTCCGTTGGATTGAGGATGGTGTGCAGTAGAAAGTGATATGTTGATTCTGAAGTGTTTACAAAAAGATCTCCAAAATTTGGAAACAAATTGGACTCCACGATCTGAGACTATGTCAGTGGGAAAACCATGTAAACGAGATATATGTAGAACAAAGAGTTCAGAAAGTCTTTGAGCTGTAGGCAAGCCTGGAAGAGGTATGAAGTGAGCAGACTTGGAGAACCGATCCACCACTACCCAAATGGTCGTATTTCCAGCAGAAACAGGAAGATCTGTAACAAAGTCCATGGATAAGTGAGACCAAGGGTAATGAGGAATAGGAAGAGGGTGTAATAGACCAAACATTCGATGAGAAGATTGTTTGTTCGAAGCACAAGAACTACAAGCAGCAATATAATCCTTAACATCCCTCCTCATAGTGGACCACCAAACATGCTGCTTCAGTTTCCACAATGTATTGGTTATTCCCGGATGACCTGCTGAAATGTTGTCATGAGCCCAATGTAGAAGCTTATGACGTAATCCTTTGGGTACATACAGGATACCAGAAGGTAGTTTGCAAGAAGATGGTACCCGGACTTGAGCAGCATGTAAAGCCTGTACTGGAAAAGAGGATACTTGAGCCAAAACTTTGACTGGCGGTAGTATAGGTTCTGAATCCAATGGAGAAGGTTCAGAAGATTGGAACTGCCTAGATAAAGCATCTGCCTTGGAATTTTTTGAACCAGGAACATAGGAAAGTACAAAATTAAACCTGGAGAAGAACAAGGCCCACCGAGCCTGACGAGGATTGAGACGTGTAGCTGTTTGGAGGTATAAAAGATTCTTGTGATCTGTCAGAATGAAAAAAGGTTGACTGGTACCCTCTAACCAATGCCTCCATTCATCCAAAGCTAATTTTATAGCCAAAAGCTCCTTATTGCCCACATCATAATTTAACTCGGCAGGATTGAATTTTTTCGAAAAGAACGCCACAGGATGTATCTTGCTGGTAGTCAGATCATGTTGGGAGAGAACAGCTCCAGCTGCTATAGAGGAAGCGTCAACCTCCAAAATAAACTGGAAATCAGGAATTGGATGACTGAGAAGAGGTGCAGAAGAAAATGCTGATTTTAGCGTTTCAAAAGCCTGTACTGCCAAAGAGGACCAGTTCTTACAATTTTGCCCTTTCTTAGTAAGAGAAGTGAGTGGAGACGTGATGTCAGCAAAGTTCTTTATAAACTTTCTATAGTAATTGGCAAAGCCAAGAAACCTCTGCAGGGATTTGAGAGTAGTTGGTCTGGGCCAGTCCTTGATAGCCGACAGTTTAGCAGGATCTATCTCAAAACCTGATTTAGAAATGATATACCCCAAAAAGGGGATGGAACTCTGATGAAAAGAGCATTTCTCCAATTTAGCGAACAGGGAATTGTCTCGTAACCTCTGAAGAACCAGTCTTACATGATGTACATGTTCCTGTAATGTTTTTGAATAGATTAGAATGTCATCGAGGTAAATGATAACAAATTGATTTAGATAATCTCTGAAGATTTCTTTAACAAAGTGCTGAAATACTGCTGGTGAATTGCACAATCCAAATGGCATTACTAGATACTCATAGTGACCAAATCTAGTGTTAAATGCCGTCTTCCATTCGTCTCCTTTACGGATTCTGACCAGATTGTAGGCCCCACGGAGATCTAACTTGGAAAAAATAGAAGCACCTTGAAGACGATTGAATAACTCAGAAATGAGCGGCAAAGGATAGCTGTTTTTGACAGTAATCTGATTCAAGGCTCGATAATCAATACAGGGACGAAGGCCTCCATCTTTTTTCCCAATGAAGAAAAAACCTGCACCCACAGGTGAAGAGGAAGGACGAATGAATCCTCTGGCTAAGTTGTCCTTTATGTATTCCTCAAGAGAGACATTTTCTTGACGAGAGAGGGGATAGGTCCTTCCCTTAGGTAGAGGAGCCCCTGAATACAATTCGATAGGACAGTCAAATATCCGGTGTGGAGGTAACGTCTCAGCCTCTTTTTTAGAAAACACATCACTAAAGGCATGATAGTAATTGGGCAATGATTCAGGAACTTCCACCATAGCTACGACAGGACAGGATGGTTTAGAGGGATTTTGCAGGCAATGTTTGAAACAGGTAGTTCCCCAGGAAATAAGTTCTCCTTTAGACCATGAGAAAACTGGATCATGAAGCTGCAACCAAGGTAACCCCAGAATCAATGGTATGTGGGGAGAAGAGATGACATCAAAACGAATAATTTCAGAATGAAGTATGCCCACAGTCAAAAGAAGAGGAATGGTAGAATGTTTTATGATACCAGTACCTAGAGGCTGTTCACTGACAGTAGTTACCTTAATTAACTGTTTCTTGGCTTGAAGAGGAATCCTGAGAGAGTCAGCAAAGTTTGAATCAATGAATACTCCAGCAGCTCCAGAATCGATGAGAGCTTGAGCTCGAAACTTGGTGTTCCCAAAAGAGATAGTTTTTTTTTTTTTTAATAACTTTATTTATTATCGGAATCCAATACATACATGGCAGTAGGGCATAAAGAGTCCAATAGAAAAGTACATGAAGCACTACATTGCAAGATCCTTCATACAATCACATAATCAACGACCCGTATGACTCCACCATGTAGAGGTATGGGTTCACATTTTCTTATAAGTAAAATAACAACAAAAAAAAAAAAAAAAAAAAAAAAAAAAAACAAACAGAAATATAAACAAACAAAAGGTAACACAGACGCATAATACAAACACATAATAACATACCTGAGCACTCCGGTCTGGTTCACCCCCCATGGACACGCAATAGGAGCAGGAAAGGGAGAGAGAAGTGGTAATAATAGTGACACCATGAAAAAAGGCGTCAGGGTAGGTAAGTTTGTGCACCACCAATGCAGTATTACTGGTTAATTCTGGGGGGCCGGGAAAGACCAATTTCCTTTAAGGTTTTCATTTAAGATAAAAAGACTGTTTCTAAATGGGTAAATGACCCTTTCCCTAACTGCTTCCGGTAAATATAGAAGGTAGGTTCCCCATTTCAGTATGAAACGTTTTATTCGTTTTTCCGGATCACCCTTCACATCTGCCTGTTCTATTAGCATTTGCGTATGTATATTTCTAAGAAGCTTTTGGAGAGGGGGGGTTTTATTACTAGCCCAACCCTCCAAGATCACTTGTTTCGCCAAAACTATTACTGTGGATACTAAGCTGTCATAAGAGGGTGGGTTATCATTAAGGGTTAGGAAAATAATACGTTGAGGTGAGAGAGCTATCTGGGTGTTTGTCGCTTTTGTGAGCCAGTATGATATCTTGAGCCAGAAGCTCTGTAGCTTGGGGCAATTCCAAAGCAAATGCAGCCAGTCTGGTGAAGCCAAACTGCACTTAGGGCAAGTATCACTAGCTCCAGGAACCCATCTAGAGCGTAGGTGCGGGGTTATGTAGGCCTGATGCATGAATTTTAGATGTGACTCCCTCAACTTGGCAGAAATGGTGACTGACTGTATTTTTCTCAGACTTGTGTGAATAAGCTCTTCATTAACTAATAAATCAGTAAAACCGTCCCATTTAGATATAAGCCCGCACATAGCTGAGTTTTCAAAATGTTTTAAGATTAAATTGTATGTGTGTGTGATTTTATATGAACCCTGCCTTGCTAGCGCACATAGGTTATCAACCTGGGTAGGCTCCCTGAGAAGGCGCCCCTCTGTTTTTAACTTAGTGATATAATGTCTGCACTGAAAGTATGCGAAGCGATGGGAGCTTGGGAGACCAAACACATCCCTTAAATCCTGAAAAGGGGCAATTTCCAGAGTCAAAGGATTGATAAGCTGTTTAATCTTTGTGAGCTTTTGATCACGCCACTCCTGAAATGCTTTTGTGGTGTATCCAGGGAGAAAATTTAGGTTACCCTGAATCGGCAAGAACTTACTCACTGATTTGTCTACCCCCCACAACCTGCACAACTTGGCCCAAGCCCTAAGCGGGTCCCTATATAATACGTGAGACTGTATGTGTGAGGGTAGTGAAGTGAAGCTTGCATGGGGCAGGAAGGCCAAGCTTATTGGTTTAACCAAACTATTTTCTAAGGCAGGGACAGTGAATCGATTGTCATCTACAAGCCAATCTAGTATGAGTTTAGTCAGAGTGGCCCAGTTATACCATAAAATGTTCGGGAGACGAAGTCCTCCTCTTTCCAGGGGCATCGCTAAGTAATTTTGTCCTATCCTATGTTTCTTGCCCCTCCAGATAAACTGCCCCAGAGCGGATTGTATTGACTTAGTGTCTTGTTTGGTAAGAAGGAGAGGTAACATCTGCAGAGGATATAAGAGTTTGGGCAACGCCACCATTTTAAACAAGTGAATTCGGCCCATAAGAGATAGGGGTAAACTACACCAACCCGAGAGTAAAAGTTTTATGTTGCTTATAGTATTTGACAGATTTAACTGGTATAATTTATTGGGATTCAAATGTATATGAATGCCTAAATACTTAAATGAGCCATCTGTCATTTTAAGAGTGGTGTTTGTCAAAGTGGTGTTTTGCTTATTTTGCAGCCACGTGACTTCAGATTTGTTGACATTAATTTTGTAACCTGTGAAAGTTCCAAAAGTCTTAATTACCTCTAAGAGGGGATTCAAGTTGGTAGCAGGATTGCCTATAAATAACAACAAGTCATCTGCATATAGCGACAGATGTTGCTTATGGTCTAAGACGTCTAATCCCGCACATTTTTGTCGGATGTGACATGCAAGGGGTTCTATGGCTAGGTCGAAGAGCAAAGGGGACAAAGGGCATCCCTGTCTGGTACCCCTCTGCAATACAAATGAGGGGGAAAGCTCCCCATTAACTATCAAAGATGCTTTAGGGGCTGTATACAGCCGTTGGAGAAAAGCTGTAAAGTTGCCTGAAATGCCGAATTTTTCTAGTGACGTATGCAAATGATCCCATTCAATCCTGTCGAACGCCTTCTCCGCGTCAAGGGCGAGGAGACAGGCGTCTTGTAGATCTACAGAATTAGAGGAATGGGTGTTATACCAATAATAGGAGGTAATTGCCAATGTTTTCCTGATATTGATCACTGATGATCTACCTTTTACAAACCCGGTCTGATCTGTGTGTATGATTGAGGGAAGAATCTGGGCCAACCGGTCAGCTAAAATTTTGGTCAGTAGTTTATAATCGCTGTTTAACAGCGAAATTGGGCGATATGAGGAGGTATCTGTGGGATCTTTATCAGGCTTAGGGATGAGACAGATGTTTGCCTCCGTGAATCTGGCATCTATTTGAGAGGAACCCTCCAAGTATGCGGTATATAGGGAGGCAAGAGTTGGGGCCATCTCATTCACAAGAAGTCTATAGTACTCTACAGGTAGCCCATCAGGGCCTGCCGCTTTTCCGAGTTTGGCTCTATTTACAGCTTTAACTACTTCCTGGGGTAGAATGCTGGCGCTAAGTAGTGAGTTATGCTCTTCTGAGAGAGCCGGGATATGTGTAGCATCCCAGAAGCTTTGCTTAGCCTCTAAGCTAATCTCTTGGCTGGTATATAAAGAGGAGTAATATTTAATAAATTCTGACATGATTTCTTTGTTGTTTGAAGTTAGATGTGATTTAGATTTTATGGCCAGTATGTGTGATTTAGGCGTATAAAGTTTGACTAAATTTGCTAGCAACTTACCCGACTTGTTGCCATGCCGAAAGTACCGTCCCTGTCTGTGTATATCAAAATTGATATTCTGCTGAGCTAAGTATGTGTCTCTAGCCATCTTAAGCTCATAATATAGTTTTCTAGATCCAGGAGTGGGGTTAGAGAGGTACTCATTATATGCCTCAGTAAGGTTTGCTAAAAATGTCTCATCAATTTTTTTAATACTTTTATTGTGATGTGCAGCGAAGGAGGTGATAGAGCCCCTCATAACGGGCTTGGAGGCGTGCCAAAACAAGTTGGGGTCCTCTTTGTGCTGGTCGTTATCTGAGGCATAATTTACCCACGCACTTTTCAGATGTTGACGAAAATTCATGTCGTCATATAGATAAGAAGGGAATCTCCAGGATCTACTTGGGGGTCTCATGGGTGTTGGCTGGAGTAAGAAATGAATTGGGGCATGGTCTGAAATCGTTATGTGTTCTATGGTCGGATGCTGGATTTGAGGTGTGATAACAGAGGAGGTGAGGAAATAATCTATTCGTGAAAGGGTGTTGTGTGTCTTAGACAGACAAGTATAATCTCTCTCCAATGGGTTTAGTATTCTCCATACATCTACAAGATTCAAAGTAGTCTTTAAGTTATTTATCAATGAGACCTCCCTCTTATATCTTGAGTGTGAGAAACCTGAGGAGCTAGCTGATGCCGGGTCCCTAAACCTGTCCAAAGGGAGGGCCTGGACCAAGTTGTAATCCCCCCCCAAAATGATAGGAGCAGCGTAAGTGGCCAATTTAGCTATTAGAGAGGACCAAAAGAAGGGGCAGAATTCATTAGGACCGTAAACATTACATATAGTATATTCCAGATTCCCTGCTTTTAGAATTGCAATTATATATCTACCGTCCTTATCTATCTCTACTTGTGAAAAAGATACCTGGAGTCCCTTTCTTACTAGGATGGCCACCCCTCTTTTCCTACTTTCAGTAGGGGAATATAGGATATGACCTACCCATCTAACTTTCAGTTTTTCATGTTCTTCAGAAGTCAATTTGGTCTCCTGGAGCAGAGCTATATCAGTATGGATTTTTTTAAGCTGTTGTAGGATCATACTCCTCTTTGCGGGGGACGTAATGCCCCCAACATTCCAGGAAGTTAGCCTAAGGTTTATGGCCATATGGTATTAGTATAAGGTAAAAGTGGGCTAGTGCAAAAAGTGAGCTGCGCGGTGTGTGTCTTTGCTCTTGGACGACTAGTCTGGGACATATTAGGTCAAAGGCCCTCCACGTGAGATGAAAACCATGTGTGTGGAATTTAAATGGAGATCCAAAAAGTTGGAACCCAAGAGATTGACTCACCAGTAAGAAAGGAATAGGGGCAATGTTCTCTGAATTCGTGCCCATGGGGGGAGAGACCACAAGCGCTCCAGAAATGATCTGAGGACGGATCCAAAAAGAAAACATAATTATAAGCAGGCACTTTTTGAGATGCAAGATATTATCAAATGAGGCAACCATGTGAATTAACAGATCAGAATGTTTGGTACATAACATGGGTAATTGTAATGAAATTTCAGTAAGATTATACATAACATTGTCTATAGTAAACCAGGAAATCTCTAAGAAATGAGAAAACATGATTGCGTTAATGATACATATGAGGTAGAGGTACATAATCACGGCTGCGCCCATGTCTAGGCTTCCTGTCCTAGAGATAATCTGTTTATAAGGAAACCAGAGGAGTAATAAGAACACATAACCACAGCAGATATTATGACATCTCAGCTCTAGGAGCCGGCCCATGGGAAGGTGGGAATAGGGTGACAAAGCCATGTTAAACCTTAAGGTATATAGTAAAGCTTTAGAGAGAATAATCATACCAATGTTTTGTGCACACAATATGTGCCAGGGAATAGATTGTAGACACTGAGGTAGGGGCGGTGGCGGAGGTGGCGGCGAGTATTGAAGGGATTTGTGCTTGGTATCGATATGGCAGGCCCAAAACAGTACTGCGACATCAACGGCCACTAGTGTCAGAAGGCATGTGGCGAACATAAGGTCCCCACAAAGGTCTACAAGGGGCGAGGCGGGGTTAAAGCACTTAAGGAGGCGTAGGAGAAACCAGCAATAACTAAGAATTATCTTGATAGAACCCATACAGAAAACAGGATTAAAGTACACTAAATATTGTTTCCCAACCATAATAATTCTATGTGCAAAAGAACACAAACCTGCATAAACAGTGCAACAGCAAAAATAGCAAATTGTCATTTGCGGGGTCGTGTATCCGGTCTCACACGAAACTGGAGAATACAAGCAGAACCACAGACCCCGCAAGAGCAAGATACACATTATAAGAAACATGATGTGCAATTAAAGAAACTGTGAACATTGATACTTATTAGAGTCTCTTCATCCATTGTCTTGTTTCCGTTCCGATGCCAGGTATGCCTGTGCTGCCGCAGGCGAATGGAAGGTTTTGGGGCCTGACATGCTCTGGATTTTTAGAGTGGCTGGAAACATGAGCGCAAATTTACGTCCCTGGTCATGCAGAGTGGAGCAAATGGAAGCAAAGTCTTTGCGTCTCTTGGTAACCTCGACTGAAAAGTCTTGAAAAAGCAAGATGCGGTGGTCCTCAAAGATAACTTCCTTGGTCGCTCTGTAGGCTCGTAGGATCGCCAGCTTATCCTGGAAATTCAAGCATTTAAAAATCACCTGTCGTGGCCTCTCTCTGGAATTTTCCAAATGCCTGTTGGGGCCTATGCGATGTGATCTTTCTATGTCTAGAGGCAGACAGTCCTGAGGCAGGCCTAAGATTTTTGGAAGGGTCATAGCAGCAAATTCTAGCAGATCCTTATCTTTAATGGATTCAGGGACTCCTATGATTCGGAGGTTATTTCGTCTGCTACGATTTTACAAGTCCTCCACTTTATCCATTAGTTGCTGATTTTGTTTCAGTAGGCGTTTTAGAGAGATGTCTGATTCATGCTGTCTGTCTTCGACCCCCGAGATTCTTTGTTCCGCAGCTGACATGCGTGCAGAGAAAAGCCTCACTTCGCTGGTCAAGGTGTCAACACCCGTCTGCAAGCTATCCATTTTTGGTAAAAAAAATGCCTTAAGGTCCTGCAGGAGTGAGGAATGGTCTCCTGAGGAGTTGCCTTCAGTATCTGCAAATGGAGGGTTGGCCTGTGTTTCTGATAGAGTCTTTTGTCTTTTTTCCAGGTTTTTTGATCGGTGGCTCATGGTGCTACTTAAAGGCGAGGGCAGCCTGTGGAAATACTCGTCTACTTTCATAGAACAAAATGCAGAAAAGTCTGAAAATATTGTAATATTGTGAAGAATCCACCAGGTGGCGTTGTTGAGCTGTGTACTGCTGCAAATAAGTGGAAGAGATGGAGGGGGAATGGAGTATAGAAGAAAAAGTAAACACAAATAAGATGATTGCAGATATCACATCCCAGGCTGGAGAAGTGAAATGACAACAATTTAGCTATACCAGCTATGTAGATTGTGTTGCTTCCCTCTCCTTCAAACAGATTTCTCACTCGTAGCTAAGGGATCCCAATTATGATCCTGAAAAAATTGAGCTATACCAGCTGCAAAATTTGAATTACTCGGATAGTATGTGATATAGTTGGAGCACAGGTTATTGCGCTGCTTAGGGTTCGGACACTGAATATGCACTTAAAAAAAAGAAAATTGTATTGCTTCCTCACCCTCTAGCAGATCTCACACTCACAGCCAAAGAATCCCAATTATGATCTTGAAAGCTTGCACTACAACAGCTGCAAGATTTGAAATACTCAGATAGTTTGAAATATAGCTGTAGCATAGGTTAGTGCACTACATAGAGTCCAGACACTGAATATGCACTTGTTAATGTAAATCACCCCCCAGCAGTCACAGGGGCACCAGGAGAAAGTGATAGCTGATGTAGCCCTGGGGAGAATACAACTGCTAGCGGTTTGAGTCTCAAAATGAAGATGTGATGGCTTGAATTATTGGTAATAAGCTGGAGCTAGTTGAAGTGAAAAATGGGTGTACTTGTGTCTGTATTATATCACTCCTTATGCGTGACCAAAGTGGTTAAAAGTCTCTCATGAGTGTGGGGGGAAGTGTCCCTTGGGGTACCTTTTATCCGGGCTCCGGAATGACACAACCTGGGGTGCAGCGATGCCAACCGTCAATCCAATCTGCTGCGACGTCCCCACTTCTCATCCACTCCTCCCGGCAGCAGTTCTGAAGGCCGATGTCCTTCTAAGGGCTCCGACTGAGCTATAACACAGAGGAGTCGGGGAGGGCTCCGGCAAGATGGCGCCGACCTGCGCTTGTGTGCGCGCCACGTGGGTCAATTACCTTAGCCTTCCAGGGCAAGGGCGATCTTTCTGCCCTACACGATGCTACTTCGGCCAGCTGGGGTATCTTAGGGGGCTACCCAGCAAGGCAATACCGTGGGATAAGCCGGCCGGCAGCAGTAAATGTCATTTAGGTTAGGCAGATTCACGGAGCTCTTCACTCCTGCTGCCAGCCGCTAGCTCCGCCCACCCAGAGGGAGGTCCCCAAAAGAGATAGTTACAGGAACAAAAAGTTTAGGATTGAGGGAAGACATGGGATTCTGGCTTAACTCTGTCCCTCTATCAAAAGTTAAGCCTTGGCTTTTACTGGCCGGATAGGACAGTCCTTCAGTAAATGTCCTTTGGTACCACAATACAGACATAACCCAAGAGTACGCCTTCTATGGCATTCAGCTTCTGACAATTTAATAGCTCCTACTTCCATGGGTTCCACAGACTCAGGAGATTGGGAATTATTATTAGAAAGACTTGAGGTTCGAATAGGAGGATGAAATGAAGATTTAACAAAGGATCTCCGATTACTATCTCTCTCCTGAAGATGTTCAGAATGCCGGGCGTCAAGAGTAATACATAAATTGATAAGACCCTCCAATGAATCGGGGAGTTCCCGAAATACTAGTTCATCCTTAAGGCGTTCGCAAAGTCCTTTGCGAAAGGCTGCCCGTAAGGCTCAATGGTTCCAATCAGTTTCTGCGGCTAAAGTCCTGAATTCAATAGCATATTGAGCTACCGAAAGGGATCCCTGTCTCAGATCCAACAATCCTGCCTCAGCAGCTGCAGACCTCAAAGGCTTGTCAAAAACAGAAGAAAAAAAGGACACAAATAATTCCACATCCTGTAGTAACGGAGCATTCTTCTCTAAAAGAGGGGACACCCAGGCTAGAGCCTTACCCTTCAAGAGAGAAATAATAAAGGTAATTTTGGAAGTAGAATTGGAAAAAACTTGAGGATTGTTTCTGAAGTGTAAACGACACTGATTAAGGAATCCACAGCATTCTTCAGGATTACCGTCATATTTATCTGGAAGTGGGATTCGTGGTATATTCTGTCCAACAGTTTGAGGTGGATTAAAGACAGCATTGGTGCTAGTAGCAGTGGCAGCAGGAGTCACCGTCACTTGAGAAGGAGCGGAGAGGTTATGTAGCAGAGCAGTAATCTGGTCAAGCTTGGAATCCAAAGATTGCAAATGAGCAGAATGATTTCCTAGAAGTTGCCCTTGTAGAGCCACAGCCCTGGATAACTCGTCAGGGTCCATATTATGGTCCGTTTGTACTGTCAGGTTAGGAAATATCCAGAAGTAGACCCAAATGCAAGGGCGAACTTAAACAACACCCTTGCACTCTGAGTTTAATCCAGGACGTGACCCCACGACAACCTCCAAAAAACAAAGTACTCACGATATGGAGCAGGGTTAGCCTGTGCCAAAGTAATTAATGATATCAGCCAGATAGACTTCTGAATAAGGAACTGGTTTCAGGAAATGCCTTCCACAGAATCAGGAGAGCAGGGATAGTCACTTATACTCAGACAGAAGAAGGGTAAAACAGGAAACAGTTAATAATGCAGGAGTAGGTTATTTGTTATCAGGCAGTCTGAAGGTTAACACTGTGTAGACAGTCTTTGTAGAATATGCAACAGGTAATCAGGCAGTTTGAGGGTTAACACTGAGTAGACAGTCTTTGCAGAGTATGCAACAGGTAATCAGGCAGTGTGAGAGTTAACACTGTGTAGACAGTCTTTGCAGAGTATGCAACAGGTAATCAGGCAGTTTGAGAGTTAACACTGTGTAGACAGTCTTTGCAGAGTATGCAACAGGTAATCAGGCAGTTTGAGGGTAAACACTGTGTAGTCAGAACTTGCAGAATTAATAACATGTAATCAGGTAGTTTGAAGGTTAACACTGTGTTGTCAGAACTTGCAGTGATAGCAACAGGTAAGCTGGTAGTTTGAAGGTTAACACAGATAATCAGTACTTGTGGAGATTGGCAACAGGATATCCAGCAGTTTGAAGGTTTACACTGAATAATAGTATTTGCAGAGTTTGGAAACAGGTAAACATGCAGATTGAAGGATTCACAGAAATAACAGTATTTGAATAGTTTGCACTACACAGAGTAGTCTGAATATGCAGGGTTTGCAGCAGGTAAACAGGAAGTTTGAAAGTTTCACAAAACAAACAGTACTTGCATTGTTTGGAGACAGGTATTCAGGAGGTTGAAGGTTAATCCAGCATAGTAAGTCCTTAAAGAGATTGGCAACAGAAAAGCAGCAGTTAGAGAGATTCCTCAGCAAAATCCTAACAGAAGCCTCAAAGTTAACAAACAAACGGACACAGGAGAAACAGGAAGCCAGAATAAAAAGCCTGGTTGTGACATCATCAGAAAGGGGTGGCTCAGACACCTGTCAATCAAGCACACAGAGAGGACTGCAGAGCTTCCCAGCAGCTGAGCGTGACACTCAAAGAGTTGTTTTAACAGATTTAATTGTTCTGTTTGAAATATTGACCGCACCATTAGAGGTATCTACTTGGGCATCTAAAGGTAAGTTAAGATCACCAGTGAGAAATACTGAGCCCTTCTCATGATCTAACAAAGTTTTTGAAATTCGCTTCATGAACTGATGCTGGTCAGTGTTTTGGGTGTAGATCATTGCTAATGTTATGGGGTGGTCATAGAGTGTGCCCGTTAAAACGAGGTATCTACCTTCTGGGTCTTTTTCTATGTGTGCTGTCTTTAGAGGAGCCAACTGATGAGTATTCCAACCCCGCACTTTTTGGATGCCCCGGAGGCAAAGTATGCCCTGGGATAATGTGTATTATACAATTTTGGATCCCTCCCCTTTGGAAAGTGCGTTTTCTGGAGAAATATAATGTGGCTGTGCAAATTTTTGAGTTCTCTAAAGGCAATGGACCTCTTACCTGGGTTGTTGAGGCCTTTTGCATTGATAGTGGTGAAGGTCAAACCATGTGTTCCAAACTTGCTGGCTCGTCTGTCCATTCTGAGGGGAGAAAATATATAAAAAAAAAGGGGGGATGGTGAAGAAGGGAGGAAAATAAGTAGTAAGGTTATAAGGGTAAAGAATGAAGAGAGAGCAAGGAATAGATGTATTAGGTACTCTGAATAAAAGAGGAAGATTAGAACGTCTGATATTTTAGTAAGTAAATTGCCTGACACACGGAGTAGGTAGCAAATATAACGTTAGACTATCGGCTATCTCTATTAATGTAACAGTCAAAAATTGTCTAAGTGCAAGACAACCATTTAACAATAAACAAATTTAGTAGGGGTAGTAACCCTTAAGCAAATATAACTTGGTAAGATATATTACATCCAGGGGATGTGTTTTCACAGTCCTGGGTGGTAATGTGGGTATGGCGTATGGGATGATTATTATGGAGGGGGAAAGGGGAAGGGGAAAAAGGGTTGGGGTAGAAAAATGATTTTGTTTTCTATTCACAACATCTATTGACTCTTGTTCTTAATAGTATGACAGACTTGACCTAATGAATGTTACTTCTCCCAGGTAGTAAGGTCATGTTTGGAATGTGCTTTTAGGGTTGACACTATAATTGCATTTAGGGGAAAAGTGTCTGTTATGGAGTTTTATGGAGGTTAAAATGAAGTGTTGATTAAAAGGTAGTGTGATACATCTTTCAGAGTATATTCTTACTAGAACTAGAGACCATATCTTCCCCATCTTACCTGTCAGGTATCGTCGGGTTTTGTGTAGGGAGTCTATATCTTGTTTATTTGGTTATACTTAATGTCTTGTAGTGTGTAGGTTTGTTTGCAGAAAGATCCAACCCCACATACCGTAAGAACATACTCTTATTGGGTAGCAGTGCAGCAAGTATATCAGTCACAATAGAAACTTGTAAACACAGTATCATAAAAACAGTACAGTATTACTTTAAATTTTAATTTGCATTAAACATTTCCTAAATAGTGTCCTGGTATAAGTATCTGCAAAACAATAGTCAAGGCTTATAGGTATATTTAAAAGGATATTATGTCTCTCCACTCATGGAGCAAACATTGTCATTCCTTCTTCCTTTGGTTCTAACCTCTTATTAGGGTATATTACATGTTGTAATGGTCCTGGCATCTATATTGTTTTCAGGTAGTTGGGGAGTATCGTCAACGGATAGTTCTGAATAGATGGCCTGTAGATCAGCTCAGGGCCTAAATACAGCAGTCTTATTGTTGTTAGTGGCAATCAAAGACACCGGAAAGCCCCAACGATATTGAATTTTGCTGGATCTCAGCTTAGCCGTAATGGGAGTAAGCTCTCTTCTTTTTTGTAGAGTGGTTGGTGAGAGATCTGAGAGCAGTTGTATGTCTTCTCTCTAGCCTGTTGTATTGGATGTTTTGCCCTTGCAAGGGTTTCTTATCTTTGAAGCTCAAGAACCGGACAATAATATCCCTAGGCGAGACCTTTGGTGGTGGTCTTGGCCTTAGGGCCCTATGTGCCTGTTCCAATACAATGTCAGGAGATGATGGAGTCCCTTTCACTGTAAGGAAAAGGCTTTGCAAATAACCCTCTAATGCTGGAGAATGTATGGTCTCAGAAACCCCCCTGACCCTAAGGTTATTTCTTCGACCTCTATTATCAAGGTCTTCCACCATGTCCGTGAGCTGTTGTATTGTTTCTAATTGATATTGGAGATCTGTGGATGTTTGTTGTAGGGAAGCTGTATTCGTAGCTTGTGCTGTTTCAACTTGTGTAACTCTTGTGTCTAAGGCCGTGATATCTTTTCTTAGGTCTTTAAAAAGGCCTTGCATTTCCTGCATCACACTTTTAATGTCTTCCTTGGAAGAGAGAAGCTGTAAGTCCTCTTTAATAATAAGATGTTGTGTCTGCATATCGGGCAAGTGAGGCTGTGTTGAGGTTGTGTGCTGTCGGCCCACCATTTCTTCTATTATTGAGGTACTAGGTTGCTCCACTTGTTTTAGGAATTTGCTGAGTGGTCGTGTAGATGCACTCTTCTTTGTTTTATTCTGTTTTTTTCAAGGCATCACATTGCAATCCCACTTGATCTTGAATCAGGATCCAGTTTGAGATACAGTTGATATTAAAATACACTGTTTATGTAGCTTGCACCGTATTGCCTTATCTTTTATAGCCTGCAGGTACTTTGCTCATATTTTCCAGTGTATGCTGCCAGTGTTTCAAGTATACTTTCGGAAGGTTGATAGGCACCCTTAGACAGTTGAGGAACTTGGTTTAGGTGGCTTTATTGCTTATATATATGTACAGGATTCCTCTACCTATGATTTTGTATGTATTATGTATCCTATGAAGCAAATTCCCATATGTTGTGTGCAGGCTACATATAGGTCAGGTGGTGGGTTTATTGCCGGTTTAAATATTCCCTTTCTTGCCAGTGTCACTTTGTGACTCTAAGCACCACCAGGATTTCCACCATCTGGCTCTGGTCTATCTCAACTCAGCGTATCCTCAAGCTGCTTTTTTGGCAAGATATGGGTATGTTTTTATCACAGGCTAGTCAAATAGCTGTTAGATGCAGCCCTCACTATATTTGAGCTGCGTAGGTGGAAGCAGAAAAGGCGCTGTTCTCAGAAGTGAGTTTTTTGCGGTCTGCTGGCAGCGATTATTATAATTAGAGTGCTGTGCACTTTGTGTCGTGCTAGTTAGTTCAGTGGACACAACGTGTTTGGATAATGTTGTTGCTGTATTTTTTATAGTTACCCTTGTCGTTATCTTGCCGTTATCTGCTCAAATCCATGATCAGTTGCTGCACCTGCTCAAAGCAATGAGTTTCCAAGCTCCTCAGTATTTCACTGCTCACTTGATGATAAGTGGACTTCGCGCTCACAGCTCGGCACAGAGGGCCCAGTGTAAAAGGCCTGAAAATGGCCACTCCGTTATTACGTGCGTCTTTTCCAGCTATGCAGTCTTTCTATAGAGGGTCTCCGTTCCTTGATGCTTACTCCGGTATTAGGATAGCTTCCGAAGTTGTTACCCCATCAGGGTAGGTAAAAAAGGGGTATAGGTATGCCATACTATTCAGTTGTACTGCTTTAGGGAAGCTGTTTCTTTCTGAGATAAATGCTTCCATGCAGATAAAAATATCATAATATGAAAAAAATAAAAAATAAAGTTAAGTTCATATTGAAATTTCAGGTAGTGCATGCTTGTACACAACTCATACTCAAGTATCAAGTGCTCATTGGCTGATGGACATACTATGTTGATGGACAGTGACACACTTCCCAAAGCATAAAAACAAAAGTAATTTACATTCAGGATGTCTATTTTCCTAAAAACCAAAAAAAAGCTGTAATATCGCTTTTAATAATTTGCAAAGAAAAATACTTTAATTTCCTTTTAAGATTTCAATGCATATATGTCAAGTTAGACGACCACTTAATACAGTAGAATTGCATAATTTACAAATGAGCCATAAAAAGACAATGCAATAACTCTTAATTTAAAATAAGCAGAAGCAGAATTTTTTTTTCTGAAAATTCATTTAATTTTCCCCCCATTTGCCAGCCCCCTGTATCATGTGACAGCCATTAGCCAATCACAGACTATTATACGTAAAACTTGTGAACTCATGCACATGCTCAGTAGCTGGTGCCTCTGAAAAGTGTTTATATATAAAAATAATATGCAAAATTTGATAATAGAAGTAAATTGGAAAATCTCTGCATGCCCTATCTGAATCATGAAAGTTAAAGGGATAGTCTAGTCAAAATAAAACTTTCATGATTCAGATAGATAGAGCATGCAAATTTAAACAATCAACAAGCTCTACCCAGGTGCTGAACCAAAAATGGGCCTGCTCCTAAGCTTACATTCTTGCCTTTACAAATAATGATACCAAGAGAATGAAGAAAAATTGGAGTAAATTAGAAAGTTGCTTAAAATTGCATGCTCTATCAGAGTCATGAAAGTTTAATTTTAACTAGACTATCCTTTTAAATTTTGACTTTAGTGTCCCTTTAACCTTGTGTTTTTTCAAATTAATTGTCAATAAGACAAAAATCTAATTTAAATATAATGTAAATCATTAGTTGATACTGCTGTTGCTACAAGTCAGCAGCAGCACAAAATATCTTGTTTTACTTTTCTGTCTTTCTTTATCTCGCCTCACCTTTCCCTTTTATTTCCATTCTTTTACCTCTATTTTATTCCCTCTCTCCTATCTCTTTCTAGCAACTCTCTCTCTCTCTCTCTCTTGCTCTGTCTCTGTGTACAATGACATTAGCAAGGCAACACATAGCAAGCTGACCAGGCGTTAAGTGAATAAAAACTGACAAGAACCTTTCTAATGTTTTTGAGCCACCCCCTAATTGGATTAGGATTGGCCAAGAACAAGAGTGAAACTTTCAAATGTATTAGCTGACACATGAATTAATCACCTGGGAAGAACATTGCTGGATTTGTACTGAATAGTTGAGCCTTCCCTGCCTGTAGAAAAGCAGTTTTCACCTTTAGACTTACAGGTTTTTCACTGCATGAACAACAAAATAATATTGTCACCATCATTTGTTTGTTTAGTGACTTATTAAAAAGTCCACTTGTTTATTGTATTTCTGACAAATGTAAAACATAACAAAAACTTTTAAATTATTACATTCCTCAAAAAATAATAATGCACATCTTCTTAATAAAATATATTTCAGTATTTGATTATTTCGTTTATTTTCTAGTTTTCATTTGAAAATGACCAAGGAAAATGATTTATCTTCTGCTGACTACTAATTAAACAATCATAAACAAGCAAATGGTGCTCATGGAACAGACTGAAAGCAATATTTAAATATTCATAGGATAATAATACAATCATAAAATAGTTTGTGTCTAGGTGTTTAACCCTTATAAGAGGTAAATACATATTCGTCCACAGCCAAGCCAATGATTGTTGGTTGCACGTGTTTGGGTCACTAGCTATGTCCTGCTCAGGAGTGTTGGTATATCACAGCTTCTAAAGCAGATTTTAACCCTTTTGCTAGGTTTAAAGAAGCATGAAACCCAACTGTTTTCTTATATGATTCAGAAAGATCATACATGTTTAAACAACATTCAAATTTACTAATATAATCAAATGTGCTTTATTTCCCTTGTATCTTTTGTTGAAGGAACAATATTGCACTATTGGGAGCTAACTGAACACATTGAGTGAACCAATGACAATAGGCATACTGTATATTTGTAGCCACCAATCAGCTGTTTAACTACCAATAGTGCATTACTGCTGCTTAGCCTACCTAGGTATACGTTTCATCAAATGACAATAAGAGACTGAAACAAATTAGATAACAAAAAAATGATATATTTTTTAAATTGCTGGCTCAGTCTGAATTATTTAAGTTTAATTTTGTCTTTATTGTCCCTTTAAATGCTTAGTTATATGCAAATATTTGTTCAATAATAAAAAAAAAAACAATAATGCATTAGATGATGTTATTATTGGATTATGATACTTCTTTAAAACAATTTACCAACATAAATTCTCTGTGCAAAGTATTTATCTATTAAAAAAAAACAAGAAGATATTAACACTTTGATTCAGTAATTAACAATTTACCATCTTTGAAAACAAATTGCAAATACTCTTTGTGTCATCAGTCTGTTGCTATTAATTCCCAAAGCTTTTAGGATAACGTGGAAAAGAATGACCTTTTTATTTGTTTTTAAAGTTTGTTTCTCTTCAATGGTGATTAATTCCAGAATGTTTATTAAGATGAGTGCAAACAAGATAATCCCTATGGTATTTCATTGTTACAACTTCACAGAATTAAAATAATGAATGTTCTGAATTTCTCAACATGACTTCATTATCTTTGAACATGCACTTAAGGTAGAAAGAAAGTTTATATGCATGATATATTAATTCTATTGATCTTTGTCTGTCAATCATCCTGGTCCAGTATTTTCTGTGATGGGAATATTTGACAAAGGTAATATGCACTGAGACCATCAAGTCATAATTTCAGCATGAAATATGAAAGTTACCAGTCGCCTAGACATTGGAAGCTGTTTCTTTCTGAGATAAATGCTACCATGCAGATAAAAATACCATCATTTTTACAATATAAATTTGTTCTTTCCTCGGTCTATTGAATCAGACTTGCTAAATAGGAATCATAATATTTCAGTGCTAAATTTGATTCTGTGCGAATATTATTAGCTTCTGACTCAGATAAGCTTAACTGTTTTTCCTAATGCATTGAAAAGTGTCTTAGACTTCAGAAGTATGTGATCATTACTTTGAAATCTAATAATTAAAACCTTTTCCCAAAGGATTACTGTAAATTACTTATCTTGAAATTCCAAGCTACAAGGATATAAGTCTGACACTCTCAAATGAATGCCACATTGATTAATAAACACTCCAGATAATACAAAATGCCAGATTTGGTTGTTTTAAACTGATGCATTATGCAGACATAAGGTATATTCAATAATGATGGAAACTTAGACATACTTTAGATTTTTCCAAATAAACAACAATACTGCTGTTTCATTGTATGTAAATAATTTGGTTACATTAGAAGAAATCAACAAACTGGATTGCTTGCACATTTATACCTTGAATAAGAATGGCACAAAGAGCAAGCTTATGCAAATTTTATGTTCATAGGGACTTTACAAAAAGGGAGAGTGGGTAAAATGTGCGTCTGTCTTTGTGGAACAGCGATCAGCTGTGTTTGTATCTGCACGGACCATTTTGCCAAAGAAAGATTGTGCTCCAAAAAGAACTCCTACCAAAAGGGAAGTGAGTGGAACAAGAGGCCGGGAGAATTACTTGTCCAGAGCTCGAGTTGCAGACAGTGACACCCGGCAATCAGGTTGGACTTGTCCTGACTCTTTTTTGACTAAGCACTTTCATAGCAAGCGGTTCTGAGCGAAATTTTCAAACTACATGCTAAAACATACCTCACAAGTTTGAGGTTGACTCCTGTGAGTAGATACCCTACGGGGGAGCTGTTTTAATGCACACTTGTATTATTGTTTAAATTAAATTGATTTGCACTATGTAGGTGCCTTTGTGCGCTTTCTTTTTCATTATTTTTTTATATATATATATATATATACACATACATACATACATACATATATATATATATATATATATATATATATATATATATATATATATATATATATATATATATATATATATGTGTGTGTGTGTTTGAATATATACTGTATATTTAAAAAGAGGTGGGTACTACACAATGTTAATCCTTGGCCATCATTAATTTGTAAAGTGTGATTGTATAGTACAATTTTCCCAGTTCCAACATGGCCACCAAAAATATCATGCATTTGAGTACCTTTGACTCCTATAATGCATGGGAAATGCTGGTAATTCATGTTTTAACAATAGCGCACAATATTAAAATATCACACTGGCGTTAACTTGCATGCATATTACAAGTTGAATGTAAATGTTACCACACAAGAGTAGACTTAATTTGCGCTCATTGGGTTAGCACAACTGAAGACCTTGCAAAAAGGCTTAGGGCTTAAAAAAGTAATTGCATTAAACAAAACATAAATACATTAAAATAAAGTGTTGTACTCATATATACACTATTTAATAGAAATTATTCACATAAATATAAAATTGTATGGCATATAACAAGGTATCTGAATGGGAAGGGCAATAATATACTGTATTTATATATATATATATATATATATATATATATATATATATACTTAGATTTACATGTCTAAATATATATATATATATATATATATATATATATATATATATATATATATGTGTTTATTTATATATATATATATATATATATATATATATATATATATATATACCGGCTACGGCTTGATCTGATGGCACTAGCTATTTTTATCTTTTTTTATGTCGTTATATTGATTTTGTACCTGATGTCCAATAAATGAGTTTATGCTTTCAAGATGGTTCGCTGGATTTCCATTATTATATATATATATATATATATATGAATACATGTGTATATGGTTTTACATATCAGGACATAATAACAATCATCTGGTCCTTAGCAGGTCTTCAAATTAAGTAAATATAACCTCAGATGTACAACAACACATAACATTGACATATTACACCGTGTCATTATTTAATTAACAAAAATAAAGCCAAAATGGATAAGCCATATATGAAAAACTTACGTTGCTTCAGTTTATTGAGGTTTGCTGGCATTTGTTTATGCGCAGCTTTCTTAAGTTTCTACCACAGCATTTCAATCAGGTTGAGTACTGGACTTTGACCAGGCTATTGCAACATCTTGATTATTTTCTTTTTCAAACATTTTGTTGTAGATTTGCTGGTTTGCTTGGGATCATTGTCCTGATTTCATACATTTGAGTACCTTTGACTCCTATAATGCATGGGAAATGCTGGTAATTCATGTTTTACAAGGGCTAAATTAAAAATGACAATAATACAGTTGAATGTAAATGTTACCACACGAGAGTAGACTTAATTTGCGCTCATTGGGTTAGCACAACTGAAGACCTTGCAAAAAGGGTTAGGGCTTAAGAAAGTAATTGCATTAAACAAAACAAAAATACATTAAAATAAAGTGTTGCACTCACATATACACTATCTAATAGAAATTATTCACATAAATATAAAATTTTATGGCATATCTAATTGGGAAGGGCAATAATATATATTTATTTATATATATATATATATATATATATATATATATATATATATATACTTAGATATACATGTCTAAATATGTGTGTATGTATACATATATATATATATATATATATATATATATATGTATGTATACATGTGTATATGTATGGTTTTATGTATCAGGACATAATAACAATCATCTGGTCCTTAGCAGGTCTTCAAATTAAGTAAATATAGCCTCAGATGAACAACAACATTGACATATTACACTGTGTCATGATTTAATTAACTAAAATAAAAACAAAATGGATAAGCATATATGAAAAACTTAATGCCCCTTATGATTCCCTCTTCTTTACAACGTTGCTTCAGTTTATTGAGGTTTGCTGGCATTTGTTTATGCACAGCTTTTTTAAGTTTCTGCCACAGCATTTAAATCAGGTTGAGTTCTGGACTTTGACCAGGCCATTGCAACATCTTGATTATTTTCTTTTTCCAGACATTTTGTTGTAGATCTGATGGTTTGCTTGGGATCATTGTCCTGTTGCGTGACTAAATTTCAACCAAGCTTTATTTGTCAGACAGATGGCCTCACATTTGACTCTAGAATACTATTCAACACTGTCTCCCACCTCACCCTCCACACCTTCCTACACAACGCCGGCATACGTGACAAAGCCCTGGAATGGATCACCTACTTCCTCACTGGCAGAACCCAGAAAGTTAGACTCCCACCCTTCACCTCCAAGCCCACAGAGATCAGCTGTGGTGTACCCCAAGACTCTTCACTGAGCCCCTCCCTATTCAACATCTACATGGCCCCTCTCACCGCCATCACACGACGACACAACCTCAACATCATCTCCTATGCTGACGACACCCAGCTAATCATCTCACTCACCAGTGACCCCACCACCGCCAAAAGAAACGTCCATGAAGGGCTGACAGCAGTTGCCACCTGCATGAGAAACAACTGACTAAAGCTGAAAGCAGAAAAGACCAAAGTCCTCCTCCTCAGTCACACCACATCTGTCTGGAATAACTACTGGTGGTCCACAGCCCTCGGACACCCTCCAACCCCCACCGACTATGCACGAAATCTAGGCATCATCCTGAACTCTTTGCTCTCCTTGGACCAACAAATCAACGCTGTCTCCTCTGCATGCTTCCACACACTCCACCTGCTGCGAAAGATCTTAAAATGGATCCCAACCGAGACCAGGAAGACTGTCCCTCATCAGCAGCCGACTGGACTATGGCAATGCACTCTATGCCAGCTCCACCATCAAGCTCCAAAAGAGACTCCATGCCATCCAGAACACTTTGGCCGGACTCATCCTCGACATCCCTTGCCATTGCCACATCACCAAACACCTGCAGGACCTGCACTGGCTCTCCATCAACAAAAGAATAACCTTCAAGCGGGGAGGCAGGGTGTAGCCGTGCAGGAACATGGCTGCACTGTAGAAAAGCTCTGTAGCCTTTCTTCCCTAAATGGCACCTAAAGTACTATTGATTTAACATCCTGCACATAAAAACAGTGTAGCCACATACCGGACCACTGGCAACTCTCCAGTGAGAATAGATTCACCCAACAGATCAATTAAAACCTTCAAGAATAAAGGACTCGAGACACAGATAGGCACCATACTGCCGGATTGAACCAACACGTCTGCTCAGCCACAAGTCCTAAACTAACATCAGCCGCATTTTATATCCAGCTCATCAGTTCCAGAGGTCTACTGGCACACAAGCAGGGTGAGACAGGACGGAGTGTGTAGAACTCCGGAATTATTTTTACTCTTACCCGACCGAAGTCACACGCTGAGCCCAATGCCCTAAGCACTAAATATAGCCATGCTGATCTTCCGATGAGAGCGGAAGGAAGCCTAAACAGGGGTCTGACTAACCATACATCTCCATTAACCCTTAATAAGTGAGTTAAGCTGTCAAATAGGGGGATTACCACCATACAAAACATATTACCCCCAAAATCCTAAAGTCATACACAGGAAGTTCCTCACGCTACTAATAACTCAGCTTCAAAGATAGTGTAATAGCTGTTGCTGAGGAATAAAAAGAGACTTTTAACACTTCACGCCCAGAAGTAAGACCACATTAAGACTTTTTAATCCCTCAGACATAACATAAGCAGCAAACTTCTTCCAATGATACGTGCACTGCGGGGGACAGTAACTAAAGTTTGTTTCTCGAATCCCTAACCTCTTTGTTCATGGCAACAAGGAGATCGTCTAGATCAAGCAAAAAACCAACGGATATAAAACCTAACTCAGTGAGCTCCTTCTTCAAGCCTACAAATATAGCTCTCCCTACTAAGTCAGACCTAACTGTACAAACACACAAAATGGAGTCTCCTCCAGCTGCTACCATGGCCTCACAATCATTGGAACAGCTAACTCAGAGCCAAAACACCATCGCTTCTCTCCCTTCCAAAAGCGACATAGCGGACCTGAAAACGTTTATTAAAAGCAAAATATCCTCATTGAGGAAAGACATGTCTGACATGAACTCTAAACTTGAGTACTTGGAAGAAGGTCAGGAGCATCTTGAATCACAAGTCAGTGACAACATACAACACCTAAACTGCCAAGACTCAATCATACAATCTCTACAATTAAAGGTCTAAGACCTAGATAACCCCAGCCGCCATAGTAATCTGCGAATTCGAGGAATACCCGAAGATATCACCCAGGACACCTTAACCACTTACTTGCTACAATTCTTCAAACACCTGGATCCTTCTCTAGAGCTATCTGAAACATCACTGGAAAGGGCGCACAGAGCCCTTAGACCGGAACCCGCTGTGTCTAGCCCGCCTAGGGATGTGATCATGAAATTTACCCACTTCCAAATAAAAGAAGCCATTTGGAAACAGGCACAAAGTCAACAGTCAATCTCATTTCAGGGTAAAAAAAGTTTACCAAGACATCTGCCCTGCTACTATTGAAAAACAGAGATCTCTACACTTCATCGAATCCACCCTACAGGAGCACAAGATAAAATATTGTTGGGGCTTCCCCTTCAGCCTCCTGGTGCACAAGGAAGGCAAATCTATAATATACAATGGCCTAGAGGACCTAGAATCCCTATCTAAAAGCCTTAATATCACTTTCCCTGCACCTGAGCCACAGGAGATCTCAAAAGGAGACAGTGTTCACGATCAACCTCCTAGACCTCAAAAACCTTTGTGGTCTAGAGTGTCAAGAAGACACAAGAAGGACTCTGTTCCCAAATGAACATCCTTCAGTCCTAACAACAGAATTTACCAGCTCCAGAGACTGAGCCACGTGAAAATCAGGTTGTATGTCTGTCTACTAGACAAACTATGTAGTTTTTCTAATATGAGAAATAGCCCTCACTTAGTCAAACTGAGGAAATCTCTTCAATATTCTTGATACCCTTAGTTGTAAGAGTAATCAGGTAACTATTTCTAAAACATGTATACCTGTTAAGTATACGTGAACCTTTATCTCTGTAAATTGTTTATTATAAAATGTGTCTGCTCGACGTTTGAGAAAATTGCCTTGGCTATCTAAATTTAAGATATCAGCTTAACCTAACAGTTTAACTTGTAACCCTACGATACCAAATGGGGTATTTATGCAACTTACTTACTTTTAATAATAATACATAATTAATTAAAAAAAAAAAAAAAATATTAGTTAAAAATGTTATAGCACAATGTTTAATATGTATGTACCTTATATTAAAGCCATGGAGGGAGAAACGCACCCTCAACAATTTAATCCTTGTAAGAATGTTATTGTTTAAGTTAAATTAGTTTTTTTACAATTCTTACTCTATCTGTATTCTTCAAATGCCGCTATTCTCACAATGCATTTCACTATATTTTACTTTCGCTTGTGCAGACAGTGACCATCTCTGGTCCCTTGTACTACACCCTATAAGCTCTATGTTATACCCCAATGGCTGAACATTTCCATAGGAAAAAACCTATGAACTCACTATGGATCCAATCCATTAATTCAAAAGGATTAAATATCCCTTCAAAAAGAACTCAGGCCTTACGTGACTTCAGTAGATTTAAATCGGACTTGGTTTTCATCCAAGAATCACACTTCCTAAAAGGAAGAGAACCACTTACATTTACCCTCAAATTTGGTAATTGCTACTATGCCTCCCATTCCAAATCTAAAAAACATGGTGTGGGCATCTTAATACGGAAAAACATTCCTTTTCAAGTAATTAAAACCATCAGGGACAATGCAGGCAGGTATATCATATTAAAAGGCTTACTCTATGTTAGGCCGGTTACGTTAGTCTCCATATATACTCCTAACACTAAACAAGCTTCCTTTATTAAAACCGTGTCCAACCTCATTCTAGAACATCAAAAAGGTACTCTCATAATATGTGGTGACCAAAATATGCCCCTTAACCCACTACTGAATTGTTCCTCCACCACCACCTCAGTTCCTTTATCCCAAATAACCCGTACAATCATATACTTGAAAAAAATAACAGTACAAGACTTGTGGAGATCCCAATACCCAGCAAGAGAAGACTATACATTTTTCTCGTACCTGCACAAACAATATTCCAGAATTGATGATATTTTCACAGATGTAACGGGCATCTCGCTCTTCACCTCCACTCACATCACTCCCATAACATGGTCAGACCATGCGTCTGTTCTTGGGACTCTCACATGGCCTTCAAAACCCATACACGACTACATATGGAAACTGGATGAATAAATCCTATCTGACCCCTCTATTACCCAACAAATATCCAAATCTATCACAGATTATTTTGCTAACAATAACACACCAGATGTATCCCGATAAATATTTGGGAAGCTCACAAGTGTGTGATTCGTGGTGAACTTATGGCTATTAAAGCCTCGATTAACAAACAGAGACACACATTCCTAACAAGTCAATTAACTGAAATAGAAAAACTAGAAGCCCAACACAAACAGTACCCTAATAACCACACTCTACTTGCCACTATCCAAGCTGCAAAACATAAATTGGCCTCCTACTTAAACAAGGAACACAAACGACAAGCTCTTCGCCTACAACAATTGAATTACGAAGGGCGTAATAAAGCCGGTCGATCCCTAGCACGACTTCTAAGAATAAATCAACAGAAAAACTATATTCTACATATTAAAGACAATAACAATAAGACCCACTCATCAACACAAGCTATCACTCAAACCTTCAGAACATACTTCCAAAACCTCTACAACCTTCATCCCAACCTTGACCCTAAAACATATTCACACAACAGAAAATTAACCAACATCAATACATACCTTTCGTCACTTAAACTACCGTCCCTCACAACTAACCAACAAAATCAGTTGGAAGACCCAATATCAGCTGAGGAAATTCAATTAGCTATTAAAGATCTCCCATCTGGGAAATCACCAGGCCCAGACGGCTTTAGTAACAGATATTACAAGACTCTCCAAGAAGACCTACTCCCCCAGATCACCACATTCTTTAACCATATTGATGAATCTAAACAATTCTCCCCCAGCTCACTTGAAGCCCATATTATTCTCCTTCCCAAGCCAAAAAAATCCCTAACTCACCCATATCACTAATAAATTCAGACGTGAAGATTTATGCAAAAATATTAGCAGATTAAACCTAATTCTTCCAGATCTAATCTACCAGGACCAGGTGGGCTTCGTCCCTAAAAGGGCCCTCCATTTAATTCAATATATGTAAAATAGAGAAATTCCCGGAATTCTACTATCAATAGGCGCAGAGAAGGCCTTCGACCGTGTTGGATGGGACTTCCTCAAAGCCACTCTATTTAAAATGGGCCTTGGACCAAAAATCCTGAACAGAATTTTCTCCCTATACTCACATCCTAATGCAAAATTACTCATTAATGGCGCACTTTCCAACACATTTACCATATCTAATGGCACATGTCAGGGTTGCCCCCTATCACCCTTATTGTTTGCATGCTTTATAGAAACGCTGGCAACCAGAATCAGACAGAATCCATTGATTAGCAGTATCCAAGTAGGCACACAAACGTACGTTATGTCCCTATTCATGGATGACATTTTGTTGTCCATTACGAATCCCGATATCTCAATTCCTAATCTCATGTAAGAATTTCATGATTTCCAAACCCTCTCCAACTTTGCAATAAATGCCTCTAAGTCTGAAGTCTTAAATATCAATCTAGATATCCCTGCTATGGAAAGAGCTAAAGCCCTAATGCCATTTACATGGTGCCCCCACTCGTTAAGCTATCTTGGGATCGAATTATCCACCTCTATAGAACACATTTTCAAGCTAAATTACCTCCCAATTCAAAATACAATCATAAGGGACTTATCTTCATGGCTCTCCAAGAAACTTTCATGGATGGGCAAAATAAACATCCTAAAAATGAACGTCTTCCCCAGACTCCTGTACATATTACAAGCCTTACCAATTCCAATCCCCAAAAATTAAATTTTTACTATTCAGAAAGCATTTAGCAACTTTGTCTGGCGCAGACGCCCCCTAGGATAAATAAACACATAATGCAAACCCCAAAAACTCAGGGGGGGGGTTAGGCATACATAATTTAACAAAATATTGCCAAGCCATATTTCTACAAAGGATCATAAATTGGTACATACATTAGGAACATAAATGATGGGTTCAATTAGAACACTCCATGTCCAAAACACCACACCTAGGAAGGATATGCTGGAGACTAGACCATTTGAAGCCTACACTAGATCTCAACTCACCAGTGATAGCGGAAACATACAGAATGTGGGATAATACCATAGCGCCACATGCCTTCATCTCGTCTAAACCCTCTCCACTTACCTCAATTATAGACAATGGACAATTATCACTAGGGATACAATTTCCCAAATACGCCCCAAATTCTTTCTACAGAGACATACCTTTACATTTCTTATTAATGAAAAAATACTACCCCAACCAGACTTACTGGACAAGGGTTATGCCATCTTCCAAAACTGGTATTTAAACACTTGTGTTCACCACTTCGTTAAAACCCATAAATATTCCAATAACATGGTCAGACCTCTAACCAACTTTGAACACCTCTGTGTTCAAACTCCCCCCTTATCGCATACTCTTTTATCAATATACCAAATACTGACATATAATCCTCCCGGCCACATACCTCCCTTCCTCGAAAAATGGGAAGTGGAACTGGGTATAATAATACTGCCGCTATCTAGATATAGGGTAGTTAGAGATGTGGATCAATTAAGTAAAATTATTGAGAACATCTATGGAACATAGAGAAGGGTCATCAGGATACACATCTATATGAACATTTTAGGTCAGTGCCCAACAACAGTACCAAAGGCTTATTATATTGGGGTATTAAAAAAGTCCAGAAACCCTGGAGAGGGGGTAATTTTGAGAAACTTATATTGAAGAAGGAGGCAGAATATATCTATAATATGGGTAATCTATACCCAAAAGGTCTTAATTCCGAATTAGATCTGAACCCATTCATAATAGATTAAGAAGCACATGCTATTAAGTGAATACAAACTGCACAAGAGTGTATTCCTTGGTATTAGTGTCCGATACCTAGGGGAATTTTTTAGGAATTTTTTTTTGTTTAGATAAAGAATTTTTTAGATAAAGAATCTTTTTATATATATATATATATATATATATATATATATATATATATATATATATATATATATATATATATACACATACCCCTTCTTTCCGATTATTTAGTTTATTTTCTATATACATTTAAACATTTATTATAAACGTTTAAATATTTTTGTATTTTTTATGGATTTTTTATGGATTTTCATGGTATTTTTGAATTTTGTATGTGTTAACTTTATGCAATATGCAGAATACAATATATAATATGGAATTTTATCTAAGGAACTTTGTACATATTTGAACTTTTTATGATTATATAGTTTTAGATTTATTTGAAAATATTTTTTGTTATGTTTACATTTTAGAGAGTGTGGTTTGTTTAAACGATATACCATTTTAGAGAATCAAGTAAGAACATTTATCTTGTTATAAGTCGGATGACAAGCACGAATTCCACCTCTTTCATTACCACCTTAAAGATTCATTTAATGAAGAAAAAACTGCAACCAATAGAGCACTATGTCTATATTTCAGAGAATGTTGTTTATTTAAATGATACACCATTTCAGAGAATAAGTAAGAACAATTAGTGATTTATTCTAGTATAAGTCGGATGACAAGCACAAATAAAACCTTTAGTTCTCATTACCACCTTAAAGATTTATCACCACCTTAAAGATTCATTCAACGAAGAAAAACTTACAACCAATAGAGATTGAAGGCGGGGTATTTAAATCCCACAACTAGCTCCTTGAAAGATCAGTCTTGATAAAGCCTAGACTGAGGTGAAATGCATAGACGTGTATTTGAGGAGCAAGTAAAGAAGAGAAACATTTATTACAGCGATCAGCTGTGCTGGCCATCAACCCAGCTAGCAATAATACTCTGCGCAGAGTTACTACGGAAATTTCGGATCGCATCTGAATGCTTTTGGTAAGCTGAATGGCTTCTGAATATATATGTCAGTTAAGTTTTATCTCTTCACTCTTTTTTAACCCGCCACCAATTGCAAGTATTCTACCTTTGGCATTTAAACAAATCATTGCCTAGTTTCCTACGAAAGACATTGTTGTTTTTTCGAATTGGGACAATTTCTAAAAAAGTATATGATTGTTTAAATTGCAACTTTTCATCGTAACCCACATGTAAGGGCAAATTGCAACATTTATAGGTGGATTACAACAATTATAGGTTGATCACAACATTCTCTGATATTCTTTGAACTCTAAAATAAAAATCTAAGGATAAAAAATCAAAGGGTATTTATGTTAGTTATAAATCTGTGGTATTTGGACTGTTATCAACTACCGGTAGTAATTGTTCATAGGTGGTTAACTTGAACAGCCGAAGTGATAGTGATTCAGATATTTAAAAATAGAGGAGGAGCAGACATCCTCCCCTCATTTTTTGATTGATATTTTCAATTGATATGATTTTCTAAATGTTCAAATGTTTAATGTTTTAACTTGATCAGCATAGTACGCTTATTTTAGATATATGTATTTTCAGATAAATCTGTCTGCTCCGTATATGTAATGAATTATATTATATTTTATCTGCAACATATCTCAAGTTTATATATCCTCTTCACACATCAACTTGAATATTATTATAATTTTACTTAATTGATCCACATCCCTAGCTACCCTATATCTAGATATGGGCAAAGCGCTGTTTATTTTCTTCTTTCTTATGTTTATTTTCTTCTTTCTTATGTTTATTTTCTTCTTTCTTATGTTTATTTTCTTCTTTCTTATATTCAACTTTAGAATACTTGCGAGACTATTCTGTTAAACAGCTCATAGGGTGTAAGTAAGTCACTTCTTTTTATTTTTTCTTATCTATAATAATACTGCCACAAACTAGTACCTCAATCTTCCAAAATATCACAAAAATGTCAATCTCACTCTCTATGCAGGAGATCAATCTAAAATTACTACACAGATGGTACCTCTCTACAGTTAAACTAAATTGCCTATACCGTAATAATTCTAAATGCTGCTGGAGATGTGGCCATGGATTTGGAAATCTGGCCCATATGTGGTGGTGGTGTAATGCAGTTCAAAATTTTTATAGACACATCATTGGAGAAATAGAAAAAATACGTAATACTCAGCTCCCTCTAGACCCCACAATTTGGCTGTTAAGCAGACCCCCTAAAATTAAACTTAAACACGATCTCAAACTTTTCTACATAATGACTTACATTGCTAGATATCTACTAGCCAGAAACTGGAAAAACAAAGAGGTCCCTTCCCTAAAACATTGGATTAACAGAGTCTCTGAATTCCTAGAATTGGAGGTATATTACTATATTAAATTTGCCAAAATGGAGATTTACGCTGAAATGACATCCCTTTGGGAACATTACCTCAAGAAGTAAAATAAGCCTATTATTGTGATACATAAGAACAATTTAATACAGGATTGCCCTCTTGCATTTATCTCTACTAATTAGGGTGTATATATAAACTCATAATGTTTTACCAGGCATCTTCTTCTTAATCTTTTCCTTCTCTTCTTTCCTTCTTTTCTTCCTTTTATATACTTTTCCTCTTATGCGCCTTCCACTATGTATATCTCTTTGAAATTAATAAAAATCAGTGTTAAAAAAAAAAAAAAAAAAGAATAACCTTCAAGCTTCTCACCCACACATTCAAGGCCCTCCACAACATCGGTCCCGAATACATGAACCACCGCTTTACCCTCTACACCTCGCCAGACAACTTTGATCGGCTGAACAAGCCCTCGCAGTCATTCCCCGCATCAGGAAAACCACAGCGGGAGATAGATAGAAATTGTACATCTTACTGCAGTGTGAATGCCAGGTTAAAGAAAATAAAAAATATTACCAGTGCCAGCTTTGAATATATATTTTGAAAGCAAGAAGCAATAGAAGTCTCTCCTGGTAAAGTTAAGGGCTATTTGTAGTTCATTTTTAGAATAGATTTTTTTTATTAATTTGGGGTGGCTTTTATTCTTTCTTAAGTGGTATTAGAATAGAAATATATATATATATATATATATATATATTTTGTGGTAATATACGCTGGGATTTAGAGTTCTCTGAAGGGCTGCGTTAGGCTCCAAAAAGGGAGCGTACAGGCGTATTTACCTCCACTTCAACTCTCAATAACAGCGTTGCTTACGGACGCGACTAGCTTCAAAAACGTGCTCGTGCACAATTCCCAAAAGGAAACAATGGGGCAGTTTGAGCTGAAAAAAAACCTAACACCTGCAAAAAAGCAGCGTTCAGCTCCTAACGCAGCCCCATTGTTTCCTATGGGGAAACACTTCCTAAGTCTGCACCTAACACCCTAACATGTACCCCGAGTCTAAACACCCCTAACCTGCCGCCCCCGCTATCGCTGACACCTGCATTACACAATTAACCCCTAATCTGCCGCTCCGTACACCACCGCAACCTACATTATAGCTATGTATCCCTAATCTGCTGCCCCTAACATCGCCGACACCTATATTATATTTATTAACCCCTAATCTGCCCCCCCACGTCGCCGCTACCTACCTACACTTATTAACCCCTAATCTGCCGACCGGACCTCGCCGCCACTATAATAAATGTATTAACCCCTAAACCGCCTCACTCCAGCCTCAAAAACCCTATAATAAATAGTATTAACCCCTAATATGCCCTCCCTAACATCGCCGACACCTAACTTCAAGTATTAACCCCTAATCTGCCGACCGGACCTCACCGCTACTATAATAAATGTATTAACCCCTAAAGCTAAGTCTAACCCTAACCCTAACACCCCCCTAAGTTAAATATAATTTAAATCTAACGAAATAAAATAAATCTTATTAAATAAATTAATCTTATTTAAAGCTAAATACTTACCTGTAAAATAAACCCTAATATAGCTAAAATATAATTAATAATTACATTGTAGCTATTTTAGGATTAATATTTATTTTACAGGCAACTTTGTATTTATTTTAACCAGGTACAATAGCTATTAAATAATTAATAACTATTTAATAGCTACCTAGTTAAAATAATTAGAAAATAACTAGTAAAATAAATCCTAACCTAAGTTACCTAAGTTACCATTAAACCTAACACTACACTATCAATAAATTAATTAAATAAACTACCTACAATTATCTACAATTAAATCAACTAAACTAAATTACAAAAAAAACAAACACTAAATTACAAAAACAAACAAACACTAAATTACAAAAAATAAAAAAAGATTACACGAATTTTAAACTAATTACACCTACTCTAAGCCCCCTAAAAAAATAACAAAGCCCCCCAAAATAAAAAAATGCCATACCCTATTCTAAAATAAAAAGTTTACAGCTCTTTTACCTTACCAGCCCTTAAAAGGGCCTTTTGCAGGGCATGCTCCAAAGAAAACAGCTCTTTTGCCTGTAAAAAACATACAATACCCCCCTTAAAAAACCTAACACTAAGCCCCTGAAGATCTCCCTACCTTATCTTCACCACGCCGGGTATCACCGATCCGTCCAGAAGAGGGTTCGAAGTCTTCATCCTATCTGGCAAGAAGAGGTCCAGAAGAGGGTCCAAAGTCTTTATCCTATCCAGCAAGAAGAGGACATCTGGACCGGCAAACATCTTCATCCAAGCGGCATCTTCTATCTTCATCCATCCGACGAGGAGCGGCTCCATCTTCAAGACCTCCGGCGTGGAACATCCTCTTCTCCCGACGACTAGACGACGAATGAAGGTTCCTTTAAGGGATGTCATCCAAGATGGCGTCCCTCGAATTCCGATTGGCTGATAGGATTCTATCAGCCAATCGGAATTAAGGTAGGAAAAATCTGATTGGCTGATTGAATCAGCCAATCAGATTCAAGTTCAATCGGATTGGCTGATCCAATCAGCCAATCAGATTGAGCTTGCATTCTATTGGCTGTTCCGATCAGCCAATAGAATGCAAGCTCAATCGGATTGAACTTGAATCTGATTGGTGGGTTGTAATGTTAGGGGGGTAATGTATGTTTTTTACAGGCAAAAGAGCTGTTTTCTTTGGGCATGTCCCGCAAAAGGCCCTTTTAAGAGCTGGTAAGGTTAAAGAGCTGTAAACTTTTTATTTTAGAATAGGATATGGCATTTTTTTTTGTAATTTAGTGTTTTGTTTTTTTGTAATTTAGTTTAGTTGATTTAATTGTAGATAATTGTAGGTAGTTTATTTAATTAATTTATTGATAGTGTAGTGTTAGGTTTAATTGTAACTTAGGTTAAGATTTATTTTACTGGTAATTTTGTAATTATTTTTACTAAGTAGCAATTAAATAGTTATTAACTATTTAATAGCTATTGTACCTGGTTAAAATAAATACAAATTTGCCTGTAAAATAAATATAAATCCTAAATTAGCAACAATGTAATTATTCGTTATATTGTAGCTATATTAGGGTTTATTTTACAGGTAAGTATTTAGCTTTAAATAGGAATAATTTATACAATAAAATTTATTTTATTTTGTTAGATTTAAATTATATTTAAATTAGGGGGTGTTAGGGTTAGGGTTAGTCTTAGCTTTAGGGGTTAATACATTTATTATAGTAGCGGCGAGGTCCGGTCGGCAGATTAGGGGTTAAAAAGTGTAGGTAGGTAGCGGCGACATTGGGGGGGACAGATTAGGAGTTAATAAATATTATGTAGGTGTCGGCAATGTTAGGGGCAGCAGATTAGGGGTACATAGGGATAATGTAGGTTGTGGCGGTGTGCGGTCGGTAGATTAGGGGTTAAAACATTTAATTATAGTGGGGGCGATGTGGGGGGACCTCGGTTTAGGGGTACATAGGTAGTTTATGGGTGTAAGTGTACTTTAGAGCACAGTAGTTAAGAGCTTTATGAACCGGCATTAGCCCAGAAAGCTCTTAACTCCTGACTTTTTTCTGCGCCTGGAATCTTTTCGTTAGAGTTCTAACGCTCACTTCCGCCAAGACTCTAAATACCAGCGTTAGAAAGATCCCATTGAGAAGATAGGATACACAATTGACGTAAGGGGATCTGCGGTATGGAAAAGTCATGGCTGGAAAGTGAGCGTTAGACCCTTTCCTGACTGACTCTAAATACCAGCGGGCGGTCAAAACCAGCGTTAGGACCCCCTAACGCTGGTTTGGACGGCTAACGCAGAACTCTAAATCTAGGCGTTAGTTTGTTATTTTATGTAAGAGTAGGTTTTGTTATTTTTTTGTAATGTTAGTTTTTTTTGTAAATCTTAGGTTATTTATTTTTTTGTGATGTTTTTTATTTTTGATAAAGTAAGTAATGATAGTTTTTTTTGGTAAGCTTAGGTGTTAATTTAATTTTTCTGTTAAGTTTTATTTTATTTTAAGGAAGTTAGTATATACTTTATTTAATTTATGAGTTACGTTAGGGGGTATTAAGTTAGAGGGTTTAGATGTTAGTTTATAACTTTGTGTTGTTGGGGGATGTTGGTTTAGGGGTTAATCGTTTATTTAGGTAGTTTGCGAAGTAAGGGAATGGCGAGTTAGGGGTTTTTAGTTTTATTTAGGTTTGGTGATGTGGTGGATGGTGATTAAGGGGTAATAGTGTAGTTTATGGGTGTAAGTATACTTTGTAAGGTATATTTGTTGTGTTTTGTGCAACTTTTTAGTATAGGAAAACAGTTTACCAGAGCTTTTAGATCACAGTAAGGAGAAAAGGTGATTGCATTAGCGCAATTGCGATTTCTCCCAACTTGCAATATCAGCGGGAGAAAAGTGGATTGCATGGACTTTCTATGGTCTACTGGTGACTCATAAGCCTCCTGTCAGGAGCATAATGGGATGGTGAACTGCTAAGCTGCTAAACTGCTAAGCTCACGTGTAACTAGCATAGCAATTATTTAAGAAAGCTGTGTATTCCCATACTAGCCTTGGTAAAAAAACATAACATTTGTTTAAAAAAATATATTATCAAATAGGTGGAGGTATATAGTTATCCTCAATCAGGCCCAAACCTTGCCTGTAGGTGCCTGACGCACGTTTCGCACTGAAGCTTTGTTAACCTTTGTTCAATATAGCACAGGGTGAACTGTATTTTCAAATAACTCTTTTTCTGTTAGATTATGAGTCTTGTGTTAGCCTTAAAAAGCACCGTTAAGAGGTCCCAACGCTGCTTTTTAATGCCCCCGCTGGTATTACAAGTCTTGCAGGTACAGGTGTACCGCTCATTTTTTCGGCCAGACTCGAAAATACCGCAAATCCACTTACCTCAATTGCGTATCCTATTTTTTCAATGGGACTTGCATAGTGCTGGTATTACGAGTCTTTTAAAAAGTGAGCAGTAGACCCTCTCCTGTCAAGCCTGGTACCGCATTTTAAAGTCAGATTTATGGTCTAACGGCGTAGCATAAAACTCTTAACTAAAGTGCTAAAAAGTTCACTAACACCCATAAACTACCTATTAACCCCTAAACCGAGCCCCCCCCCACATCGCAAACAATAAAATACATTTTTTAACCCATGATCTGCCAAACCGGACATCGCCGCCACTATAATAAATTTATTAACCCCTAAACTGCCACACTCCCGCATCACAAACACTAGTTAAATATTATCAACCCCTAATCTGCCGTCCCTAACATCGCCAACACCTACCTACATTTAATAACCCCTAATCTGCCGCCCCCAACATCGCCGCCACTATATTAAAGTTATTAACTCCTAAATCTAAGTCTAACAATCCCCTAACTTAAATATAATTTAAATAAATCTAAATAAAATAACTACAATTAACTAAATTATTCCTATTTAAAACTAAATACTTACCTATAAAATAAACCCTAAGATAGCTACAATATAACTAATAGTTACATTGTAGCTATTTTAGGATTTATTTTTATTTTACAGGCAACTTTGTAACCTAACCTAAGTTACAATTACACCTAACACTACACTATAATTAAATTAATTCCCTAAATTAACTACAATTAAATACAATTAAATACAATTATCTAAAGTACGGAAAAAAACACTAAATTACAGAAAATAATAAAATAATTACAAGTTTTTTAAACTAATTACACCTAATGTAATCCCCCTAATAAAATAAAAAGCCCCCAAAATGATAAAAAGCCCTACCCTATACTAAATTACAAATAGCCCTTAAAAGGGCCTTTTGCGGGGCATTGCCCCAAAGTAATCAGCTCTTTAACCTGTAAAAAAAAGTACAATACCCCCCAACATTAAAACCCACCACCCACACAACCAACCCTACTCTAAAACCCACCCAATCCCCCCTTAATAAAACCTAACACAAACTCCTTGAAGATCACTTACATTGAGAAGTCTTCACCCAACCAGGCCGAAGTCCTCAACGAAGCCAGGAGAAGTGGTCTTCCAGACGGGCAGAAGTCTTCATCCAGACGGACAGAAGTCTTCATCCAGACAGCATCTTCTATCTTCATCCATCCGGTGCGGAGCGGGTCCATCTTCAAGACATCCGACGCGGAGCATCCTCTTGCAATCAGCCAACAGGATTGAACATCAATCCTATTGGCTGATTGGAACAGCCAATAGGATTGAGGTCTCATTCTATTGGCTGTTCCAATCAGCCAATAGGATTGAAGTTCAATCCTATTGGCTGATTGCATTAGCCAATAGGATTTTTTCTACCTTAATTCCGATTGGCTGATAGAATTCTATCAGCCAATCAGAATTGAAGGGACGCCATCTTGGATGACGTCATTTAAAGGAACCCTCATTCAGTCGTCGGATGAAGAAAGAAGAGGATGCTATGCGTCGGATGTCTTGAAAATGGACCCGCTCTGCGCCGGATGGATGAAGATAGAAGATGCCATCTGGATGAAGACTAAAGCCCGTCTGGAGGACCTCTTCTGCCCGGCTTGGATGAAGACTTCTACCAGTCTGGAGGACCACTTCACCCGGCTTCGCTGAAGACTTCGGCCCAGTTGGGTGAAGACTTCTCAAGGTAGGGTCATCTTCAAGGGGTTAGTGTTAGGTTTTATTAAGGGGGGATTGGGTGTGTTTTAGAGTAGGGTTGGTTGTGTGGTTGGTGGGTTTTAATGATGGGGGGTATTGTACTTTTTTTTACAGGTAAAAGAGCTGATTACTTTGGGGCAATACCCCGCAAAAGGCCCTTTTAAGGGCTATTTGTAATTTAGTATAGGGTAGGGCTTTTTATTATTTTGGAGGGCTTTTTTATTTTATTAGGGGAATTCGATTAGGTGTAATTAGTTTTAAAAACTTGTAATTATTTTATTATTTTCTGTAATTTAGTGGGTTTTTTTTCGTACTTTAGATAATTGTATTTAATTGTATTTAATTGTAGTTAATTTAGGGAATTAATTTAATTATAGTGTAGTGTTAGGTGTAATTGTAACTTATGTTAGGTTTTATTTTACAGGTAAATTTGTCTTTATTTTAACTAGGTAGTTATTAAATAGTTAATAACGATTTAATAACTAGTCTACCTAGTTAAAATAAATACAAAGTTGCCTGTAAAATAAAAATAAATCCTAAACTAGCTACAATGTAACTATTAGTTATATTGTAGCTACCTTAGGTTTTATTTTATAGGTATTTAGTTTTAAATAGGAATACTTTAGTTAATGATAGTAATATTTATTTAGATTTATTTAAATTATATTTAAGTTAGGGGGGTTAGGGTTAGACTTAGGTTTAGGGGTTAAGAACTTTAATATAGTGGCGGCGACATTGGGGGCGGCAGATTAGGGGTTAATAAGTGTAGGTTGGGGGCGGAAGAGTAGGGATTAATAAATAAAATGTAGGTGTCGGTGATGTTGGGGGCAGCAGATTAGGGGTTCATAAGTATAATGTAGGTGGCGGCGGTGTCTGGAGTGGAAGATTAGGGGTTAATAATATAATGCAGGTGTCTGTGATATCGGGGGCGGCAGATTAGGGGTTAATAAGTGTAATATTAGGGGTGTTTAGACTCGGGGTTCATGTTAGGTTGTTAGGTGTAGACATACTGTAACTTTTATTTCCCCATAGGAATCAATGGGGCTGCGTTAGGAGCTTTACGCTGCTTTTTTGCTGCTTTTTTCAGCTGGCTCTGCCCCATTGATTTCTATGGGGAAATCGTGCTTGAGCACGTTTAGCCAGCTCACCGCGAACGTAAGCAGCGCTGGTATTGAGGTGAGATGTGGAGCTAAATATTGCTCTCCGCTCACTTTTCTGCAGCTAGCGCCGGGTTTGTAAATACCCGTAATACCAGCGCTGTCTGCAGGTGAGTGGTGCGCATAAACTGCTCGTTAGCACCACACACCATTACCGACAAAACTCGTAATCTAGGTGACTGTTTTTTGTTTTTTTGTGTTTTCCATACTGTCCAAAGTTTTTGGAAATTGGTGTTTTATATATATATATATATATATATATATATATATATATATATATATGTGTGTGTGTGTAGATGTGTATTTATGTATTTATATGTGTATTTGTGTACTTACAGACCTATGAATACATATAGACATTGTAGGTATAGATATATATTTTACCAAAAAAAAAACCTTATATATATTTATGTATGTAAGAATAAATAGAACATATTCTGCAATGTTAAGATTATTGAAATATGAAATATTAATATTTAATGTTGGGTTAGTGCATTTGGGTTAGCACACGAGTAAGGGTATTAGTTTTTTTCCACTTTTTGAGCTCATTTGAAGTTTATGAGAGAATACTTTTTTTTAAAATATTTTTTATTGGGCTTTTTCATATATAGAATACAAAGTTGTCATGGAAGATATACAATTGGGTGTTCCACATGTACAAAGGTTCAAACAGATATCTTGTTTTTATGACCATAACAATAAATACAGGCAATTAGATATATTTACGGAATGATATGATTTATGCTGTGAGTCCATCCATCTAGTCCATATTATTAGTTGTTCTGCTGTGTTCAATGGAGTAAGCACCCTCCGGGTGGTCAATGCTGTACCATATGGGTGATAGTAAAACATAGAAACTGGTTTGAAAGAAAGTCCTTGTTCCAAGAAATGCATTATAACAAAGAATACAGAAAAGTTTTGTTTCATATGTGTATTTATTTTAAAGAAATGTCTTATATAGCCCAATGACACTGTGCTATAAAAAACTAAGGAAACAGCTGTAAACATAAATGGGCAGCTTGGGTGTATATAGTTTTTTATATAAGTATAATACTGATAAATGTGGTATTTATTGAGTTAAACCGTGAGGTTAGTCTCTGGTCTGAATCAAAAAGGGCCAGAGTACTATATGGGGGGGGGGGGGTAGGAGACCAGCTGGTTAACAGAGCAGAAATAATCTTATAAAGCCTATTAACAAGGATAGAACTAGTGATCTTATAATATTGTATCTGGTTAGACACTAATGTGTAAAAGATTGGGATCAGACAGGAATTGGTCCCGAAATAGATTGTAAAGCTGAGTCTGCCTCTGAATTTATAAAATATATTGTTGTATACATTAGCTCAAGGTAAAAATATGGGTGTAAATCCTGTTCCCTGAGTATGAACCCTACACCCGGCAACAGAAAAAATACTTAAATAATACATATAATACACAACTTTTTAAAGAGCACGTGTTGATAACCATCATGCAAATGCTAATATGTAATAAGCTAATATATTGAGGTGGAAGATATCGCCAAGGGCATGTTCATATATATTGAGGATAAAAAGTAAACACAGTGTGGAGAAAGCAGTCTCACTATGTAAATTACGACTAGTCCCAAGTACACTATATAATAGGGTCATACATATTTGGCTCCACCCATGAAGTTATTAATGTCTAAGAGAACTGTATATACATTAAAACATGTCACACAACATTAAAACAGAACGTAGCAGGATGGAAAGCTGTACACAAATAAACTAATCTTCATAGAGAGATATTACAGGTCCCTCTTCAATTTAGACTAAGCATTAGTATAAAACGTATTTGCCATCACTAGATACTAGATACTAACAGTATATTGAGGTAACACCAGCAAGCAGCGATTTACTCCTGTGGTTAATACTAGTTAACTAGGAATGTAAGCACATAATTCAGTGTTGTGTATAATAGTATGTAGATTATTTTAAAGATCTAAACGTTAGATAGCCAGCTTATAGATGTAAATATTTGAGGAGAGTGATGTGCTGGAGGAAGGTTTATCATGCTTTAATCACACACATCCCAGGTATATAAGTGTAGTGATGTCGCGAACCTAAAATTTTCGGTGGACTCGAACTTCCTGTATTGTTCGCGAACCCGCGAACCGCGCGAACCGCCATTGAATTCAATAGGCAGGCGAACTTTAAAACCTACAAGGACTCTTTCTGGTCACAATAGTGATGGAAAATTTGTTTCAAGGGTACTAACACCTGGACTGTGGCATGATGGAGGGGGATCTCTGGCAAAACTCCCATGGAAAATTACATAGTTTATGCAGAGTCTGCTTTTAACCCATAATGGGCCAAAATCAACTAACATTCCCAAATTGTTTGCAATAACGTGCTTTAAAACATCAGTTATGATGTCGTATCTATCAGGTAGTGTAAGGGTTATGGCCGCATCACAGTGACAGAGCAAACTCCAAGTGTTACGCACCGCAATCAACCGCAAACAGTCCACTTGCACAACCACGAGATAGATAGATAGATTTGATAGATAGATACATAGATAACATAGCTCAATCAATGCAATATACATATGATCGATACACTGTACATAGCTCAATAGATGCAATATACATTCGATCGATACAAATTACATCGATCAATAGATGCAATATACATTTGATAGATACGAATGTTATTGAATCAAAGATGCAATATACATTTTATAGATACGAATGACATCAACCAAAATATGTAATATACATTTTATAGATACGAATTACATTGATCAATAGATGCAATCTACATTTGATCGATACTTTTGATAGTTCGATCGATTTGATATATAAATAAATGGATTTGAAATATATATAATTTCCCTGACAGAGTATAACAATAAGACATGTGGTCTGTGACCCGTGGTGTGTTAAGTAGTAATATTCTTAACATTTTACTACAAACTGTTACTCCCCCTATCAGATGAGGTCTATATGGCCTTCATTTGTGGAAACGGGAGATGGAAGAAGATGATTGTTCTGTCCTCCTACTTCAAATTTGTCAGAAACACAAGTGGCTGTCTCAAAACATCCCGGACAGAAGATAGATTGATAGATAGGATAGATAGATAGATAGATAGATAGATAGATATACATAGATTGATAGTTAGATTGATAGAAGAGAAATTAATAGATTTGTTCGATATATAATTACCCTGATAAAGTCTAATAATTAAATATGCGTTCTTGGACCCAACTAGGTTGTGTTAAGTAGTACTATTCTTCGCACTTTCAGCCCTGTATCTCCCCCTATTGGTGGAGGTCTATATGGCGGTTATGATTACCCTGACAAAGTATAACAACAAGACACGCGGCTGGGACCCATGGTAATTTTGTTGTGTTAAGTAAAACTTTTCTTATCACTTGAATCCCTCTTACCCCCCCTTTTGTTGGAGCTCTATATGGCCTGCATGATTAGCCAGACAAAGTATAATAATAAAACATCTGGTCTTGGACCCATGGTAATTAGGTTGTGTTTAAGTAGTACTATTCTTAGAACTGTAATCCCTGTTACTCCCCCTATCAAGGGACGTCTATATGGCCTGCATGATTACCCTGACAATGTATAACATCAAGACACATGGTGTTGGACCCATGATAACTAGCTTGTGTTAATTAGTACTTTTCTTAGCACTTTAATCCCTGTTACCCCCCCCATCGGGGGTGGTCTATATGGCCTGCCTGATCACCCTGAAAAAATATAATAATAAGACATGCGGTCTGGTACCCATTTTAACTAGGTTGTGTTTTAAGTACTATCATTCTTAGCACTTTAATCTCTTTAACTCCCCCTATTTGGTGAGGTCTATACAGCCTGGATGATTACCTATACAAAATATAATAATAAGACATCTGTTCTTGGTCTGCGACCCAAGGTAACTATGTTGTGTTAATTAGTAATGTCCTTAGCATTTTAATAGCTGTTACTCATACTCACCCTATCGGTGGAGGTCTATATGGCCTGCATGATTACCCTTACAAAATATAATAACCAAACATATGCTCTGAGACCCATGGTAAGTAGGTTGTGTTAAGTAGTACTGTTCTTTGCAGTTTAATACCTGTTACAACACCAAATGGTGGCAGGTCTATCTGGCCTTCATGATTAGCTGCACCCAACCCCAAAAAAAAGCTGAGTGGTCTTAGACTAACACCCATGGCAAACTCAGTTGTTTCAATTAGTACTATTCTTAGAACTTTCATCCCTGTTACGGGTGGTCTACATGGCCATCATGATTAGCTGAACAAAGTACTACAATCCAACCTTTGCTCAGTCTTCATAGGCCCTTCATTGGCTGTATTTTGATAGTACAGTTCTTATTATTTTTATAGCTGATACAACACCGAATGGTGGCAGCTCTATATGGCCTGCATGATTAGCCGCACCCAAAACAAAAATAAATCCAAGCGGTCTTGGATTAACACCCATGGCTAACTCAGTTTTTTCAAGTAGTACTATTCTTAGCACTTTCATCTCATCATCCCTGTTACTTCCAGGACTCTCGGTGGTGGTCTACATGGCCATCATGATTAGCCTAACCAAATACTACAATCCAACCTTGGCTCAGTCTTCATAAGGCCCTTCATTGGCTGTATTTTGGTAGTACTGTTCTTATTAGTTTAATACCTGATACAACACTGAATGGTGGCAGCTCTATATGGCCTGCATGATTAGCCGCACCCAAAGCCAAAAAAAGCCAAGGGGTCTTGCACTAACACCCATGGCTAACTCTGTTGTTTCAAGTTGTACTATTCTTAGCATTTTCATCTCATCCCTGTTACTTCCAGGACTCTCAGTGGTGGTCTACATGGCCATCATGATTACCCTCACCAAAATATAACAACAATACGTGCGTGCAGGGAACCATGGTAAGGTTACTTCCTTTCGCAAAATCGAGTATAACAGTTGCAGGCAGAGGTTCTGACCCTGCATTATGGGTGCACCTCTCCCTAAAAGAGGCATGCGTTACAGAGTCTGTGGGTATGTATGCAAAGAGCTGGGCTGCCTAAAAAGAGGAGCAAGGCTGTACAGGTTGTTCTCCTTCAGTCGTTTTATACGCTGTCCCACGGCCACAACCCTCAACAACCACAACAGAATGAAACACCACATATGCCATCCTTTTGAACAACAGAGTACAGGTATGGCATTGATTTTAGTTACACAGCGATATTTATTATGAACTGTGAAATTGAAAACAAAAACATGATTGGACACCCAGTACAGTACAGGTCGTTCTCCTTCAGCCTTTTTAGAATAGTGTTCCGGACCCCAAACAAAAACAACAGCACGAAAGAGTACATATCGCATCCTTTTGAACAATAGATGACAGGTAAGGCATAGATTTTAGAAAGCCATAGATAATTTTTTTGCAACTGTGAAATAAAAAAAAACATTGATTGGACACCCATCACACTTCTTTATCCTTAGGCCTTTATATAAGAGGCTCCCGGAGCCTCAACAGAAACAACAGCATGAAAGAGGACATATGGCATCCTTGTGAACAATTGATTACAGTTAAGGCATTGATTTTAGAATCTCAGAGATCATTTATATGACCCGGGAAATAGAAAAAAACATTGATTGGACACCCAGTACACTTCTTTATCCTTAGGCCTTTTTATAAGAGGGTCCCGGAGCCTCAACAGAAAAAACATTATGAAAGAGCACATATGTCATCCTTTTGAATAATAGATTACAGGAAAGGCATTGATTTTAGAAACCCAGAGATCATTAGTTGCAACCGGGAAATAGAAAAAAACATTGATTAGACACCCAGTACACTTATTTATCCTTAGGCCTTTTTAATAAGAGGGTCCCGGAGCCTCAACCGAAACAACAGCATGAAAGAGGACATATGTCATCCTTTTGAATAATAGATTACAGGAAAGGCATTGATTTTAGAATCCCAGAGATCATTAGTTGCAACCGGGAAATAGAAAAAAACATTGATTAGACACCCAGTACACTTATTTATCCTTAGGCCTTTTTAATAAGAGGGTCCCGGAGCCTCAACCGAAACAACAGCATGAAAGAGGACATATGTCATCCTTTTGAATAATAGATTACAGGAAAGGCATTGATTTTAGAATCCCAGAGATCATTTATATGACCCGGGAAATAGAAAAAAACATTGATTAGACACCCAGTACACTTATTTATCCTTAGGCCTTTTTAATAAGAGGGTCCCGGAGCCTCAACCGAAACAACAGCATGAAAGAGGACATATGTCATCCTTTTGAATAATAGATTACAGGAAAGGCATTGATTTTAGAATCCCAGAGATCATTTATATGACCCAGGAAATAGAAAAAAACATTGATTAGACACCCAGTACACTTATTTATCCTTAGGCCTTTTTAATAAGAGGGTCCCGGAGCCTCAACCGAAAAAACAGCATGAAAGAGGACATATGTCATCCTTTTGAATAATAGATTACAGGAAAGGCATTGATTTTAGAAACCCAGAGATCATTAGTTGCAACCAGGAAATAGAAAAAAACATTGATTAGACACCCAGTACACTTATTTATCCTTAGGCCTTTTTAATAAGAGGGTCCCGGAGCCTCAACCGAAACAACAGCATGAAAGAGGATATATGTCATCCTTTTGAATAATAGATTACAGGAAAGGCATTGATTTTAGAATCCCAGAGATCATTTATATGACCCGGGAAATAGAAAAAAACATTGATTGGACAACCAGTACACTTCTTTATCCTTAGGCCTTTTTATAAGAGGGTCCCGGAGCCTCAAGAGAAAAAACATTATGAAAGAGGACATATGGCATCCTTTTGAATAATAGATTACAGGAAAGGCATTGATTTTAGAAACCCAGAGATCATTAGTTGCAACCGGGAAATAGAAAAAAACATTGATTAGACACCCAGTACACTTATTTATCCTTAGGCCTTTTTAATAAGAGGGTCCCGGAGCCTCAACCGAAACAACAGCATGAAAGAGGACATATGTCATCCTTTTGAATAATAGATTACAGGAAAGGCATTGATTTTAGAAACCCAGAGATCATTAGTTGCAACCGGGAAATAGAAAAAAACATTGATTAGACACCCAGTACACTTATTTATCCTTAGGCCTTTTTAATAAGAGGGTCCCGGAGCCTCAACCAAAACAACAGCATGAAAGAGGACATATGTCATCCTTTTGAATAATAGATTACAGGAAAGGCATTGATTTTAGAATCCCAGAGATCATTTATATGACCCGGGAAATAGAAAAAAACATTGATTAGACACCCAGTACACTTATTTATCCTTAGGCCTTTTTAATAAGAGGGTCCCGGAGCCTCAACCGAAACAACAGCATGAAAGAGGACATATGTCATCCTTTTGAATAATAGATTACAGGAAAGGCATTGATTTTAGAAACCCAGAGATCATTAGTTGCAACCGGGAAATAGAAAAAAACATTGATTAGACACCCAGTACACTTATTTATCCTTAGGCCTTTTTAATAAGAGGGTCCCGGAGCCTCAACCGAAACAACAGCATGAAAGAGGACATATGTCATCCTTTTGAATAATAGATTACAGGAAAGGCATTGATTTTAGAATCCCAGAGATCATTTATATGACCCGGGAAATAGAAAAAAACATTGATTGGACACCCAGTACACTTCTTTATCCTTAGGCCTTTTTATAAGAGGGTCCCGGAGCCTCAACAGAAAAAACATTATGAAAGAGCACATATGTCATCCTTTTGAATAATAGATTACAGGAAAGGCATTGATTTTAGAAACCCAGAGATCATTAGTTGCAACCGGGAAATAGAAAAAAACATTGATTAGACACCCAGTACACTTATTTATCCTTAGGCCTTTTTAATAAGAGGGTCCCGGAGCCTCAACCGAAACAACAGCATGAAAGAGGACATATGTCATCCTTTTGAATAATAGATTACAGGAAAGGCATTGATTTTAGAATCCCAGAGATCATTAGTTGCAACCGGGAAATAGAAAAAAACATTGATTAGACACCCAGTACACTTATTTATCCTTAGGCCTTTTTAATAAGAGGGTCCCGGAGCCTCAACCGAAACAACAGCATGAAAGAGGACATATGTCATCCTTTTGAATAATAGATTACAGGAAAGGCATTGATTTTAGAATCCCAGAGATCATTTATATGACCCGGGAAATAGAAAAAAACATTGATTAGACACCCAGTACACTTATTTATCCTTAGGCCTTTTTAATAAGAGGGTCCCGGAGCCTCAACCGAAACAACAGCATGAAAGAGGACATATGTCATCCTTTTGAATAATAGATTACAGGAAAGGCATTGATTTTAGAATCCCAGAGATCATTTATATGACCCAGGAAATAGAAAAAAACATTGATTAGACACCCAGTACACTTATTTATCCTTAGGCCTTTTTAATAAGAGGGTCCCGGAGCCTCAACCGAAAAAACAGCATGAAAGAGGACATATGTCATCCTTTTGAATAATAGATTACAGGAAAGGCATTGATTTTAGAAACCCAGAGATCATTAGTTGCAACCAGGAAATAGAAAAAAACATTGATTAGACACCCAGTACACTTATTTATCCTTAGGCCTTTTTAATAAGAGGGTCCCGGAGCCTCAACCGAAACAACAGCATGAAAGAGGACATATGTCATCCTTTTGAATAATAGATTACAGGAAAGGCATTGATTTTAGAATCCCAGAGATCATTTATATGACCCGGGAAATAGAAAAAAACATTGATTGGACAACCAGTACACTTCTTTATCCTTAGGCCTTTTTATAAGAGGGTCCCGGAGCCTCAAGAGAAAAAACATTATGAAAGAGGACATATGGCATCCTTTTGAATAATAGATTACAGGAAAGGCATTGATTTTAGAAACCCAGAGATCATTAGTTGCAACCGGGAAATAGAAAAAAACATTGATTAGACACCCAGTACACTTATTTATCCTTAGGCCTTTTTAATAAGAGGGTCCCGGAGCCTCAACCGAAACAACAGCATGAAAGAGGACATATGTCATCCTTTTGAATAATAGATTACAGGAAAGGCATTGATTTTAGAAACCCAGAGATCATTAGTTGCAACCGGGAAATAGAAAAAAACATTGATTAGACACCCAGTACACTTATTTATCCTTAGGCCTTTTTAATAAGAGGGTCCCGGAGCCTCAACCAAAACAACAGCATGAAAGAGGACATATGTCATCCTTTTGAATAATAGATTACAGGAAAGGCATTGATTTTAGAATCCCAGAGATCATTTATATGACCCGGGAAATAGAAAAAAACATTGATTAGACACCCAGTACACTTATTTATCCTTAGGCCTTTTTAATAAGAGGGTCCCGGAGCCTCAACCGAAACAACAGCATGAAAGAGGACATATGTCATCCTTTTGAATAATAGATTACAGGAAAGGCATTGATTTTAGAAACCCAGAGATCATTAGTTGCAACCGGGAAATAGAAAAAAACATTGATTAGACACCCAGTACACTTATTTATCCTTAGGCCTTTTTAATAAGAGGGTCCCGGAGCCTCAACCGAAACAACAGCATGAAAGAGGACATATGTCATCCTTTTGAATAATAGATTACAGGAAATGCATTGATTTTAGAATCCCAGAGATCATTTATATGACCTGGGAAATAGAAAAAAACATTGATTAGACACCCAGTACACTTATTTATCCTTAGGCCTTTTTAATAAGAGGGTCCCGGAGCCTCAACCGAAACAACAGCATGAAAGAGGACATATGGCATCCTTTTGAATAATAGATTACAGGAAAGGCATTGATTTTAGAAACCCAGAGATCATTAGTTGCAACCGGGAAATAGAAAAAAACATTGATTAGACACTAGTACACTTATTTATCCTTAGGCCTTTTTATAAGAGGGTCCCGGAGCCTCAACCGAAACAACAGCATGAAAGAGGACATATGGCATCCTTTTGAATAATAGATTACAGGAAAGGCATTGATTTTAGAATCCCAGAGATAATTTATATGACCCGGGAAATAGAAAAAAACATATTTTGGACACCCAGTACACTTCTTTATCCTTAGGCCTTTTTATAAGAGGGTCCCGGAGCCTCAACCGAAACAACAGCATGAAAGAGGACATATGGCATCCTTTTGAATAATAGATTACAGGAAAGGCATTGATTTTAGAAACCCAGAGATCATTAGTTGCAACCGGGAAATAGAAAAAAACATTGATTAGACACCCAGTACACTTATTTATCCTTAGGCCTTTTTAATAAGAGGGTCCCGGAGCCTCAACCGAAACAACAGCATGAAAGAGGACATATGTCATCCTTTTGAATAATAGATTACAGGAAAGGCATTGATTTTAGAAACCCAGAGATCATTAGTTGCAACCGGGAAATAGAAAAAAAACATTGATTAGACACCCAGTACACTTATTTATCCTTAGGCCTTTTTAATAAGAGGGTCCCGGAGCCTCAACCGAAACAACAGCATGAAATAGGACATATGTCATCCTTTTGAATAATAGATTACAGTTAAGGCATTGATTTTAGAATCCCAGAGATCATTTATTTGACCCGGGAAATAGAAAAAAACATTGATTAGACACCCAGTACACTTATTTATCCTTAGGCCTTTTTAATAAGAGGGTCCCGGAGCCTCAACCGAAACAACAGCATGAAAGAGGACATATGTCATCCTTTTGAATAATAGATTACAGGAAAGTCATTGATTTTAGAATCCCAGAGATCATTTATATGACCCAGGAAATAGAAAAAAACATTGATTAGACACCCAGTACACTTATTTATCCTTAGGCCTTTTTAATAAGAGGGTCCCGGAGCCTCAACCGAAACAACAGCATGAAAGAGGACATATGGCATCCTTTTGAATAATAGATTACAGGAAAGGCATTGATTTTAGAAACCCAGAGATCATTAGTTGCAACCGGGAAATAGAAAAAAACATTGATTAGACACTAGTACACTTATTTATCCTTAGGCCTTTTTATAAGAGGGTCCAGGAGCCTCAACCGAAACAACAGCATGAAAGAGGACATATGGCATCCTTTTGAATAATAGATTACAGGAAAGGCATTGATTTTAGAATCCCAGAGATAATTTATATGACCCGAGAAATAGAAAAAAACATATTTTGGACACTCAGTACACTTCTTTATCCTTAGGCCTTTTTATAAGAGGGTCCCGGAGCCTCAACCGAAACAACAGCATGAAAGAGGACATATGGCATCCTTTTGAATAATAGATTACAGGAAAGGCATTGATTTTAGAAACACAGAGATAATTAGTTGCAACCGGGAAATCTAAAAAAACATTGAATAGACACCCAGTACACTTCTTTATCCATAGGCCTTTTTAGCAGAGGCTCCAGGACCCTCAACAAAAACAAGAGCAGGGAGCTGGGCATAGGAGTACAATGGAGTGTGACAATAATAATGTGAAGGGGAAGATTGCGTAGTTGTGGCATTTTAAGTTTGTTATCGTGGGAAGTACTTGCAATGACCTTGCTCTGGTGAATCCATATCGCAAATGTGTTTTTTAAGGCACTGTTTGTCTATTTTTTGAATATCAGCATTTGGTAAATGAAGCTCAACTTAAGGCTGGTGAGAACCGACCTTTCTTCTGGCTGTTTGCAAATGTTGTGGCTCTGGACAAACATGTGAATAAGGGGCCATCAGCCATATTCTGCACGCAACCCCTTTGATGATTGACGATAAACATGTGTCACCTGCAAGCAGAGCTCGTTACTTCTGTCTAAATCATCTTCCTGGTATGGACAGGCCACTGTTTCCCACAGCAAGTCCAAAGCTTGAACTACAAGATTGTCTTGAGTATGGTAGGAAACCAAAGTTTATTTAATTCTGTACTATCACCACAAAAGCTGAACTTCTTGAAGGAAGGAAAATGCCAGCAATTTCATGTGCTTATGGATGACAAGGACATCCTCTCCTGTGGTGCACAGAGATGGAGACAATTTGGGGCCTCACTGTACATTACTCAGATGTCTCCAACATCACCAGAAACACAAGACAGTGACTCTTGGGAAGTTCCTGGAGTGTTCCGGTAGCCATCTCTTTGCGCCCCGAAAGGAATACTTTATCAGTGTTTTTGTATACATCCGACAACAGCTTCGGAGACTGTGGTGATGCACATGTTATTTACTGTTGTTCCAGCTGTGGCAATATCAATTGGCATTAAAAAGGTAAGATTTGGAGACTAGTGACGCACATTTTATGCACGCTGTGGCAATTGCAATTTGCATTAAAAAGAATCTGTTAACAACCACTACCTAGAACCACACCTGACTCCTGAAGTCATGCTTCAGTTAGTAACTCAAGTTAAATTAAATTTTTTTATTTTTTTATTATGCTCAGCAGATTCAAAACATACCATTCTTCTAGTCATATCACACGACATGTCAAAATGCTGCATGGAAAATGGCAGTGGGCAAAGTCATAATCTTAGTGAACCTATAAGTGCATTACATTTTCTAAAATAAACAAAAATACAGAAAAAAAAAGGAAAGAGGACATATGGCATCCTTTTGAAGAATAGATTACATTTAAGGCATTGATTTGAGAAACCCAGAGATAATTTGTTGCAACCGTGAAACCTAAAAAAACCTTGATTAGACACCCAGTACACTTATTTATCCTTAGGCCTTATTAGCAGAGGCTCCAGGACCCTCAACAAAACCAGCAGCAGGAAAGAGGACATATGGCATCCTTTTGAAAATTAGATTGCAGGAAAGACATTGATTTTAGAAACCCGGAGATAATTTGTTGCAACCGGGAATTTGAATCAAACAAATGATTTGATGGACACCCAGTACACTTCTTTCTCCTTAGGCCTTTTTATAAGAGGTTCCCGGAGCCTCAACAGAAACAACAGCATGAAAGAGGACATATGGCATCCTTGTGAATAATAGATTACAGGAAAGGCATTGATTTTAGAAACACAGAGATAATTAGTTGCAATTGGGAAATCTAAAAGAACATTGATTAGACACCCAGTACACTTATTTATCCTTAGGTCTTTTTAGCAGAGGCTCCAGGACCCTCAACAAAAATAAACAAAAATACAGAAAAAAAAAAAAAGGAAAGAGGACATATGGCATCCTTTTGAAAAATAGATTTCTGGAAAGGCATTGATTTTAGAAACCCAGGGATAATTTGTTTCAACCGGGAAATCTAAAAAAACATTGATTAGACACCCAGTACACATATTTATCCTTAGGCCTTTTTAGCAGAGGCACCAGGACCCTCAACAGAAACAACAGCATGAAAGAGGACATATGTCATCCTTTTGAATAATAGATTACAGGAAAGGCATTGATTTTAGAAACCCGGGGATAATTTGTTGCAACCGTGAAATCTAAAAAACCATAGATTAGACACCCAGTACACTTCTTTATCCTTAGGCCTTTTTATAAGAGGCTCCCGGAGCCTCAACAGAAACAACAGCATGAAAGAAGACATATGGCATCCTTGTGAATAATAGATTACAGGAAAGGCATTGATTTTAGAAACCCGGAGATAATTTGTTGCAACCGGGAATTTGAATCAAACAAATGATTTGATGGACACCCAGTACACTTCTTTCTCCTTAGGCCTTTTTATAAGAGGTTCCCGGAGCCTCAACAGAAACAACAACATGAAAGAGGACATATGTCATCCTTTTGAATAATAGATTACAGGAAAGGCATTGATTTTAGAAACCCGGGGATAATTAGTTGCAACCGGGAAATCTAAAAGAACATTGATTAGACACCCAGTACACTTATTTATCCTTAGGCCATTTTAGCAGAGGCTCCAGGACCCTCAACAAAACCAGCAGCAGGAAAGAGGACATATGGCATCCTTTTGAAAATTAGATTGCAGGAAAGACATTGATTTTAGAAACCCGGAGATAATTTGTTGCAACCGGGAATTTGAATCAAACAAATGATTTGATGGACACCCAGTACACTTCTTTCTCCTTAGGCCTTTTTATAAGAGGTTCCCGGAGCCTCAACAGAAACAACAGCATGAAAGAGGACATATGGCATCCTTGTGAATAATAGATTACAGGAAAGGCATTGATTTTAGAAACACAGAGATAATTAGTTGCAATTGGGAAATCTAAAAGAACATTGATTAGACACCCAGTACACTTATTTATCCTTAGGTCTTTTTAGCAGAGGCTCCAGGACCCTCAACAAAACCAGCAGCAGGAAAGAGGACATATGGCATCCTTTTGAAAACTAGATTACAGGAAAGGCATTAATTTTAGAAACCTGGAGATAATTTGTTGCAACCGGGAATTTGAATCAAACAAATGATTCGATGGACGCCCAGTACACTTCTTTGTCAATAGGCCTTTTTTATAACAGGGTCCAGGACCCTAAAAAAAAACACCAGCAGGTAAGAGGACGTATGGCATCCTTTTGAACAATAGAGTACAGGTACAGCATTGACTTTACAAACCCAGAGATAATTTTGGTCAAATGTGAAATAGAAAAAAAAATTGAGTGGACACCCAGTACACCTCTTTCTCCTTAGGCCTTTTTATAAGAGGGTCCAGGACCCTCAAACAAAATACCAACAGGAAAGAGAACATATGGCATCCTTTTGAACAATAGAGTACTGGTACGACATTGATTATAGAAACCCACAGATAATTGTTTGGAAAAGTGAAATAGCCCCAAAAACCATGCTTGGACTCCCACTCCAGGTCATTCTCCTTCAGCCTTTTTATAAGAGGGTCCAGCACCCTCAACAGAAACAACTGCAGGAAACACCACCACATATGCCATCCTTTTGCACAAGCGAGTACAGGTATGGAATCCGTTTTAGAAACCCAGAGATAATTGAGAGGAACCAGGAACATTTTTCTAAAAATTTGATGGGGCACCCATTACAGGTAGTTCTCCTTCAGCCTTTTTATACCATGGGCCACGACCCGCAACAGGCACAACAGCATGAAACACCACATTTGCCACCCTTTTGCACAATAGGTTACAGGTATGGCATAGATGGAACAAAGAGATAATTTAGAGCAACCAAGAGACGGATAAAGATGCTTGGTCGGTCCATCTCCTTCAAATTTGTGGCATTTTGCATTCAATTTAATGGTCCACCAGATATGAGTGGTGTGCTAAGTTGTACTATTCGCAACAGTTTAATCACTAGTGTTATGTGCCTTATTTTTTTTATTTGAGTTTTGTACCCACAGAGCTGCAGCAGAGGCCAGAAAAATTAGGAATGTACAAATGACTGAAAAATTTGGGTATTGTTGTAGCAACTGCTGTAGCAGCGGCCAGAAAAATTGATGTTTATAAAACATTTATAAAGTGCCCTAAAAGCTTGTGGCTTGAACACGAGTTGTTGGCGGATAAGTCAAGCAAGTCCTCCGGCTTTATAACAAAAAAAAAAGGCCAGCCTGTGTACCAGTTGTAGCCCAAGCCAGCTCATCTCATCATCAGGCCTTTTTTATTCAAATGTATCGCCCAATGTCAGTCCCTTCGGGATCCAGCCCTCATTCATTTTTATAAAAGTGAGATAGTCAAGGCTTTTTTGACCTAGGCGACTTCTCTTCTCAGTGACAAAACCTCCTGCTGCACTGACAGTCCTTTCGGACAGGACACTTGAAGCGGGGCAGGCCAGAAGTTCCATTGCAAATTGTGATAGCTCAGGCCACAAGTCCAGCCTGCACACCCAGTAGTTAAGGGGTCCATCGCTCCTGAGAGTGTCGAGATCCGCAGTTAAAGCTAGGTAGTCTGCTACCTGTCGGTTGAGTCTTTCTTTAAGGCTGGATCCCAAAAGGCTCTGATGGTGCATGGGAGTTAAAAAGGTACGCATGTCCTCCATCAACAAGATGTCAGGAAAGTGTCCTGTCCTTGCTGCCGTGGTCGTGGGAGGAGGAGGATTAATTTCATCTCTTCCCCTGTTACATTCCTGTGGTGCTGTGACATCACCCTTATACGCTGTGTAAAGCATAGTTTTTAATTTATTCTTAAAATGCTCCATCCTTTCCGACTTGCGGGAATTTGGTAACATTTCAGGCACTTTATGCTTATACCGGGGGTCAAGGAGCGTGGACACCCAGTACAGGTCGTTCTCCTTCAGCTTTTTTATACGAGGGTCCCTCAACAGGCACGACAGCATGAAAGAGCCCATTTGAACAAGGTTGGATGCCAAGCTAATCATGTCCCGTTCCTCCTCCTCACTGATCTCACTGATGGTATCTTCTTCCCCCCAGCCACGTACAACACCACGGGTACCAGAGAGGTGACAACAACGAGCACTCTGGGATGCCTGTTGTGCTCGGTCTTCCTCCTCCTCCTCCTCCTCCTCCTCCTCCTCCTCAAAGCCACATTCCTCCTCTGACTCCTCTTCCTCACAATCTTCTTCCTGCATTGCCGCAGGTCCAGCAAGCGATGCTGATTCGGCTGTTTGTGGGGGTGATGGACACCACAACTCTTCCTCTTCACACTCATCTACTGCCTGATCCAGCACTCTTCTCAGGGCACGCTCCAGGAAGAAAACAAATCGTATGATGTCGCTGATGGTGCCTTCGGTGTGACTGACAAGGTTTGTCACCTCCTCAAAAGGACGCATGAGCCTACAGGCATTGCGCATGAGCGTCCAGTAATTTTGAAAAAATATCCCCAGCTCCCCAGAGGCTGGCCTAGCACCCTGGTCATACAAATACTCATTAACAGCTTTTTCTTGTTGGAGCAGGCGGTCAAACATTAGGAGTGTTGAATTCCACAGTGTCGGGCTGTCACAAATCAAGCGCCTCACTGGCAGGTTGTTTCGATGCTGGATATCGGACAAGTGCGCCATGGCCGTGTAGGAACGCCTGAAATGGCCACACACCTTCCTGGCCTGCTTCAGGACGTCCTGTAAGCCTAAGTACTTATGGACAAATCGTTGTACAATTAGATTACACACATGTGCCATGCACGGCACATGTGTCAACTTGCCCAAATTCAATGTCGCCACCAAATTACTTCCATTGTCAGAAACAACCTTGCAAATCTCCAGTTGATGCGGAGTCAGCCACTGATCCACCTGTGCGTTCAGGGCGGTCAGGAGTGCTGGTGCGGTGTGACTCTCCGCTTTCAGGCAAGTCAACCCCAAGACGGCGTGACACTGCTATAACCGGGATGTAGCATAGTACCTGGGGAGCTGGGGGGTGCCATAGATGTGGAGCAAGATGCAGAAGTTGAAGAGGACTCAGCCGAGGAAGAGGTTATGGAAGAGAATGGAGTAGGAGGAGTAGAGGAGGTAGCACCACGACTGCCTGCAAGTCGTGGCGGTGTCACCAACTCTTCTGCAGAGCCACGCATTCCATGCTTGTCAGAAGTCAGCAGGTTTACCCAATGCGCAGTTTAGGTGATATACCTGCCCTGACCATGCTTTGCAGACCAGCTATCCGTGGTCATATGGACCCTTGCCCCAACGCTGTGTGCCAGACATGCCATAACTTCCTTTCTCACAACAGAGTACAGGTTTGGGATTGAGTTTTGTGAAAAAAAATTTCTGCCAGGTACCTTCCACTGCGGTGTCCCAATAGAAACAAATTTTTTGAAAGCATCAGACTCCACCAGCTTGTATGGTAAAAGCTGGCGGGCTAAGAGTTCAGACAAGCCAACTGTCAGACGCCGGGCAAGGGGGTGACTTTGAGAAATTGGCTTCTTACGCTCAAACATGTCCTTGACAGACACCTGACTGTGGGCAGATGACCAGGAACTGCTACGTAAGAGAGACTCAGTGGAGGATGGTTGAGAGGGGGCAAGGAGGACAGCACTGGTTGACGTGGCTGAAGATGCTGGAGCAGGAGGAGGAGGGCGGCTTTCACTTTGTGTGCTGCTTCTACTCATGTGTTCTTCCCATCGGATTTTGTGATGGGAGACCATGTGCCTTCGCAAAGCAGTTGTACCTAGGTGGGTGTTGGACTTCCCACGACTCAGTTTCTTTTGGCACAGGTTGCAAATGGTATAGCTGTTGTCAGAGGCAGACACACAAAAAAATGCCACACTGCTGAGCTCTGCGATGACGGCATTCTGGTGGTGGCAACAGCATGCGTTGATGGGCGTCGGCGTGCTGTCTGGCTGACCCCTGGTGACGATGCATGCTGTCTGACTGTGCCACTAGCTCCTTAAGATGACCTCCCCATGCTTCCAAATCGTCTCCTCCTCCTCTCTGTCTCCCAATCTGAACTTTCCCCCTCTTCTTCTTCTCTTCTAGCAGGCACCCACGTGACATCCACTGACACATCATCATCAACCACTTCACTTGTATCTGAAACATCAAGAAAGGAAGCAGCAGCGGGTACAACATCATCATCATCATCACACCGTACCTCCATGTCGGTAATGCTGCCTGACTGAGACTGATCACTATTATCTACATCCTCTGTCAATGATGGTTGCGCATCACTCATTTCTTCCAAATGAGGTGTCAATAACTCCTGTGACAGATCAAGTGAAGTGGCTGGGGTGCTAGTGTTGGTGGTGGCGACAGGCGGGGGAGTGGCACTGGTCACTTGAGACCTGCCCAAAGCACAGCTGGATGTAGATGGTGCGTCAAGGTTAGGAGGACTAGCAGCGGAAGCTGAAGAAGATTGGGTGTCCTGTGTTAGCCATTCAACTAGGTCCTCCTCAGAAGTTTTCGCATCCCCCCTGACACCCGGCGTCTGAACAATGTGAATATTTGTAGGGTCTAAAGGAATCACAGCACCATGACCATGACCACGGAACCTGCAGGGTGGCCTGCCTCTGCCTGTCATTTTTTTTTAAATGGACACTAACAATACTATTACACCAATTGAGTGGTGGCACTGTGAAAGTGGGCACAGTATACGCTGTGAGACTGACAACAACAAAAAAGACAGATGTTTTAAAAATCACAAATTGTTAATTTTTTAAAATATTACAAGTACTGTGACAACAAATATGATTGTTTGGCACTAGTTGGCAAATGGGCCTGTCTGGCACACATGCTGGGAGAAAGGAAACTGAAATTCAATGGCACTAGGAGACTGAAGAATCACAGTCAAAACAGTTATGATTAACAAAAATTCCAATCCTGTTACAATAAATATGATTGGTGGCACTAATTGGCTAGTTGGGACTGGCACACAAGCAGGCAGGCAGGAGGAAAATGCAATTCAAGGGCACTAGTAAACTGCAAATTGACAGTAAAAACAGTGATGATTGACAAATTTAGCAATACTGTTAAAAGAAATATGATTGCTGGCACTAATTGGATAGTTGGGCCTGGCACACAGGCTGGCAGGCAGTAGAAAAGTGCAATTCAATGGCATGAGCAAACTGAGGATTAAGATCAACAATCAAAATTGTTTTAATTTTAATTAGTAACTATACTGTGACAACAATTATGATTGGTGTAAATAGTTGGCAAAATGGCCTGGCACAAAAGGCTGGCAGGCAGGAGGTAGATGCAATTCAAGGACACTAGGAGACTGATTACTGACAGTCAAAACAGTGATGATTGACAATTTTTGCAATACTGTTAAAAGAAATATAATTGCTGGCAATAATTGGCTAGGTGGGCCTGGCACACAGCAGGCTGCAAGACAGGAGCAAAGTGCAATTCAATGGCTCCAGCAAACTGAGGATTCACAACAACTATTACCAAAAATTTTAATTTTTAATTATTAAGAATACTGTGACAACAAATATGATTGGTGTAAATATTTTTCAAGTAGGCCTGGCACACAGGTTTGGAAGGCAGTAGAAAAGTGCAATTCTATGGTCCGAGCAAACTGAGGATTAAGATCATCAAAAATAAAGAATTTTTTAATTTTAATTAGTAACTATACTGTGACAACAATTATGATTGGTGTAAATAGTTGGCAAGACGGCCTGGCACAAAAGGCTGGCAGGCAGGAGGTAGATGCAATTCAAGGACACTAGGAGACTGATTACTAACAGTCAAAACAGTGATGATTGACAATTTTTGCAATACTGTTAAAAGAAATATGATTGCTGGCAATAATTGGCTAGGTGGGCCTGGCACACAGCAGACTGCAAGGCAGGAGGAAAGTGCAATTCAATGGCACCAGCAAACTGAGGATTCACAACAACTATTACCAAAAATTTTAATTTTTAATTATTAAGAATACTGTGACAACAAATATGATTGGTGTAAATATTTTTCAAGTAGGCCTGGCACACAGGCTTGGAAGGCAGTAGAAAAGTGCAATTCTATGGCACGAGCAAACTGAGGATTAAGATCATCAACAATCAAGATTTTTTTAATTTTAATTAGTAACTATACTGTGACAACAATTGTGATTGGTGTAAATAGTTGGCAAGACGGCCTGGCACAGAAGGCTGGCAGGCAGGAGGTAAATGCAATTCAAGGACACTAGGAGACTGAATACTGACAGTCAAAACAGTGATGATTGACAATTTTTGCAATACTGTTAAAAGAAATATGATTGCTGGTAATAATTGGCAAGGTGGGCCTGGCACACAGCAGGCTGCAAGGCAGGAGGAAAGTGAAATTCAATGGCACCAGCAAACTGAGGATTCACAACTATTACCAAAAATTTTAATTTTTCATTATTAAGAATACTGTGACAACAAATATGATTGGTGTAAATATTTTTCAAGTAGGCCTGGCACACAGGCTTGGAAGGCTGTAGAAAAGTGCAATTCTAGGGCACGAGCAAACTGAGGATTAAGATCATCAACAATCAAGATTTTTTTAATTTTAATTAGTAACTATACTGTGACAACAATTATGATTGGTGTAAATAGTTGGCAAGACGGCCTGCCACAAAAGGCTGGCAGGCAGGAGGTAAATGCAATTGAAGGACACTAGGAGACTGAATACTGACAGTCAAAACAGTGATGATTGACAATTTTTGCAATACTGTTATTAAAAGAGATATGATTGCTGGCAATAATTGGCAAGGTAGGCCTGGCACACAGCAGGCTGCAAGGCAGGAAGAAAGTGAAATTCAATGGCACCAGCAAACTGAGGATTCACAACAACTATTACCAAAAATTTTAATTTTTAATTATTAAGAATACTGTGACAACAAATATGATTGGTGTAAATATTTTTCAAGTAGGCCTGGCACACAGGCTTGGAAGGCTGTAGAAAAGTGCAATTCTAGGGCACGAGCAAACTGAGGATTAAGAACATCAACAATCAAGATTTTTTTAATTTTAATTAGTAACTATACTGTGACAACAATTATGATTGGTGTAAATAGTTGGCAAGACAGCCTGGCACAAAAGGCTGGCAGGCAGGAGGTAGATGCAATTCAAGGACACTAGGAGACTGATTACTGACAGTCAAAAAAGTGATGATTGACAATTTTTGCAATACTGTTTAAAGAAATATGATTGCTGGCAATAATTGGCTAGGTGGGCTTGGCAAACAGCAGGCTGCAAGGCAGGAGGAAAGTGCAATTCAATGGCACCAGCAAACTGAGGATTCACAACAACTATTACCAAAAATTTTAATTTTTAATTATTAAGAATACTGTGACAACAAATATGATTGGTGTAAATATTTTTCAAGTAGGCCAGTCACACAGGCTTGGAAGGCAGTAGAAAAGTGCAATTCTAAGACACAAGCAAACTAAGGATTAAGATCAACAATCAAGATTTTTTTAATTTTAATTAGTAACTATACTGTGACAATAATTATGATTGGTGTAAATAGTTGGCAAGACGGCCTGGCACAAAAGGCTGGCAGGCAGGAGGTAAATGCAATTCAAGGACACTAGGAGACTGAATACTGACAGTCAAAACAGTGATGATTGACAATTTTTGCAATACTGTTAAAAGAAATATGATTGCTGGCAATAATTGGCTAGGTGGGCCTGGCACACAGCAGACTGCAAGGCAGGAGGAAAGTGCAATTCAATGGCACCAGCAAACTGAGGATTCACAACAAATATTACCAAAAATTTAAATTTTTAATTATTAAGAATACTGTGACAACAAATATGATTGGTGTAAATATTTTTCAAGTAGGCGTGGCACACAGGCTTGGAAGGCAGTAGAAAAGTGCAATTCTAGGGCACGAGCAAACTAAGGATTAAAATCAACAATCAAGAATTTTTTAATTTTAATTAGTAACTATACTGTGACAACAATTATGATTGGTGTAAATAGTTGGCAAGACGGCCTGGCACAAAAGGCTGGCAGGCAGGAGGTAAATGTAATTCAAGGACACTAGGAGACTGAATACTGACAGTCAAAACAGTGAGGATTGACAATTTTTGCAATACTGTTATTAAAAGAAATATGATTGCTGGCAATAATTGGCTAGGTGTGCCTGGCACACAGCAGGCTGCAAGGCAGGAGGAAAGTGCAATTCAATGGCACCAGCAAACTGAGGATTCACAACAACTATTACCAAAAATTTTAATTTTTAATTATTAAGAATACTGTGACAACAAATATGATTGGTGTAAATATTTTTCAAGTAGGCCAGTCACACAGGCTTGGAAGGCAGTAGAAAAGTGCAATTCTAGGGCACGAGCAAATTGAGGATTAAGATCAACAATCAAGAATTTTTTTATTTTAATTAGTAACTATACTGTGACAACAAATATGATTGGTGTAAATATTTTTCAAGTAGGCCTGGCACACAGGCTTGGAAGGCTGTAGAAAAGTGCAATTCTAGGGCACGAGCAAACTGAGGATTAAGATCATCAACAATCAAGATTTTTTTAATTTTAATTAGTAACTATACTGTGACAACAATTATGATTGGTGTAAATAGTTGGCAAGACGGCCTGTCACAAAAGGCTGGCAGCCAGGAGGTAAATGCAATTGAAGGACACTAGGAGACTGAATACTGACAGTCAAAACAGTGATGATTGACAATTTTTGCAATACTGTTATTAAAAGAGATATGATTGCTGGCAATAATTGGCAAGGTAGGCCTGGCACACAGCAGGCTGCAAGGCAGGAGGAAAGTGAAATTCAATGGCACCAGCAAACTGAGGATTCACAACAACTATTACCAAAAATTTTAATTTTTAATTATTAAGAATACTGTGACAACAAATATGATTGGTGTAAATATTTTTCAAGTAGGCCTGGCACACAGGCTTGGAAGGCTGTAGAAAAGTGCAATTCTAGGGCACGAGCAAACTGAGGATTAAGAACATCAACAATCAAGATTTTTTTTAATTTTAATAAGTAACTATACTGTGACAACAATTATGATTGGTGTAAATAGTTGGCAAGACAGCCTGGCACAAAAGGCTGGCAGGCAGGAGGTAGATGCAATTCAAGGACACTAGGAGACTGATTACTGACAGTCAAAACAGTGATGATTGACAATTTTTGCAATACTGTTTAAAGAAATATGATTGCTGGCAATAATTGGCTAGGTGGGCTTGGCAAACAGCAGGCTGCAAGGCAGGAGGAAAGTGCAATTCAATGGCACCAGCAAACTGAGGATTCACAACAACTATTACCAAAAATTTTAATTTTTAATTATTAAGAATACTGTGACAACAAATATGATTGGTGTAAATATTTTTCAAGTAGGCCAGTCACACAGGCTTGGAAGGCAGTAGAAAAGTGCAATTCTAAGACACAAGCAAACTAAGGATTAAGATCAACAATCAAGAATTTTTTAATTTTAATTAGTAACTATACTGTGACAATAATTATGATTGGTGTAAATAGTTGGCAAGACGGCCTGGCACAAAAGGCTGGCAGGCAGGAGGTAAATGCAATTCAAGGACACTAGGAGACTGAATACTGACAGTCAAAACAGTGATGATTGACAATTTTTGCAATACTGTTAAAAGAAATATGATTGCTGGCAATAATTGGCTAGGTGGGCCTGGCACACAGCAGACTGCAAGGCAGGAGGAAAGTGCAATTCAATGGCACCAGCAAACTGAGGATTCACAACAAATATTACCAAAAATTTAAATTTTTAATTATTAAGAATACTGTGACAACAAATATGATTGGTGTAAATATTTTTCAAGTAGGCCTGGCACACAGGCTTGGAAGGCAGTAGAAAAGTGCAATTCTAGGGCACGAGCAAACTAAGGATTAAAATCAACAATCAAGAATTTTTTAATTTTAATTAGTAACTATACTGTGACAACAATTATGATTGGTGTAAATAGTTGGCAAGACGGCCTGGCACAAAAGGCTGGCAGGCAGGAGGTAAATGCAATTCAAGGACACTAGGAGACTGAATACTGACAGTCAAAACAGTGAGGATTGACAATTTTTGCAATACTGTTATTAAAAGAAATATGATTGCTGGCAATAATTGGCTAGGTGGGCCTGGCACACAGCAGGCTGCAAGGCAGGAGGAAAGTGCAATTCAATGGCACCAGCAAACTGAGGATTCACAACAACTATTACCAAAAATTTTAATTTTTAATTATTAAGAATACTGTGACAACAAATATGATTGGTGTAAATATTTTTCAAGTAGGCCAGTCACACAGGCTTGGAAGGCAGTAGAAAAGTGCAATTCTAGGGCACGAGCAAATTGAGGATTAAGATCAACAATCAAGAATTTTTTTATTTTAATTAGTAACTATACTGTGACAACAATTATGATTGGTGTAAATAGTTGGCAAGACGGCCTGGCACAAAAGGCTGGCAGGCAGGAGGTAAATGCAATTAAAGGACACTAGGAGACTGAATACTGACAGTCAAAACAGTGATGATTGACAATTTTTGCAATACTGTTAAAAGAAATATGATTGCTGGCAATAATTGGCTAGGTGGGCCTGGCACACAGCAGGCTGCAAGGCAGGAGGAAAGTGCAATTCAATGGCACCAGCAAACTGAGGATTCAGAACAAATATTACCAAAAATTTTAATTTTTAATTATTAAGAATACTGTGACAACAAATATGATTGGTGTAAATATTTTTCAAGTAGGCCTGGCACACAGGCTTGGAAGGCAGTAGAAAAGTGCAATTCTAGGGCACAAGCAAACTGAGGATTAAGATCAACAATCAAGAATTTTTTAATTTTAATTAGTAACTATACTGTGACAACAATTATGATTGGTGTAAATAGTTGGCAAGACGGTCTGGCACAAAAGGCTGGCAGGCAGGAGGTAAATGCAATTCAAGGACACTAGGAGACTGAATACTGACAGTCAAAACAGTGATGATTGACAATTTTTTAATACTGTTAAAAGAAATATGATTGCTGGTAATAATTGGCTAGGTAGGCCTGGCACACAGCAGGCTGCAAGGCAGGAGGAAAGTGCAATTCAATGGCACCAGCAAACTGAGGATTCACAACAACTATTACCAAAAATTTTAATTTTTAATTATTAAGAATACTGTGACAAAAAATATGATTGGTGTAAATATTTTTCAAGTAGGCCTGACACACAGGCTTGGAAGGCAGTAGAAAAGTGCAATTCTAGGGCACGAGCAAACTAAGGATTAAAATCAACAATCAAGAATTTTTTAATTTTAATTAGTAACTATACTGTGACAACAATTATGATTGGTGTAAATAGTTGGCAAGACGGCCTGGCACAAAAGGCTGGCAGGCAGGAGGTAAATGCAATTCAAGGACACTAGGAGACTGAATACTGACAGTCAAAACAGTGAGGATTGACAATTTTTGCAATACTGTTATTAAAAGAAATATGATTGCTGGCAATAATTGGCTAGGTGGGCCTGGCACACAGCAGGCTGCAAGGCAGGAGGAAAGTGCCATTCAATGGCACCAGCAAACTGAGGATTCACAACAACTATTACCAAAAATTTTAATTTTTAATTATTAAGAATACTGTGACAACAAATATGATTGGTGCAAATATTTTTCAAGTAGGCCAGGCACACAGGCTTGGAAGGCAGTAGAAAAGTGCAATTCTAGGGCACGAGCAAATTGAGGATTAAGATCAACAATCAAGAATTTTTTAATTTTAATTAGTAACTATACTGTGACAACAATTATGATTGGTGTAAATAGTTGGCAAGACGGCCTGGCACAAAAGGCTGGCAGGCAGGAGGTAAATGCAATTGAAGGACACTAGGAGACTGAATACTGACAGTCAAAACAGTGATGATTGACAATTTTTGCAATACTGTTAAAAGAAATACGATTGCTGGCAATAATTGGCTAGGTGGGCCTGGCACACAGCAGGCTGCAAGGCAGGAGGAAAGTGCAATTCAATGGCACCAGCAAACTGAGGATTCAGAACAACTATTACCAAAAATTTAAATTTTTAATTATTAAGAATAATGTGACAACAAATATGATTGGTGTAAATATTTTTCAAGTAGGCCAGTCACACAGGCTTGGAAGGCAGTAGAAAAGTGCAATTCTAGGGCACAAGCAAACTGAGGATTAAGATTAACAATCAAGAATTTTTTAATTTTAATTAGTAACTATACTGTGACAACAATTATGATTGGTGTAAATAGTTGGCAAGACAGTCTGGCACAAAAAGGCAGGCAGGAGGTAAATGCAATTCAAGGACACTAGGAGACTGAATACTGACAGTCAAAACAGTGATGATTGACAATTTTTGCAATAATGTTAAAAGAAATATGATTGCTGGTAATAATTGGCTAGGTGGGCCTGGCACACAGCAGGCTGCAAGGCAGGAGGAAAGTGCAATTCAATGGCACCAGCAAACTGAGGATTCACAACAACTATTACCAAAAATTTTAATTATGATTGGTGTAAATATTTTTCAAGTAGGCCTGGCACACAGGCTTGGAAGGCAGTAGAAAAGTGCAATTCTAGGGCACGAGCAAACTGAGGATTAAGATCAACAATCAATTTTTTTTTTTAATTTTAATTAGTAACTATACTGTCTGTGACAACAATTATAATTGGTGTAAATAGTTGGCTAGACGGCCTGGCACAAAAGGCTGGCATGCAGGAGGTCAATGCAATTCAATGGCACTAGGAGACTGAATATTTGCAGTCCAAAAAATTATGATTTTTATTTTTTTATATACTGTTACAAGAATTATAATTGGTGCCACTAATTGGCTAGTTGGGCCTGGCACACATGCTGGGAGATATGAGTCGTGGATGGTAGGTAGGGCAGAAATTTAACACAGTATGCTATGTAAGTGTCAAAAACACAGGCCTGATAGAAAATTCAGTTAGATTACACTAGCAAAATATTTAAAAATTTTAGATTTTAATATTAAAATTATGTTAAGAAGTGCAATGCACATATGAGTGGTCGCACTGGCTGGCTGCTACGTAGGGCAGCAATTTACAACGGTATGCTGTGTAAGTCAGATAGACAGTTAGACACAGGCCTGATAGAAAATAAAATTATATTACACTAGCATAATGATTTAAAGACTTTTTTTTGGGAATTTAAAGAAAAAGGTTAAGCACATACATATGAGTCGTGGCTGATAGCCTTGGAAGGGCAGCTATTAAAAACAGTAGGCTCTGTAAGTCAGATACACACATGCCTGATAGAAAATACTATTAGATTACACTAGAAAAATGATTTAAATTATTTTTTGGGGGGGGGGGAATTAAAAAAAGGTTAAACACATATGAGTCGTGGCTCATAGACTAGGGAGGGCAGCAAGTAAACACAGTAGGCTCTGCATGTAAGCAAAACACACAGGCCTGATAGAAAATTATATTAGATTACACTATCAAACAAATTTAAACTTTTTTTTTTTAAATTTAAATTAAGGTGAAGAAGATATGAGTGCTGGGTGGCTGCCTGGCACAGACCAATTAACCAAAAGACTGAAAAAAATGAGGTATATTAATGCTGAGTGAGCCTGACAGTCACAGGCCTGATAGTAAATGTATTTAGATTACACTAGCAAAATATTTTTTTTTTTTTTTTTTAAATTTAAAATAATGTTATAAACGGATATTAACACTGGTGGCTGGCACAGAGCAATGAACCAGAGTATATGCTGTGTGACACAGACCTGATAGAAAATGAAAAAAAATTACACTAGCAAAATAATTAAATTTTTTGTTTAGTTAAATTTAAACTAATGTTGTTAGGGAGATATCAGTGGTGGCAGTAATCACAGCATATGCTGTGAGCCTTAAACACACAGCCTGAAAGCCAGGCAAATGCTAATAAAAAAAAACGAAAAAAAAAAAAACGACATGAAATATAGCCCTAAAAGGGCTTTTTGGGGTGCTGTGCTTGCAGCAGAGATGAGTGGAGTCCTTCTGGACTGTAAATACACTAGCCTAGCTATGTTTTTCCTATTAATGTCAGGAGCAAAAACACAACACGTCCTCTCATTAAGAAAGCAAGGTCGTTATGAGTCTAAAATGGTGGATTCCGAGTAGCTGGGAGTGTCTGTGAGGGAGTGTCTGATGTTGATTGGCTCTAATGTGTCAGACGGCTGTGACATAAAGGGTCAAAGTTTCCTCAATGATGACACATAGGGGCGGATCGAACATCGCCATGTGTTCGCCCACAAACATGAACGCGAACAAGCTATGTTCGCTGTGAACCGTTCACGGGCGAACAGTTCGGGACCACTATATAAGTGTTGTCGGCCCTAAGTATTCAAACTAATATATCTGCTTAAACTTGCTTTCCAAACCCACAAAATTAACATAGGAAAATGTGTATATTTGAATAAATACTAAACAGCTTGAATATTCCGTGTGTGAATTCTTCATTAAAATCTTAACCTATACCAGATCTAGAGAGTGAGTGTATGTTCCATAACTGTCCGGTCGATTGTCTCCACTTAAAGGAGATTCGTATCGGTGCTAACACTGTTCCTAGTCCCACAAGGAAAGTACTGTAATCGCTGAGCTGCTGGAGAATACTGGTAGCATTTGTCCTCTTTAAGGGTGTCTGGAAACCAAGGCCTCCAAGCTTTCCAAATTGATCCACTCGGATAGGATACTCTCAAGCTAGGCCCCTATTATTGATACTCCTTGATGGAAGCTTGTCATCACTCCCCTCGGTTTCATAGTATATCACACCTCCAGCCTTTACGGTATCAGTATTATATAGTCGATGCTGGGATCCCATATCGTCACCATTGATACCATTCACATCTGCTGGAGTTAGGTAATGATGAGGTCCTAACATCATCACCAAGCCCAAGAGCTTTGTTCAGATAAATGGTGAATGTAGATTAGTATGAAGTTAGGAGTCTGCCAATTTCAAGTAGCATCTGTTGAGTATTCTCCATGACGATCGTAAACCCACGAGGGTTTAAAACTAAATCTAGTACATCAACGGCAGAAATGAGTATTTTCACAATGCTGATTAATCTTAATCAAGTGGCCCCTTGATATTGGAAGGTCTAGGTCATTTTTATTGTTGTCGTAAGATTGTTTAAAATATTCAGAGCCGGAGATCTGGAAATATGCAACCATTCAGTTGCTCTGCTGGTGGCTGCGATATTCAAAGCTTAGCTTTTTGCGTGTGCTGGTTTAGCGTTCGTGTGAAATACACAAGCTTCCTGACATGCGCAAAAAGTCTCCGTTTAGCAAAGTTAACACGTGAGTGGGAGCACAAGCTACTGCCCTACTTATAATATAGCCCATAAAAAAACAGATGGAGGGTTATACACTCTCTTATTTTGGAGAGTTAAATCTACCATTGGGAGGAAATTTTGTTTATTAGGTTAACACCTTTGTCTCTTTTATTATGCTAAATATTTTCTTTATGGCTTATATGTCCTTACGAGCTAGCTTGAAACTTCCTCACCAAATTTAAATGTTACCAATCAAACCATAATGATCTCTAAAATAATGTGCACATGCACAAATTAAGACAGAAAACATCTTCAGAGCACTATATACAATATATCTTATCTAACAAAGTGCAAATGCTGTATTCTCTATTATGTTTCCTTTTTAGGGATCCTCCAGCCTACAGATGAATTCAAGGTCATCTTATATTCCCTCGGTTTTACCTCATTGCAAATCTATGGAGAATGGTAGAAAACAAAATATTGAGCAACTTGTTCAGCTTTTACTTGAAGCTTTCAACAAGCCTTGCTGCACTCTTGTAGCTGTTCTTTGTTTAGAGTATAATTTATTTTAACTGCTTAGATACTTTTAAATAATCAATCTTCTCTTATCTCTCTGAAACGTGTGCTAAATTTACACATTAAAGCCAAGATTACAAGTTGCAAAACACAGTTTGCAATACTTTACCTCTGCAACCCGTATTACAAGTCACGCATAAAAAAATATTGCCACCTCACACTCGTATAAAATCTCAATTTTTAATCCTTTTACTGAAGCAATAAACACATTAATGTTGGAAATGCTAACCAAAATGAAAAGCTCTGGTAAAAACATTGCAGCTACTCTTACAGGTCTTCAGAAACCACAAAACTGTCCTCAGGTTTTTTTTCCACACTTTTTCAAGACCTTTTACAAATAGCATCGCTTTTGGGCATAGAAAAAACACACTAATGTCATGTCTTAATCCCTTTCCGCCCTGACCTATTTTGTCTACAACGGAACAAAGTTCTGTTAACAAATAAGTAAAAATTAAAATCATGCGGTTTTTCATGCGATCATGGGATTTCAATGATGGGATCATGTCAGGGGGGAGTGCCTGTGATGCTTGATGTGTTTACATTGACTTCTTATACAAGCTACATAGTTTAATACCTATAGGTATTTGCTCCTTTAGGAATATTTTCTGTATTAAACATTTTTGTCTGCACATTGAAATCCCACCTAACAAAGGGCCAGATTTAAGGTGGAACGTTATTTAATGCTTCTGCTCGAGCATGTCGGGTAGTTCATGTATTACAGTATAAAAGTAAACAGTTTTTGCTAACCCGGCATGCGTAAAAATTTGAACTTATAATATCATGCACGCAATAACATACTCCCCCATAGAAGTTAATGGAGCCAAAAAAGTGGGGGGAAAACTAAACACCCTACTTGCACCCAAACCTGATACCATATTCTCAAGGGCACTAACCCGACATAAAAATATGAATATTTTACATTCCAATGTTTCTCTGCTTATTCATAAATACATATTTATATATATATATATATATATATATATATATATATATATATATATATATATATATGGTACAATATATATATACATAGTACATATAACATAGTCTGCTATGTTCAGAACATTGGAATGTGAAATATTTACAGTAAATAAACAGTTTAGCACTTTATTAAAAATAAATATTGCATAGATATATTTTTACATGTTTTTATCTACTTAAAGGGACACTGTAGTCTAAAAAATGTATCATACAATAATAATAAGTACCTAAATAAATACATTTATAATGCCCTTCATGTTTCAAATACTTATCGTTTATCAGATATTTGCCCCAAAATTTTTTATCCTTTCCAAACCTAATCCGTTGCTAGCTGTTATCGTTTTTCCAATCTGTGCTGAGAACCCAGGTTCCAAGATGGCGAGCGTTAACCGATATGCGCATGCGCAATATACCACAACATCATTGAATATGTCAATCCCTTCAGATCGGTTCTGGAATATTAGTCAGTTTGGATTCAGAAGGATCAATCACGCACGCGCTACAGAATAAAATCAAATTGCGCATGCGCAATGCTACGCAATAGACCTTTAATTATATGCAAAAAGTAAATGTCTGATTGGTTGATGTTTTGATATATACAGTCATGGCGAAAAATATTGGCACCCCTGCATTTCTGTCAGATAATGCACCACTTAGCCCAGAAAATTGTTGTTGTTTTTTTTTTAATGGTATGACATAAAAAAGTGGAGAGAAAAAAAGCCAAATCTGACATATTCCATACAAAACTCCAAAAAGGGACTGGACAAAATTATTGGCACCCTCAATTTAATATTTGGTAGCACACCACTTGGAAAACATAACTGAAATCAATTACTTTGTGTAACCATCAATGAGTTTCTTAAACCTTTTCTACTGGAATTTTGGACCACTCTTTTCCCAAATGCTGTTTTGAGATCTCTCCACAGGTGCTCTATGAGATTGAGATCTGAACTCATTGCTGGCCAGTTCAGTTCTCTCCATTGCTTTGTCTTAAACCATTTCTGGGTGCTTTTTGACGTGTGCTTTGGGTTATTGTCCTGCTGTAAGACCCATGACACCTGACGGAGACCCAACTTTCTGACACTGGGCCCTACATTGCACAACAGAATTATTTGGTAGTTTTCAGATTTCATAATGCCATGCACACAGTCAAGACATCCAGTGCCTGAAGCAGCAAAGCAACCCTGAAACATCAGTGAACCTCCACCATGTTTGACTTTAGGGACTGTATTCTTTACTTTAAACATCTCATTTTGTTTTCTGAAAACAGTAGAATGATGGGCTTTTCCAAAAAGCTGTAATTTTGCTTCGTCTGTCCACAGCACATTCTTCCAAAAGGATTTTGGCTTCCTAAGGTATGTTTTGGCAAACTGCAGTCTGGCTTTTTTATGCTTTTGTGTCAGCAGTGGGGTCCTCCTGGGTCTGCTACAATAGCGTCCCTTTTCATTCATATAGTTACATATAGTGTGAGCTGACACATTTGAACTCTGTGCCTGGAGGTCAACTTGAATTTGTATGGAAGTTGATCGAGGTTCTTTATCCACCATTCGAACAATCCTTTGTTGCAATCTTTGATCAATTTTCTCTTTCGTCCACATCCAGGGAGATTAGCTACAGTGCCATGGGCTGTAAACTTCTTGACAATGTAGCGCACAGTGGATACAGGAACATTAAGATCTCTGGAAATGGACTTGAAACCTAGAGATTGTCCATGCTTTTCTAAAAAAAAATTCTCAAATCTGCAGACAATTATTTGCTGCTCTTTCTCTTCTCCATGCGCAGTGTGGCACACAGAGACACACAACAGAAAGGTTAAGGAGTCAATTTTTCACAATTTTAACTGGTTGCAGGTGAGATTTCTATATTGTCAACACCTGTTAATTGATACAGGTGAGTTTAATTACAAATTACAGGGGCATCACAAACTTGGAATGAAATTATTTCTTACAATTTTGAGGTGTATGCATTTGAATAATTTTGAATAATTTTGAGAAGGTGCCAATAATTTTGTGCAGTCCATTTTTGGAGTTTTGAGTGGAATCTGTCAGATTTGGCTTTTTTTCTCCACTTTTCTGTGTCATAGCAATACAATTAATATATATATATATATATATATATATATATATATATATATATATATATATATATATATATATATATATATATATATATATATATATAAGCACTCTCACTCGCCAAAGTCCCAAGACCAGGGTGCATAAATCATCAAATAAAGCACTATAAATATGCACTCGCTGGATTTAAAGCACAGCACTCTTTATTTAAGTTGTGACGTTTCGGGGCATTCACTCCTTCCTCACGTGGTCTGAGGAAGGGGTGAATGCCACGACACATCACAACTTAAATAAAGAGTGCTGTGCTTTAAATCCAGCGAGTGCATATTTATAGTTCTTATATATATATATATATATATATATATATATATATATACACTTATATATATGTTCATATGTGTGTACATAGGTATTTATGTTTTTATATGTGTGTGTATGTTTTTACAGACATATATACACATATAAACACATAAATACATATGTATACATATATAGACATATATATAAGTACATTGGATCCCTTTGCAGTCAAGTAGAGGAAAACATGTAAAAGCATATTTATGCAATATTCATATTTAATAAAGTGTTATAGTGTATATTTACTGTCCTGCACATAGCAGAATATGTTCCATGTGTTTATAAATATATAGAACATATTCTTCTATGTGAAGAACATTGGAATGTGAAATATTCATATTTTCATGTTGGGTTAGCACACTTGAGAATATGCGATCAGGTTTGCACACAACTAAGGTGTTTTTTCTCCACTTTTCTTGCTCCATTGACCTCTATCAGGGAATACATTAATGCGGGCACAATATTCTAAATTCTGCTTTATGCGCGTGTCTGGATAGCTCTCTTATACGAAAACTTTTTTATTTTTAACTGTAGTAAATGCTTACTTCTAGTGCAATTAACGCATGAGCGGGAACGTAACATACCACTCCACTCCTAATCTAGCCCTAAATAAATAAATATAAATATATACATATATATATATATATATATATATATATATATATATAAAACAAAAAGAGATATGAGTTGAGAACAAAGGTCCCCAATTCACCCTATGGCGCAATTATACAGATGTAATACCGCCCTGAAATTACTGCAGGACCCCTATATACTTGGCACTAGCTGAGGGTACCTAGCGGCCTGGTCCCAGATAGAAAGAAGCGTCCCTTAACACTTCCAACACACAACAAATACAACAAAGAATATGAGATGGCGCAAGAAATCAGCTAGTATATATACATCAATACAATATAAAATCATATATCATTAAAAGTTGCCAAAAAGGAGAAAAATATATATTTTTTCCCCAATAATGTAACTCTAAGCACTACAGTAAAAAAGAAAGAGAAGATTAATAGCACAAAATATAAGAGAAAAATAAGGTTAAGGAGGTTAAAATAAATCAAATAACAAGTAAGTGTCACAGTTCCAGATGATTTAAAGTCAGAATAAATGTATATATATGTGATTACATATATATATATATATATATATATATATAAACAATGGAAAAAATTCAGCAGTTCTTCATCGCTGTCTCCCCTAATGGATGTGCACTTACTTCTAAAACCCTCAATCAAATGAGGTAAGGATGTAGCAGAATTCACAAATGGGTTCTGCGCCTCCTGTAGTATGGATCAGGTGTGTAGTAGATCTCTGGTCATATGCAGAATCTTGTCACAGATATTATAACCAAGCTCCGTGTGGATACTCCAAGGTCCAATGCTTTTTTATATGTAGGCAGGAGACTCTCAACTCCGGTGACCATATAAATGGAAAAAGCCAGAAAAACAGAGCATAGTGTGATACCATTTAATGATAAAGTTTAAAAGCACAACATACAAATTTCCACTCACATTTAGAGTCCTCAACACATGAGGTATGAATACAGCATGTTAAAAATGATCCACAGCATCCAAAATAGATCAACTACTGAACCCGAGTATATCCAGCTCAATCCAGGGAACTAGAAGCACCACTCGATCCAGTATACACAGGAAGATACAGTCTATCTTAAAATATTCCTTACTCGTTTCGAAAGGGTTAAAACAGTATTTCCCTTCTTCATCAGAGGTAATAAGCAAAAATCTTAACTCACCTTATATAGCCCATATTGTAATTCATGCTACATGCATTAAAACGTTCATCGGTCTGACACGCAGATAGTATTTCCTGTTTCCGTGAAGCGCAAAACGTCGCTACCTAACTTCAAAGGCTCAGCTTGTTACACAGACGGTTGTCATAGGAACCTCTAGTAATCCACGAGCATCCATTATTCAAATAGGAGGCTATATGATCTTGCGTGTCAGACCGAGGACTGAACAAAATAAATTGCTAACATTGCATAAAAATTTTCATATATACATCTTAGAAAATTTGTTATTTGATAATATGTAAAATATAAGTTAAAACCTATTTCAACATAAAAAGCCCCTCTATTGGGGACATCATTAGACACAAATAATAAAATAAATATATATATATATAATACATAATAAAACGAGAACAATAGGTCTCATTATACTCTCCTAAAAGTATGTATATATATATATATATATATATATATATATATATATATATATATATATATATATATATATATATATATTCTCAAATCTATACACCCATAAATAAAAGCAATATAACCTAAAAAGCTTAAAATTGATAAGGAGATATATTACCAGATAATATAGGATAAAGGGAAAAGAAAAGAAGAATATTCAATATCAATGCACTACTATTAAAATATGTGTGTATATATTGGAACACCTAAAATTCATAAAAATATAAATATATAGTGATATATACCAACTGATTTATATGATCAATATTAAAAATATGTCCACACTCGAATACACATAAAGTTCCAAAGACATCCTGCCCACATTAAAAATAAATAGGGCTCCAAAGCCAGAATAGACTTTAATTTTGTTATAGTCCAGTATTTCAATGTCTATGTATTTGTATGTTATTTTACACTATTTCTATCTTACTAATTCCCTACATAAGGGGGATAGGAGCAGTGTTATAAAAAGGCTGCAATATCAATATCTATATTCAGCCCTGCAGGGGTTCTCGTATTAAAAGCATGAATCCAGAAGTTTTCCCTCTGTCTCAATAGAGTTTCCCTATCACCCCCTCTTTTTCCAACCACCACATGCTCCAAAATAGTACCCCTGAGACAACCTGGATTTTTATCATGTTTTAGTCTATAGCGGTCTTTGTGACCGGTACTTCATAACTGCTGTTTCTGGCGAGCCTGCAGGCTCACCAGAAACACAGGACATCAAGCTCCATACGGAGCTTGATACATATGCCCCATTAGGTAAACTTAAGACCTTATAAATTACATCCTATTGAGCCTTAAATCAGGGACATATATATGTGTATATATGGGGACACAAGGCATAGATGGATATATATATATGTACATACGCTCTTTGGAGTAAAATTGAATATCTATGTAATTCAGACACCTTACATGCATGTAATTCATTATGATTACACTTCTCTCTCCCAAGATCACTACCTACTATACAAAGCAACATGAAGCAGGCTACTACATTTTCTCACAAAAATAATAGTACAGTATACAAGTAGTATAAATTAAATATTTGAAAAGATAAGATAATAATCAGAATAAATCTTAATCTTAAACAAAATCATAGTAGAATATGCAAATCTGCAGGTATAGAATGATTAAGAAAAAATTAAATAACATGGCATCTTAGGCCCTTTTAAAGGACATACAAAATAGCATATGTATATGGATAAGTACATAACAATCATGTAGATCATAAAGACCATAAAGATCAGTATGCTGCGGAAAAGGGAGATGCACAGAACAGGACAGCTACACTACTTCCAAAAGTTAATTAAATCATATTTGGAATTCAGAACGGTCAGAACCCTTGTCTGAAGCTTAAAGATCCAATACATCTCCCTCTTCCACAGCAACCTCTCACGATCACCTCCTCTCGGGGGACATGTTACCCTTTCTATAGCCTACCATCTCAGACTATTGACATTTTTATTATGACAACGAGCAAAATGTCTAACCAAAGGGGTACTGACTTCTCCTGCTTGTATTGAAGATAAATGGTTTCGGATGCGAACCTTGATCTCATTTGTAGTGAGGCCTACATATTGTAGGTGACAAAGTGTACAGGTGAGTAGGAAGATAACATAAGTCAAAGTGACCTTCAGACAACTAATAATGGGGAAGATCTCCCCAGTGATTTCAGATTTAAACATATTAGACACTGTGATATACTCACACACCCGACACTTGTCTGCATTTATAGAGGCACTTTTGTGTAAGCCAAGAGCTGATCGGTTTGTTCAGCGCTGGTAAAGAAGAGGATGACAAGACATTAGCCAATGTTCTTGTCCTCCTCTAAGAATAGCGTAACCCTCATTAACACATTTTTCAAGTTTATCATCTGCCGATAGAAAATTAAAATGCTTTTTAACAATCTTGCAGATCTCTGCATACTGAGTACTAAATTCTGTAACAAAAGTTACACCTTGAAAACTTGTGTTAGAGTTGGGTAGTGCTTTTGAACGGTCATGAACCAGATCAGTTGTATTGATACTTTGTACTTGTCTCTCGGCTTTAAGGATAACTTGATTTTAGTATCCCCTTTTTTTCAATCTATTACTGAGCTCTATAGATTGTTCCTGGAATGTTTTCTCAAGGGTACAGTTATGCTTGACCTTAACAAACTGACTCTTTGCTACTGCAAAGGGGACATGACGAGGGTGACAACTATTGGCATGCAGAAGTGTATTGCCTGCTGATGGTTTCCTGTAGATGTTACTGATAATTTTCCCTTCCCATCTCTAGTCCCCTCTAAGGAGATGTCAAGAAAGTTAATAACATCCTTCTGTAATTCAGAAGTAAACTATATATATATCAAAGTTGGTCTAGTACAGCTTCGGACAGTGTGAGAGCGATAAAATGAGAAGGCTTAATTTAGTGCACCCAATAGAAGAGTTAGCTTAGTCGTGATATCCAGTCCAGATGTTAGCGCTCCTGAGTCTTTCGCTCATGCTCCAAATTTTTACTTTCAACTTGTAATACCAGTTTTTCCTTGAGGACAGTTAGTTTATGAGCGATTACAATTTGTCACTCCACTTGTAATCTAAGCCATTGTTGGGTTAATCTTCTCTGCTGTGGCTTAATTATGACAAATACAAAAGTATAACTTTGCAGGTCAAGCACTTACTTTGTAGAATGCTACAGGGGCAAGGATCTGAGTATGGCAGAATACACTTCAATCTTTCTGTAGGTAGTAGTGGAAAAAACTAAAATGATTGGATTATGGAAATGTATATATAATAAAAATGCACTGCAAAGTTCATTGCTACTCATAAATAAGCATTTTCTAAGGATTTAAATTTCATAAATAAGCATTTTCTAAGGATTTAAATTTCAAATTTTATGTCCTTTTAAATAAAACACATTGGGCTAGGTTACAAGCGTAGCACAATGGATAGAGCAGAGTGTGTTATCCTAAGTCTGACCCTGTGCTATGAATAGTGCACAATATGGATGGTATAAAAAGGTTACCAGAGAATCTTAACTTAGCTGAGATATTTTAGCGCCCCTATACATTGAATGAATACTTCTGTGTGTTCTATTATTTCTAATATTACAAGGGTTGCACTAAATATATAATAGCAATGGGAAATTTTCTGCTTTGGAGACATGTATTAAAGTGTGCATAACAAAATATACATAATATATTCAAATAGAGTAATTAACTCATATTTATACATATTAAAACTTAATAAATGCTTTAATAGTGATTTAAACGGATATGGTATATGACAAGGGTTTGGGCTGGGATGGGCTTAAAGGTGTATATGTGTGTGTATGTTTAGGGGAGTGTGGGCAGGGCCACCATCAGGGGATGACAGGAGTGACTCCTATCAGGGGCCCAATGGGCCAGGGGGGACCATGAGGCAAGAACAACTATTATTTAAAAAAAATAATATATATATATATATATATTTAACTTTGGCAGCCACCAGAGGGTACTACAGCAGAGTGCTTTTGAGCATGGGAAATGTTATTATAAGGAGTAAAGCATTAGCATTTGAGAGGATTTCTGAGTGTGCACTAAACCACTATGCACAGTGTGAAACAGACTTAGCACTTAAGTTTGTACAGTGTGTGCCTGAGTCAGACGGCAGATCACTTTCATTTGCAGAGGAGGTAGGACTTACTTAGTAAATGTTTTTTTATTTCTTTGTGCAATTTGGGATTATAACTTCAGTGTGGTAGTAGTTGTAGGGTGGGGCCAGGGGTCCATAAAACACTTTTTTTTAGCAATATGCAGCAGTGTATTTATGATTATTTGACAATGCTGTAGAAATTCTATATATAAAACCATGCATAAATGTTTCCTTCTCAATACACAAATGGTAGGTGCCCTTTTGGCAGATATGAGTTTTTATTTTTATTAATATATATATTTTAATTACATTCCAGTTTACTGCCCATTTATGCAAGGACTTTCCAGATGCAAGGAGGCATTTTATCCAAGATATTTACATCTGCATACAATGTTATATTCTCAGACTAAGATTGCTCAGCGTTTGAAATGAGACAGGTTAACTTAACACTGTTCAGTTTACACTACAGCTGATTTAATTTTGAAATACATACAAACAAGCCTAAATCCTGCATTTAACCAGATCTAATAGTATGAGACTGAGTACCACAGCTTATGGTTCCAACAACACCATATAGAGTTCAGCATTTTCAAAATCCATAAGTACAGATGACAGATGGGAACATTTTTACATCATATTTGAAGTGGTGCTCTTGTTTGGGGAAAATGGGGAAAAAACTAAACATATGTCAACCTTTCAAAACTAATTTTCTTCATCTAGTCATCTACCCAGATCATTAATGTACAATTTTTAATTCACAGAATTATTTTTGTTTGCACATTTACAAATATGATTCTTTAAAAAGTGATCTCTTAATTTCTGCAATGTGTGCAGAAATGTTACCTCCTGTGAGTGTTTCTGTGGGTGTCTGTGTTTATGTCTTGGTGCTTTTGTTTGTGTCTCTATGAGTGTGTATGTATTTTTTTTTCTGTGGGTCTTTCTGTGAGGGTGGGTGTGTATGTCTTTGTGCATTTTCTGTGGATGTCTGTGAGGGTGTGTGCGTATGTCTGTGCTTTTTCTATGAATGTCTCTGTGAGTGTGTGTGTATGTATGTCTTTGTGTATTTTCTCTGGATGCCTCTGTGAGGATGGGTGTGTATGTCTTTGTGTGTTTTCTGTGGATTTCTCAGTGAGGGTGGGTGGGTGTATGTATGTCTGTGTTTTCTGTGGATGTCTCTATGATGGTGTGTGTGCATGTCTGTGCATTTTCTGTGGATGTCTCTGTGAGAGTGTGTGACAGATTACGAGTTTTGCGTTATAAGCGGCTCTGTACTAATTTGCAAGTTATTTCAACCGCTAACCTTTATTAGCGCTGCTAAAAACCCGGCATTAGCAGGCAATATGGCAGCGTTGAGCTCCATACCGCACACAAATACCAGCGCTGCTTTGAGCTGGTTTTTCGTGCCTGTGCATGATTTCCCCATAGACATCAATGGGGAGAGCCGGCTAAAAAAAAAGCCTAACACCTGCAATAATGGAGCGTAAAGCTCCATAACGCAGCCCCATTGATTCCTAAGGGGAAAGAAAAGTTATGTTTACACCTAACACCCTAACATAAACCCTGAGTCTAAACACCCCTAATCTGCTGCTCCCAACATTGCCGACACCTACATTATACCTATTAACCCCTAATCTGCCATCCCCAATGTTGCAGCCACCTACCTACACTTATAAACTCCTAATCTGCCGACCCCATTGTCGCTGCAACCTACATACATTTATTAACCACTAATATGCTGCCCCCAACGTCGCAGCCGCCACTATACTAAAGTTATTATCCCCTAAACCTCTGGCCTCCCACATCACTAACACTAAATAAATATATTAACCCCTAAACCTAACCCTAAGTCTAAGCCTAAACCTAACTTTAATATAATTAAAATAAATCTAAATAAAATTTACTATCATTATCTAACTAATACCTATTTAAAACTAAAAACTAACATATAAGATAAACCCTAAGCTAGCTACAATATAACTAATAGTTACATTGTAGCTATCTTAGGTTTTATTTTTATTTCACAGTTAAGTTTGTATTTATTTTAACTAGGTAGACTAGTTAGTAAATAGGCATTAACTATTTACTAACTATCTAGTTAATATAAATACAAATTTACCTGTAAAATAAAACCTAACCTGAGTTACACTAACACCTAACATTACACTACAATTAAATAAATTACATTAATTAAATAAAATTAACTAAATTACAAAAAAATAAACACTACATTACACAAAATAAAAAAGAAATGATCAAATATTTAAACTAATTACACCTAATCTAATAGCCCCCCAAAATAAAAAACCCTAGCCTAAACCAAACTGCTAATAGCCCTTATAACGACCTTTTGCGGGGAATTGTCCCAAAGAAATAAGCTATTTTACCTGTTAAAAGAAATACAAACAAACGCCCCAACAGTAAAACCCACCACCCACACAACCAAACCCCCCAAATAAAATCCTATCTAAAAATACCTAAGCTCCCCATTGCCCTGAAAAGGGTATTTGGACGGGAATTGCCTTTAAAAGGGCATTTAGCTCATTTTCTGTGCCCAAAACCCTAATCTAAAAATAAAACCCACCCAATAAACCCTTAAAAAAAACCTAGCACTAACCCCCAAAGATCCACTTACAGTTTTTGAAGACCAGACATCCATCCTCATCAAGCCGAGAGAAGTCTTCATCCAAGCGGGCAGAAGTCTTCATCCAGACGGCATCTTCTTCTATCTTCATCCTTCCAACGCGGAGCGGCTCCATCTTCAAGATATCCGCCGTGGAGCATCCTCTTCATACGGTCCCAGCCATACACCGAAGGTTCCATTAAATGACATCATCCAAGATGGCATCCCTTGAATTCCGATTGGCTGATGCATCGGAATTAAAGGTCAAAAAATCCTATTGGCTTATACAAAATTGAGCTTCAATCCTATTGCTGATCCAATCAGCCAATAGGATTGAGCTTGCATTCTATTGGCTGATTGGAACAGCCAATAGAATGTGAGCTCAATCCTATTGGCTGACTGGATCAGCCAATAGGATTAAAGCTCAATCCTATTGGCTGATTGCATCAGCCAATAGGATTTTTTCACCTTTAATTCTGATTGGCTGATAGAATTCTATCAGCCAATCGGAATTCAAGGAATGCCATCTTGGATGACTTCATTTTAAGGAACCTTCAGTGTACGGCTGGGACCGTATGAAGAGGATGCTCCGTGCCGGTTGTCTTGAAGATGGAGCCGCTCCACATCAGAAGGATGCAGATAGAAGATGCCGTCTGGATGAAGACTTCTGCCCACCTGGAGGACTACTTCTTGCCACTTGTATGAAGACTTCTCCCGGCTTCGTTGAAGACTTCTACTCACTTGGATGAAGACTTCTCCCGGCTTCGTTGAGGACTTTTTGGTTTTGTTAAAGGTTTATTGGGTGGGTTTTATTTTTAGATTAGGGTTTTGGGCACAGAAAAAGAGCTAAATGCCCTTTTAAGGGCAATGCCTAGTCAAATGCCCTTTTCAAGGCAATGGGGAACTTAGGTTTATTTAAATAGTATTTTATTTAGGAGGTTTGGTTGTGTGGGTGGTGGGTTTACTGTTGCAGGGTTGTTTGTATATTTTTTTACAGGTAAAAGACCTAATTTCTTAGGGGCAATGCCCCGCAAAAGGCCCTTTTAAAGGATATTGGCAGTTTAGTTTAGGCTAGGATTTTTTTTTTATTGGGGGGGGGCTTTTTTATTTTGATAAGGCTATAAGATTAGGTGTAATTAGTTTAAATATTTGATCATTTATTTTTTATTTTGTGTAATTTAGTATATTTTTTTGTAATTTAGTTAATTGTTTTTAATTAATGTATTTTATTTAATTGTAGTGTTATGTTATGTGTTAGTGTAAGACAGGTTAGGTTTTATTTTACAGGTAAATTTGTATTTATTTTAACTAGATAGTTAGTAACTAGTTAATAACTATTTACTAACTAGTCTACCTAGTTAAAATAAATACAAACTTAGCTGTGAAATAAAAATATAACCTAAGATAGCTACAATGTAACTATTAGTTAAATTGTAGCTAGCTTAGGGTTTATTTTATATGTAAGTATTTAGTTTTAAATATGAATTATTTAGTTAATGATAGTAATTTTTATTTAGATTTATTTTAATTATATTAAAGTTATGGGTGTTTGGGTTAGACTTAGGGTTAGGTTTAGGATTAGGGGTTAATAACTTTAGTATAGTGGTGGTGGTGATTTAGGGGCAGCAGATTAGGGGTTAATAATATTTAACTAGTGTTTGCGATGCGGGAGTGTGGCAGTTTTGGGGTTAAAATGTTTATTATAGTGGCGGCGATGTATGGAGCGGCAGATTAGAGGATAATATTTTTATTATAGTGTTTGCGATGCGGGAGGACCTCGGTTTAGGGGTTAATAGGCAGTTTATGGGTGTTAGTGTACTTTGTAACACTTTAGTTATGTGTTTTATGCTACAGATTTGTAACGTAAAATTCATAACTACTGACTTTAGATGGCGGTATGAATCTTGTTAGTATAGGCTGTACCGCTCACTTTTTGGCCTCCCAGGAAAAACTCGTAATACCGGCGCTATGGAAGTCCCATCGAAAAAGGACTTTTTGAAAGGTGCGGTAGTTACGTTGCATTACGGCCAAAAAAGTGTGCGGTACAAATATTCTGACAAGTCTCGTAATAGCAGCGGTAATGAAAAAGCAGCGTTATGAGGCTTTTTCACTCATAACGCAAAACTCGTAATCTAGCCAAATAATAGCACTAATAATTTTGCACTCCAATTGTAATATAACCCATAATTGGTAAATACACAACTTGAGGTTACGTTAGGGTTTACTGTGCAAATAATAGAAATATTTTAAGAATTAACTTGACTAAGGTTTGATTTTAATTGGTTGCTTGAAATTGATATTTAAATACATGTACTTAAATACATTTTAAAAACTGTATACATAAAAACTATTCTGGTCTGTTACACATTGTCCAGCAATATTATTACTAATTCAAAAAAATGAAAAAGATTTAATAAACTCATGATAAATAATAGATTACTATAGTGTGGAAATATACTTCTCAGTTGGCTCCCTCAGTCTCTTTGGATTTAAGTTGCTGAACACTGCAAAAAATTATATTATAAAGACAGAGAAAATGAAACATGCATAAATATTTAAAATAACTGCAACGGCAAATCATAAACAGCTTAAACAGTATATAAAAGTAGTAAAACTGAGCAGGCATACAAAAATACTTCATTAGACAAAAGCCTATGGGAAATTAGTTTTTAAAAAAACCTATCCCTTAAAGGAAGGCACAATTAAGAGAGAAACAAACTGTTTTATATAACTAGTTAATAACACAACAAGCTACATTTAAGAACTGTTCTAAACCATTTTATTTCTAGACATTCATGTATATATGGTATTTGTGTTATTCTCATAATGTTGAGAATTGAATTCTGCTTGACCAAAATTCCCATGTTTATGTTTTTTAAATAACATTTAAAATGTTTTTGTTTTTTTAATTCCGACAGCTTTTTGTTGGGCTCTAAGAGAAGCAATGAACATGGTATCTCATTGCCCTTGCTCAGCAGCTTATGAGCATGTAATTTACCTCGGGCTTTGTAAGTTATGGGTTGATTACAAAGTGAACGTCAATGAGGAAAATGGCTTTGAGACTATTGATATCTACTTTAAGAGGCATAAAAAAGGCTTAAGGAAAAATAAGCTAAACACTTTTTTTAATATAAGCAAACATCTGTTAATGCTCATGCATTTTAGACATAATTGAGTTTGATTACATCAATGATTAAAACAGAGACTTTAAAACAAATTGCTTATATATCAATTAACTACCTAATTAAATTTAACCTTATAAGGATACATCTAGACCTTTATATTGGTGCAGACATTACTTTCACTTCATTGGATTCTGTCACAAGATGTTCACTGGGCAAGGAAATTGAGGATTTACTGAGGCTGGTAGAGGAAGCTGTCAGTAAAAGTTTCAAGATTACAACAATTTATGCTCAAAGAAAGATACATCAAAAAATCTAGACAGAATACTTCATTGCACATAAAATCTCTGTGGAGTTTATTGGGTGAGATTCAAGTCTATTATTCTCAGTGACAACCTCAGCTGGAGCCTTTGACATTCCAGGGTGTCCCAACACAGGTTGAGAATTAACGCTATAGAACATTAAAAAAAACAATGTACTCTGTTTTCTTTGTTCTACCCAAGGAAAATGAATTTCCTTAGCTAAATAAGCCTACCTTTTTCAGACATGATGAAACGGATTCCTGTGAACTAATAACATTGTTAGAATGATCTCTCTCTCTAATATATATATATAATATATATATATATATGTATATATATATATATATTCAAGCAATTTCCAGCTCAGCCCACCAAGAGGCAACCGCCTGGGAGCAAATATAAGCAATATAAGTAACACAGTCAGATGCACTCTCAGGTCTTTTCAATTGATTCTTTAATGGAACGTTTTGGGGGTTCACAACCCCTTCATCAGCATGCTGCTGAAGGGGTTGTGAACCCCGAAAACGTTCCTTTAAAGAATCAATTGAAAAGACCTGAGAGTGCATCTGACTGTGCTACTTATATATATATATATATATATATATATATATATATATATATATATATATATATATATATATATATATATATATATATATATTTGCTTTAAAGAAAGCCATTGGATACCTAGTAATCATATACACATTGTAACATATCCCCTTTCAATTAAAATATATTTAAAATATTTAAAAGTTGTTATTAATTATGCACATAATATATGCATATTATGCAGCGTCTGAGCCTTTGTGGCGTCTACAACATCAAGTTAAGAAGCAGGAATCATAAGACCACTGCTTCCTAACATCTCTGCCACTGGTGGGGGGGGGGGATTAGACAGGTAATTACTTTAACAACAGCAGATACTGCATTGGTGCCCACAAAAACAGGCGGATGTATTCCTAACCTGGTTCCTTGTTTTTCTGGATAGTCATAAATTGGACCTTTAAATAGATGCAATATTAAATAGGAAATTATAAGGAAGAAAGATAATATGACTAATATAAGGTTTATGTAAAGGGATAGAATACTCATATCAATTTTAATTTATGTAGCATAACTGTAATAAAACTGACAAAAAAATATCACCTGAACAGCTATGTAAAAAAGGAAAATATTATACCTCAACCTTTTTTCAGCTTACAAGAGCAAGTGCTCTGGCAATAGTTATACATCAGCTACTGTCTATCTGCATCAGAGGGACATGAAACACAACATTTTTCCTTCATTATATTGTATACAAATTTAAACAACTTTCCATTTTACTTCTATTATCTAATTTGCTTTGTTCTCTTGGTATTGTTTGTTCAAAAGTACACCTAGGAAGGATCAGGAGGTGGGGCTAGCTGCTGATTTGTGGCTGGACATATATGCCTCTTGTCATTGGCTTACTGATGTGTTCAGATAGCTCCCAGTTGTGCATTGCTGCTCCTTCAATAAAGGATACCATGAGAAAGAAACAAAATTGGCAATGAAGTGTCCCTTTAAAAACATGTTAAGTTAGCTTTATACTGTATATGAAATACAACATTTAAAACATACCTTATGAAGGCTGATACCGAGCCATTCTCTGTATTCTCCACAGAATATGACCCTTCTGTCACTCTTGCTCCTAATCTAGAAGAATCATGACAAGATACCAACACTGATGAAATCATGGCAAAACTATCAAAAGGTGAAGCATTTCCACATTGCTCTTTATATGGAGGGCACAGGAGCTCTTATTTTTTCCCTGAACCACTTAGAAAGTGTGTGGGCCATATTTTGAAATAAGGAAAGTCCTTTAAGATGCCATTTGTGAACAGAAATAAGCAGTCTTCTGCAACACTAATGTTTTAGTGAGAGCATTCTATAAAGCCCCTATCTAAACAAATGAAGGTGACACTTGCAACCTACCCTATTTTAAACATGTAGACACATCCATATCTACCAAAGGAATAATGATTACCAATGATAGGTAAATCCATATATCTCTCCTACTTCATACCATGTTTTTTTAGATAGAAGGGACATGAAAATCCTAATTTTAAAAGAAGGAAACTCTATTGTGAATGAGGACATCACATATACTTCTAAGCTACTGATTATTACTTTTAATTATAATTGAAATTGCAATTGTGATCACTTGCATTACGATCCATATGCACTCCCTTGAAAAGCACAAGAGACCCCATGTGGATAAAAGGGTCAATATTTGTTTTCTTATATTGTTGTTTTTTAAAAAAATATGTAGTACACTGTTAGTATGCTATCATTTTATACGTAAAACATTGCTAAATTCACTACATTTGCATCATGGATGGTGTCATTTTGTAATTTTTTGGGGGGGATTTATACAAAACTGTCTTCTAAAACTGCCCAATCAATCTGCTGAAAGATGGATTTGTGTAGATACTTCAAAGAAAAAATAAAATACTGAAACTAATGTTTTAAACATGAGGACAAAGTTTCTGATTGTTTTTGCACAAGGCAGAGAAATAGTCCACCAGTGAAAGGGATTTTCATTTCAGATTGAGATTTTGAAAATTGAAAGCCAGTTTGAATATTTAATAACAAAGAAGAGATATCTATCCATGGACTAATGTGTTTTCTCAAGTGCACAAAAGCCACAAAAAAGAAAGTTAAGATACACACCCCAAGGCATCACTAATGGCATATGACATTCATTATCACATTTATGACATCATTAGTTAACATGCAGACATTTTACTTTTTGGCATTATACCATGATAGTTTGCTGTGAAAACATTTCAGATTCAGCGAGGTTGCTTTTTTGGGTTACTTTTCCATGACCCATGAATCCCAATAACAAATAAAAAAAATTGGTGCACTCATCATTACTGTTAGTGTTTAGTCAAATGATCCATCCTCTAAACCCCTCCTTTCACGGCTTACAACTTTAAAGGGACACTCAGGTTAAATTAAATTTTCATGATTCAGATACAGCAGGTAATTTAAACAACTTTCCAATTTACTTCCATTAAAAAAATGTGCACAGTCTTTTATATTTACAATTTTTGAGTCACCAGATCCTACTGAGCATGTGCAAGAATTCACAGACTATACATATATGCATTTGTGATTGGCTGATTGCCATCACATGGTACAAGGGGAGTGGAAATATACATAACTTTGAAATGTGTTATAAAAAAATAAATCTACTACTCATTTGAAGTTCAGACTAAGTGCTATTGAATTGTCTTGTTATATTGCATTTGTTGATTATGCAAATCTAATGTGTTGACTGGTACTTTAAGACCAAAGTCTCATTCTCCAATAGCTTCCAATAGCTTTAAGAAAATAGTCGAAGATAAAATTAAAAGTAAAAAAAATCTTTATTATGAAATTTTTAAAAACAAAAAAATTATACCACAATCTCCTTATGCCATCTGACGCATTTTATGCAACCATCTCTGCACTTTCTCAAAGATGCTGAGTGAATAACTAACAAGCCTTGTTTAAATACCTTCAAAATTTGGTGCTAATAGAGATCATAACCATTCCCTGCCACTCATATGTGTAGACGCTCTTCTAAACTCCTTAAAGTGGGCATCATTTAAAACCTCCCTCTGATTGGTTACAATGATTATCTTTAATAATATCAAACAATATTAATCTATACTTTAGCAGACATAACACAAAATCAAATTGAATAACTTGTCCACTTACTTGTCCTATTTCGCTATTTCTCAACTGCTCCCAGGCAGCTGCATTGTCATGCTCGAAACCGGTAGTGACAAAGCAGTCTCGACAACCAATAAAAATTAGATCTACCACTATATGCATCATCTGTTGTCATGTCCTGGGTCGATTCACAAAACAGCCCATAGAAACAATATATGCAATTCACATCAAGCCTTCCTATGTTACAATTTAATCAATACAATATATTAAATATTGTGGTACAATCATCCAATAACTCCATATTGTCTTGGTTAAAATAAAATTAGACTAAGGTCGATGTTAGCAGCTATATAAGCTTATTGTAGAAATTCCGCTTTTCTTAATAAGGTTTTAACTTGAGGTTTTCTCAAATTTTTAACTTGAGGGGTTTTAGTAATCCTTAACCAAGACTTATTCCCAAATTCCGAGGGTTTTAGTTTATTATTCTCAATAGTTCCATACCAACTCCAACTATTTCAAAGTTACCCTTTATACAAAATGTATATATATATATATATATATATATATATATATATATATATATATATATATATATATATATATATAAAAGTACAAGTAGAATGAGGCCACTTAGATAACTGAGCAGACACAAGCGATGCTCTGTAAGTAGCCCTAGTCAGGAAGGAGTAGGGTATTAGAGGCAGCTATATAAGACAAATACTGGATGAGACTAGAGACCCCAGTCAGTATGAGTAAATATAGGTACAAAGGTTTTACAGCGCCTGTATATCCACTATGACAGAAAATATGTATGAAAATGAAGATAAAAAATATAAACTGAACAGTTCATGTAAGTCCTTAGGGTGTATTCAATCAGTGGTGAATCGCCAAACATCAGCTGATATAAGATAATAGGTGGTATTCAATACCCTTACCAGATATTACCCCAATCTAATGAGGTAAGTATGCCGCACTGGGGGTATGTGTAGATAGTTGGATCTCCTCCTAGCATCTGAATCAGATGGCTATTCCAGTTTCGTTAGCCTCCTGGAGTATGTGGGGATGTACTTCTGTTGGTGAAGATGTCCCACAAGCTTCCTGTGTAGGTATGTGGTTAGCCTCTTTGAGTGCTTCTCTGTCCCGGTATAAACTTTCTCCATCGTAAGGGTACCTTGATGTGGTCTGCAGCTCTCACTGCCAGCAGCATGCAGAGATATGGGAGAGTAAAAAGTTGCAAGTGCTCGTGGACTGGTTACTAAGGTAACAAAAACCTGACTGGGTAGGTGCTCGAGAACGCTTTAACTACAGGCGTCTGGCACCACTTTAGTCGTTCTGAGGTCCCGGGCATGGGAACGAGTCCAGACAGTTCCTCTCAACTCAATCCGCTATGTTATACACAGACATCAGACACGCTATTTTTTATCTATCAGGACGTTGCAGATATCTAACATTCAATACAGCGTCTGTAGAATCGCAGTATACAGAGTGTAATACTATTAATGAGAACAGCTAACTCATGGACCTCATAGAAGCTGTTCTCATTAATAGTATTACACTCTGTATACTGCGATTCTACAGACGCTGTACTGAATGTAACATATCTGCAACGTCCTGATAGATAGAAAATAACCTGTCTGATGTCTGTGTATAACATAGCGGATTGAGTTGAGAGGAACTGTCTGGGCTCGTTCCCGTGCCCGGGACCTGAGAACGATTAAAGTGGTGCCAGACGCCTGTAGTTAAAGCGTTCACGAGCACCTACCCAGTCAGGCTTTTGTTACCTTAGTAACCAGTCCACGAGCACTTGCAACTTTTTACTCTCCCATATCTCTGCATGCTGCTGGCAGTGACAGCTGCGGACCACATCAAGGTACCCTTATGCTGGAGAAAGTTTATACCGGGACAGAGAAGCACTCCAAGAGGCTAACCACATACCTACACAGGAAGCTTGAGGGACATCTTCACCATCAGAAGTACATCCCCACATACTCCAGGAGGCTAACGAAACTGGAATAGCAATCTGATTCGGATGCTAGGAGGAGATCCAACTATCTACACATACCCCCAGTGCGGCATACTTACCTCATTAGATTGGGGTAATATCTGGTAAGGGTATTGAATACCACCTATTATCTTATATCAGCTGATGTTTGGCAATTCACCACTGATTGAATACACCCTAAGGACTTACATGAACTGTTCAGTTTATATTTTTTATCTTCATTTTCATACATATTTTCTGTCATAGTGGATATACAGGAGCTGTAAAACCTTTGTACCTATATATATATATATATAGACTGTATATATATTACAAAATCATAAAATATCACATAATCTCAAGAGGCATAAACCTAAACCCAAGCAGGTTCCACTCTCAAAAAGCAATTCACAGAATGTCTTAGGATATGTTATTGTTTTGGTTGGGGATCTATTATCTGAAAACTTCATATAGATTTATTTATTTATTAGTTTATATTATATAAATACATTTTTAACACAAATGCAAGTCCACATCCAACCTCTTATTAATACCGAATGGTTCTTTGGTATTTAAATACAACCCCAAATCCAAAAAATTGGGACAGCATGAAAAATGCAAAAAACAAACAAAAATATTCATTTGAAAATTCAATTTACCCTGTGCTATATACTGTATAAATATATATATAACACAATATTTGATGTTTTACTTTGTGAATTTAATGTATTTTTGAAAAAATACACTAATATCAAAACTAATGACTGAAACACACTCAAAAAAAGTTGGGACAGTCGACTGTTTACCACAGGGTTGTCCCTGGAAAAGACAATGTCTGGATGGCAGCATATGTTGCTCAAAAATGTATACTTATCTTTTGGCATTGGTACTGACACATACCCATACCAAGGCATATGCTGGCTTCTGAACCTGATGCTGATAACAGCTTGGATGGTCCTTTTCCTCTTTGGCCCGGAGAACACGACAGCTTTATTTAAAAAAACTATTTGAAATTTTGACTCGTTGGACCGCAAAACACAATTCAATTGTGCTACTTTCAATCTCAAATGAGACGGAACCCATAGAAGACAGCGGCACTTCGGGATAGTGTTGATATATGGCTTCTGCTTTGCATAGTAAATCTGTGGATCCAGTGGCAAATGGTGTTGACTGACAAAGACAAAAAACTTATATAGCTACTTCACAATCTCTGTTCCTATTCATTTACCCTTTCTCCTATAATTGTAACACTTCTTACTGTCCTCTATTGATCTTAAACATGCAATTACCTCCTGCATACTACATAATCCTTTAATCACAAACCCACAATAAAATACACAAAAAAACTAGAAACTAAACTAAAATATAAATGATATTTTTTATCTATTATTATCAGAAATGTTGGTGTGTCAGTGTTCCAAATACAAATACCGTTACAACCTCCATGCTAATTAACATTTTTCAAATGCTAATAATACATAGATTGTTGAAATTGTGTACATCTGGCTTACAGTCACTACATCCCATGAACATAAAATACTTAAACACTTGTTTAGTTTATATTATATGTATATGTGAATGTGAAAGAGAAAAGAAAAGAGTGAAGGAGTTGGAAATGTATACTGTATTTTATTGGATTCAGAATTAAAGCACAAATACATTTCTGGGGAACATAATTTGTGTATACAATTACTTTATGAAAACATTACACCTGTGCATAAAATGGACCGAGTCTGTATTTGAGTATGGGATGTCATAATGGAAAAGAAACTACCAAAATATTAAGGATATGATGGCATGTGGTGAGTGCCATCGATTCAAATTCTACTCAAACTAATGAATATGTTTACTTTTTTATATAGTAATTTATCAGGAAACATACTGAGATTTACAAAACTTAAAGGCTATAGCTGAAGTAGTTGTATATCAGTACAGTGTTTCCAATTTATTATAAATATTGAATTGTGTGTTTATCTGCAAAACTTAAAAAATACGCAATGAAACAATATTTTTCTTTGTGCACTTAAAGGGACAGTCTACTCCAAAATTGTGAGTGTTTAAAATATAGATAATCCTTTTATTATCCATTCCCCAGTTTTGCATAACCAACACTGTTATATTAATATATGTTTTACCTCTGTGATTACCTTGCACCTAAGCCTCTGCAGACTGCCTCCTTATCTCAGGGCTTTCAATGACTTGCATTTTAGCCAATCAGTGCAGTCTCTTTTATAACACCACAAGAGTGAGCACAATGTTATCTATATGACACACATAAACTAGCTCTGTCTTGCTGTTAGAAGCTTATAAAATGGAACTGAGATAAAGGTGGTCTGCAGGGGCTAAAAACAGGCAGATAGTTAGAGGTTTAGATGTTGTAAGGTATATTAATATAACAATATTGATTATGCAAAGATGGTGAATGGGTAGTAAAGGTGTTATCTATCTTTTTAAACAATAACATTTTTTGAATAGTCTGTTCCTTTAAATGCAGCATCTGGTAGGTAAACGTATCATTTAAGTGTCTGAATTTAAAAATGTCCATTTATCTATTTATTTCTGCATTTCAGTAAGATCATAACATCAGCTGAATGAAGCTTGTTAGCAATACCGCCCCCTGCAGATTTACTGCCAATTGGCCGCTAGCAGGGGGGTGTCAATTAACCAGATTGTATTAAATCGGGTTGATTTCTGTCAGAGCAGGCGGACAGGTTATGGAGCACAGTCTTTAGACCACTGCTTCATAACTTCTGTTTCCAGCGAGCCTGAAGGCTTGTCGTAAACACTGGGCATCAAGTTCCATACAGAGCTTGATAAATATGCCCCATAGTCATCATAATCTAGACGACTGAACAATTGCAAAATATTTCCAGGCACACACGCTGTTTTTTATCATGACATGAGCTGAGTACTTGGTACACAGGGCTAGATTTGCATACTCAGGTATGCTGTGACAAGCAGGAACCAGGATATCAACTTTTAAGTGGACCCTGAGTGGTTTATATGAAGTCCCAAAAGGGGTTGTTGGATAGCCCATGCCTGGGTTAAACTTTAGGTCCATACTATTGCTAGATACAGTTGCTTCACAAGGGACAAGGCAGCCACTATCTAAGGCAAGCAGGATATCTGGAATGCCAGAAGTAGGTATCTTAGAACACCAGATTCAGGCAAGAAACTTGGAACACCAGACTCAGGCAGGACACTAGGCTCCTGTATGATGAAGACCTGGAACATGAAACAAACAGATGGAAACTGGATGCAGGGCACAGTACACAAACAGCAAACATAAACATTTTGAGTGATAGTCAATCACAGAACCAGATGGGCTACAGAGCACAACTAATATATATGTGAGGTCTCCAGCCATGACCCTCAACTTGTACTTATATGCGGAACATTGAGCCATTTTTTAACATGCATATTATAAAATGGCCCCTTTATTCAGAATAGGGACCAGTGATCATAAATCATTACTATATCAGGAAAAAACTGGATCATATTAAGGTAAATAAAACTTCAGGCCCAGATGGAATACACCCAAGGGTGTTAAGGGAATTTAGCACTGTTAGAGACAAACCTCTACTCTTTATTTTTTAAAACTCATTATCCTCAGGCATGGTACCCCAAGATTGGCATAAAGCTTATGTTGTGCCACTCTTCAAAAAGGGAAGCAGGGATGATCCCGGAAGCTATAGACGAGTTAAACTGACATCAATAGTGGGGAAGATATTTGAAGGGATTATAAGGGATTATATTGATGAGCACATTAGTGTTAACAAGATTATGAGTTCAAATCAGCATGGTTTTATGAGAAATAGATCATGTCAAACTAATTTAATTAGCTTCTATAAGGAAGTAAGTAAAAATATAGATGAAGGGGAATCAGTTGATGTGATATACTTAGATTTTGCAAAGGCATTTGATACAGTGTATCATGAGAGATTAATGCACAAAATTAAGGGACTGTGAATAGCTGAAAATGTTAGTTCATGGATGAATAACTGGATAAAAGATAGGGAGCAATACGTAGTAGTGTATGGATCATACTCAGATTGGATAAAGGTAATCAGTAGAGTCACCCAGGGATCAGTACTGGGCCCAGTTCTTTTTAATATTTTAATAAATGACTTGGAGCAAGGATTAAATAGCAACATCTCTATTTTTGCAAAGTTACAAGGGATCTGAAAAAATTAGTATGGGCAGGTAAATGGAAAATGAGATTTAATATGGGACAATGCAAGGTTCTACATCTTGGAAGTAAAAATAAGCAGGCAACGTATTATTTAAATGGGACAAAACTTAGCCAAACAGAAGAGGAAAGGGATTTGGGAGTAGTAATAGATAACAAGCTAAAGATGGGTGCACAATGCAGGGCAGTAGCTACAAAGGCTTATAAGATACTGGACTTGACAACAGGGACCTAACAACAGCACTCCACTGCAAAGAGGTATCTCCATAGGTCTCCATGATCTGCCACTCTTAGAGCTCCCCTTCTGTAGGTAAGAGGCTTCCTCTGGGGCAATATTCGGGAGTGAGGCTTGTCCGGTCTCTGGAGCCATGGTCCCGGCAGCTGGGAAAAGATCAAAGGTCCCTCTTTGAGCGCTATGGTCTGCGAGATCAGCCGCGTCCTCTGTCTTCACAGAACTGTTGTCAGCACTGAAGCAGGAGTCCGGTCTCTCCATCATGGCTGTGTGCTGCAGAGACAAAGTGTCCCCTAATGAGGTGAGTTGGTGACCCCCCACAAAAAAGAGCTATCTAAAATAAACTGCTCTAAAAATCACCTGAAAGGGGCATTTGGCTGGGCATTGCCCTTAGAAGGGCATTTAGCTCTTTTTATGCCCCTCCAAAAAAACTAATCTAAAAAAAACACCCCAAAAAATCATATCACTAAATACCAAAGATGGAAATGACCAAAGTTGAATCTGGATGGCATTGGTCCATCTTTATCCTGGTGGGGTCCATCTTCATCCTGGCAGTGCTCCATATTCATCCCGGCTGTGGTCCATTTCCATCCCGGCAGCAGTGTTCTATCTTTATCTATCTTCTTATCCTTGGTTGCCAATGTCATCTTCATGCAGTCACCTGCTGCCCATTGAATTTGAATTTATGATACCCCCCTTATATAGGGGTACCCTTGCATTTCTATTGGCTGATTTTCAAATTCAGGATGAAAATGGACCACAGCAACTGAAAATAAGAAGATGGATGAAGGTAGAAAATCACTGCCTGGGTAAAGATGGACCATCGCCAGGATGAACATGAAACACCACCGGGATGAAGGTAGACCACAGCAGGGATGAAAATGGTGTGCCACCACCCTGATTCATCTTTAGTGAGTATCATCTTTGTAGTTTAGTGATAGAGTAGGCAGTTTGTGTATTTTATTGTTTGGACAGATTGGTGATATTGCTATAGATTATTGTTAGTATAGGTTTTTTATTTTGGGGTGGATTTTTTTTTATTAAGGTTAATAGTATAGCTGGGTAATTTGAGATATGAGTGTGTGCATTTTAGGGGTTTAGTGTAGTGGGCAGTTTGGGATATGAAGGTGTGGCAGTTAAAGGGTTAATAGTGTAGCAGGTACTTTGCAGTGGGCTATGTGGTAATTTATGGGTTTTATAGAGTGCAGGGATTATGGCGATTCGGGTTAGTACAGGAGTAAGGGTGTTAGTTTTTTTTCCATTTTTCTTTTTCCATTGAAGCCTATTGGAGAGCATGTTAACCTGGTCACAATATTATAACTTATGCTCTTTGCACTCGTCGGGTTAGTGTGCGAGCAAATAACATTTACTTTCAACTTATAATATGTGCGCTACTCGATGCGCCCAAAGCAGAAGGCAAGCAGAGTTAGCATGTGAGTACAGCTCCACTCGTAATCTAGTACTTTCTAGTAATTTCTTAACTTTAAGGGGTAGATTTATTAATGGTCGAGAGATTATGATTTGCTGTATAGAATCATGTCTGCTCGACCTTGCTAAATAAATGTTAGTTTTAACATTGCACAATCATTTTGGTTGAAATGGTTGTGCAATGCTGCCCCCTGCTCACTGGCGGCCAGGGGCCGTCAATCATCCAGATCGTATCGGGGTGATTTTAGTCCTCCACCTTTTGATCGCTGCTTCTTAATTTCCGTTTCTGGTGGACCGGAAATGATGGGGCATCGACGCAGCATCCGCTGCTTAAAGTGAATGTAAACTTAAGACTAGTGCCTCACGGCATTGGATAGACTTTTAAAAATTAATAAGGGTTTAATTCATCAAATCTTTTATATGTATGTATTTTGCCCAATTTTTACCTATTTACCACTGCGACAATAAACTCTCCGGCGCGCCATATTGTCGAATTGATTGAGAGATGATGATTTGTAAAAGAACTAATCCTTGTTTGTAACAAGGATTATTTATTTTATTAATCTTCATCTGTCAATCAATTAGACAAAATGGCGAACGTGAGAGCTGCGCTTATCGTGGCAGTGGTAAATAGGAGAAAATTGGGCAAAATACATACATATAAAAGATTTGATGAATTAAACCCTTGCTAATATATATACAAATAAGTAAAAATTGGGCAAAATACATACATATAAAAGATTTGATGAATTAAACCCTTGCTAATATATATACAGTATATCCAATGCCGTGGGGCACTATTATAAAGTTTACATTCACTTTAATTAATCAACCTCCATATGCTGTTTTAGACAAAAGAAAGAGACTAAAGTTTCAGTGTAGATTTGTTTTTCTTCAAATTACTATACCCAAAAATATATTAAAATGCCAGTCTTTTATTTAATATTTTGTGTAATCTATCTATCTATCTATCTATCTATCTATCTATCTATCTATCTATCTCTCTATCTGTCTGTCTGCCTATCTGTCTGTCTATCTGTCTGTCTGTCTAAAGTTATAAGATTACAATACAATTTGTCATATTATTTGCTGCCGTTAGGAAAATGTCAAGTTTTAAGATTTCTCTTGTTTATTTACTGTAATGTTTTTGAGGGTTTTTTTTTATACACATTACAATTTTGCAATGTTGAAACCTAATCAAGTGTTTAAAATATGCAGGCTTTTGATTATGTATTCTACATTACATTTGTAAAAACCTAGTAGCAATTTTGTATTACTGCTATGAATCAAATTTTATCACAAACAACAAAAGGTTAGCAAATCCTCTTAACATGTGAATACAGGCCATTTGCTTTGACTTTTCTTTTTTTTTATTTATGCAAATCACCTTTAAGAAACCTTAGTTAAATCTCATTAAAAAAAATGCAAATAGAAATTTACAATACAGATCTAAGGACCTTGAAATAACTATAATTTGTTAAACAGAGACATTTGATTTTAAGCAGTTTAAAATAAAAATGTTAGTTTATAAATGTGTAATTGCTTTGGACAGTAAAGTAAAAATAAACAGAAATGGATGGGACAGAGAATTCAATTTTAAACAACTTTTTAGTTTGCTTTAATTTTCAATCTTTCTTAGTTTATTTAGGTATCCTTTGTTAAAGGTTAATCCTAGGTGAGTTTAGGAGGTTGCACATGTATTTAGTCTTCTGGCAGCAATTTGCAACAATGCTTATAACAATGATTTACATTATTGCAAACACTGCTGCTATAGAATACAAAAGACAAGTGCATACTCATAAGCTCCTATCAGCCATGATAGGTTTACTCTTCAAAAAAGATACAACGTGAACAAAGCCAATTTGATAAAAGACGTACATTGGAAAGTTGATTAAGATTGTATGCTCTATCTGAATCATGAATAAGTAATTTTAAGATTACTGTTTTTTTTGCTTGTAAAAAATAGAGAGAGTCAAGAAGGGGCTTATATGAATGATCCTACTATTTAACTTTATTGTTGATAATAATAAAAATAAATTAACAAAAATAGGAATAAAGGTGATAAATACTGGATCCTAAAGGCTCCCCCTAAAAAACACTATGCTTATGTAGACGCCACAGAGGAGGTCACAGAAACAAGTGTCTTACCTTCATTGAACCTTGGAGTCCAGTGGGGGTAAAGACCACAGTATCAAGGTGATACAAAAAATAACAAAAGCATTTTGGACTGAATATGGGCCTATTTCAATTTGATTTGAAAGTCTAAATGCATCAAATTGAAAATGGGGTCATTCATTGTTCCTATGTGTAGTACCATTTCCACTATAACCTAAACCAGTCATGGCCAACTACCTAACACATGGGGGTACAGATCAATATGTTAGAAGTCTTAAAGAAACATAAAACACCTCTTGCTTTTGTGCTAGAACTGTTCTTTGCAAAAAAAACAAAATATGTAAAATAGGTTTTCAAAATGCTGCAAATGGCTAAAGCTTTACAGCCTCATAAGGAGTATGAGACAAACACCATTTTTACATAAAAGCCAGATGTGTTTTATGTCCAGTGGCATATATATATATATATATATATATATATATATATTTATATATATATTTATACTGTATATTAAGCACAAAAGAATCCCCCGTGAAGGTCATTTACATTTAAATGCTGTTTGCAAACACTTCTCACGTGGGTATTAAGTAAATTTAAAGCAAGGCTGTACACATCATTGTTTCTTAAGGGACATAAACAGATTAGCATTTTAATATTTCTATATGCACAGGCAATACAATGAAAGTGATGGAGATTAATATAGCTCTACTCAAGCAGATACATTCTGGAATTCTACCCTGTTTGTGAAATTCAAGGTCATAATCGTCTGTGATAGAAGAGAACACTGTTGCAGTACAGACATACAGTATATGTACAAAGTGAACATACTTTCTGCCTAGGGCTACAACTTTTATGATCTGGCAAAAACTGACCCTCTCAGATGTGCAATGAATGAAGCTGAATACATATTTAGCCAATATGTTCTGGAGAAACAGTCTTCAGGAGTTTTTTTTATTTTATTAATAATGTAGTAGTCTGCAGTAGCCTAAATATGCATCTGCCAAGGCATTACAAATTAGGGTAGTATTCCTGTTTTTATTTTATGTGAAACATACTAAATTTCTGGTTGAGCATCAGACTATATATTTTTTTATACTTCTCTGTTTAGTGAATATTTATAAAATATGTATATTGGTACATATTATATGAGTAACACTGTTAAATAAAGACATTTTTGATCACAGGAGCATTTTTCTCACATTTTGAGGGACAGATTGAGTATAACTTTTCTACATTTGGGCAAATTATTTGGAGTTAGCACAATGGATACTGTTTTGCTTATTTTTGTAATGTAATCCATTAGAATGGGTTTCAATTGATAAAACTACTTGAAATGTGCAGGGTCCAGAGTTTTTCATGAGGACAAAATATTTAACAATAATTGCTAACTGTTACAAATCTGACAATGGCTGCCTAATGTCTTTTTATTTCACTTAACCATTAATTTAGTTTCACTTTACTTCAATTAAAATGTAAAATAACTTTGTGTAATTGTAAAATTTGTATGATTTAAAAATCAAATCAGCTGTAACCAATTGTTTGAGATTGAGTGTGTATACATTGCAATACAAGAAAATATATGTAGTATAGTATAGAATATTTATGCACTACAATAGTTTCCCTAAATAACCTTGAAGGGACATTGTACACTAGGGTCCAGATTACAAGTTTTGCGTTAGAGGCTGTGCGGTGTTAACGAGCAGTTTTCCCTCACCGCTCACTTACCTACAGCGCTGGTATTACGAGTTTTCAGAAACCCGTCGTTAAAAGGCAAGAAGTTGAGCAACATTTTGCTTATTACCGCACTCCAACACTCAGCGGTGAGCTGGTGTAACGTGCACGATTTCCCCATATGAATCAACGGGGAGAACCGGCTGAAAAAAGTCTAACACCTGCAAAAAAGCAGCGTAAAGCTCCCTAACTCAGCCCCATTAATTCCTATGGGGAAACACATTTATGTCTACACCTAACACCCTAACATGAACCCCCGAGTCTAAACAACCCTAATCTTACACTTATTAACCCCTAATCTGCTGCCCCCGACATCGCAGACACCTAAATTATAATTATTAACCCCTAATCTGCCGCTCTGGACACCGCCGACACCTACATTATACTTATGAACCCCTAATCTGCTGCCCCCAACATTGCCGAACCCTAAATTAAATTTATTAACCCCTACTCTGCCGCCCCCAATGTCGCCGCCACCTACCTACACTTATTAATCCCTAATCTGCTGCCCCCAGATTAACCCCTAAATCTAACCCTAAACCTAACACCCACTAACTTATATATAATTTAAATAAATCAAAATAAATATTCCTATCATTAACTAAATTATTCCTATTTAAAACTAAATACTTACCTGTAAAATAAACCCTAAGATAGCTACAATATAACTAATAGTTACATTGTATCTAGCTTAGGGTTTATTTTTATTTTACAGGCAAGTTTATAGTGTATTTATTTTAACTAGGTAGAATAGTTATTAAATAGTTATTAACTATTTAATAACTACCTAGTTAAAATAAAGACACATTTACCTGTAAAATAAAACCTAACCTAAGTTACACTAACACCTAACACTACATTATAATTAAATAAATTAACTAAATTAAATACAATTACCTAAATTAAATTAAATTAAATTAGCTAAAGTACAAAAAACAAAACAAAAAAACACCCCAATAAATTACAGAAAATAATAAACATATTACAGATATTTAAACTAATTGCACCTAATCTAATAGCCCTATTAAATAAAAAGCCCCCCAAAATGTAAAAAAACCCTAGCCTAGACTAAACTACCAATAGCCCTTAAAAGGCCCTTTTGCGGGGTATTGCCCCAAAGTAATCAGCTCTTTTACCTGTAAAAAAAAATACAAACAACCCCCCCAACAGTAAAACACACCACCCACACAACCAACCCCCCAAATAAAATACTAGCTAAAAAAAACTTAAGCGCATTTGGATGGGCATTGCCCTTAAAAAGGCAGTTAGCTCTTTTGCAAGCCCAAACCCCTAATCTAAAAAATAAACCCTTCCAATACACCCTTAAAAAAACCTAACACTAACCCCCTGAAGATCGACTTACCGGGAGACATTCTCATCCAAGCTGGGCGAAGTGGTCCTCCAGACGGGCAGAAGTCTTCATCCAAGCCGGGTAGAAGTGATCCTCCAGACGGGCAGAAGTCTTCATCCAGACAGCATCTTCTATCTTCATCCATCCGGCGCGGAGCGGGTCCATCTTCAAGACATCTGACATGGAGCATCCTCTTCATCCGATGACTAACAAATTGAAGGTACATTTAAGTGACGTCATCCAAGATGGCATCCCTCAGATTCCGATTGGCTGATAGAATTCTATCAGCCAATCAGAATTAAAGTAGAAAAAATCCTATTGGCTGATGCAATCAGCCAATAGGATTGAAGTTCAATCCTATTGGCTGATCCAATCAGCCAATAGGATTGAGTTTGCATTCTATTGGCTGTTCCAATCAGCCAATAGAATGCAAGCTCAATCCTATTGGCTGATAGGATCAGCCAATAGGATTGAACTTCAATCCTATCGGCTGATTGCATCAGCCAATAGGATTTTTTCTACCTTAATTCCAATTGGCTGATAGAATTCTATCAGCCAATCGGAATCTAAAGGACGCCATCTTGGATGACGTCACTTAAAGGTACCTTCATTCTGTGTTAGTCGTCGGATGAAGAGGATGGTCCGCGTCGGATGTCTTGAAGATGGACCCGCTCCACGGCGGATGGATGAAGATAGAAGATGCCATCTGGATGAAGACTTCTGCCCGTCTGGAGGACCACTTCGCCCGGCTTGGATGAAGACATCTCCCAGTAAGTCGATCTTCAGGGGGTTAATGTTAGTTTTTTTTAAGGGTGTATTGGGTGGGTTTTATTTTTATGTTAGGGACTTTTGGTGGCAAAAGAGCTAACAGCCCTTTTAAGGGCAATGCCCATCCAAATGCCCTTTTCAGGGCAATGGGGAGCTTAGGTTTTTTTAGATAGGTTTTTATTTGGGGGTTGGTTGCGTGGGTGGTGGGTTTTACTGTTGGGGGGGTTGTTTGTATTTTTTTTACAGGTAAAAGAGCTGATTACTTTGGGGCAATGCCCGCAAAAGGCCCTTTTAAGGGCTATTGGTAGTTTAGTTTAGGCAAGGGTTTATTTTTATTTTGCTGGGGCATTTTTATTTTAATAGGGCTATTAGATTAGGTGTAATTAGTTTAAATTTCTGTAATTTGTTTATTATTTTCTGTTATTTAGTGGGGGGTTTTTGTACTTTAGCTAATGTAATTTAATTTAGGTAATTGTAGGTACTTTATTTAATTGTATTTAATTTAGTTAATTTATTTAATTATAGTGCAGTGTTAGGTATTAGTGTAAATTAGGTTAGGATTTATTTTACAGGTAAATTTGTGTTTATTTTAGCTAGGTAGTTATTAAATAGTTAATAACTATTTAATAACTATTCTACCTAGTTAAAATAAATACAAACTTACCTGTAAAATAAAAATAAATCCTAAGCTAGCTACAATGTAACTATTAGTTATATTGTAGCTAGCTTAGGGTTTATTTTACAGGTAAGTATTTAGTTTTAAATAGGAATAATTTAGTCAATGATAGGAATAATTTAGTTAATGATAGGAATTTTTAGTTAGATTTCTTTTAAATATATTTAAGTTAGGGGGTGTTAGGGTTAGACTTAGATTTAGGGGTTAATAACTTTAATATAGTGGCATCGACGTTGGGGGCGGCAGATTAGCGGTTAATAAATGTAGGTAGTGGCGATGTTAGGGATGGCAGATTAGGGGTTAATAATATTTAACTAATGTTTGCGAGGCGGGAGTGTGGCGGTTTAGGGGTTAATATATTTATTATAGTGGCGGCGATGTCCTGTTCAGCAGATTAGGGGTCAAAAATTTATTTTAGTGTTTGCAATGTGGGAGGGCCTTGGTTTAAGGGTTAATAGGTAGTTTATGGATGTTAGTGTACTTTTTAGCACTTTAGTTAAGAGTTTTATGCTACGGCGTTGTAGTGTAAAACTCTTAACTACTGACTTTAAAATGCGGTACCAGTCTTAACAGGAGAGGGTGTACCGCTCACTTTTTGGCAGACTCGTAATACCGGCGCTATGCAAGTCCCATTGAAAAAAAGAGGATATGCAATTTACGTAAGTGGATTTGCAGTATTTCCAAGTCTGGCCAAAAAAATTAGCGGTACATCTGTATTTGCAAGACTCGTAATACCAGCGGGCGTTAAAAAGCAGCATTAGGACTCGCTAATGCTGCTTTTTAAGCCTAACGCAAAACTCCTAATCTAGCCGTAGATTTTTCTTTGCACAAATGTTTTGTAGGTGATCAATTTATATAGCCCATCTGGGAGTGTTTTTGTAACAATGTATAGTTTTGCTTATTTTTAAATAAAATTGTGCTGATTTTTAGACCCCTAACCAAGCCCCAAAGTATGAGATGTAGATCCAGGTCTACAGATTATTACTGCTATTGTTTGTGTAATCTGTCTTTTTGATATGCAGGGGAGGGGGGAGAGTCTGCTCTTTCTGCTTTCCCAGCCCATTTTACTGGATGTTCTAGCCTAACCTCAGCAACAGTGCTAAACTGGGAGCTTCTAAGCAAGTTTAAGAGGTTTTATATTGGATTATTAGATTTTTTATAGTAGTGTCTATTACATGCAGTTACTGTATATGAAAATTGGTGTACACTGTCCCTTGAAAGAAGCTCACTAAAGTGCTTGGGACATGAAACTCCAGCTTCATAATTTGTAGTGCCTCACAATTTAAGGCAAGGATAGGGATATCTTATCTTTTAGTACTAGGTAAACAAACTAAAAAAACACTGCTTTTTATGTAATAACAAGCAATCCAATTTATCAATAGAAACAAATATATCCACATTTGGAGATTAAGTTATTCATTTTTAGTGTTCTGGAGAGCTCATATTTTTGCAAAATTATTCTGGAATACTTTGGGGTTACCTCACATTTGGAGGGCTCCATCAAATCTTCAACACTGAGCTGTCTCCATTTTTAGTGAACCTAGTCAATTCACCTCACATGGCCTCTAATATAATTGTTTAAAACATAATGCAAAAGCTAGTCAGATATTTAAGCTATTTTCCTCTTGCTCTTTAGTTTTATTCAAAGACTAAACAGAGGAATGGAAGGACTTTACAGTCTTCTTATATTATCAACTCAGGTAACCTCAAGAAAACATTTGACCATGTTTTTTATTTCAAAAGAAAGATTTGATTTAAACAATTAAAACTAAACTAACTGCAATCACACACAATGTATTAGTGCTCAAGACTGGAAAGGTTGAAATCATTTTCTGTATTTTTAGGTTTAAGTATGTTTGGTATTTAAACATTGAATGAAAGTAAATTGGGCCCACATTTAGAATTTTAAAGGATTGTTAAACAGTGTTGACTGCACAAACTCACTGAGCTGTTTTGTTTCCATTAGGGTTTCCAAACTACTTTTCTTATTTTTTTGTTGGCTAAATCATTTTCCTGAGCAATGATTGAGTTTTTGATATGTTTTACAGACAAGTTTTTAAAAACAGTTATTTTAGTTATTCTTTTATCTCTTTATGGAACTCTATTTGGTGTAAGTAATATTTAATCATTGTCATCTGGTATATAGTTTCTGATTGTCTTTATGACATTGCTTTGTCATCATATTCTATTACATGTTCTTTTATTTTAGTTTTCTACTCCCTTTTGAACCATCGTTTTCATGATTGAACACACATCTTCCTCATTAATTTATTTATTCATTAATCACAATCTCTTCATTGATGGTATCAAAATATTTACATATTATCGGTAACCTTGTCAGCCTGCTGCAATTGAAAACTTTGTTTATCAATGTTGCTGTATTGGTTTTCTTCTTTACTCCTTTTCAGGTTGTTTACTACTATGATGTTTACTGGTCTATATTAAACTTGCTTTTCTAAATGGTTGAATCACCAAAACCAATTTCATACACAACCATGGAATGCCCATGCTCGCTCAGCCCATCTATACTATAATTGCGTTTGTAATGTCCGTCGCCGTTGGCAGTTGCGCACGCATCCTCAATGGAATGTTGGCCGTGCAAGGACAAAAGAATTCACCTGGATGCAGCAAAGCTAAGTAGGATATAACATTGAATAATAATAATTTATATAAATATATTATTATAAAGTATACTCTTTATTTAAAAGGTATACTATGTTTTTATAAAAAAAATAAAAAAAATTGGGTTTTATTTTTTTAAAGTTTAAAAAAAGTTGTACATTTAACTATAGATTCGAATAATATAAGAAAGATATAGCAAATAGGGGTTTGCAACATCTGTAGATTATTTAGGAATTTAGTTTCTCAAAAAAAGGTGTTACAACACCAGTAGATTACTTGGCAGTTTAAGGGGTTAATAAGTTTATTAGGTTTATTGCAATGTGGGAGTTTTGCGCTTTAGGGGTTAATAGGGTAAATAGGTTTATTGCAATGTAGGGGTTTTGCGACGGATTAGGGGTTATTAGTTTTATTATGTTTATTGTAATGTAGAGGGTTTTGCGGTTTATGGGTTAATAGGGTAATTAGGTTTATTGAAATGTGGGGTTTTTGCGGTTTAGGTGTTAATAGGGTAATTAGGTGTATTGTGATGTAGGGGTTTTGCGGTTTAGGGGTTAATAGGGTAAATAGGTTTATTGCGATGTAGGGGTTTTGCGACGGTTTAGGGGTTATTAGTTTAATTATGTTTATTGCAATGTAGGGGTTTTGTGGTTTAGGGGTTAATAGGGTAATTAGTTTTATTAAAATGTGGGGGTTTTGCGGTTTAGGGGTTAATAGGGTAATTAGGTGTAATTTAATGTAGGGGTTTTGCAGTTTAGGGGTTAATAGGATAATTAGGTTTATTGCGATGTAGGGGTTTGGGGGTTTAGGGGTTAATATGGTAATTAGGTTTATTGCGATGTGGGTGGTTGACGGTTAAGGGGTTATTAATTTTAGTTTTACTTGCGATTTTTTGGGGATGACGGAAATATAGGTAAAGAACTGTTAGGTTTATTATTTGGAGGCGGCTCGGTCTACACATTATTTATACAGTCACGATGCATAGTGACTGTATAAATAATGTAGACACTGACATTTTTATTAATGCTTATTTTTTTCAGTGTCAGTGTTTACATTATTGATACAGTCACTATGCATTGTTACAGTATAAATTATGTGTGGGCGTAGTTACTGAAATTACTGATCGCAACTTCCGAAAATATTTGACGGGAATAGGAATTATCATATATATGTCAGAGTCAATCAAACACTGCACGTTTGTGGAAAGCCACGCCTCTCGCTCGCAGAAAATCGCGTGTGTTGCTCGCGATTAACCATGCCCCTTCCTCGTGCTGATTAGTCAATTTAAATAATAAGTTAAAATATTATCTGATGCAGTTAGGAAAAAGCAGTCTTTGAGGAGAGTTGTTTTAGAGAGAGATCAGTTAGATTAATAGCGTAACATCATATTCAGTTTAATTGTTTAGCATTATTAGCTATTTTATTCAAAAGCTTTTTTAAAAGCTAAAGATAAGCCTGTTGTTTTTTATTTTAACATCTTTTTTAAAAGCTTAAGTGTTCAAAAAACAGAACATACATATACTTATAAAGCTTTTTTAAGAGCTAAAGTAGTTTAAAAAAAATTATGTTGCTACATAAGCTAAGTAGGATATAAAATTGAATATATATATATATATATATATATATATATATATAGATAAAAGCAGCGTTGCTAAATAAAGTGTTGCAATTGCAATATCTGTAACATTATAACATAAATTAATTTTGTTATTATATTTAATATATTTTGCATATATTTAGGACAAAAGTCCATTCCCATAAGGTTATCACTGTACCTGTTGGTTATATATATATATATATATATATACATTTTCAATAAGTTTGGCAAATAAGGTTTGGCTAAACTGGTATATTTATTATATACTGTATATAGGACAGTTGAACATAGAAAAGGCTGTCACTACACCTGTAAAAATATTTATATATAGATTAAAGCAGTTTTCACAATACATTTTTGCTACTTTGGCTTTATTATATATTCTGTTGTTTTATTATAAATTTCATATTTTTATTCTATTTAAGACAGTAGTCCATTTAAATAAGGGTAGTTGCACCTGTAGGTTATATATATATATATATATATATATATATATATATATATATATATATATATATATATATATATATATATATATATATATATATATATATATATATATATATAAATATAAATATATATATATATATATATATATATATATATATATCATAGCTAATAAAAGTGTTGCTATAGCAATATAATTATAACAAAAATAAATATTATTGCTACATTGGTAGCCTTATTATCTATACTATATTTGGAATATATTTAGGATAACAGTCCATCCAGATAAGGTTGTCACTATATCTGTTGGTTATATAACTATACATTTTCAATAAGTTTGGCAAATAGGGTTTGGCTAAACTGGTATATATATTATATATAGGACAGTTAAAAATAAAAAAAGGTTGTCACTACATCTGTAGAAATATTTATATATAGATTAAAGCAGTTTGCACTATAAAATGTTTGCTATTTTGTTAGCTTAATTATATATCCTGTAGCTTTATTAGAAGTTACATATTTTCAATATATTTAGGACAGCAGTCTATTCAAATTAGGTTGTCATTACACCTGTAGGTTATATACAGTACATATAAATATATGTATAATACACCTGTAGATTAATCTATATATAAATATATATATAGATAAAAGCAGTGTTGCTAAATAAAGTGTTGCTATATCTATAACTTTATAAGAAAAATAAATATTGTTGCTACATCTGTAGCCTTATTATCTATAATATATTAGGTATATACAGTATTTAGGACAACAGTCCACCCAGATAAGGTTGTCAGTATATCTTTCGGATATATATATATATATATAAATAAGTCTGGGTTTTGCTACTGCTGTAGCTTCAATATATATATATCAAAAAAATTAGGATAAATAAAAATAACACTTTTTTGAAGAAAGGGCACATTTAAGGGGATCAAACACAGTTCAGAAACGATAAGAGAGAGCAAATATGACAGAAATTCAGAGACATAAAGAACAACAAAAAAATGCTTATGCTCATAGAAAAGCACATTCAGAAAATGAACAATCAGAAACATAAAAACAGCTTAGCATAAGCAATACAGAAAGGGAACATAAAAGGAAACAGTGCAAGTTATGTAAAAAGTAATCGTACAAATTTGGGGATCAAAGTTGGTCACCTAAAATGAAACTTAATTATAACCCTACTACAGTTAGAAATATAAGAACTCAATCCTTAGCAAAGGCAAGAGAAAGGGTCACACAAATGCAAATTTATGGGTATATACTTTCCATCCGTCACAAGTTTAACCCATTTCTAAATGCTGGGAAATTGACTCAGCAGTACTTTGTAGATGCATTTGTTAAAACAGAAGGTAATCGTTTAAACTATGTAAGACAAAATCAGTCAAAATTAAGGGTTGAAAAGTATACAGGTCTCATGGACCATTTTCAAAATGTAGCTGCAGAGCAGGGCTTACTTCTAGGCAAAGCAGTTATACTTCCATCTTACATTCCAAGGTAGTTCCAGAAACATGGTACAAAATTACCAAGATGACATGGCTATTGTAAGAAAGTATGGGAATTCTGGGGGCGTGTCTAAGCCTGATTTTTTTTTATTTATAACTATGACATGTAACCCAAAATGGTCAGAAATTATTTTAAATCTGAAAGAAGGTCAAGCAATTGAATTTCAACATGATTTAGTGGCAAGAGTTTTTCATTTAAAACTTCAAGATCTTCTTGATGATATCACAAAGAAACATGTTTTGGGTAAACCAGCTGCCAAAGTTCATGTAATTGAATTTCAAAAATGTGGATTATCTCATGTACATATTTTGCTTATATTATGTGCACAAGATAAGCCTAACAATGCACAAGTTATTGATAGCTTTATTTGTGCTGAAATACCTGACATTGAAGTCAATCCAAACACATGATACATGGACCCTGAGGGGAGCATAATCTAAGATTTCTATGTATGGTTGACGGGGTTAGCTCTAAGCAATTTCCAAAATCTTTCCAAGAAGAAACTTTAACCAATGTAGATGGTTATCCACATTACAAGAGAAGCAAAAAAAGTATTTCAATTGAAATAAATGGTAAAAAAATAGATAATTCTTGGGTTGTACCATACAACACATACTTGACATTAAAATACAACTGCAATATTAATATTGAAAACTGTGCTATTATAAAAAGTTTAAAGTACATATTTAAATATATTTATAAAGGGCATGTCTGTGCAAATATTGCAATTAAAGAACATGAAACACTTATTCATGATTAGATAAGTTCATTTATGGATTCAAGATATGTTAGTGCTCCAGAAGCAGCATGAAGGCTTTTTGGCTTTCATATGCACCATCAATCGCATACGATTGTGCGATTACAAGTTTACCTTCCTGGAGAACAGTCAGTATATTTTACTGAAGACAATATTGAAACTGCAGTAGAAAGAACACATTATAGAGACACAACTTTGACTGCTTGGTTTAAATTAAACAAAGGAGATTTGTCAGCTCATGCATATCTTTACAGTAATATACCTCAGCATTTTGTTTTCCATCAAAAGACAACAACATGGAAAAAAAAGAGTACAAGATCAAGCAAATGACACTATTGGTCATATATACTCTGTAAGTTTAATTTCAGATGTTAAGAGATTTTGTTTACGCTTGCTTTTACTTCATGTTAAAGGAGCAACTTCTTTTGAAGATATTTGTACAGTTGATGGTGTTCAATTTCACACATTTAAAGACGAAGCTCAAAAATGTTTTCTTTTTGAAGATGATCAATCTTGGGATTTAACTCTTCATGAAGCTGCAAGTGAAATGATGCCTCGACTGCTTAGAGAGCTTTTTGCTCATATTTGTGCTTTAGCATCTCCACCAAATGCTAAAGAGCTTTTTGAAAAGTACAAAGAAATTTTTTTGAAGACTTTTCAAGACATCCAGGTCACACATCATAGTGTCAAAATTGTATTAACTATGCACTTAGAGATATTCAGAATATATTAATTGTTCATGGAAAAATTGTCAAGATTGTGGTTTACCAAATCCTCCAAACAATTTACCTGAAAATCCCAGAGATCTATGATGCTTCTTTTAAAAGTTATACTGGAGTTCAAATGAAGGTATCTTTTAATGACCTTCAAAGAGAAAGTTTTGAAGAAATAATTGCTGCATCGGAAAATGACAGTTTACCGCAAAGGTGTTATTTCCTTGATGGTCCAGGTGGTAGTGGAAAAACTTACCTGTACAAGACTCTGTTGAGGACAATTAGAGGGAATAGTGAGGTAGCATTACCAGTTGCTTCAACAGGTATTGCAGCAAATTTGCTTGAAGGTTGACGAACATACCACTCACAGTTTAAGTTGCCAGTTCCTCTGGTGGATACTTCAACAGCTTCCATGAGGCAAACCTCTAATGATGTGCAATTGATCCATATTTCAAAGATAATTATTTGGGATGAATCAACCATGTCTTCCTGTGATGCACTTAGATGTGTTGACAAACTCCTTCAAGAGTTGATGAACAACAACAAACCTTTTGGAGGCAAAACTATTCTGCTCGGAGGTGATTTTAGACAAACTCTTCCTGTTGTTGCACATGGAAGTAGAGCAGCTATAGTTATTATTATTATTATCAGGTATTTGTAGAGCACCAACAGATTCCGCAGAGCTGTAAACATAATCGGTATATAGGATAGCTTTTGTAGGGATCAAGTCTGTAGAGGGCCCTGCTGAGAGTTTCACTGTTGTAGTCGGCTCTTATGAAGGCAATCTGTAAACAGCTGGTCTCATAGGCTTACATGCTAAGGGGTTCAAGGGGAAAGCAATGTTAGGAAAGGTTAGTGTTGGTTGTATGCATCCCTGAATAGTAAAGTTTTTAGGGAGCGCTTATTCCGCTTAAAGCTGTTAAAACTAGGGGAGAGTCTTGTGGAGCGAGGCAGGAAGTTCCACAAGATGGGGGCCAGTCTGGAGAAGTCCTGTAAACGGGAATGTGAGGAAGTAACAAGAGAGGAGGAGAGGAGGCGATCCTGAGCTGATCGAAGGGGACGGGAGGGAGAGTATCTGGAGACAAGTTCTGAAATGTAGGGAGAGTATATAGTTGAAGCCAGTATAAAATTTAATCCACTCTGGCATAAGTTCAAACTTTTGAAGCTGACTAATAATGTCAGATCTGTTGATCCAGAGTTTAGCTCTTGGCTTTTAAAGCTTGGAGATGGACTACTGACAAATGAGCATGGTTTGCATGAAGACATCTTTGAAATTCCATCCCAAATGATATGCAAAGACTCCATTATAAAGGAGATTTTTGGTGAAGAGTTAAAAAATTCTGATGCTTTTAAGTTTTCAAAAATGGCCATTTTATGTCCAAAAAATAGTGATGTTGATAAAATCAATGAGGAAGTACTGAGTTTGTTAGAAGGTGAAACCTCTACTTACTTAAGTACAGATTCCACTGATGATGAATCACAGGAAGATAGGGATAATTACCCAGTTGATTTTATAAATGAATTGGCACCTAGTATTATTATGCTTTTGCGTAATCTTAACACCAAAAGATGTCTTTGTAATGGCACCAGATTAGTTGTAAAAGCATTGCGTGAATATTTAATTATTGCACAAGTATTAACAGGTACAGCTGAAGGGCAAAATGTTTTCATTCCCCGAATAGAAATAGCCCCAAGCAATACTGAACTTCCTTTTGTATTAAGAAGAAGACAATTCTCATTTAAATTAGCATAAGCTATGACCACTAACAAAGCTCAGGGACACACTTTAGAAAGAGTTGGCATCTATTTGCCAGAGCCAGTTTTTAGCCATGGACAGTTATATGTAGCTTTTTCAAGGGTAAAAAGCTCTGCAGATGTAAAAGTTAAGGTCATAGACAGACAAGAACAAGTGAAATTAATAACTGGAAGTGATGCCTGTTTTACTAAAAATGTTGTATATAAAGAAATATACTTAAAGTAGATATAATTTAAAGAGAAGAAAGTTTGTATTTATTTAGGACAGTAGTTTGTCCACATAGAGTGTGGCTATATCTGTAGTTTATTATATAGAAAATATTTTTGATATATTTAAGATAGTAGTCCATTAAAATTATTGCTACACATGTAGCTTAAATATTTATATAACAGAAGAGTTACAAAATAGGTTGTTTCTACATCTGTAGTTTAAAAATTAATTAGACTGCCCTCTGGGCAGGCTTATTGACTAGTTTTATGAAAAAACAACAATTATGCTTAGTAATTTGCACTTATAAAAAAAAAAAATTGTTCATATTTAATACCATTTATTTATGCTTAATTAACATACAAATTTTAAGTTTTCGATAAAATATTATTTATGGTGACCGATTTCTGAAGCGCTTTAACAATACATTTTTTTTTTAGTATTTTTGTGTGAATGGTTTAATTACTCATTTTGTATGGTTTTTAAAATTTCAATTTTTATTGTGTAATGTATGAATCTCTTTCCAATATGAAAATGTGCCCCTTAGTGATACACACGGTTTTCAACGTAAAAACTGGCTTTAGATCATTCGACCAGGGAAACAGAAGTACTGGCAAGCGTTTTTAAATAATCTCGCCAGCACAGAGACCATTAGATCATCAAGCCCAATGTCTTTAATAAGATTATATATATATATATATATATATATATATATATATATATATATATATATATATATATATATAGGTTGGAGGAAACGGCACACACTTAATTCACAGCCACCTGGTGCTCAGCCAAAAGTAATATACCTACAGTAGTGCAGAACCGGATCCAATGGACGGACTCCTCATCAGGCAACGGAGTTCGTCCGTTGGATCCAGTTCTACACAACTGTATGTATATATATATATATATATATATTATTTTTTTTTTTTAAACTATCATATACAGTATATATATTTTAAACTATCACTACAGCGAATATAATCAGTTTCTAGGTTAGCAGTATCTTCATTCATTGAGATTGCTATTGATTTGAAGTTTTTGGCATTCTGTCTATAGCTGTTGATATCACAGGCCGGACCATTTGGTAAGTCTTTTGGTAAGCTATCTTCTATACCACTTTGAGAGCCTTAATATTGGTTCCCCCACTCATAATCTAAAGGGGTTTCAATAAGCGAGTTCTCCTATTAATCACATTTTAGTTCAGTCATCCTAGGAACCAGCACCATGAAAACCTGTATGACTACTTTTTTGAGGATTCATTCTTTTTCTGACTCCTTCCCTTTTCCATTTACTTGTGTAATAAACTGGGGTCTCTCTAAACAAAAATAAAATGGTCCATGAATATCTTACAAAGATAAGAGGTTTAATTTTTTTCCCATTACTTCTCTTATTAATGCAAGGTAGCGATTTCAAAATGGCGTACCTTGCATTGCTATTGGCTGATTTGATTCTTCAAATTCAAATCAGCCAATAGGATGAGAGCTTCTGAAATCCTATTGGCTGTTCAAAACAGCCAATAGGATAAGAGCTACTGGAATCCTATTGACTGTTCAAATCAGCCAATAGGATTTCAGAAACTCTCATCCTATTGACTGATTTGAATTTGAAGAATCAAGTCGTCCAATAGGAGTGCAAGGTATGCCTTTTTGAAATGGCTACCTTGCATTCAACTTCAGTGTACGGCGGTGACCATATGAAGAGGACGCTCCGTGCAGGAGGGGATCCACTTCCAGGATAGCTCTGCTCCGCGCCACCGGAATGAAGATAGAAGACTTCCCCAAGATGGATGAAGATGTCGCCACCTGGATGAAGACTTCTCGCCGCCTGGATGAAGATGGATGTCCGGACTTCAGGAACTGTGAGTAGATTTTATGGGGTGAGTGTTATTTTTTTTTTTTGGGGTGGGTTTTGTTGTTAGATTAGGGATGGGCACTTGTAAAAGAGCTGAATGCCATTTTAAGGGCAGTGAAAAAAACTAAATGCCCTTTAAAGGGCAATGCCCATACAAATGCCCCTTTAGGGGCAATGAGTAGTTTAGGATTTTTTAGAGTTAGGTTTTCTATTTTGGTGGGTTGGTTGGGTGGTGGGTTTTAATGTGGGGGGGACTTTGTATTTTTTTACAGGTAAAAGATCTGTTTAACTTAAGACAATGCCATACAAAAGGCCCTTTAAAGGGCTATTTGTAGTTCATTGTAGGCTAGGGGGTGTTTTTATTTTTATAAGGCTATTAGATTAGGTGTAATTGCTTTTATTTTTGATAATTTCGGTTATTACTTTTTGTAAGCTTAGTATTTTTTACTTTTCGTAATTTAGTGTTTATTATTTTTTGTAATTTTAGATATTTTTTTTACAGTGTTAGGTTTTTTGTAAATTTGTAATTTAGGTTTTTAATTGGTAGTATTTTTTATTTTATTAGAATAGTTATGTTAGCTTAATTTATAGTTTAATGTTAGGTTTATTTTAATTATTTAAATATAGTTATATTGTAATTTTAATTTAAAGTTAGGGGGATGTTTGGTTTAGGGGTTAATAGTTTAATTTTGTGTTTTGCGACGTGGGGGGTGGCGGCCTAGGGGTTAATAGATTTAGTTTAGTAGTTATGATGTAGGGGGCTGGAGGTTTAGACGTTAATACTTTATTATAGTGTTGGCTACGTGGGGGCGGCGGTTAGGGATTAATATGTTTATTTCGGTGTCAGCTATGTCTGGGAGCGGCAGATTAGGTGTTAATAACTTTTATTAGTGTCTGCGATGTCAGTGAGCAGCGGTTTAGGGGTTAATAACTTTATTTAATCGTCGCAATGTGGGCGGCAGATTAGGGGTTAATAGGTTTAATATAGTGTTTGGGATGCAGGAGGGTGGCGGTTTAGGGGTTAATAGGTAGTTTATGGGTGTTAGTGTACTTTGTAACACTTTAATTTGAGTTTTGTGAAACATTTTTATTACACAAAATCCATAACTACTGGTCCCAGATGGCGTTATGGATTGTGTCGGTATAGTCTGTAATGCAAGCATTTTAGCCGGACCGCACAACCTGTAATACATGGCGCTATGAAAATCCCCCACAAAAATTTCATTTTTTTGAGTGCAGAATGGACGTTGCGTTACAGGCTAAAATGTTTGTGTTACAGCTATACCGAGATGCGTTCCTGGCCATTCCAGCATAATGGCCTATTTTTTAGCATTAAAAGCCGTACCGCACCATCACGCAAAATTCGTAATCTAGGTGTATTATAGGATTTTTGTGTAAATATATATAAATATATAATGATGAAGATCCTCACTCTCCTGACTTTTATAGTGGATAATTTATTAGAAACTGTGACATTTTGGGGATCAAACTCTCCCCTTCATCAGACCAATGACGGTCTGATGAAGGTGAAAGTTTGATCCCCGAAACGTCACAGTTTATAATAAATGATCTACTATAAAAGCCCAGAAAGTGCGGATCTTCATCATTATTTGTATCTCCAATGTCCTGAGTGCAAATCCTCAGTGACTTTGAAATATATATATATATATATATATATATATATACAGGGAGTGCAGAATTATTAGGCAAATTAGTATTTTGACCACATCATCCTCTTTATGCATGTTGTCTTACTCCAAGCTGTATAGGCTCGAAAGCCTACTACCAATTAAGCATATTAGGTGATGTGCATCTCTGTAATGAGAAGGGGTGTGGTCTAATGACATCAACACCCTATATCAGGTGTGCATAATTATTAGGCAACTTCCTTTCCTTTGGCAAAATGGGTCAAAAGAAGGACTTGACAGGCTCAGAAAAGTCAAAAATAGTGAGATATCTTGCAGAGGGATGCAGCACTCTTAAAATTGCAAAGCTTCTGAAGCGTGATCATCGAACAATCAAGCGTTTCATTCAAAATAGTCAACAGGGTCGCAAGAAGCGTGTGGAAAAACCAAGGCGCAAAATAACTGCCCATGAACTGAGAAAAGTCAAGCGCGCAGCTGCCAAGATGCCACTTGCCACCAGTTTGGCCATATTTCAGAGCTGCAACATCACTGGAGTGCCCAAAAGCACAAGGTGTGCAATACTCAAGACTGGGCCAAGAAATATCTAAAGACTGATTTTTCTAAGGTTTTATGGACTGATGAAATGAGAGTGAGTCTTGATGGGCCAGATGGATGGGCCCGTGGCTGGATTGGTAAAGGGCAGAGAGCTCCAGTCCGACTCAGACGCCAGCAAGGTGGAGGTGGAGTACTGGTTTGGGCTGGTATCATCAAAGATGAGCTTGTGGGGCCTTTTCGGGTTGAGGATGGAGTCAAGCTCAACTCCCAGTCCTACTGCCAGTTTCTGGAAGACACCTTCTTCAAGCAGTGGTACAGGAAGAAGTCTGCATCCTTCAAGAAAAACATGATTTTCATGCATTACAATGCTCCATCACACGCGTCCAAGTACTCCACAGCGTGGCTGGCAAGAAAGGGTATAAAAGAAGAAAATCTAATGACATGGCCTCCTTGTTCACCTGATCTGAACCCCATTGAGAACCTGTGGTCCATCATCAAATGTGAGATTTACAAGGAGGGAAAACAGTACACCTCTCTGAACAGTGTCTGGGAGGCTGTGGTTGCTGCTGCACACAATGTTGATGGTGAACAGATCAAAACACTGACAGAATCCATGGATGGCAGGCTTTTGAGTGTCCTTGCAAAGAAAGGTGGCTATATTGGTCACTGATTTGTTTTTGTTTTGTTTTTTAATGTCAGAAATGTATATTTGTGAATGTTGAGATGTTATATTGGTTTCACTGGTAAAAATAAATAATTGAAATGGGTATATATTTGTTTTTTGTTAAGTTGCCTAATAATTATGCACAGTAATAGTCACCTGCACAAACAGATATCCCCCTAAAATAGCTATAACTAAAAACAAACTAAAAACTACTTCCAAAACTATTCAGCTTTGATATTAATGAGTTTTTTGGGTTCATTGAGAACATGGTTGTTGTTCAATAATAAAATTAATCCTCAAAAATACAACTTGCCTAATAATTCTGCACTCCCTGTATATAACTTATAATGTTTTTACTCTGTATTTAATGTAAATATTTTACATTCCAATGTTCTTCACATTGTAGAAAATGTTCTTTGTATTTTTAAATATATATATATATATATATATATATATATATATATATATACAGAATTCTAAAAAGATAAGCGCACAAAAACACCTCTCATAGTGCAGATTAATTTTAATAAAATATTAAATTGTAAACATATAAAATACACCTTCCTAAGGGAAATCCCTACTCACAATATGAGACCTCAATCATATAAGGTAAGGAAGGACGAGTAGATATAAAAGTGTCCCCACTGTGTCCACAGAAGAACGGCCTGATGTCAAAAAAGTTCCTTGATGTAGGAAAGTTCCTTCTTTCAAATCAAAATGGCCAAGTTCTGTATTAGGGACCAGAGGTAACCACTGTAGCCAAACCAGAGGCTCAAAATGATAACTTGGCGCAAATCCTTCAAAAACGCTGAGGACAACCACAGCCGTCGTAGAGTACTATACAGCGTGTAAGTAGCAAGTGATGTAAGGTGGGCGTGGCCTTATGCATTTCACGGAACTTGTCTACTTCGTCAGAGGCTTGAAGGACACCTACCTTACAAGCTGAATATTTCAAGACAGCGAAAAGGAGCACGCCCACCTTACGTCACCAAGGACCTGTCAGAAATAATCTAACACAATAGTTACGAGTGACTACAATTACTCACAATAGCACATAATAAAAAGAAACATAGTCAATATATAAACATATAAACACACATCATACATGTATATAATAGACCAGCACTTATTTAAGGATCTGTTTTTTACTGCAATAGAGACATATCTAAATGTACTAATATATTCAAATTTATATTTATATAGTGACTCTTTTATTTGTCTTTCTTAATAAATCCTAAATTATATTATCACTAAAATTTTCAAATTGATCTATTCTCTCTAAAGTTCTTTGCGTGATCTAACTCCCTATAAGACTACCTTTTTCCACATTTATACCCAAATACAGGGTTGAAATTATCCTGCTGTCTTCAACATGAAACAAAAAGCAAAAGCGCCAATATTAGTCAGAACATGCATATAAAAAGGTGTATATATATATATGACTTAAAATAGTTTAATAATTACTACAATATACATTATTTGGTATGCATTATATAATATTAAAAAAGCCTGAATATCCACTTCCTTATTCATTCCGAGGGGCTCAAGGGTCCCAATTTGTCAATCACTTTTTGAAACCAATGGTCATTACCTTAAAATCATATGTCGTGGATACTACGCAATTAGAATATGTCTGGCTAACTTTAGACGTCACTTCGCTCTATACCTCTATCCCTTATGATACAGGGATAAAGAGTATAAAGTATAGTTTTGATAAACACAATCATCTACCCCTCCCACAAAGAGATTTTCTCTTACAATCTATTGAGTTTATATTACAAAAAAATGATTTACTTTTTGAAAAGGACTATTATTTACAACTATGCAAATCTATATATGAGAGCATGGGAGGACCGGTATATCTGGCAGAACAATCCCTTTAAAAAGAACATTATAGCTTGGAAACGCTTCCTAGATGACGTGATCGTCACATGGAAGGGGGATAAAAATAGTGTTCTGGGATTTTTCAAATATGTAAATGAGAATGAATTTAATTTAAAGTTTACTAAAAATTCAAACAGATAAAAAATGTAATTTCTGGATATAGTAATCACTTCTCTATACAGGAAGGAGACCGACTTGAACAATTACCTCCATGCCAAAAGTGGTCACCACAGAAATTGGATTAAAAATATACCATATATCCAGAAAAGGTTATCAAAGATGGGTATGCAAAAGCACACCAATTAGAGAGAACAGTATTGTTGAAACAAAAAAAGAATCCTGACATTCAAGGAAAGAAAAATAATATCTTTCTAACTAAATATAATGAAGACTCGTGGAGAATCAGAAAGGCCATTTAAAAATATTGGCACGTCCTCTAAAGAGATCCCATATTTGGCAAAACTTTGGATAAAAACCCTTCAGTTGTATTCAGAAAGAATAAAAATCTTAAACACATATTAACGCCAAGTTGTTTAAAACAAAGTGACAAAACGAACTGGTTCAACAAAACCAATTTTGACTTTTTTAGATGTAATCGTAAGAACTGCAATACCTGTCCAATTATAGACAAAGATAATAAACAAATAGTTTTCAAGGTTAATGGCTATAAAAAAAAAATATAAAAACATTTATGAATTGCCATTCAAAATACGTAGTGTATGTTTTAGAATGTTCTTCCCACCGTCAATATGTTGGTAGAAAAAAAGAGAACTGTCAAAAGAAGGGTATTGAAACATACATATCACAATTTATAGCGGAACAAATTAATTTACCACATCCTCAGGAAAAGTTCTTACCCCGTTTTTTTAAGAAATGGGAAACTTTTATTTTCTCATTACTGATTATATCGCAAAAAAGCCTGATGAAACCATTACTTAAATTTTCGTTCAAATTAACATATATAATGGGCATTTTCCGCAAGGCTGGTTAGAGGATAGTGCTGCGGAAGTTTGAGATATGTGGGAGTAGGGGGCGAGGGAGAGGTCGAAGTTGGTGCTATTAATTATTATTATTTTTTTATATATATATATATATATATATATATATATTTTTTTTTTTTTTTTGCTGTTTTTGTTTGATGTTTGTGTTTTTGTTGTTTTGTTTTGTTGGTTTGTCTTGTTTTGTCCTGGTATGTCATGTTATGCTCCGTTTTTTTCTTTTTACGTGTACTTATTTATCCCAAATAAAATTGGAATAGGCATATATAGAAGATATAGTTATTGCTGGATTAATTCGGCAGCATAAATGGCGCGCAGGACGGAGATGTTATTGACATTAGGTAGCACACATTGATTAGATGAGATGTCAATGTTAGTCGTATTTAGCCTTATAGATTTATAATTGCTATTTTTTATTGTAATTTGGAAGGGTTATTTATATTCCGACAATAAATTATTAGGTTTTAAATGTTGGTGTATTACATACTGGTGAAAGATATTTCTTTAAATTCTTCTGTATAAGTGAATGTGGCTTATTAATAAGGGAATGTATATTTGGTTATCTCACTTTTTATAAATCAAGATATGATACACAATTATGTTTTAGCTAGATAAGATACACAACAATACTGGAAAAAAAAGGAAAATTTTTAACTTGAATTAACTCGTAATTATCCTTGTGATTTGCAACGGTATGGATTTTAAGCTCACAGTGTATGTGTTTATGTTGGGTTTAAGTTTAAAATAGTAATTGTAATGAATTTTGGCATTTATTGTATATACTTAATAATAACTAACAATTTATAGATATTAATTATTTTATTTCTGACTAAGCACTGATTATTATGATGTTTTTCTATGCTGTCCGGATAGAATTATATTTTTTCTGTATTTGTGTTTATGTGTTTTCAATAAAAATTATTTAAAAAAAAAAGAGAAAGAGTGAAACATATTACCAACATTGAAAAAGGAAATGTGTCTTATGGGGTAACAGATCACTATAGAGAATTCCATCAGAATTACCCTTCATGTATGTGTTTTAAAGCAATCAAACAAGTAACATTAGATGAGAGAAGGGGAGAAAGAATGCTACGGCTGAGACAGAGGGAGACCTTTTGGATCCACTCCCTCCAAACCCTCGAGCCCCTCGGAATGAATAGGGAAGTGGATATTCAGGCTTTTTTAATATGATATAATGCATACTAAATAATGTATTTTGTAGTAATTATTAAACTATTTTTGGTCATATATACACCTTTTTATATGCATGTTCTGACTAATATTAGCGCTTTTGCTTTTTGTACCCATAGAGTTTCACGTTGAAGACAGCAGGATAATTTCCACCCTATATTTGGGTATAAATGTGGAAAAGTTAGTCTTATAAGGAGTTAGATCGCGCAAAGAACTTTAGAGAGAATAGATCAATTTGACCATTTTAGTGATAATATAATTTAGGATTTATTAAGAAAGACAAATAAAAGAGTCACTATATAAATATAAATTTGAATATATTAGTACATTTAGATATGTCTCTATTGCAGTAAAAAACAGATCCCTAAATAAGTGCTGGTCTATTATATATATGTATTGTATGATGTGTGATTATATGTTTATATATTGACTATGTTTCTTTTTATTATGCGCTATTGTGAGTAATTGTAGTAACTCGTAACTATTGTGTTGGATTAATTCTGACAGGTCCTTGGTGACGTAAGGTGGGCATGCTCCTTTTCGCTGTCTTGAAATATTCAGTTTGTAAGGTGGGTGTCCATTAAAACTCTGACGTGGACGAATTCCGTGAAACACATAAAGTCACACTCACTTTACTTCACTTGCTACTTACACGCTGTATAGTACTCCACGCCGGCTGTGGTTTTCCTCAGCGTTTTTGAAGGATTTGCACCAAGTTATTGTTTTGAGCCTCTGGTTTGGCTACAGTGGTTACCTCTGGTCCCTAATACAGAACTTGGCTGTTATGATTTGAAAGAAGGAACTTTCCTACATCAAGGAACTTTTTTGACATCAGGCCGTTCTTCTGTGGACACAGTGGGGACACTTTTATATCTACTCGTCCTTCCTTACCTCATATGATTGAGGTCTCATATTGTGAGTAGGGATTACCCTTGGGGAAGGTGCAGGGGCATATTACTGCCTAGGCAGACAAGGCCTAGGGTGGCAGCTTGGGAGGGGCAGCATTTTTTCTCACTCTACAGTCAGTCAGACAAACTAAATAAAGCATCTTGGAAGAAAAAAATAATAATTTTGTGCTATATATGTTTTATTATAGGACTCAGGAGACATACTCATACTGTCTTGCATACAGTGGCTGTGAGACTGAGTATCCACTTACAGTCGCTGTATGCAGGAGAGACAGGTGCTGCTGGCTGCCTACTATGGATCCTGAACAAGGGCCTCCAAGATCTGTGCACTGCTGGCTGGTAGGAAGTGACTGAGTGAGAACAAGACACTGACCTCCTGCTCCCTCATAACTTCCTCCCAGCTTCCTATGTAATCTGCATGTGCATTGTGCAAGAAGAGGGCTAGGAGAGGCAGCAGCAGGCACACAGGGAGGCTGGTAAGAAAAAACATTTTCTTTAAAAAAAATGTCAGCAGGAGAATTCCAAGTAAACAGCCGTTCAGCCAGGGATCTGTCTCTGCAGATTGATGTCTCTCTCATTCTGCTCTCAGCCTTCCCCAGGGAATAAATGAAAACTTTATCTCGGAAGTCTTAGCTTGCTCCTACACTTGTACTGTGAGGATCTGTAGTCTGCACAGATTTTATTAACCTTATCCCTGCCTGTTATGCTTGCATGCAACACACTGCATTATCCCTAGTCTATTGCCCACCTACATCAGAGCAGTAATAAAGTTGTTGTGTGTGTGTAAATGTGTGAATGTATGTTTGTGTGTGTGTGTGTGTGTGTGTGTGTGTAAATGTGTGAATGGATGTTTGTGTGTGTGTAAATGTGTGAATGTATGTGTATGTGTGTGTAAATGTGTGAATGTATGTTTGTGTGTGTAAATATGTTTGTGTGTGTGTGTAAATGTGTGAATGTATGTTTGTGTGTAAATCTGTGAATATATGTTTATGTGTGTGTGTGTAAATATGTGTATGTGTGTTTGTGTGTAAATATATGTTTGTATGTGTGTGTAAATATTTGTATGTGTGTGTGTTAATGTGACAGTGTGAATGTATGTTTGTGTATGTGTGTGTAAATATGTTTGTGCGTGTGTGTGTGTGTAAATGTGTGAATATATGTATGTGTGTATGTGTGTTTGTGTGTAAATGCATGTGTGTGTGTAAATATGTGTGTGTGTTAATGTGACAGTGTGAATATATGTTTGTGTGTGTGTGTGTAAATGTGTGAATGTATGTTTGTGTGTGTGAATGTATGTTTGTGTGTGTGTCTGTGTGTAAATCTGTGAATTTATGTTTATGTGTGTGTTTGTGTGTGTAAATATGTGTATGTGTGTGAGTGTTAATGTGACAGTGTGAATGTATGGTTTTGTGTGTGTGTAAATATGTATGTGTGTGTGTGTGTGTGTAAATGTGTGAATGTATGTTTGTGTGCATACATATGTGTGTGAATGTGAACAAGTTGTGAACTTTAACAACATTGGAAATAATTGTTCCTTCCTTGTGTCCTAATCTTAAAAAAGTCACATTATACCCTGACCAAAAATGACTGTGGCTGAAAAACAGCCTAAAACCTAAGGGGGGGGGGGGGGCAGCAGAGTTTTGATTGCCTAGGGCAGCACAAAACCTAAATACGCTACTGGGAAGGTGTATTTTATATGTTTACAATTTAATATTTTATTAAAATTGATCTGCACTATAAATGGTGTTTATGTGCGCTTATCTTTTTAGATTTCTGCAGTTGTATCTCTACACTCAACTTTGAACCTTGAGTTTATTTTGGATGAGCAGCACCTAACTCCTCAATCAGCAACAAACCTGGGAATTTTTGTCTACTAAAGGATAAGACTTTTTATTTATTTTTATTATTATTTTTAATTGCATTGCTAATATATGTTTTGCAAAAGTCATTGCATTCAGTTGTATTGTATATATTGTTCTCACTAATATTCAATTAGTTTCCATGTTGCCAGTTTGCATTTTACTGGTTAATATTTCACCAGATTGTATTGTATTAGAATACATTTTTTTACATCAGTTTGTGTCTATTTGAAAATACATATTTAGTACACCATTGATCAACTAAATTAACAATTCATGAGGAAATTAATACTGATAAACAATAAGTAATAATTTATTAGTATAAATTTGGAGTGTGCACAACTCTTTTTCTATATCAGTGTGTACCTATTTATATAGTTTATTCAACATATATATATATATATGTATATATATATATGTATATAACTATAGCTGTATATATTTATATATATATATATATATATATATATATATATATATATATATATATATATATATATATATATATATAAAAATATAATAATAATAACAATAATAATAATAAGATGGTGTGTGCTATTCTCTGAGGGATAAAGAATATATACATAAATATATATATATAAATATATTAATATTTTTTCTATGTTAAGGACATTGGAATTTAAAGTATTTCTTTTCAAAACATGTTTCAAGGTATTTGCATGGTAAAGACTGAAAAGGGTATATATATATGTGTAAGTGCTAACCTTTCTCTGGTTATCGCAGTTTACAATGGACTTGTGATATCAAAGTTGCCCATTAATGGTAGCGCGGTCCAGCAATATTGGTTATTGTCCATACTATTATTAACACGTCACTTGTAATCTAGTTTATTATGTTTTGTGAATTCTGTAGTTATACTTCACTAAAAGTGAGCTTCAGATAAAAATAGTTACTATTCTAAGGTTTATTTTATAGGTAAGTATTTAGTTTTAAATAGGAATAATTTAATTTGATTTATTTAAATTATATTTAAGTTAGGGGGTGTTAGGGTTAGTGTTAGACTTAGGTTTAGGGGTTAATACATTTAATATAATGGCGGTATAGGGGGTGGCAGATTAGGGGTTAATATGTATAATGTAGGTGGTGGCGGGGTCCGGGAGCGGAGGTTTAGGGTTAATATATTTATTAGAGTTGCGGCGGGGTCTGGGAGCGGTGGTTTAGGGGTTAATATATTTATTAGAGGTGCGGCAGGGTCCGGGAGCGGCGGTTTAGGGGGTAAAACAGTATAGTATAGTGTGGGTGCTTAGTGATAGGGTACCGAGAAAGCTGCGAATAAGCCGATGAGCAGCGAGATCGATGACTGTTAGTTAACAACAGTCCGCTGCTCATCACACCGTACTTGGTGCGTGGCTTTTTGACAGCTTTCTTGATAAATTTGGCGAACGTATTCAGGTCCGCAGCGGCGATGTTAGGCGAGCTTAGGCAAGCGTATTGGTGGCGGCGAAAGCTAGAAAGTAGACAGCTTGAAAAATAAAGGCCTTTGGCTCTTAGTTTTATAGATTTTTTTTTTCTTGCTAAGAATCAAATATTTAGACTTACCTTTGGAAAGCAAGAGGTGTAGGCCTTTTACTGAATTTCACATGGGCATTAAATTAATTTCTGGAATTGAAATGCAAGAGTAATTTTAACTGAACGGAAACATCATTTAGTTGATTAACTTTTTACATTCATAAAATATTAGATGAAAAGTTAATTTAAAAAGAAATATGAATATATTGTGCAACCTCTTAAGAATGAGTGAGGTCTGGACTCTGGGTTTGAATATTAGTATACATATCTATTAATTTAATTCACAGGAATGCTATATTTGGGTTGTTTTGTCAAAAATATATTTGCAAGAGATAAATTGGGTTACCATGAAATGTAAGCATTAGTGTAACAATGTACAGTACATACCATTTAGCCATTTTTAAAACATGACATGTATTAAGGAGTTTAAAAAAAAAATTGCATTTGTCTTTGAAAGTCTTACTTTTAAACAGTACTTAATGCAAAGCATTTCCATAATAAACTGACAGTGACAATTAATAAAATGTATAAAATGTTCACTAAGCTAGGCAGCATTAATAATTTTTTAAAGTTCAGTTACATTGAGATTTTGAAGAGTACCTTCCCCACATATTCAGTAGATTTCAAAGCAGCTCAATAAAATTCCCATGAATAAAAAATGAATTAAATAATACAGAACAGTTACGCTTGAAGTACCAACCAAAATGTACTATAGTTAAATATAAAATAAGAAAGATACTGTCTGGTATAAGTTTCTGGAATAGTTAGAATATAAAGTACATGTTAAAGAATAATTTAGTATGTTTTATTTTATGCTGAATTTAGTAAACAGGAAGATCACATATTTATTCAAATTCTTTACCAGTATAAACTAATATACTTTAATAATAATAATAATTACAAAAAAATAAAATTTTAATTCAATTTATACTGATACTGATAAAGGGACATAAAATATTTTAAAAATCTAAAGTGAATTTTAAATTTAATGTGCAAATAGCCCGTTCCAAACATGCCTGTAGGTTGCATTCAAATACACCATATGTGGAAGTGCAGAGAACCTAGGGCCATCTCAGCAGCTTGTCACATTTATTTTAGTAGTTTTTAATCTGACAGTGATAACTTTTAACAGAAACATTTTTTGCAAAGACAAATATAATACAAACATATCATGCAAGACAATTTTCTGTGCTTGCTTAATGGAAATATCTAAACTATTTGCTCCATTTCCTGATATTGTATGTAAAAGAAAGTGGAAAAGTAACTTATAAATTAATTCTTCATGTATAAACAAAATGCTAGCAAACAGGGGAAAAAGAGCAGTTTAAATCTTCCATTTCTTAGTACCTTTTAAAACCACTTACAGAGCAGAGGCATCAGGCTGACAGTAGCCAAAACCATCCTATGCATTTTGTGTGTAAAGCACTCAGTCAGGGATCCCTGATTAAGTACCCTATGCACGAAATGCATAGAATAGTTTTTGCTACTGCCAACTTTATGCCTCTGCTCTGTAAGTGGTTTTATAAGTTACTAATAAAATGAAGTCTTAAACCAAACTTGTTTCCCCTGTTTTCTAGCAAGATACATATCACTGTTTCTCTATTCAATTTTAAAGTTGTGGGAGGAGCTCTATTTCCACCACTAGCAAGCTTTCTATATTCACTCTGGCATACACATACCTGATATACTTACACTTGATGCATTTCATCGGACCAAGAGTACAGATGATGAGTCTGCAGGTGCCATGAACACTTTGTTCCAATATTACAGGTAATCTGTTTCTTATCAATCTTGGCGTTATACACTGGAGTGAGTTACTGCATTTGTAACATTGTCGCTGGATACTTTCATACATGAAGCAGCAGCAAAGTTATTTATCTTTCTGAGGCACAAGTTCATACTAAGCACTTTATATCCTCAGATTGATACAGTGGCAATTTTAGCACAATTGTCTTTTTGTGTATTAGCTTCATATTTCATAATGGAGCAACATCCATGAAATTTGAGTTTAATTGAGAAGTTAACTTTTTGCATTAAAATAATGTTTTGCCATTTAAAGTTGGTTATCTCATTGCTGTACAGTAAAGAAACCAACAAACCTTTTACATTCAACTCATGTACACTTATACTCAGGTTGTGAGCTGTGTTTTAAGGGTATTTTAGCATGAGCTTTAATACATGACTAATTTAAATAATGGCCCCATTTAAAAAAATTTTTACAGACAAGGTTCAAATAGAGAGAACATGCCAGCACATATTCAGGGCCTCTGGAGCAGCATTGCACTAAAGCAGGGCTTGTCACTCATCCTGGGTGAACAAGTCTGGGTTATTTGACATTCTCTGAGTTTGAGGACATTGTAAGGAGAAGCATGAGTCTGTACTAAAACAGCTTCATAAATGGGAGCCAATAACTGAATTAGGTCCTATGATTCAGTTGCTCAATTTTATACGCATGTTCACAACTATACGTAATGTTCCCCAAAGATTTATTCATGCTAAAATCATGTACTTAAAATTATTTTAACCTTCCATTTTGAAATATATAGCCTCTCATTAAAATGGAGTAGATTGTTCCATTAGTATGTATGAATTCTGTCTGCTATATATGTCTCAGAAACTAGCCTCACTTGGATATTATTCAAAATCTGCTGCTCTTGTGGTGTCCAATGCTAAAGACCAATCCAATTTCAAATTTCCAATACTTCAACCAAATATAGAGGATATCCAAAGAATGCCATCAGTTTTAGAACAATTCTAAAAGTTTTAAGTTAATATGAGGCAATGGGGCATATTTATGATTGTGCAATCACCAAACATATAATACTTCCTGGTTGATCAATTAAAGTTTAAAATTAATGATAAGCACTTTTACATCTAGAAGAAGTACTGCAAAATCTATAAGCACACATGTCCTTAGACAGACAGACATACATATACTATATATATATATATATATATATATATATATATATCTGTGGTATTTTGGTACTACAGGTAATTGCACTACCTATTAGCATCACTGCCCACTATAAAATGTATAAATCAACATACAGGCCTCATCTTACCAACACTGATCCCTTTTTAATGTTGCAGGAGTAAGAGTGGGAGGAGCAACAGGATTATGGGGTGCAGGTAAATGTACAGCTGCTGCAGGAGGGGGCTGGTGTTTTGAGATGAATCAACTATTAAGTTTAGATATTAGTGGTGGTGAGCTGGGTCATCCATTATTATATTGTTTTGTAGTGGAGGAGGTAATTGATGGGGTGTATAGTAATAGGACATGTTTATGGATATTGTTAATATTGGTGGGGATCAGGTCAGGATTAGAGTTACAAACAAGAAAAAAGGGTTGTGGGAGGCGCCTAAAAAGGCTGGCTGTCAGTTATAATAATATTAATAATGAAAAAAAACAATTTGATTTCTACACAAGAGAATTCAAGCTTCTGTATTACTTACTTAATTTTTTTTTTAATTATTATTAATACACAATTAAAAAACAATATTAGATCAATAACATCCTATTTTTATACTTTCCACGACACCGGTGTCATCTAAAAACTAAATTACGCGTAATTTCCCTTCTTACACTTAGCTAATAACAGTTAATAACAGATAGTAATATATCAGAGAAAATATAGAAATTTGAAACTTCCATCAATATTAAAAAAACCTTTTTTCTTTGCCAATACGAGATAATCAATACTGTTTGTTCTAGTTCACTGCTATAATACGATGTAAAGATTTTGCTCATACATCCTATTCGGTTGCAGATATTAAGCACACATTAATTATATGAATGTTGAGTCACACAGAACAATTCAAACGGATGATATTCAACAGTTAGTTACTTCTCAGTTTCTGGTATTTCCAGGGTTTTTAAGGTTAATAGATTTAAAAGTTTTAAAAGAACATCTGCCTTTCCCTCACACTGTGGGAACGTGATTTTTTAATCCACACTGAAAAATTACAGATTAGCAATTTTGTTACCTTTCAGCTTGCAAGTTTTGTCTCCGCGTTTTTGTCAGCAGGTGTTTATACTTTCCATAAGGCAGCTTATGTTACCTTTCAACTTACAAGTTTTCATCCACTCTGTATTTTCAGGTATTTGTATTTCTCACAAATACAGGTTAACAGCTCTTTGTTTGAGCGGATGTCAGTCTCCTCTCCTCCACTGGTCAGCTGATAGAGGTTGTTTAGTGCGCGCACTAATTTGAAAAATACTCCTACCATTTCTTGGTGTAATCGAACAGCTTGGTAAACGGGTATGGGAGCAAAAGTTGTGGTATTTGCCTCAATCTGTTTCAGACGATGCTCAGTTGTATCCTTTCTTTAGGAGCCTTTAGACATATATCAACGCATATCAGCTCACACAGAGCCTTTGTCAAAATAGTTAGTCCAGCTTGCTCCTCCCTTAATAAAGGTGTTTAGATTAACCCATTGTTGTAATGTGCTTACGGCTAGATTTAGAGTTTGGCGTTAGCCGTCAAAACCAGCATTAGAGGCTCCTAACGCTGGTTTTGGGCTACCGCTGGTATTTAGAGTCAGTCAGGAAAGGGTCTAACGCTCACTTTCCAGCCACAAATTTTCCATACCGCAGATCCACTTACGTCATTTGCGTATCCTATCTTTTCAATGGGATCTTTCTAACGCCGGTATTTAGAGTCGTGGCTGAAGTAAGCGTTAGAAATCTAACAACAAAACTCCAGCCGCAGAAAAAACCTAGGAGTTAAGAGCTTTCTGGGCTAACGCCGGTTCATAAAGCTCTTAACTACTGTGCTCTAAAGTACACTAACACCCATAAACTACCTATGTACCCCTAAACCGAGGCCCCCCACATTGCCGCCACTCTATTAAAATTTTTTAACCAATAATCTGCCGACTGCACACCGCCGCCAGCTACGTTATACTTATATACCCCTAATCTGCTGCCCCTAACACCGCCGACACCTACATAATATTTATTAACCCCTAATCTGCCCCCCCCCAATGTCGCCGCTACCTACCTACAATTATTAACCCCTAATCTGCCGACCGTACGTCACTGCTACTATAATAAATGTATTAACCCCTAATCCGCCTCACTCCCGCCTCAATAACCCTATAATAAATAGTATTAACCCCTAATCTTCCCTCCCTAACATCGCCACCACCTAACTTCAAGCATTAACACCTAATCTGCCGACCGACCTCACCGCTACTCTAATACATTTTTTAACCCCTAAAGCTAATTCTAACCCTAACACCCCCCTTAGTTAAATATAATTTAAATCTAACGAAATAAATGAACTCTTAATAAATAAATTATTCCTATTTAAAGCTAAATAATTACCTGTAAAATAAACCCTAATATATCTACAATATAAATTATAATTATATTGTAGCTATTTTATGATTAATATTTATTTTACAGGCAACTTTGTATTTATTTTAACCAGGTACAATAGCTATTAAATAGTTAATAACTATTTAATAGTTACCTAGTTAAAATAATTACAAAATTACCTGTAAAATAAATCCTAACTTAAGTTACAATTAAACCTAACACTACACTATCAATAAATAAATTAAATAAAATACCTACAATTACCTACAATTAAACCTAACACTACACTATCAATACATTAATTAAATACAATACCTACAAATAAATGCAATAAAATAAACTAACTAAAGTACAAAAAATAAAAAAGAACTAAGTTACAAAAAATAGAAAAATATTTACAAACATTAGAAAAATATTACAACAATTTTAAACTAATTACACCTACTCTAAGCCCCCTAATAAAATAACAAAGACCCCCAAAATAAAAAAATGCCCTACCCTATTCTAAAATTAAAATAGAAAAGCTCTTTTACCTTACCAGCCCTGAAAAGGGCCCTTTGCGGGGCATTCCCCAAATAATTCAGCTCTTTTGCCTGTAAAAAAAACATACAATACCCCCCAACATTACAACCCACCACCCACATACCCCTAATCTAACCCAAACCCCCCTTAAATAAACCTAACACTAAGCCCCTGAAGATCTCCCTACCTTGTCTTCACCACGCCGGGTTCACCGATCGATCCAGAAGAGCCTAAGATGTCTTGATCCAAGCCCAAGCGGGGGGCTGAAGATGTCCATGATCAGACTGAAGTCTTCATCCAAGCGGGAGCTGAAGAGGTCCATGATCGGGCTGAAGTCTTCTATCAAGCGGCATCTTCAATCTTCTTTCTTCCGGATCCATGGTCATCCCGCCGATGCGGAACATCCATCTTCACCGGCGACTTCCCGACGAATGACGGTTCCTTTAAGGGACGTCATCCAAGATGGCGTCCCTTGAATTCCGATTGGCTGATAGGATTCTATCAGCCAATCGGAATTAAGGTAGGAAAATTCTGATTGGCTGATGGAATCAGCCAATCAGATTCAAGTTCAATCCGATTGGCTGAGCCGATTAGCCAATCAGATTGAGCTCGCATTCTATTGGCTGATCAGAATTTCATTGTATTTATTTGTAGGTATTGTATTTAATTAATTTATTGATAGAGTAGTGTTAGGTTTAATTGTAGGTAATTGTAGGTATTTTATTTAATTTAATTAATTTATTGATCGTGTAGTGTTAGGTTTAATTGTAACTTAGGTTAGGATTTATTTTACAGGTAATTTTGTAATTATTTTAACTAGGTAGCTATTAAATGGTTATTAACTATTTAATAGCTATTGTACCTGGTTAAAATAATTACAAAGTTGCCTGTAAAATAAATATTAATCCTAAAATAGCTACAATATAATTATAATTTATATTGTAGCTATATTAGGGTTTATTTTACAGGTAAGTATTTAGCTTTAAATAGGAATAATTTATTTAATAAGAGTTAATTTATTTCATTAGATTTAAATTATATTTAAGTTAGGGGGGTGTTAGTGTTAGGGTTAGACTTAGCTTTAGGGGTTAATACATTTATTATAGTAGCGGTGTGGTCCAGTCGGCAGATTAGGGGTTAATAATTGTAGGTAGGTGGAGGCGACATTGGGGGCGGCAGATTAGGGGTTAATAAATATAATATAGGGGTCGGCGGTGTTAGGGGTACATAGGTATAATGTAGGTTGCGGCGATGTACGGAGCGGCAGATTAGGGGTTAAAAAAATATGCAGGTGTCAGCGATAGCGGGGGTGGCAGATTAGGGGTTAATAAGTGTAAGGTTAGGGGTGTTTAGACTCGGGGTACATGTTAGAGTGTTAGGTGCAGATTTAGGAAGTGTTTCCCCATAGGAAACAATGGGGCTGCGTTAGGAGCTGAACGCTGCTTTTTTGCAGGTGTTAGGTTTTTTTTCAGCTCAAACTGCCCCATTGTTTCCTATGGGGATATCGTGCACGAGCACGTTTTTGAAGCTGGCCGCGTCCGTAAGCACCGCTGGTATCGAGAGTTGCAGTGGGGGTAAATTATGCTCTACGCTCCCTTTTTGGAGCCTAACGCACTGAAAACCCAGCCATTCTGTAAACTCTAAATACCAGCGGTATTTAAAAGGTGTGGCCAAAAAAAAACCAGCGTTAGCTACGCGGGTCGTTACCGACAATACTCCAAATCTAGCCGTTAGTGTTTAAAATATAAACCTTCCTCTTTTTTACCGGATGTTTTGTTTGCCAGATTTTCTCTAACATTTATTGCAGTTTTTTGCTTAAACATATATATCTATATTTTTCTTCTATACCAACAATCTTCCTTACTGATATAATATTCAAATCAATAATAGAATTTACAAATATTAAAATCAATTTCATATATCTGTATTAAAAACATTAGATATTAGAAACAGAGATTTCTAAACTCTCTTGCATATACTTTCAGTTTAATGTTATTATAGACATTATAAAATGACTACATCTAGTAAACTGATTTAGTTTATACTAAATTTAAAAAATATATAAAAAATATTAAAAAATTAAATTGTAAGCAATAGTTTCCAATACCAAAATTACTAGAATTTAAATGAATACAGTATTCTTTCTAACAATATTGAGGAATTAATAATTTATTTTATTTCCTCTGAGTCATAACAATCATCAGGGGTTAGCTACACTAGACCACTTAGATCCAGCTCACTATTTAAACCCAAGGGATATAATGTCCCAAAATTATACATCAATTCAGCCTCTTGGCGTAGGAATTTCTTCTCCATATCTCCTCTCCTTCCATCCGGGAATACTTTTTTAATACCCCAAAATTTCATACAGCTGACCTTTTCTTGATGTACTTCATGGAAATGTTTATATAATGCTGTGTCTTTTACAATCATGCTCAATGCTCAAAATGTGTTCCCTAATCCTGTCCCTGAGTTTTCTACTCGTTTGACCAAAGTACAACAGATTACAATCACGTTTTATTGCATATATTACATTTTCATCTGAACACCGAATTATTCCATTAATTTTAAATATTGTTCCTGTCTTCTGTGATTTTAGACTTTTAAGTTTGTTACTAAATTTACAAGATTTGCAAGAGTTACAGGGAAAGAAACCTTCTATGTTATTCCCCTCAAAGTCTCTAATTCCTTTACTGAACATTGATGTGTTCTTTTTGAATTCACTCAGTGCTAATACATTTTTGAAATTTTGTGCTTTCTTATATATGAATCTAGGATTCCTACCTAAATTGGGGCCCAATAGAGGATTCTTTAGCAAAAGGTGCCAGTGTTTGTTTATCACTTTCTTAAATAGATTATGTTGCGAAGAATAGGTAGTTATTATCGGTACATTCATTTCACTTGTGTGAACATTCTTGTTTTTATTATTAATTATCTTATTCTTCTTTTTTAGTAAGCTTTGTTTATCTACATTTTTAATCTCACTAGCCCATTTCTCCATTTTGTTTTCATCATAACCCTTTTGTTTAAATCTATCGATCCAAATTTTAGATTGTCCTTCATAATCCTCTATTTTCGTGCAATTTTTCCTTAGTCTTAGCATTTGTCCCTTCTGTATATATTTTTCTTCCATGTATCAAGATGGCAACTTTTAGAATTTATATAATTATTTGTGTCCACTTTCTTAAAGAAGGTCCTAGTCTCAATTTGTCCATCTATTATCTCTATTTCTATATCCAAGAAGCTAATTTTTTTAAAACTATATTCGTGGGTAAAAGTCAATCCATAGTCATTGTTATTCAAATCTTCAATAAATTGATCTAATGGTTCAAAATCTCCCCTCCAGATAAAAAACAAGTCATCAATGAAACGTCTATAGAGCACAAGGTTCGCACCCCATGGGGATCTCTCTAACAGTTGTTTTTCAAAATACCCCATGAATAAATTCGCATAACTGGGTGCGAACCTCGTGCCCATAGCCGTTCCCGTGATTTGTACAAAGTAATTATCATTGAACTTTTTATTTAGGATGAAAAAGATACAATCCAAAATGAATCTCCCTTGTTCCTCTATCATATTATCATCCAGTCTCAGATAAGATTCTATCGCTTTCATACCCAAATTATGATCAATGTTAGTATATAGGACACTCACGTCACAGGTCACTAGAATCATATTCTCATCCCATTTCACTGTCTCTATTATATTTAGAAAATGTGTGGAATCTGATAAATATGACGGAAGATTTTTGACATAACCTTGCAGAAAATAATCTATATATTGTGATAAGTTAGAAGTTATATTCTCTATGTCTGATATTATAGGGCTTTCCAAGGTTTTATGAACCTTCGGGAGGAAATAAAAGATTGGAGTTCTAAAGTTCTTAACCATTAGAAAGTCAAATTCAGAATAATTTATTAATTTTGTAGATTTCACTTTACTAAGTAAATTTTCTAACTGTTTAAAATAGTTGTCCCCTGGATCACTATTTAATTTTCTATACATAGTAGTATCACCTAACAATCTATGGGCTTCTTCTAGATAGTGAGAACTATTCATGATCACTATCCCTCCGCCCTTATTGGCTTGCTTGATCACCAGATCATTCCTACTTTGTAATTCTTTTTGAATTACTTTCTCTTTTATTGATAAATTCCAACTAACATTTTTATTATTTGTAATATCTAGTTCGTCCAGATCTTTTTTGACTAGTTTCTCAAATGACTCAATAAAATTACCCTTTTCATGGCTGGGAAAAAAAGTTGACTTCCGTTTGAAATCTGTATGTATATAACATTTAGATGTTGGTTGGGAGTGATCATCCACACTGTTTTTCAAAACAGGATTTTTTAAAAAATACTTTTTCAACGTTAGCTTCCTAATAAATTGATTAATATTAATTAGGTGTTCAAATTTATTAAGTTTCGTGGAGGGGGCAAAGGATAAACCTTTCTTGTTCTATGGTTAATGGTATACTACCAATATTGAAAATCACTCTATTTTGTGTTTCAATTATTGTTTTTGGTACACTCAATTTTCCCTTTCCTCTCCCTCTGTTCCCTCTCTTCTCCTTTTTCCTATAGGAGGGTCATGAGCTCTTTCTCTGTCCCTGTCTAAAAAATCATTTTTTGTGGTGGTCTTTCTTCTCTATAGCCTGATCTCTTCTCATATCTGTCATAAACACTATTTTCATTGTACCACCCTCTGTCATTTTCAGTCTTTCTTTGATTCCATCGTCTATTATTATTTCCTCTATAATTCCTTGAATGATTACTCTCATTCCCATTATAATGTTCATTGTCATTTCTAAAATCCAGATCATTCTTATTAGCTCTAGGGGAGTTATAGTCTCTATAAGGTGCATAATTCCTAGATCTAAAGTGACCCTCATGATTATTCTCCCAATTATCAAAATACTTCCCATTATAGTCCCTATTGACTGGATAATTTTGACTATATCTTCCTCTATTGTAATTCTGACCCCAATTTTCTCTATCTGTTCTTTTTCTCTGGTCTCTCTTATTAGTTTCACCAACTTTTCTTCCATCATTATTCATATAATAATCATTTTGTTTCTCTATATTATTTGAGGAAGTATTGTTATTTTCAATTAATTGTTTATTTTCCTTCCTTTTACTAAATAATATAGTATTCTTAATTGTTTTCTCAATATCTAAACTTGCTACTCCTTCTAGCTTATAGTCATCTTGATCCCTCTGGTATTTATTCAATTTGGTCTTTAATATATCACTCTTCAAATATTGCAATTTGTTAATTAGTTCTTGTTTCTCTTTGAAGATTTCTTTTTTCTTGTTCTCTAAAAAGTTTTTATGTTTTGTTATATTGTCGCCAATATTTTTAACTGCTAGTGTTCTGGCTTTTATTATTACTTTCACTAAATCTAGAAAGGCCTTTTCTAAAATATCGAACCACCCCTCTTTATGGGCTCCATTGAGTTCAAAGGTACAATCTTTTTTGAGGCATAAGCCCCTAGGAACCATTCCTAGATCTACATATTTCTCCATAAATTTCAACTCTCTATTAATTTTCATTTCTTTAATTAGTAAACTCTCTAAACTTTCCAAATTCATAAATTTGGAGGCTATAGCTCCTTCTTTTCCTTGTGGTTTTTCAGAAATAACTGCATTATTTGCTATTGATTCATCAATTGAAGTTAATAGACTTTCTCTTGTTCTAAATATATCCATTTTTTATTCTTATTTATAATGATTAGTCAAATCTTAGATATCTATTCAGGTGATGTTCAATTATTCTAATGGTAAATACAATAAAGGAACTTTAAATATCCTAAATATTTAATATATTTAATTAATTAAATGACTCAGTTCAAACTAGACTTGCGAGAAAAAGACTAGAAAAATCTGATTTGTCTAGGAGCTAAGTCAAAACAGCACTAGCCTAGCCCACTATTCACACTCCTCACACAGTGTGAAAATCATACAAATACAAACAAGAAAAAAGGCTTGTGGGAGGCGCCTAAAAAGGCTGGCTTTCAGTTATAATAATATTAAAAATGAAAAAAACTATTTGATTTCTACACAAGAGAATGCAGGCTTCTGTATTACTTACTTAAATTTTTTTTATTATTATTAATCCACAATTAAGAAACAATATTACATCAATAACATCCTATTTTTATACTTTCCATGACACCGGTGTCATCTAAAAACTAAATTACACTTAATTTCCCTTCTTACACTTAGCTAATAACAGTTAATAACAGTTAGTAATATATCAGAGAAAAATACAGAAATTTGAAACTTCCATCAATATTAATAAAAACTTTTTCTTTGCCAATACAAGATAATCAATACTGTTTGTTCTAGTTCAGGATGTAAAGATTTCGCTCATACATCCTATTTGGTTGCAGATATTAAGCACACATTAGTTATATGAATGTTGAGTCACACAGAACAATTGAAATGGATGATATTCAACAGTTAGTTACTTCCCAGTTTCTGGTATTTACAGGATTTTTAAGGTTAATAGATTTAAAAGTTTCAAAAATATCTGCCTTTCTCTCACACCTTCCTCTTTTTTTACCAGATGTTTTGTTTGGCAGATTTAAATAGTGAGCTGGATCTAAGTGGTCTAGTGCCGTGTTTCTCAACAGCCGGGCCGCGGCCCACTACCGGGCCGCGATGGCCCTGCTGGTGGGCCGCGACCTGACATTGCCTCCAGACACTCGCTCTGACAGGCTCGCCTTTACACATCTCCTAAATTTTGGACGAGCCTGTCAGAGTGCCACTGCGCATGTCAGTTTGCGCACTGTGTCACTGTGTGCATGTAGCGGCAGGCGGGCGCACTGTGAGTGACCGGGTAGAAGCGGCTGGCGGCGTGCAGAGGTGAAGCATAGGCTCACAAGTAAGTAAGCCCACTGACACCAATTACATAATTACGGCCACTGACACCAATGTATATATTTAGGGTGGCCACTGGACACCAATGTGTATTTGTAAACTGTGAGTGTACACATATATATATATATATATATATATATATATAGATCCTACTGACACCAATGAATTATAAAATATTAACCCACTGTAAACTATTATATATATATATATATATATATATATATATATATATATATATATATATATATATGTATACATATATATATATATGTGTATATATATATATATATATATTATGTATATATATATGTGTGTATATATATATGGATCCCACTGACACCAATGAATTATCATATAATTAACCCACTGTTAATATATATATATAGATCCTACTGACACCAATGAATTATAAAATATTAACCCACTGTAAACTATTATATATATATATATATATATATATATGTGTATACATATATATATATATGTGTATACATATATATATATATGTGTGTATATATATATATATATATATATATATATATATATATATATTATGTATATATATATGTGTGTATATATATATGGATCCTACTGACACCAATGAATTATAAAATATTAACCCACTGTAAACTATTATATATATATATATATATATATATATATATATATATATATATATATATATATATATAATTATATGATAATTCAGTGGTGTGGGATCCATATATAATATATATATAAATGGTTTATAGTGGGTTAATTTTATAATTCATTGGTGTCAGTGGGTGAGGGAGGAGAGAGAGAAAGAAAGAAAGAAAGAGAGGGAGGAGAGAGAGAAAGAGAGGGAGGAGAGAGAGAGAGAGAGAGAGAGAGAGAGGGAGGAGATAGTTAGAGACAGAGAGAGAGAGAAAGAGAGGGGGGGGGGAGGAGAGAGAGAAAGAGAGAGGGGAGGAGAGAGAGAAAAAGAGAGAGAGGGGAGGAGAGAGGGGAGGAGAGCGAAAGAGAGGGGAGGAGAGCGAAAGAGAGAGAGGGGAGGAGAGAGAAAGAGACTGTGTGTGTGTATATATATATATATATATATATATATATATATATTTCTTCCAAACCTACTGCAACCCACTCCCGATGCTTACCGGGCCCTGGACCGGTCCGGCTAAAACTTACCGGGCCTTGAGGTCACTTAGGTTGAGAACCACTGGTCTAGTGTAGCTAACCCCTGATGATTGTTATGACTCAGAGGAAATAAAATAAATGATTAATTCCTCAATATTGTTAGAAAGAATATTCATTTAAATTCTAGTAATTTTGGTATTGGAAACTATTTCTTACAATATAATTTTTTATATATTTGTATCTATTTTTGAAATTTAGTATAAACTAAATCAGTTTACTAGATGTTGCCATTTTATAATGTCTATAATAACATTGAACTGAAAGTATATGCAAGAGAGTTTAGGGATCTCTGTTTCTAATATCTAATGTTTTTAATACAGATATATGAAATTGATTTTAATATTTTTATATTCTATTACTGATTTGAATATTTTATCAGTAAGGAAGATTGTTGGTATAGAAGAAAAATATAGATATATATGTTTAAGCAAAAAACTGCAATAAATGTTAGAGAAAATCTGCCAAACAAAACATCTGGTAAAAAAGAGGAAGGTTTATATTTTAAACACTAAGCACATTACAATAGTGATGTCGTGAATAGTTCAATGGCGAATAGTTCCCGGTAAACATAGCATGTTCACGTTCACCGCGGCGGGAGAACATATGCGATGTTCGATCCACCCCCTATTCGTCATCATTGAGTAAACTTTGACCTTGTATCTCACAGTCTGCAGACACATTTCCAGCCAATCAGCAGCAGACACACCCTCCCAGACCCTCCTACCTCCTGGACAGCATCCATTTTAGATTCATTTGTAGCTGCATTCTTAGTGAGAGGAGGGACAGTGTAGCTGCTGTTGATTTAATAGGGAAATTGATAGCTAGGCTAGTGTATTCAGTGTCCACTACAGTCCTGAAGGACTCAACTGATCTCTGCTGTAAGGACAGCACCCCAAAAAGCCCTTTTTAGGAATTTATTTTTTTTCCTGTGTAATCTAATTGCAGTTGCCTGCCTGTCAAGCCACTTGCCCAGTGCCACCACACATATCTGGTGTAACAGTAGTGTAAATTTAAAAAAAAAAAGTTTTTTGACTGTGAAACATCAATCTGCGAGTGTAATCTAATTGCAGTTGCCTGCCTGCCAGCGTGTGTGCCAGGCTCACAGTGTATACTGTGCCCACTTGCCCAGTGGCCCCACTCATATCTGGTGTAACAGTAGTGTAAATTTAAAAAAAAAAATCTTTTTTGACTGTGAAACATCAGTCTGCTTGTGTAATCTAATTGCAGTTGCCTGCCTGCCAGAATGTGTGCCAGGCTCACAGAGTATACTGTGCCCACTTGCCCAGTGCCACCACTCATATCTGGTGTAACAGTAGTGTAAATTTTAAAACAAAAAACTTTTTTGGACTGTGAAACATCAGTCTGCTTTTTTGTGTCAGGCTCACAGCGTATACTGTGCCCACTTGCCCAGTGCCACTACTCATATCTTGTTTAATAGTAGTGTAAGTGTACATTTAAAAACAAAAAAAACTTTTTGGACTGTGAAACATCAGTCTCCTTTTTTGTGTCAGGCTCACAGCTTATACTGGGCCCACTTGCCCAGTGCCACCACTCATATCTTGTTTAATAGTAGTGTAAGTGTACATTTAAAAAAATAAAAACTTTTTGGACTGTGAAACATCAGTCTGCTTTTTTGTGTCAGGCTCACAGCGTATACTGTGCCCACTTGCCCAGTGCCACCACTCATATCTTGTTTAATAGTAGTGTAAGTGTACATTTAAAAAAATAAAAACTTTTTGGACTGTGAAACATCAGTCTGCTTTTTTGTGTCAGGCTCACAGCTTATACTGGGCCCACTTGCCCAGTGCCACCACTCATATCTTGTTTAATAGTAGTGTAAGTGTACATTTAAAAAAATAAAAACTTTTTGGACTGTGAAACATCAGTCTGCTTTTTTGTGTCAGGCTCACAGCGTATACTGTGCCCACTTGTCCAGTGCCACCACTCATATCTTGTTTAATTAATAGTAGTGTAAGTGTACATTTAAAAAAATAAAAACAGGTCATTAATGCCATAAAAGATCTTAAACCAGGGAAAGCAGCAGGCCCAGATGGATTCCCAGGGGAATATTATCAACTATTTAGATCTATCTTAATTCCGCATATAGTTTCATTTTGTAACGACATTCTGCAAGGTAGAGAAATTCCCTTAGAAATTTTACAAGCCAAAATAGTAGTTATACCCAAACCCGGAAGAAATCCAAAACTATGCCAGAGTTATCGACCCATCTCTTTAATTAATCAGGATATCAAGATTTTTACCAAAATTTTAGCTAACAGATTAAAAATACACTTACCATCCCTGATCCACCCAGACCAAGTAGGTTTCATTCAAGATAGGGAAGCCCCAGATAATACAAGGCGCACAATCTCCCTAGTTGATTTCCTCTGCAAAACAAAAACGCCTTCTCTGGTCCTCTCATTGGATGCGGAGAAGGCGTTTGACAGGATCGACTGGAACTATATGTTAGAGGTATTAAATAGATTGGGTTTCCACGGAGAGTTCTTACAAGCTATTAAAAGTATATATTCACATCCAACAGCTAATGTTAGAATCGCGGGGTACCAATCAAAACTTATAGAGGTTCTAAACGGAACACGACAGGGCTGCCCACTCTCACCATTGTTGTTCGCAATTTGTATAGAGCCATTAGCAGCGACTATTCGCCTATCCCCAAATATCCATGGAGTTTCAATCGGGAGTCAAGAATTCAAGGTGTCATTATTTGCAGATGATGTGCTTCTCACATTAACCAAACCACTTATGTCACTTCCCAACTTATATCGGGTTCTACAGGAATACTCCGATGTATCGGGGTACAAAGTCAACTTGGAGAAATGTGAAGCGATTCCCATTGCTCTACCTAACCACACCCGAAAATTAATAGAGACAAATTTTGAATTCTCGTGGGCCAATGCAGCAATAAAATATTTAGGGATTAAATTACCAAATAATATAGCAGATCTGTATAAATTAAACTATATCCCCTTATATAAAACGATAAGAAAAGATATTAACAAATGGAAAAAAGGTGGATTCTCCTGGTATGGCCGATTATCGGCAATAAAAATGAATATTCTCCCCGAAATACTGTATCTCTTTAGAGCCCTCCCAATTAAGGTTCCCTCAACCGACTTAAAAAAATTGCAATTGGATCTGATAGGCTTTTTGAGAGGAAGTAAAAAAGCTAGAATCCCCTCACACGTACTACAACAACACAGACAATTAGGGGGAGTGGGGGTTCCAAACTTGACACACTATTACCAGGCAGCTAGACTAGCACAAACTACCCTGATGAATAAGAATTCAGATGACATAATGTGGGTAAGGGTGGAGACTTTAATGGCGGGATATAGACGACCAGAAGACTTACTGTGGGGACAATGGAAACAACCCCTTAAAGATACATCTGCCTCCATACCTACAGTAGAGATGATGCAGACCTGGACTGGGCTAACCGGTTCACTACACCTCATTCCCAAAGACTCGGTGATTAGACCACTGAGAACCCTTCTAAATGTAGACTTTCACTTACAGATCGGAAAATGGGAAAACAAAGGACTATACAGGGTCGCAGACTTCTTACATAATAATAAAATAGCTACTTACCAACAAATTCAGGATAAAATTGCACCAGAAAAATTACAGTGGTTTTTATACTTACAAGTAGCTTCAGCTATTACCAAGTTTAGAGTGCTTGGATCTGATACAAGATTAACCACCCTTGAACATTTATGTAACACAACACAGAGACCAAAAAAAGCAATCTCTGCAATATATTTAACACTTCAGAAAGCTAAACTTACCTCTAAGACAGCTATTATGACGAAATGGGAAGAGGAACTACATATAAACCACAAACTAGAAGACTGGGAAATCATTTTACACACATCTAGTAAAGGGCTAATTGGTGCAGACTTTAGAGAGAATAGTATTAAAACGTCATTTCGATGGTATCTCACCCCTATCATCACCTCGCATTACACCCAAAGAGGTAATAAGATGTGTTACAGAGGCTGTGCTGAAACAGGTACATACATGCATATGTGGTGGGATTGCCCTCAGGTTAATCAAATATGGTCTAAGCTATCTGAACTTCTTAGTGAAGTCCTCTCTGAAACTATCTCCCTCTCTGCTTCACAAGCACTATTAAATGATAGGGTAAGACCGTTTAATGCAGCTATTAACACGTTTATTCGCATTCTATGTACAGCAACTAGAATATGTGTTGCAAGACACTGGAAGATAGGGGTACCCTCTTGGGGGGAAGTCATAGACAAGATCCAAATCACCTATAAAATGTCGGAGACGATAGCCTTTATTCAGAGTAGTCAAGACCAATTTTTCAAGGTGTGGAATTACTGGATTTTAGCTGGCCACTAACGATCTAGACTCCCAAAGACGACCAACCAAACAACAGGTAGAATGGGTGTGGGAGAAAATTCATAAGATACTAGAGAAGGTAAAATGACTTAGAGACTCGGACTGGACCTAATACTGGGGGGGGACTCCTCTCCCAGGTTTGGCGATGGAGGAGAGGCGCGGCAGGCAAGTTGGATATGGTTTTTGTTTTTTAAGAAAAAGTTATTGTTTGTTGAAAAGTTGTTAAAGGGGAGATACTACAAACATACACAAAATGAATGTCGGGGGTGGGGAGGGGAGAGGGGAAAGAAACTACCTTGTATATCTTGGTTTATTTTATGTCCTTTTCCCTGCTATTCCCATGCTCCTACTCTCCAAACCCCGATAGTATTATATAGATATGTAACATTGCAAGCTTCACAGTCTAGATCGATACAACACTCTCTGTTGGACTTGCTGATTCAATGGTCATTCGATTGATATCTCCACTCTTGACAGATTACTGTTGGACTATTTGTTATTCATCTGGGGACAAGGGGAGAACTGCGATATATAAGTCAAAGTAATGTGGCTTGTAATTTTCTTTGTGTATGACAATAAAAAAACTATTTCAATTAAAAAAATAAAAACTTTTTGGACTGTGAAACATCAGTCTGCTTTTTTGTAACAGGCTCACAGCGTATACTGTGCCCACTTGCCCAGTGGCACCACTCATATCTTGTTTAATAGTAGTGTAAGTGTACATTTAAAAAAAATGACAGGCAGAGGCAGGACACTCCGCAGGTGCCATCGTGGTCGTGGTGCTGTGATTCCCTTTGGCCCTAGAATAATGCCCAGTGTTCAGAGGCCACGTACCATGAACTCTAAAAGTTCTGAGGACATAGTTGACTTTTTAACACAGGACACCCAATCTTCTATAGCTTCTGCTCCAAACCTTGACGCACCATCATCCTCCAGCTTATCTTCAGGCAGCACCTCTCAAGTTACCACTCGCCTGCCTGCCGCCACCACCAACACTATCACCACAGCCGCTTCACTTGATCTGTCAGAGCAGTTATTTACACATCATTTGCAAGAAATGAGTGATGCGCAACCATTATTGCCACATGATGTAGATAACAGGGATATGTCTCAATCAGGCAGCATTACACACATGGACGTACGGTGTGAGGATGATGATGTTGTACCTGCTGCAGGAGTTTGGTCTGTCACTGTGAAGCGGGCGTAACCCTTACACTACCTGATCGATACAACATCATACCTGATGTTTTAAAGCACGTTATTCCAAACAATTTAGGAATGTTAGGTGATTTATTTTATGGATTAAAACCAGACTCTGCATCAACTATGTAATTTTCCGTGGGAGTTTTGCCATGGATCCCCCTCCGGCATGCCACAGTCCAGGTGTTAGTACCCTTGAAACAACTTTCCCATCTCTATTGTGGCCAGAAAAAGTCCTTGTGGGTTTTAAAATTCGCCTGCCCATTGAAGTCAATGGGGGTTCGCCCGGTTCGCCGGTACGCAAACTTTTGCGGTAGTTCGCATTCGCAGTTTGCAAACCCAAATGTTTAGGTTTGCGACATCACTACATTACAACAATGGGTTAATCTAAACACCTTTATTAAGGGAGGAACAAGCAGGACTAAATATCTTGACAAAGGCTCTGTGTGAGCCGATACGCGTTGATATATGTCTAAAGGCTCCTGATGAAATGATACAACTGAGCATCGGTCTGAAACAGTTTGAGTCAAGTACCACAACTTTTGCTTCCATACCATGCACGCACTAAACAACCTCTATCAGCTGACCAGTGGAGGAGAGGAGGCTGACATCCGCTCAAACGAAGAGCTGTTAACCGCCAAAGAACGCAGATATAGAGAAAGAGTAAAGGCTGATATTTGTGATAAATACAAATACCTGCAAATACAGAGTGGATGAAAACTTGTAAGTTGAAAGGTAACATAAGATGCCTTATGGAAAGTATAAACACCTGCTGACAAAAAGCGGAGACAAAACATGCAAGCTGAAAGGTAACAAAATTGCTAATCTGTAATTTTTCAGTGTTGATTAAAAATCACGTTCCCACAGTGTGAGAGAAAGGCAGATATTCTTTTAAAACTTTTAAATCTATTAACCGTAAAAACCCTGTAAATACCAGAAACTGGGAAGTAACTAACTGTTGAATATCATCCGTCTGAATTGTTCTGTGTGACTCAACATTCATATAACTAATGTGTGCTTAATATCTGCAACCGAATAGGATGTATGAGCGAAATCTTTACATCATATTATAGCAGTGAACTAGAACAAACAGTATTGATTATCTCGTATTGGCAAAGAAAAAGGGTTTTTTAATATTGATGGAAGTTTCAAATTTCTATATTTTTCTCTGATATATTACTATCTGTTATTAACTGTTATTAGCTAAGTGTAAGAAGAGAAATTAAGTGTAATTTAGTTTTTAGATGACACCGGTGTCGTGGAAAGTATAAAAATAGGATGTTATTGATGTAATATTGTTTTTTTATTGTGGATTAATAATAATAAAAAAAAAATTAAGTAAGTAATACAGAAGCCTGAATTCTCTTGTGTAGAAATCAAATTGTTTTTTTCATTATTAATATTATTATAACTGACAGCCAGCTTTTTTAGGCGCCTCCCACAACCCTTTTTTCTTGTTTGTATTTGTATGAATTTCACACTGTGTGAGGAGTGTGAATAGTGGGCTAGGCTAGTGCTGTTTTGACTTAGCTCCTAGACAAATCAGATTTTTCAGGATTAGAATTAATTGCAGTAGCTTCTAATTCATGGTTAAGAGTAATTTAACTGTAACAGCAACATTGTAAAAACTTATTTGTAGTTCAAGTCAGTCTACCAGTGTAGACTGGTACATTGAGATTTCTCTCATTTTCAAGTATGTCCTGGGTCCACAAAACATTGCATTGATACAATAGGGTACAATAAAATACAAAAACAATATTAATACATAATATATGCAAACATTTAACATAGAACAGGTAGGAAATATATAATCAACCATAACAGATGCATTCTGTTTTGAGATATGTAGAGAGGGATCTCTTAAAGGATATTAGGCTTGGGGAAGGTTTGAAAGTGTGCGAGAGGTTGTTCCATAATTGTGGTGCTCTGTAGGAAAACAAGGATCAAGCTTCTTTCTTTTTGTATTGAGGCAAGATAAATAATGTGCTGGTTCTGGATCAGAGATTATAGGAGGTGGGAATAGCCGGGGAGAGCATTCTGCTCAAGTAGGGTGGGAGCTTCCTAGAAAAGCTCTTAAACACAAGACTGGAAAGATGAAGGGTGCGTCTGGATTCCAGTGACATCCAGTTTAGTTCTTTTAGCATGTCACAATGGTGGGTCCTGTAATTACATTGTAGCACAAAGCAGCAGAACAAGTTATACAGTATATTAAGTTTATTAAGGTGAGTTTGTGGTGTAGGTGCATATACTACATCCCCATAATCCACGATTGGCATTAGCATTTGCTGTACAATCCTTTCTTTTACTGTAGGTTCTGAGGCAGAATTTGTTTCTGTACAGGACACCTAGTTTTGGATAAAGTTTAGATGCACGTTTTTCTATGTGGAGGCTAAAAGATAGATTGGGGTCTAACAGCATACCCAAGTTTTTGAAAGAGTGGACTGCGGTCAGTGTGCAATTTGATTTTGTTTTGATGCATAGATTGTAATTTTGTAGTTTGTGTAGTTTAGGTCCTGTTCCAAAGATCATTGTGACAGTTTAGTCAGTGTTTAGGAAGAGTTTGTTTTTTGAGATCCACTTTTCTACCTCTGTGAACTGGTCTTGGAGCTCTGCTTCAAGCTGCGGCAGATCAGATTTTTTGGCATAGATTACTGTGTCATCTGAGTACATGTGTACAGTTGAGGATTTGCAGACATTAGACAGATCATTTATAAATAATGTGAATAGTAGGGGGTGAGAATGGAACCTTGGGGAACACCACACGTGACTGGGAGAGGGAGGGAGTTGCTGTCAGAAATGGAGACATATTGTGATCTATCCGATACCTATGATCGAAACCAAGTTAGCGGACAATCACCAATACCTGAGTTTTTTAGTTTGAGCAGTAGAATGTCATGGTCTACTGTGTCAAAGGCCTTTGCAAAATCAAGGAAAATAGCTCCAGTTAGGTCTCCTTGTTCCATGCCAGTTTGGATGTCATTGCAAACTTTTAGGAGGGCAGTTGTAGTGGAGTGATTCGGGTGCAAACCTGATTGATCAGGGGTCAGATAGTTAGATTGTTGGTAATACTCACATAATTGCGTATGGACGCATTTTTCTAAGATTTTGACAATGCTGGGAGCAATGATATTGGGGCGATAGTTTGAAACCAAGGTTGTCTCCCCACTTTTATGGAAAGGCACTACTCTTGCAGTCTTCCAAAGTTTGGGTATGTATCCAGACACCAAGGATTCGTTAATTAGGGTTGTGATGAGCATCGGACTGTTGTTAACTAACAGTAATCAATGTCGCTGTTGTTCGGGTTTTTCCCAACTTTATTTATAACATTTGATCACTGTCCATGAACAAGCACATTTCTCTAAAGCTAATCTTTTATTTTTCATCTGTTAATGTCAAAGAAATAGCTAAATTTATACCTCAACAAACAATATCTCATAGAAAGTTAATGTTATATTTATTTGTTATAAGATACTTTCACATAATTTAATGTGTATTTGTATTTCTAGAAGTCATGATATGCTTTTATCTCATGTTTTTTTTTCTATAAATGATAATTAATGCTAGAATTTGTACATATATCTTTGCACATACTTGTATATATATATATATATATATATATATATATATATATATATATATAAACATCAAGCAGGGGATCTGCACACACAATAAACTTCCAACTTCCTGGGTGCTCTGGGTAGGACAAGTAAACAAATGAAATAAATCGGTCCTGCACTCTCCGCTGTGAAAACACAAACTTCTTTAATTGAACTGTGACGTTTCGAGGTAGTTAGTCCCTTCCTCAGACATATAACAAAAATAGTGCAACTTACTCCCCTTAAATACCCTCCACAATGTACTGTGAATGCTAAACCCCTGCAGATTCTCATCTGCGCAACTGAGCATGCTCAGAGATAACTACAGTGGCTGCATTGGGACAAACAACTAAAATCAAAGTTAAAAATGGAAAATGCCTGAAATTACAATGTAACAATGTTCATGTAAACAAAAAACAAAAATGTAACCTAAGTAGCCCTGATATATGTGATAAATAACTCGTCTTCACAATATGTAACAAAACTTAGCAAAAACAATGTTCATGTAAACAAAAAGCAAAAATGTAACCTAAGTAGCCCTGATATATGTGATAAATAACTCGTCTTCACAATATGTAACAAAACTTAGCAAAAACAAAAATTGGCTACACATAAATATTATATCTTAACTACTGAGGGGAATAAGTAAGATGTTAATTTGACCAGGGAGACAAATGAAACCTACCTACTGCTAAAATTGCTTTAACTAGGTGAGAATATGTCAAAAAGACATAAAAATTATTAATACAATCTTAATCATCCCTGTATAATCGAATAACTGACAGACTCAGAGTATGACTATCAGATTAGTATGAATCTATGGCTAGCTGTACTACACAATATACTATTACGTGTAAAATATGTACAAAAAGGATCATTACAAGAACATTGCATATCAAAATGGGTGTTAAGACCCCTTGGTATTAAAGTATCCAAGGTGTAAATCCACCTGGTCTCTTTTTGCAACAACAATTTGGCCCTATTACCCCCTCTCAGTAAGGTAGGGACGTGATCAATGATCACGTATTGCAAATCGGTCACAGTATGCTTGGCAGACAAAAAGTGTCTAGCCACTGGCTGATCACTTTCACCAGTGGCTAGAGCAGCACGTATGGATGCCCTGTGATTGGCCATATGGTTGCGTAGATCATCATTCGTTTTGCCAAAGTAATATCTGCCACAGCAACATCATCAACACAGATGAACATTTACCTTTTAAGAATACCATCCATCCGAGGGTTGGTTATAAACGTTCAAGATCTTTGAAGGACTTCTTGATGCGTCCTAACAATGTCTAAAGTTATACCAACAAAACTTGGTTAGGGAAGCCTAAACATGGTTGTTTTAAGTGTATGGGTTGCACTACCTGTAATGGGTTGGTACAAACCACCCATTTTGTCCACCAATGGCACAACAAACACTATGCCATTAAGCACAGGGTCACATGTACTACCAAGTTTATAGTGTACATGCTGCACTGTTGGTGTGGCAGATATTACATTGGCAAAACAAATGATGATCTACCCACCCATATGGCCAATCACAGGGCATCCATACGTGCTGCCCTAGCCACTGGTGAAAGTGATCAGCCAGTGGCTAGACACTTTTTTTTACCCTTTAAGAATATCATCTATCCGAGGGTTGGTTATAAATGTTCAAGATCTTTGAAGGACTACTTGATGCGTCCTGACAATGTCCAAAGTTATACCACCAAGACTTGGTTAGGGAAGCCTAAACATGGTTGTTTTAAGTGTATGGGTTGCACTACCTGTAATGGGTTGGTAAAAAGCACCCATTATGTCCACCCATGGCACAACAAACGCTATGCCATTAAGCACAGAGTCACATGTACTACAAAGTTTATAGTGTACATACTGCACTGTTGCTGTGGCAGATATTACATTGGCAAAACGAATGATGATCTACGCACCCATATGGCCAATCACAGGGCATCCATACGTGTTGCCCTAGCCACTGGTGAAAGTGATCAGCCAGTGGCTAGACACTTTTTGTCTGCCAAACATACTGTGGCCGATTTACGATACATGATCATTGATCACATTACTGAGAGGGGGTAATAGGGCCAAATTGTTGTTGCAAAAAGAGACCAGGTGGATTTACACCTTGGATACTTTAATACCTAGGGGCCTTAATACCCATTTTGATATGCAATGTTTCTTGTAATGATCCTTTTTGTACATATTTTACAGTAATAGTATATTGTGTAGTAAAGCTAGCCATAGATTCATACTAATCTGATAGTCATACTCTGAGTCTGTCAGTTATTAGATTATACAGGGATGATTAAGATTGTATTCATAATTTGTATGTCTTTTTAACATATTCTCACCTAGTTAAAGCAATTTTTGCGGTAGGTAGGTTTCATTTGTCTCCCTGGTCAAATTAATATTGTCCTGTTACAGGGTATGGATTTCATAATTACACTTGATATTCATTACTTGCCTGTTTTTTCGTAAGTAACATCTTACTTATTCCCCTCAATAGTTAATATATAATATTTATGTGCAACCAATTTTAGTTTTTGCTAAGTTTTGTTACATATTGTGAAGACGAGTTATTTATCATATATATCAGGGCTACTTAGGTTACATTTTAGTTTTTTTGTTTATATTGTAATTTCAGGCATTTTCCATTTTTAACTTTGCTTTTAGTTGTTTATCCCAATGCAAACCATAGTTATCTCTGAGCATGCTCAGTTGCGCAGATGAGAAGCTGCAGGTGTTTAGCATTCACCGTGCATTGTGGAGGGTATTTAAGTGGAGTAAGTTGCACTATTTTTGTTATCTGTCTGAGGAAGGGGCTATAACTACCCCGAAACATCACAGTTCAATTAAAGAAGTTTGTGTTTTCACAGCGGAGAGTGTGTGACCTGTTCATTTAATATATATATATATATATATATATATATATATATATATATAAATAAATAAATAAATATATATATATATATATATATATATATATATATATATATATATATATATATCCAATAAAGGACTGCACTCACTGGATTTAGTTTCAGAAACCTTCAAATCCAGTGAGTGCAGTCCTTTATTGGATATAGACTGTATACTTGTTTGACTTTGCACCCTGGTTGATGACTACACAGCATTGGGAGTGCAGACACACACGGAGGATATATATATATATATATATATATATATAAAGAGAGAGAGAGAGAGAGAGAAAAGGGAGTGGAGAAAAGCGCTATTATAGGATCTTGTCCCAAGTACTGTTTGGTATTGGTAGTAAAATATATATATATATATATATGTATAAGCTTCACACAGTCCCTATTACGCAATAAAAAAGTTAAATGTGAATATAAATATCACTGTGTTGCATGTGTATTTATAAGGGTACAATATGAGCAGGCTACTTATTATATATAGTCCCAATAGTACATATAGTTAATCATGAATTTACACAATATCTGATGAGTCCATCTTAGAAATATGTTAATAGAATGATAAATATATCCACACTAAAAAATATCCTGTTGATATTGTACTTACAAGAACAAACCTCAATCATATGAGGTAAGTAGCTGCCTCTGTAAGTGGGAAACTTCTGAAGATTCTGTAGTGGTAGTCTTTACTTGCCCGTGTATATGTATCCTTCTCCTCTTAGAGTATGGGGTTTATATCCTGACGGAGACTGGTTACTGGTTTCTCCCCAAGTTCCAGCAGATTATGCAAGATGAACAACAGAAAGAGAATACATAGTGTAAAACTGTTTAATAGCAAAAAGTATAAAATAAAAACAGAAAAATGGCCAGTCACATTAAAAATCCTCAAACATATGAGGCATGTATAAAATATTCAAGGATAGTCTGTGGATCACAAACTCTGTTGGTAAAAAACTGCAAGTGCTGGTTCTCAATGACAAGAGAGTGTTTTCCCAAGTACCAAATCAGTGTTCCGGGAATAGCACAAACAAGTTAGTTCTTTTCCAAGCTTGCAAATACAATAGTGTATTGCAAAGATCACAATGTGTAGAAATAAATGTAAAGTCCTCCAAATGGAGTATAAAATTGTCCCCTTACGCGTTTCAAAGGCTATCTTGTTCCTTCTTCTTCAGAGGGTTTTTCATTAAGTCACGCTGTTTAGTGTCTCATGTGTTCGTCTAAAAAAGCCGGGCGGTGGCACGCCCCTAAGGTTCAGTTTCTATTTGTGATTGGACTAGAATGCTGTATGTCTAAGCATATACCCGGTACGTCATGTGCCGAGTCAAGAAATCAGCTTGATCATTTGTTGTTGAAAAACAATAGTGACGTCTATACGTATTAGTGAGTTCGACACAGAAAATTGAAATAAGATCAAGAGATTTGAAAGCCAAGTAGACAGTAAAAAGAAAGACAAATTCCGAAGGGATTACCAATTTATGAAAATTAACAAAACAGAGAATAACTTAATATCACAACAAATAGGTATACCAACTACAAATAGTTTAGGTATAGGGGTTACAGAAAACTCACGAACATGTCTCAGTGATGATCCATTTGAAGATATATACTCACCACACTTTTCAACTAATCCTGAGTATAGAACTTTTGTTAATCACATACATTAGGCAAAACCTTCCCATAACAACTCCAACACAAAGATTAAAGATCCCACATATACAAGCAAGAAACCTACATATATACCACCCAGATTTCTTCACAATAGAAGTAACAACAATAATATGCATAGATCCACACACAAGGATGAATATAATCAGAATTACTATCATGGAAATACCAATCATTTCCACCAGTCACGTTTTTTAGACCATCGCAACAAATATTACTGAGACGCGAATACTCCAATCAATATTACCACAATCCAAGACATTTCCAAAACAAGAACCAATACCACCAACAACAGGTCCCAAAACAACACCACTCAAATCACTCACAGAAAGATCACCAGACACAGCTAGAAATCCCAACAACCCCATTCTGGAGACAAAAAACCCACCCACAAAAAAGAGGAAGGGGAGACGAAGAAGGGGTTGCAGAGCATGAAGAATGGTCCAACTCAAAAAAACAAAAAGGGATAAGATCAACAAAGATGTAAGTAAAGAGGAAAACTGTATAAAAATCTTCAACCTTTCCACTAAAGTTCTAACAGAAATAGAAAAGGATATACTACTAAAGGGTCTAACATTTGCCCCTAAAAGAGGCCCAAATGCGTTTGAACTATTTGTGGATATGCATAAATTTATAAGAAAATTGACCCTATACAGACATTTTGAAAAAATTAAAAAGGACCGTATTAAAAATATGGAGAATACTAACATTAAGGAGTTAAATGATCATGATCTAAAAACCTTAATCAATTTGGAACAATTATTCACAGAAGGAGATATCGCAGAGAGTCAAATAGAGACAATAATAGGAGACTCAAACAAAATAAATTTCACTCCCCACACAAACTTCAAACCTACATCCACCTCCTTCTCCACTCAATCCAAGGGGTATCACATTCCGGTTTTCTCCCAACTTGAATAAGATGATCTATACAAAATGTGTAGTGAACATAAGATTAAAAAAGACAATCTAACTAGAAAAGAAAAAACTATCCTAAAACAACTCAAGGACAATACAGAAATTACCATTAGGGAATCAAACAAAGGAGGTAGTATTGTTATACAAGACAGATCAATGTATATTCAAGAGGCAGAAAGACTACTCAAAGGTGAAAAAACATCTAAAAAAATAAAAGGTGATCCCACACAATCATTTCTAAAAGTCTATAAAAGTCTTTTAGACTCAGCAAAATGTGAAGGGGTACTAAATGATCAGGAATTAAAATTCTTAAATCAAGAAACCCTGAAGGTAGCAATATTTTACCATCTGCCTAAAATTCACAAAGACCAGCAGAACCCACCAGGCAGACCGATCATTTCGGGGATCGGTTCCCTGACAACTAAATTGTCAGAATTTGTAGATTCTTATCTACAACCTTTAGTACCAACTATGAAAGCATACATCAGAGACACACCACATGTCATAGAAAAACTTACTGATATAGAATGGAAAACAAATTACAAATGGCTCACACTTGATGTAAGTGAATTATACACAAACATACCACATCATCAAGGGATTGAGGCAATTAAATATTGGCTAAATAAAATCATGAACCTTCAAGAAAACAAGAAAGAGTTCATAATGGAATCAATAAGATTCATCCTAAAAAAAAATATATTTTAAATTTAACGAAGACTTTTATGTACAGATTGGCGGCACAATCTGTACATAGGACTCTGGGAAGAAACCTGTATCTGGAATAACAATCCTTTCATTTCACAAATAATAACTTGGGCCCACTTCATAGATGACATCATAGTCATATAGGGAGGAGATGATACAGAACTAAAAGATTTTGTCTCATATATCAATCAGAATGTCTTTAATCTTAGTTTCACAGAAAAGAGCAGTAAAGTAGAAATTTAATTTCTAGATTTAATTTTATTTAAAGAAAACAACAAAATATTGACAAGACTATATAAGAAACCAACTGATAGTAATGGTTACCTCAGTGCTAGGAGTGGACATCACCCCAATTGGATAAATAACATCCCCTTTGGACAGTATCAACGTCTGAAGAGAAATTGTTCTAAAACTAGTGATTTCGAAAAAGAATCCAAACTTATAACTACTAAACTATTACACAAAGGGTATAAGGAACAAAATCTAGAAACTGCTTAGGAAAGGGTAAAAAAGATGGATAGAAATACCCTTTTGGGAATTAACAAGGAAACTAATAAAAATAAAAATAAGAGGAACATGAGTAACACAGGGGTGACTTTTATAACCACATACAATACAGGTGATAGTGAAATAGAAAGAATCTTTAGAAAACACTGGCACGTATTAACTAAAGATCCATTATTAAAAGAAATAGGAGACAAAAAACCACAGATAATATACAGAAAAAATAGGAATCTGAAATCCATAATAGCGCCAAGCAAATTGAAAACTAAAGAAAAGGACACAATTAAAAGCAATTGGCTAGGAGCCAAAAGTACAGGTTTTTTAAATGTAACAGATTGAATTACCTCTATCAACCGCTACTAAAAAAGAACACAATATAAATACATTGACAAACTGCAAAACAGATTTTGTGGTATACCTTTTAGAATGTAGCTGCAAACTACAATACATAGGACGCACTACACGACCCTACAAGAAAAGGATACTAGAGCACATCAGGAATATTGAAGAGGGCGAGAAGAACCATAGTATGCCATTTCATTTTAGGAATTTCCTTAATAAAGATCCTACTGATCTTAAAGGCACAATCATAGAACATATCAAAAAAGCACCAGAAGGGACCACCAGGGAGCTTTATCTAAGGAAAAGGGAGACCTTTTGGATTAATCAATTTGGGACTATGAATCCAAGGGGTCTCAACAAGGATATTGACCTTGCGGCATTCCTTGAATAGCACACTGTCTTATTTGTGGAGCTACTCAATGTATTTTTATCAATAGAATCACCAACTAGGGGGACATATGTAAACTGTCTTGCAGATTACTGTCTTCAAGGTTAAAATGTACAAACGTGGTTTATAACATTTTGTATCACTATATCCCATTCTGAAACATAAACCACCTTTTTTCTGATAGAGGGACACCAAAATTGCACTCTTTATGAACATAGGAGAGGATAAGATTTAATTATACCTCAAAATTTAAAGGTCAATTGAGATATTTAGTTTTAGAAATAATGGTTTTAAAACAGTCTAATTAAAGAAAGAACACAAGACATAGATATATACAAATGAGAATACACACGTACATATATATAAAAATGTAAAATAAACAGGGTCAAACTAAAGTGGTGAATAAATAAAGGAATTTCAGTAGGAAACAATCTGTAACACCTCTGATGCAAATGTACTTATATATTAAAAAAGGGAATTGGTATAAACATCAGTATGGGAAGATGTATATATGTATATATACAAAAAACGCTATACATTCATATTACAATCATTTAATCTAAATGGCCAAATACAAAAAAGAGATAGATCAATATTATATATATCCATATAAGTGAAGGGATATACTACATATAGTTATATAAGAACATAAAAACCATGGAACTATAAAAATGCATTTATTTGTGAATCTGTTGACAATACAACAAGTTAAAAAAGACAGATCGATATTTTAGATATTCTATATGACTATATGATTAAATTGGTATTATTATATAGGTATATGTAATTATAGAAAAAACATTGATATTAGTAATAATGTATATACTGGAACCGGTTTTAATATATTGTATGTTTTATGGCCATAATACTATCTAATACGGTTGCCATAACAACTATATACAAAACAAAATAGCCAACGTGACTATTGCGTATTAGCGCAATTACATATTGATGTCTTAGGGCCGCAACTAGACATAAATATAGTTGCCATAACAACGACTGAAAAAAACATCAGGCCCACACGTCTAATACGTAAACACGCAAACTCGCTAATACGTATAGACGTCACTATTATTTTTCAACAACCAATGATCAAGCTGATTTCTTGACTCGGCACATGACGTACCGGGTATATGCTTAGACATACAGCATTCTATTCCAATCACAAATAGAAACTGGACCTTAGGGGCGTACCGCTGCCCGGCTTTTTTAGACGAACACATGAGACACTAAACAGCGTGACTTAATGAAAAACCCTCTGAAGAAGAAGGAACAAGATAGCCTTTGAAACGCGTAAGGGACAATTTTATACTCCATTTGGAGGAATTTACATTTATTTCTACACATTGTGATCTTTGCAATACACTATTGTATTTGCGAGCTTGGAAAAGAACTAACTTGATTGTGCTATTCACTGAACACTGATTTGATACTTGGGAAAATGCTCTCTTGTCATTGAGAACCAGCACTTGAAGTTTTTCACCAACAGAGTTCGTGATCCACTGACTATCCTTGAATATTTTATACATGCCTCATATGTTTGAGGATTTTTAATGTGACTGGCCATTTGTCTGTTTTTATTTTATACTTTTTGCTATTAAACAGTTTTACACTATGTATTCTCTTTCTGTTGTTCATCTTTCATAATCTGCTGGAACTGGAGAAACCAGTAACCAGTCTCCATAAGGATATAAACCCCATACTCTAAGAGGAGAAGGATACATATACACGGCCAAGTAAAGACTACCACTACAGATCTTCGGAAGTTTCCCACTTACAGAGGCGGCTACTTACCTCATATGATTGAGGTTTGTTCTAGGAAGTGCAATACCAACCGGATATTTTTTAGTGTGGATATCTTTATCATTAACATATTTCTAAGATGGACTTATCAGATATTGTGTAAATTCATGATTAACTATATGTACTATTGGGACTATATATAATAAGTACCCTGCTCATATTGTACCCTTATAAATACACATGCGACACAGTGATATTTATATTCACATATAACTTTTTTATTGCGTAATAGGGACTGTGTGAAGCTTATACATATATATTTTTTACTACCAACACCAAACAGTACTTGGGACTAGATCCTATAAAAGCGCTTTTCTCCACTCCCTTTTCTCCATTTCTACTGTAAGGGTGACTCACCCTTTTTAGGGTGAATTATCCCTTCAGCCTTTGAAATTTTGAGCTGCTGCCATTGGATCTACCACCTATACTAAAACTATCTCAGCACACAGCACTTACTTACTTTGGGGGGTAGTTATCAACGCGTCTACTTTACCTGCCTTCGCCGGACCAATACGCCCGCCTAAGCTCGCTTCACATCGCCGCCGCGGACCTGCAAAAATTTGCCTAAGTTATCAAAAAAGCTGTCAAAAAGCCAGGCACCAAGTACGGCGCGATGAGCAGCGGACTGTGAGAGTTATCACTCATCCGATCTCGCTGCTCTTCGGCTTTTTTACAGCTTTCTTGGTAGCCTGTCACTAAGCACCCACATTAACTATACTGTTCTACCCCCTATACCGGCGCCCCCGGAGCCCCCCCGCAACTAAATAAAGTTAGTAACCCCTAAACCGCCGCTCCTAGACCCCGCCGCAACTCTTATAAATGTATTAACCCCTAAACCGCCGCTCCCGGACACCGCCGCAACCTACATTATACCTAATAACCCCTATCCTGCCCCCCCTATACCGCCGCCCTCTATAATAAAGTTATTAACCCCTATCCTGCTGATCCCGCACCTCGCCGCAACTAAATAAATTGTTTAACCCCTAAACCGCCGCTCCCTGACCCCGCCGCAACTATAATATATGTATTAACCCCTAAACCGCTGCTCCCGGACCCTGCCACAACCTATATTAAATTTATTAACCCCTATCCTGCCCCCCCTACACTGTCGCAACCTATAATACAATTATTAACCCCTATCCTGCCCCCCCTACACCGTCGCCACCTATAATACATTTATTAACCCCTATCCTGCCCCCCACTACACCGCCGCCACTGTAATAAATTTAATAACCCCTAAACCTAAGTCTAACACTAACCCTAACACCCCCTAACTTAAATATTAATTAAATACATCTAAATAATATTTCTTTTATGAACTAAATTAATCCTATTTAAAACCAAATACTTACCTTTAAAATAAACCCTAATATAGCTACAATATAAATAATAATTAGGATTTATTTTTATTTTATAGGTAACTTTCAATTTACCTAATAACTATTTAATAACTATTGTACCTAGTTAAAATAAATTGAAAGTTACCTGTAAAATAAAACTAAATCCTAAGATAGCTACAATATAATTATTATTTATATTGTAGCTATATTAGGGTTTATTTTACAGGTAAGTATTTAGTTTTAAATAGGATTAATTTAGTTAATAATAGAAATATTATTTAGATTTATTTAATTAATATTTAAGTTAGGGGGGTGTTAGGGTTAGTGTTAGACTTAGGTTTAGGGGTTAATAAATTTATTACAGTGGCGGTGGTGTAGTGGGGGGCAGGATAGGGGTTAATAAATTTATTATAGGTGGCAACGGTGTAAGGGGGGCAGATTAGGGTTTAATAAATTTAATATAGTTTGCAGCAGGGTTTGGGAGCAGCGGTTTAGGGGTTAAACTATTTATTTAGTTGCGGCGAGGTGCGGGATCGGCAGGATAGGGGTTAATAACTTTATTATAGAGGGCGGCGGTATAGGGGGGGCAGGATAGGGGTTACTAGGTATAATGTTGGTTGCTGCGGTATCCGGGAGCGGCGGTTTAGGGGTTAATACATTTATTATAGTTGCGGCGGGTCAGGGAGCGGCGGTTTAGGGGTTAATATGTATAGAGTAGCTTGCAGTGAGCTCCGGTCCGGCGGTTTAGGGGGTAATACATTTATTTAGTTGCGGCGGTGTAGGGGTGGACAGCTTAGGGGTGTTTAGACTCGGGGTACATGTTAGGGTGTTAGGTGTAGACAGCTCCCATAGAAATCAATGGGATGTCTGGCAGCAGCGAACTTGTACTTTCGCTATGGTCAGACTCCCATTGATTCCTATGGGATCCGCCGCCTCCAGGGTGGCGGATTGAAAGCCAGGTACGCTGGGCCGGAAAAGTGCCGAGCGTACCTGCTAGTTTTTTGATAACTAGCAAAAGTAGTCAGATTGTGCCACTCTTGTGTTCGGAACAATTGCAGTGATGTAAGAATCGATCTATGTCGGACTGAATCCGGCGGATCGAAGCTTACGTTACAAAATTCTACTTTTGCCGGTCTCTAGCCTTTGATAACTAATGCGAATCAGCCTCGCCACAAATACGCTGCGGAATTCCAGCGTATTTGAGGTTGACGGCTTGATAACTAGGCCCCTGTGTGTGGAGAATCCCTCTCTTTTTACCAGAGAAACTACGGGCCCTCCTCACATCCTACCCTCCATATATATATATATATATATATATATATATATATATATTTATATAGTAAACACACTCTGTAATCCCGCTACTCCAGAAAGAGGACTTGAGATATTTGTTTAAAAAAATTCAAAATTTATTCATCACAAAAGTTAAAAGTTTCACAACAGTCACAGGCCTGCAACAAGATGTTCAGGACTAAAAATAGCCAAACATGTTTCGGGCCAGATCTCAGCCCTTGTTCACTGGCATAGTTTGTGTCCACACCTACTAGTACTATTTAAAGGTAAGGAGTTAAGATAATTGCAGGCACCTGTATCTTATTAACCCCTTATGGGCAAAAAACTTAGTTCAAGCAAAAAACTTTATATTTAGAATATTTGAAAAACAATGCATACTAATATTTAAACTTCATTTTTGAAATACATCTTTTATCTACAATCAACTCAAATGTTTCCTTTGTCAAAATTATATCTACAAAGGAAGAATTTTATTAAAGATTCAATAAAATAAATCTACATCCATAATGGAGTTTAGACCAGAAGGGTGCTTGGTTTTTAAATTAAATATCCAAAACACTTCCCTCTGGTCCAAACGTCTCTCCCTGTCTCCCCCTCTTCTATGTCTTGGCACATGGTCTATGCCTTGTATAGTCAATAATGAATCGTCTGAATTATGTTCCTGCCTAAAGTGTTTCGCTATTGGGGTAGTACAATCTGGATTTCCTATGTCCCTCAAATGTTGGAGGGCCCTGTCACGTAGGGCACATTTCGTGCGCCCCACGTACTGTTTCTTACATCCCTGGCATGTCAAAAGGTATATGATATGTGTGGTGTTACAGGTAATTCTATAACGTATGTCAAATTCTTTTTCCGTTGTACTCGATTTAAATCTGTTCCCTTGTTCAATATGTGGACAGGTTTTACAGATTCTACCTTGACATTTGTAGCAACCTAGCCTTTTTGTGAGCCATGTCTGACAATTACTTGTAGGTAACATGGAGGGGGCCAAAATGCTCCCCAAGGTTTTCGCTTTTCGTGCTGAAAAAAAGGCAACCATTAGCCACAATTTTTTTAAGTTTCACATCGCTTTCAAGGATGGGAAGACAATTCTGTACAATGTTACAGATCTTATTGTAATCTTTACTGTAATCAGTAATAAAGATTGGTTTAGTATATTCTTTCTGTTTACGTGTATTACTTTTATAAATTAGATCCTCCCTATTTAGGAGATCTACTCTTGCTTTGGTTTTGTTCAAAAGTTCTGTATTGTACCCTCTGGCTTTTAGACGCTGATTTGTACTTTCTGCATGTATCTGAAATTTAGAATCCGTAGTACAGTTACGTTTTGTTCTTACTAATTGTCCATATGGAATGGACTCAATAGTATGTTTAGGGTGACATGATGTTGAGTGCAATATCGTGTTGCCTGCTGTGCTTTTCCTGTATAATTCAATCTCAATTGAATGTGTCTCAGTGTTGGATGTTAAAGAAACATCCAAAAAATTAATAGTATGTATGTTTTCCTGCATAGTGAAAGATAAGTTGAATTGATTGCTGTTGGCGAATTCAAGGAACCTAGCAACCGATTGCTGGTCCCCATCCCACACCAACACCAAGTCATCAATGTACCGACCGAAAAAAACAATATTATTTCGAAAAGGATTGCCATCTCCAAAGACGTGGCACCGCTCCCAGAACCCCATATAGAGGTTAGCATAGGAAGGGGCAAATTTTGCCCCCATAGCGGTGCCACGTCTTTGGAAATAGAATTGACCCTCGAACTGCAATGTGAAGAAATTGATTAGTGAAAAAATCATATGTGTTGTGATTTGTTAGAAAAAAATCCAGTGCTTCCAAACCTAAAACATGAGGGATGGTTGTGTAAAGTGAGGTGACGTCTAAAGGGACAAATCTATAAGAGTCACACCATGTAACATGTTTAATTTTCTCAATAAATGATGTAGTATCTTTCAAATATCCATATAGCTCAATGACTATCGGTTTCAAAAAAGTATCAACCAGATCAGATAGCCTTTCGTTTAAGGACCCAATGCCTGCCACTATTGGGCTGCCTGGCGGATGTACGGGTCCTTATGCAATTTTGGAAGCTGATGGAAAATAGGTACACAGGGATTTTTGGGTAAAAGGTACTCCATGACTTTCTCGGAGAATACTCCATCTAATTTTGCTTTGTATACTATTTCTGATAGTATTTTTCTGAATGAATTAGTAGGATCCGACAAAAGTGGTTGGTATACATCCATGTTAGAAAGTTGCCTGTTAGCCTCAGTTAAGTAATCAATTTTATTTAAGATGACTGTATTACCTCCTTTGTCGGATTCTCTTATGACTATATTCTTGTCATTTTTAAGTGCCTGTATTGCTTTTCTCTCTTGGGATGTAAGGTTACTACTTTTGTATGTGTTTGAGGTTTTGTTCTTATCATCTAATGCAATTAATTGTGTTTCTAAGGTCTGTTGAAATACCTGTAGATGTTGACCTCTACTATGTATAGGGTAGAAAAAACTTTTTTCTTTGAAATCATTAAGATTAATGTCTCTTTCAGAGGGTCCAGATCTAGTTGTCTGTGTGCAATCACTTTCCCTGATGAGTTCTTGCATATCAACCATTGCAGTATAATCATTAAAATCAAAATTGGGAATGTGCTGCTCACAAACAACTTGATTGTCCTCTTCCTCATTTGTCATTTCCACATCACTTGCAAAATGTTTTTCCAGGGTAAGATTTCTCACAAACCGATTAACATCTGACACTGTAGAAAAAAGATTAAAACTGCAACTGGGGGCAAAATTTAGGCCCCTTTGTAATAAAGAGATTTCCTGTTCTGTCAGACATCTAGAAGATAAATTTACTACATTATTTATTGATGACTTGTCCTGTAAGACACTCTCTTTCTGTGAGGGTAGCGACTGCCTCCTGCCCCTTCTGCCTCTTCCCCTATTCCCTCTACGTACTTTCTTTTTGTTTTGTTTTTTGTTTTCAGTTTGGGAAAACCCTCCCCGTTTTTTGACTGTGTAGCATTAGAGGTAGTGGGAATGTCTAACACTGATAAACTATCTTTGGTTGATGAAGAATGATTCACTTGTTGTGAAGATGTTTCCTGGTCTGAGGTGTCATATTCATATTCTGTCTCACTAAAGGTGACTTTTTTGTCTTGTTTAGGCCCTAACTTCTTATGTGTATTCCTATGTTGCATTCTATGTTTGTAGGGTGTCTTAAAATCATTAGTATGACTCCATCTATAAACCTTATTCAATTCATAGTCCAATTTGTCTCTATGCATTTTTTGTTGTTTGAATAACCACAGCTCTTTTTTAAAAGATTTCATGTTTTCTTGAAATTGTTTATCATAATCTTTAAATTCCTGATGGGCCTGATGTTTTTTAAGCTCCATTTGCAATTCTTGCATATTTTGAATTAATTGGAGTCTTTGTTTCTTTTTATATTCAATCAACAAATTTATAAGGGATCTAGAACAGGTTGTTAACACCTTATTCCATTTATTTATGAAGTCCTGACAGGTGACTTGAAAAGATGGAAACTTTGATATTCTTAGGCCCCTAGGAATTCTGAAGTTAGTTTGGTATAGTTGGAAAGTTTTAATATCCAACTCTAATCTTATATCTCTTTTTCTAAGATTGTCCATTTGTTGGAATAAATCATCTAGGACAGTTTCTATGTCCTCAAAAATATCATCCACGTCAGTGGAATCCTGATCTAATGTGATGTCCTTTAACACATAAATTCCATCCATAATGTGTGCCAGAGTGTAACTAAGACAGGCAGAAAAGAGTGTCTTTCAGCAGAGTGTGTTACTTTAAATCAAAAAAGGTGAAAAAAACTTCTTATTCCTTAATACAAATGGATGATATATTTTTTTTCTTTCTTTAAGTTCCTTATCCTTTAATGTTGCAGCTGTTATATCCTTATCCCGTAGAGCACACAAATTCAGTATGTAATTTCTGTGTTGTATTAGCAAATGTATTAGTCCTGTATATGCTTAAACAAACAGAAAAAGGTGCAATGTTTTTTTGCTGTATGTCATGGATTATATACTCCCTCAGAGAAAGTAAATCCCAAAATATCCATTCAAAGCACAAACTTTAGCCAGTATTCAGACAGATATACTTGTCAATTTCCGTATGTATGTTATTTGAGAAATAGAAGAGCAATTGGTCTTACTGTTCCGTGTCATGGAGTGCGTCCTCCTCTCAGCGCGTGAATCCGATTCCTCAGCTACAGCTTGTGGATCACAACACTGGCGACCGTCCCCTTCTGAGTGACGTAGTCTGTATAAGGTCCCGTAATGCGAAGCGTCACTGGGATCCGCCGGACACATTTACTGCCAATATGGAGCTCAGGAAGAAGTTCAGAGTGAAGTTAGAGTAAGTATGCATTGTCTACAAATTTATTTGCAGCATATTTTTCATTTGTTAATCACCGCACTTATATAGGCAATAGATTTTAAACAACAATCTTAGAAACAAGATTGGGGAAATGGGAGTTAGGCTGCCTGCTGCAAACCAACGATATCCTGTAAGGAAAAAACAGAAATAGCAGCGGCGCTCAACACATACCCCTTTTAAAGTACAGTCTGTAGCCTTTCTTCAGCGGTATTTAATTTCTTTATTTGTTTGAAAAACGTCCTTTCTTCTGTGTGCAGGGATAAATGATCTCCGTTGTGTAGATCCAAAACAATAGTAGTAAACACACTCTGTAATCCTGCTACTCCAGAAAGAGGACTTGAGATATTTGTTTAAAAAAATTCAAAATTTATTCATCACAAAAGTTAAAAGTTTCACAACAGTCACAGGCCTGCAACAAGATGTTCAGGACTAAAAATAGCCAAACATGTTTCGGGCCAGATCTCAGCCCTTGTTCACTGGCATAGTTTGTGTCCACACCTACTAGTACTATTTAAAGGTAAGGAGTTAAGATAATTGCAGGCACCTGTATCTTATTAACTCCTTATGGGCAAAAAACTTAGTTCAAGCAAAAAACTTTATATTTAGAATATTTGAAAAACAATGCATATTAATATTTAAACTTCATTTTTGAAATACATCTTTTATCTACAATCAACTCAAATGTTTCCTTTGTCAAAATTATATCTACGAAGGAAGAATTTTATTAAAGATTCAATAAAATAAATCTACATCCATAATGGAGTTTAGACCAGAAGGGTGCTTGGTTTTTAAATTAAATATCCAAAACACTTCCCTCTGGTCCAAACGTCTCTCCCTGTCTCCCCCTCTTCTATGTCTTGGCACATGGTCTATGCCTTGTATAGTCAATAATGAATCGTCTGAATTATGTTCCTGCCTAAAGTGTTTTGCTATTGGGGTAGTACAATCTGGAATTCCTATGTCCCTCAAATGTTGGAGGGCCCTGTCATGTAGGGCATGTTTCGTGCGCCCCACGTACTGTTTCTTACATCCCTGGCATGTCAAAAGGTATATGATATGTGTGGTGTTACAGGTAATTCTATAACGTATGTCAAATTCTTTTTCCGTTGTACTCGATTTAAATCTGTTCCCTTGTTCCCATTTATATATATATACAGTTGTGCTCATAAGTTTACATACCATGGCAGGATTTTTGATTTCTTGGACATTTTTCCAGAGAATATGAATGATAACACAAAAACTTTTCTTTCACTCATGGTTAGTGTTTGGCTGAAGCCATTTATTATCAATCAACTGTGTTTATTCTTTTAAAATCATAATGACAACATAAACTACCCAAATGACCCTAATCAAAAGTTTACCTGCCCTGGGAATTTTGGCCTGATAACATGCACACAAGTTGACACAAAGGGGTTTGAATGGCTAATAAAGGTAACCATCCTCACCTGTGATCTGTTTGCTTGTAATTAGTGTGTGTGTATAAAAGGTCAATGAGTTTCTGGACTCCTGACAGACCATTGCATCTTTCATCCAGTGCTGCACTGACGTTTCTGGATTTTGAGTCATGGGGAAAGCAAAAGGATCTGTGGGAAAAAGGTAGTTGAACTGTATAAAACAGGAAAGGAATATAATAAGATATCCAAGGAATTGAGAATGCAAATCAGCAGTGTTCAAACTCTAATCAAGAAGTGGAAAATGAGGCGTTCTGTTTGATAACATACTACATTCATCTTGCCATCTATTCTGATAAAATTTCCTCATCAACCTTTTATACACACACACTAATTACAAGCAAACAGGTGAGGATGGTTACATTTAATAGCCATTCAAACCCATTTGTGTCAACTTGTGTGCATGTTATCAGGTCAAAATCACCAGGGTATGTAAACTTTTGATCAGGGTCATTTGGGTAGTTTCTGTTGTCATTATGATTTAAAAAGAGTAAACAAAGTTGATTGATAATAAATGGCTTATGCCAAACACAAACCATGAGTGAAAGAAACAGTTTTGTGTTATCATTTATATTCTCTAAAAAATGGCCAAGAAATCATAAATTCTGCAGGGTATGTAAACTTATGAGCACAACTGTATATATATGTTTGTGTGTTATGTCAGAAATCTTTAGCAAACATATTTTTTTGTTCTAAACAATATTGTCTTTCATATCTCTGTGTTAATTTATACCACTATATGTATATAGTGTAAATTTATTATTATTCTGAGCAGGAATAACTTGTAATCAGGGTATCATATGTATTTATTTGCAATCAATGGATATTTTAAGAGCTGGGACAGTTTTCTCTCTGTACCTGTGTAACCCCTCCTGATTGCAATCTAGTTTTCAAAACCACCCCTACACAGGTGTTATAAAAGGGACTGGCATATAGGATGACATTTCTTACTGAAAAATAAATTCAAGAGAAGGAAGAAATAAACTGAAAATGACAGTAAAGAGGTAATTTTAATTTTTGCTGTATTTGATTCATGACAGTTTAATGTTAGGTGCGCTATGCTTTTGAGCTATCAGATTAAGGTTATATTGAATCAAACATCAATTTGATTTTTAAGATCATTGTCTAAAATATTACACTGTGTGTCCTAATGTCAGCATCAATTTGTATCTTTTATACTAATTTCGCATAAACATACTTTCAAAGTATAATAAACATTGTAACAATGGCACTTACAAGTTCTAATGAGTGATCAATAACACAAGTATCAAACAATTTGATTCATTAGTGATAGTTTAGTAGTTGTTGGTGGTAGTTTAAAATGTATATTTGAATCAGATTGGCTGATGTCATAAATCATGTGATTATGCATATTTCAATCAAAAGTGGTTGTAAAATTCACTAGTGTGTGGGTTGTTTAGGAGTTTGCGTCATAATTAGTGTGAAAAGTGTTGGAGAGTGGGACTTGTATTGCATGGCTTAAACATGGTGCAAATACATTTTTCCAAAAAAATTAAAAGGAAGTTAGCTATATTATGTTGTGTATTTATTTCATTTTTATCTCTATATCTATTAGTGCAACAAGTTTTTGAGAAATATTATTGTCCCCTTGCTTTGTAATGAGAGACAAAGTTGTAACATAATCCATAAGTAGTAATAAGTAGTAATCTATTTTTCATTTTTATCCCTATATCTACTAGTGCACCAAATGTGGAGCAATAATATTGTTTGATTTAGAATGGGTATACAATTTTAATAAAGTTTCTAATTTACTTTTATTATGTATTATACTTCATTCTCTTGCAGCATCGAACATACACTTTCTGTGTTTTCAGACTTCCATTGATTTCTATGGCATCCATGGCCTCAAGGGTGGCAGATTGACTAGTTACACTGCGTCAGAATAGATGAGAGCGTACCTGTTAAATGTTTGATAAATTGGGAAAAGAGTCAAATAGAGTTGAATGTGAATTCTAAACATCTGTAATGACGCAAGCATCGATCTGCGTCGGATTGAGATCGCGGGAGCGTATATTACGTCACAAATTTCAACATTTGACAATCTTGACGCTTTGATAACTACAGCGGATCAATCTTGCGAAAAAAATACGACGGAGGGTTCAGGCGTATTTTCAGTTGAGGCTTTGATAAATATCCCCCATGGAGTCCAATACAAAAGATATCATATGTGCAAAACATGTGATCTTAATTATTAAATAAGATAACTGGAGTAACCTATTTCGTCATATTTCTGTTTATTACTTTCATGTTTTTTTCTTGTAAGTGTGGCAGTTTAGATAAAGATATGTAATATAACTAATTGTAATTGAAATGGAAGCAATATATATCAACTTTAAAATGTTTTTGATCAAAGGTACAGTTACTAAACTGATTTAATTTTTCAGTCTTGCCTTGCTCTCTACTCAGGCCTTTTCTTCTCAAAATGACCAAAGTACCACATATAATTAATTTCTATTTTTGTTTAGTTTATTTGGTTGGTTTTATCATTATAAATGCTTCAGATAAAACATTAAGCAAATTGCTCTGCTTTGGGAGGAGAGTTTATATATGAGAAATAATGATAATAACTCTGATAATTAATACAATTACACTTTATCTAAACCCCTTCAATTGTTATCAGAAATTGAGTTTAAAATAAAATATTCTTATACTACCTGTCCTGAGCTTAAAGGGACATGCCACCCACATTTTTTATTTTATGATTTAGAAAGAGAATACAATTTTAAACATATTTCTAATTTACTTATATTATCTAATTTGTTTTATTATCTTGATATTCTTTGATGAAAAGCATATCTAGATATGCTCACTAGCTGCTGATTGGTTGCTGCACATAGAAGCCTTGTGTGATTGGCTCACCATGTGCATTGCTTTTTCTTCAACTAAGGATATTTAAAAAATGAAGCAAAATAAATAATGGAAGTAAATTGTAATGTTGTTTAATTTTCTATTCTCTATCTGAATCATGAAAGAAAGATTTTGGGTGTAGTGGCCCTTTAACCCCTTAATGACCACAGCACTTTTCCATTTTCTGTCCGTTTGGGACCAAGGCTATTTTTACATTTTTGCGGTGTTTGTGTTTAGCTGTAATTTTCTTCTTACTCATTTACTGTACCCACACATATTATATACCGTTTTTCTCGCCACTAAATGGACTTTCTAAAGATACCATTATTTTCATCATATCTTATAATTTACTATAAAAAAAATTATAAAATATGAGGAAAAATGGAAAAAAACACACTTTTTCTAAATTTGACCCCCAAAATCTGTTACATATCTACAACCACCAAAAAACACCCATGCTAAATAGTTTCTACATTTTGTCCCGAGTTTAGAAATACCAAATGTTTACAGGTTCTTTGCTTTTTTTGCAAATTATATGGTCATAAATACAAGTAGCACTTTGCTATTTCCAAACCACTTTTTTTCAAAATCAGCGCTAGTTACATTCGAACACTAATATCTTTCAGGAATCCCTGAATATCCATTGACATGTATATATTTTTTTTTAGAAGACATCCCAAAGCATTGATCTAGGCCAATTTTGGTATATTTCATGCCACCATTTCACCTCCAAATGCGATCAAATACAAAAAATCGTTCACTTTTTCACAATTTTTTTCACAAACTTTCGGTTTCTCACTGAAATTATTTACAAACAACTTGTGCAATTATGGCTTAAATGGTTGTAAATTCTTCTCTGGGATCCCCTTTGTTCAGAAATAGCAGACATATATGGCTTTGGCGTTGCTTTTTGGTAATTAGAAGGCCGCTAAATGCCACTGCGCACCACAAGTGTATTATGCCCAGCAGTTAAGGGGTTAATTAGGGAGCTTTTAGGGAGCTTGTAGGGTTAATTTTAGCTTTAGTGTAGTGTAGTAGACAACCCCAAGTATTGATCTAGGCACATTTTGGTATATTTCATGCCACCATTTCACTGCCAAATGCGATCAAATTGAAAAAAAAGTTAAATTTTTCACAATTTTAGGTTTCTCACTGAAATAATTTACAAACAGCTTGTGTAATTATGGCACAAATGGTTGTAAATACTTGTCTGGGATCCCCTTTGTTCAGAAATAGCAGACATATATGACTTTGGCGTTGCTTTCTGGTAATTAGAAGGCCGCTAAATCCTGCTGCGCCTCACACGTGAATTATGGCTAGCAGTGAAGGGGTTAATTAGGGAGTTTGTAGGGAGCTTGCAGGGTTAATTTTAGCTTTAGTGTAGAGATCAGCCTCCTACCTGACACATCCCACCCCCTGATCCCTCCCAAACAGCTCCCTTCCCTCCCCCACCCCACAATTGTCCCCGCCATCTTAAAGGGCCACTGTAAGTAAATATTTTCTATGCCTGTTACTAACTAACTAACTAGCCCAAATACGCTTTTTATCAATAGCATTTCATTAACATATCTCTACCGTATATCAGAAATCTTGTCTGCAAATTTAATTGTTTTCCAAACCCACTCCGTGGGTATCCTTTGCTCTGTACCAATCCGTTTACAATACCTAGGTTTCAAAATGGCGCTTTAAACACAAAGTTATTGGTTTAAGTATTTTGAACACTCAGTGCTGAAAATAGTGGGCAGGATAACGTGACATCATTGGCAAATAAAAGATATAACTTTTAGAACGTTATGAAACTTCGTTTTGGAGAAAATATAGGTCAGTAGGTTTTAATTAATGTTTATTAACTTTAATATGTTAGTTGTTTAGCTTAAAAATTATAACAGAAAGTAATCCTTTAAGTACTGGCAGAAAGTCTGCCAGTACTAAAATAAAAGGGTTTTTAAAAAAAAAAAAAAAAAATTTTTTAGCATATTTACATATGCTACTGTGTAGGATCCCCCCTTAGCCCCCAACCTCCCTGATCCCCCCCAAAACCGCTCTCTAACCCTTCCCTCTGCCTCATTGGGGGCCATCTTGGGTACTGGCAGTACCCAGTTTGCAAAAAAAAAGTGCTTTTTTTTTGTTTGTTTGGTGTTTTTCTGTATTGTAGCTTCCCCCCCCCCACACAGACAAACCCCCACCACCTTGCTGATCGTTTTTTTTTTTTAACTTTTTAGCCATTTTTATAGTTTGTTAACATTTTTTATTACTGGATTTTCTGTAGCGTAACGGTTCCCACCCGCTCCCTCCCCGTGCACGTGCCCCCGGCCATCCCCGCCCACGATCCCGCCCCCCCTCCACATCAGCAGGGCCATCGATGGCCGCCACCTGCCTCCCGGTCCGGCTCCCACCCACCAACGCAGTGAGCCACCGATCTCCGGTGCAGAGAGGGCCACAGAGTGGCTCTCTCTGCACCGGATGGCTTAAAAAGGTTATTGCAGGATGCCTCCATATCGAGGCATCACTGCAATAACCGGAAAGCATCTGGAAGCGAGCGGGATCGCTTCCAGCTGCTTTCCACACCGAGGACGTGCAGGGTACGTCCTCAGGCGTTAACTGCCTTTTTTTTTGAGGACGTACCCTGCACGTCCTCGGTCGTTAAGGGGTTAATATCTCCCTTAAGACCAATTACTTTAAAGGAAAAATCAAAAGCATAATTGCTAGCGGAAATAAAAATGAAAAAGTTCCTTAGAGTATAATGTTGTGCACTTTTGAACCAATGTACATAAGCTTTTTAATACCATTACAGAAAAGTTTTTGTTGTGATGCTGGAGATTAAATACATAAAAAGGTAAACTGACAAAATTTCCTTTTTCAATACATATATATAGGTTTACATATATACAGTATCTCACAAAAGTGAGTACACCCCTCACATTTTTGTAAATATTTTATTATATCTTTTCATGTGACAACACTGAAGAAATTACACTTTGCTACAATGTAAAGTAGTGATTGTACAGCCTGTATAACAGTGTAAATGTGCTGTCCCCTCAAAATAACTCCACACACAGCCATTAATGTTTAAACAGTTGGCAACAAAAGTGAGTACACCCCTAAGTGAAAATGCCCAAATTGGGCCCAATTAGCCTTTTTCTCTCCCCGGTGTCATGTGACTCATTAGTGTTCAGGTGTGAATGGGGTGCAGGTGTGTTAAATTTGGCACATTTACACTGTTATACAGGCTGTACACTCACTACTTTACATTGTAGCACAGTGTCATTTCTTCAGTGTTGTCATATAAAAATATATAATAAAATATTTACAAAAATGTGAGGGGTGTACTCACTTTTATGAGATACTGTATATATATATATATATATATATATATATATATATATATATATATATATATATAGTATTTTGATTTTACATTTTTTTACACACATGATTTTATCCTTCAAAAAAATCTTTAAAAGATAAATGTTTGATGCACATGGATATATAGGTTAACAATATTTATTTGTAATTGAATGTATTATGTTTCCATCTTTTATTTTCAACACAAATGAAAAGAAATACTGTTTATGTTTAGTGGATATGACTTTCTAAAACAGAATTTCTTAAACTGTCATTTTGAGGTTTCAATTACATTTCTAGTCATTTCAGTATGTGAATGTTTCACTTCCCGAGGGTAGTAATCCTTGGCTAATATACTAAATAAAGTTTGTGAACAAATTGAGATGTTGATGCTGTTCAACTTAACATATTTAAAGTCAGCAATTTGTAGCTACTCCTGAATGTGAAATAGTAAATAGCAAACAATAATATCATTCTGGAATGTTTAATACTTATTGACTATATGCATCATTAGCATGTACTGACTTCCAACCAAATTTCTTGCTAGAATAAGCATTATACTAGAGGTTTATGTGATACAATTGTTTATCGGTACTGCATAAAGATGCCAGTGAAGTTTGTACATGGATCTAAAATACAAAGTTGTAAACATATTTTATAAAGACATACAGGGAGTGCAGAATTATTAGGCAAGTTGTATTTTTGAGGATTAATTTTATAATTGAACAACAACCATGTTCTCAATGAACCCAAAAAACTAATTAATATCAAAGCTGAATAGTTTTGGAAGTAGTTTTTAGTTTGTTTTTAGTTATAGCTATTTTAGGGGGATATCTGTGTGTGCAGGTGACTATTACTGTGCATAATTATTAGGCAACTTAACAAAAAACAAATATATACCCATTTCAATTATTTATTTTTACCAGTGAAACCAATATAACATCTCAACATTCACAAATATACATTTCTGACATTCAAAAACAAAACAAAAACAAATCAGTGACCAATATAGCCACCTTTCTTTGCAAGGACACTCAAAAGCCTGCCATCCATGGATTCTGTCAGTGTTTTGATCTGTTCACCATCAACATTGCGTGCAGCAGCAACCACAGCCTCCCAGACACTGTTCAGAGAGGTGTACTGTTTTCCCTCCTTGTAAATCTCACATTTGATGATGGACCACAGGTTCTCAATGGGGTTCAGATTAGGTGAACAAGGAGGCCATGTTTTAGATTTTCTTCTTTTATACCCTTTCTTGCCAGCCACGCTGTGGAGTACTTGGACGCGTGTGATGGAGCATTGTCCTGCATGAAAATCATGTTTTTCTTGAAGGATGCAGACTTCTTCCTGTACCACTGCTTGAAGAAGGTGTCTTCCAGAAACTGGCAATAGGACTGGGAGTTGAGCTTGACTCCATCCTCAACCCGAAAAGGCCCCACAAGCTCATCTTTGATGATACCAGCCCAAACCAGTACTCTACCTCCACCTTGCTGGCGTCTGAGTCGGACTGGAGCTCTCTGCCCTTTACCAATCCAGCCACGGGCCCATCCATCTGGCCCATCAAGACTCACTCTCATTTCATCAGTCCATAAAACCTTAGAAAAATCAGTCTTTAGATATTTCTTGGCCCAGTCTTGACGTTTCAGCTTGAGTGTCTTGTTCAGTGGTGGTCATCTTTCAGCCTTTCTTACCTTGGCCATGTCTCTGAGTATTGCACACCTTGTGCTTTTGGGCACTCCAGTGATGTTGCCAAACTGGTGGCAAGTAGCATCTTGGCAGCTGCACGCTTGACTTTTCTCAGTTCATGGGCAGTTATTTTGCGCCTTGGTTTTTCCACACGCTTCTTGCGACCCTGTTGACTATTTTGAATGAAACGCTTGATTGTTCGATGATCACGCTTCAGAAGCTTTGCAATTTTAAGAGTGCTGCATCCCTCTGCAAGATATCTCACTATTTTTGACTTTTCTGAGCATGTCAAGTCCTTCTTTTGACCCATTTTGCCAAAGGAAAGGAAGTTGCCTAATAATTATGCACACCTGATATAGGGTGTTGATGTCATTAGACCACACCCCTTCTCATTACAGAGATGCACATCACCTAATATGCTTAATTGGTAGTAGGCTTTCGAGCCTATACAGCTTGGAGTAAGACAACATGCATAAAGAGGATGATGTGGCCAAAATACTCATTTGCCTAATAATTCTGCACTCCCTGTACATTTGGGCTTATCTATCACGCTCCGAACGGAGCTTGACGGCCCGTGTTTCTGGCGAGTCTTCAGACTCGCTCCATAACCCTGAGCTCTGAGCAGGTGGACAGGAATCGCCGGAATTCAACCCAACTGAGTACGATCGGGTTGATTGACACCCCCTTCTGGCGGCCCATTGGCCGCGAGTTTGCCTGGGGCGGCATTGCACCAGCAGCTCACAAGAGCTCTCCGCATGCTCTCCATATTCAGCGATGTCTTGCGGACCTGATCCACACTGTCGGATCAGGTATGCAAGACATTTGATAAATAGGCCCCATTGTAAAGCAGGCTTGTTGTAAGGTGAAGCTGCTATGTTCCTGTGTATATATTATCCTTAAAAATAAATTATTATTATTATTATAATAATAATAATAATAATAAATTCAACTAGAAAACAAGGGAGGTGCACTTAAAGTATGATGGTAATAAACACATACATAAAATGATAAATGGGAAGAAGAAGAAAAAGAAAGGGAAAGTGCATCAACTTAATATTTACAGTTGCTCAAGTATATAAAAAAAAGTATAAATAAAATCCTAGGCCCCCATTTTCGGTATGAAGCCTGTCTGCCCAACTTTGGGGCAAGAGATTCAGCACCCGCTGCTGTAATTTAAGACTACATAAGGAGTCCGCTAACTTTGAGCCAGCTTACAAATTTAGAAGCAGTGGTCTTTAACTTGCAGTTGCAGACTCACATGAGCAAGTCTGCAATTCAAGGGCTTTTAACCTGCATCTGTATCTTGATAAAGGGTGGCCCCATATGTAATAAAACTAACTTTTTAAATATGTAGTTGAAATTTTAAAAGCTCTTCACAGAAGAGCATAAATGAATAAAATAAGAAATGTAAAAAACACAGATCACTTAGAAGTACAGTACAGTAAGAACCTTGTGGATCCCACTAACAATGGTTAGGGGGAAATAAAAAAAGAGATACTGGGGAGTCCATTAGATGTAGTACTAAAGTGTATCATAAAACTTCCATTTGTATTATTAAAAACAAAAACTGCTGAACTAATGTGTTGTTAAATACACCCATACACCTAAATGACGAGTGCTGCGCTAATTGCAGCGCAAGTGCGTTATGTTCTTTTGTTAGGCTCCCTCGAGCACCTTCAGCTTCTCTAGCCTCACCAGTCCTTATGTTATAAAATATTATTTAATAGCATAAGGACTGGTGAGGCTGAAGACGTTTGAGGGAGTCTAACAAAAAAAACATACCGCACTTGACCTGCAGTTAGCGCAACACTCGTAATCTAGGCGATAGAAGGTCCAGAGGTCCTACTGAGATGCACATTATGTCCATTGAAGCAGACACTGTTGGACATGGTTCCACTATCACTTAACTGGATTTTAGGTCCTTTGTGATGAGTGATTTTGAGTTGTTTGTATACATATTTGTCAAACATGTGAGTAACATATTAATTCCTTTCAAATACTTGCTGACATTTTTCACTTTCACTTTTATGCATATGATACATAGAAGACGATTTATCAAATGGCTGGTGGACATGATTTGATGTACCGAATCATGTCTGCCCGACATTGCTAAATGCAGACAGCAAACACTGTCGGCATTTAACATTGCACAAGCATTTCTGGTGAAATTCTTGTGCAATGCTGCCAGCTGCATATTCATGGCTAATAGTCCGCTACCAGGTAGTGTCAATCATCCCTATCGTTTTTGATAGGATAATTGTAGTCTGCCACCTAAAAGGTGGTGGACGAGTTAAGGATCTGCGGAAAAAGCAGCATCCGCTGCTTGATAAATCTCCCCCATAGTTTCTAAAATGCTAAACGTTATGTAAATTATTACAGATTGCGGTAAATAGCAGTAGACATCACTCAAACAATATTGTCCGAATCACAGTTCTTATAATCTGCTAATTATCTCCCCTCTCATTAGCCATTCTTCATCATAATCTAGAGGACTTATAAAAGAGAAGCTACAGAGGCAGATGATGCTATTTTTGTTATGATTCAGTGGGCAGAAGTCCCCAACTCGACCTGCCAGGATTGCAGACAGAGGCCTCATGTCACTCTTCTCCCCCTGGTTGGTTAATTTGCTGGGCAGAGCAGTTCTATATAACCGCATTTGTTAATATCATAGATCCAGGAATACTGCTGATATTGACACATAATATGGCAATACATTGTCAACTAATGCACTACTAGGGGAAATGGCATATGGCGGTGAGCATCATGGAAGCTGTTGCAGCATGGGAGCAATCTGTTGTGTACATGGTCGTACAACATTACAAGCAGTTTGCAGGTAAACTCCAGTCACTATTTAACACATTATTTGTTTACACCAATGCTACTCGTATGTTAGGTACAGAGCGGTCTCTTTCATTAGACTGCGGACAACAAAATACAGAAGTACAGATAGAAGCAGCTGATAGTACTTCCCAACATTCCTTCACTGCTAACACAACTATGTCACAGCTCCTGGCTGTTAGACCTACAGAAGCTGGAACAGAGACAGCTGAGCACTTGTGTAGGGGGACATATGTAAACCTATCCGCAGAGAAAGCGGTTGCTTCACCTTCCCTACCCCAAATTCAAACAGGTCTCTATGCAACTTCCCGATGCAAAACCACAGGCGAGTGGAGCAGCAACCCCAAAGCTAAAAGACACCCGAGAGTGTTATTAACCCACTACAACACAGCTACAGAAGTAAGCTATACCATGTATGTTACCCTAATAAGCTCTGTCATGTCGGCCATTACAACAGTCCAAATACAATGGTGCAATGCCACAATACTTCATCATAGATTTAGGATCGACTGAGGGTCTGTCACCTGGCTTTTTCTCCTCGGTTCAATGAGTGTTTTGGTGAACCTGGTGAGAACTCTTAGAATAGCTAGCTACTGAAACCTCAAAATCCTGTCGGACATTGACATTTTACATTAAACTTGCCAAACTAAAGACACATGGGGGCTAAATACTGGGTCTCAGCTTGTAAGGAATCTAGATTATAAAAATATTGAGAGATGTCCGATTGAACCTTCTTCTGTATTCTTCTACTTCTAGCTAGAGGCATATAGTTAGTTACAACAACACATCTAATAATTTCACCAATACATTATGATATTTTTAGGGAATCCAGTCCTGTCTCATATTTTGACGTTGCTCTATATGCTAAACTGTGAGACCTCCATGTACTCTGTTTCTCTAAAGTTGGAGTAGGCTAAGTATCTCTATTGTTATCTGCAACCACCCAGTTTTGGTATTCTGATGTTAACAATTCCTAACTAATGTTTTTCTCCCTAAATTTAATTATGTTACTAATTCTACTACACTGTTATGTATTCTGATGGTCAGATGACCTCTTAGAAGTGGTTGCTTTTTATTTAATATAAAGCTTGGTCAGTATAAATGAAGATCTTTAATTCTGTTAAGTCCTAGAGAGGCTTTATTATTCTAGTTTAGCTTTTGGGTTATAGAGCCAATAATTCTTTTTATCACCAACTTGTAATTGATATTAGCCAATTGCCAAATGTATACACCACAGTTTATTTTTCTCTTTTAGGCCCTACAATTTATTCTATTGAGATAAGGAGCAATCCTCACTAATTTATTTCAGCTAATACTATGCTGTTGATATATAATTCTTCTAATTTTATATCTAACTTTTGTGAGTTTGTAAATTCAAAATCACTCTTTATTATTGCCTATACTAATATGGTGCTTTTAGCTCATTATTTTGTACTGTATCCGTTACAAAACTAGCGCCTGGATTTAGAGTTTTGTCGGTAAAGACCAGCGTAGCTAAAGCAGCTTTTTTTCCTACTGCTGCACCCAAACAAGGCTGGTATTTAGAGTTGTCTGAAGGGCTGCGTTAGGCTCCAAAAAGGGTGCGTTGAGCCAAATGCACCACCACTTCAACCCTCAATACCAGCATTGCTTACGTTAGCGGTAAACTGGCAAAACATGCTCGTGCGCGATTTCCCCATAGGAAACAATGGGGCAGTTTGGGCTGAAAAAAAAACCTAACACCTGCAAAAAAAGCAGTGTTAAGCTCCCAACACAGCCCCATTGTTTCCTATGGGGAAACACTTTCTAAGTCTGCACCTAACACCCTAACATGAACCACGAGTCTAAACACCCCTAACCTGACACTTATTAACCCTTAATCTGCCGCTCCCTACACCGCCGCAAGCTACATTATCCCTATGAACCTCTAATCTGCTGCCCCTAACATCGCCGACACCTATATTATATTTATTAACCACTAATCTGCCCCCCCCCCAACGTCGCCGCTACCTAACTACAATTATTAACCCCCAATCTGCCGACCGGACCTCGCCGCCACTATAATAAATGTATAAACCCCTAAACCGCTGCACTCCCGCCTCACAAACCCTATAATAAATAGTATTAACCCCTAATCTGCCTTCCCTAACATCGCCGCCACCTAACTTCAAGTATTAACCCCTAATCTACCGACCGGACCTCGCCGCTACTATAATAAATGCATTAACCCCTAAAGCTAAGTCTAACCCTAACACCCCCCTAAATTAAATATAATTTTAATCTAACAAAATAAATTAAATCTTATTAACTAAAGTATTCCTATTTAAAACTAAATACTTACCTTTAAAATAAACCCTAATATAGATACAATATAATGAATAATTAAATTGTAGCTATTTTAGGATTTATATTTATTTTACAGGCAACTTTGTATTTATTTTAACTAGGTACAATAGCTATTAAATAGTTATTTACTATTTAATGGCTACCTAGTTAAAATAATTACAACATTACCTGTAAAATAAATCCTAACCTAAGTTACAATTAAACCTAACACTACACTATCAATAAATTAATTAAATAAATTACCTACAATTACATACAATTAAATAAACTAAACTAAATTACAAACCCCCCCCCCAAATTACAAAAAATAAAAAAAGATTACAAGAATATTAGGCTAATTACACCTACTCTAAGCCCCCTAATAAAATAAAAAAGCCCCCAAAATAATAAAGGTCCCTACCCTATTCTAAATTAAAAGTAACCAGCTCTTTTACCAGCCCTTAAAAGGGCTTTTTGTGGGACATGCCCCAAAGTAATCAGCTCTTTTGCCTGTAAAAAAAAATACAACCACCCCAACATTAAAACACACCACCCACATACCCCTATTCTAACCCAAACCCCCCTTAAATAAACCTAACACTACCCCCCTGAAGATCTCCCTACCTTGAGTCGTGTTCACACAGCCGGGCCGAAGTCTTCATTCGATGGGGCAGAAGAGGACATCCAGACTGGCAGAAGTCTTCATCCTATCCAGGCAGAAGAGGACATCCGGACCGGCAGACATCTGCATCCAAGCGGCATCTTCTATCTTCATCCATCCGACGAGGAGCGGCTCCATCTTCAAGACCTCCGGCGCAAAACATCCTTCTTCCCCGACGACTACCCGACGAATGAAGGTTCCTTTAAATGATGTCATCCAAGATGGCGTCCCTCGAATTCCGATTGGCTGATAGGATTCTATCAGCCAATTGGAATTAAGGTAGGAAAAATCTGATTGGCTGATTGAATCAGCCAATCAGATTCAAGTTCAATCCAATTGGCTGATCCAATCAGCCAATCAGATTGAGCTCGCATTCTAAAGGCTGATCGGAACAGCCAATAGAATGCAAGCTCAATCTGATTGGCTGATTGGATCAGCCAATCGGATTGAACTTGAATTTGATTGGCTGATTCAATCAGCCAATCAGATTTTTCCTACCTTAATTCCGATTGGCTGATAGAATCCAATCAGCCAATCGGAATTTGAGGGACGCTATCTTGGATGGCGTCATTTAAAGGAACCTTAATTCGTCGGGTAGTCATCGAGGAAGAAGGATGTTCTGCGTCTGAGGTCTTGAAGATGGAGCCACTCCGCATCGGATGGATGAAGATAGAAGATGCCGCTTGGATGAAGATATCTGCCAGTCCGGATGTCCTCTTCTGCCCGGATAGGATGAAGACTTCTGCCGGTCTGGATGTCCTCTTCTGCCCCATCGGATGAAGACTTCGGCCCGGCTGGGTGAACACAACTCAAGGTAGAGAGATTTTCAGGGGGATAGTGTTAGGTTTATTTAAGGGGGGTTTGAGTTAGAGTAGGGGTATGTGGTGGTGGGTTTTAATGTTGGGGGGGTTGTATTTTTTTTTACAGATAAAAGATCTGATTACTTTGGGGCATGCCCCGCAAAAAGCCCTTTTAAGGGCTGGTAAAAGAGCTGGTTACTTTTTAATTTAGAATAGGGTAGGGACCTTTATTATTTGGGGGGGGGGGGGGTTTATTTTATTAGGGTGCTTAGAGTAGGTGTAATTAGCCTAATATTCTTGTAATCTTTTTTTATTTTTTGTAATTAAGTGTTGTTTTTTTTTGTAATTTAGTTTAGTTTATTTAATTGTATGTAATTGTAGGTAATTTATTTAATTAATTTATTGATAGTGTAGTGTTAGGTTTAATTGTTACTTAGGTTAGGATTTATTTTACAGGTAATTTTTTAATTATTTTAACTAAGTAGCTATTAAATAGTAAATAACTATTTAATAGCTATTGTACCTAGTTAAAATAAATACAAAGTTGCCTGTAAAATAAATATAAATCATAAAAATAGCTACAATTTAATTATTCGTTATATTGTAGCTATATTAGGGTTGATTTTACAGGTAAGTATTTAGTTTTAAATAGGAATACTTTAGGTAATGAGATTTAATTTATTTTGTTATATTAAAATTATATTTAATTTAGGGGGGTGTTAGGGTTAGTAGACAAAAAGACACAAGAAAAGAGTTGCACACTAATGAGTTAATTCACTAGAGAACAGGTGCTTCCTAGAAAAATACATATGAAACAACATAGAAAAGGAAGTGGGGATTTCACAATAAGAAATTCCCAAAAGTCTAGGTAAATCCAGCACAACTGTAAAATTAAATAAATACACAAAAAGAGAAATTAAATTAAGAGACACAAAAACTTATAGAAAAATTGCAAGGGGAACTAAAAACATGCAAGAGGAGGAAATTAATAAGGGATCAAGAAGACTACAGGAGAAACAAAATCTATATATATAGGAATAGAATCAATACAAGAAATTATTATGATTTGGGTACAGATAATTCTGATATGGACTCTGATGGTGAAAATAAAAACAGTGACTCAAATAACCAACTTATGCACCCTTTAGGGGTAGGACTAGACGAGGTGGGAGGAGGAGGCACGGGAGGGCAATCCCAAGAGAGGAGAGAAGGAAGAGGGAGGGGGAACAGACAACATCAGGGCCAATATATGATGACCAGAAATCGCATGAGATACAACTAGAAGAGGAAAGTGACTCACTTTTGGGCCCTCAGCCCCCCTCTCATAAAATGGGTATTGTCAACCTTTCCTCATTCCCCCTAAATCGTGAACATATAAAAGTACTGGAAAAGGGACTCAGTTTTTGCCCTTCTAACAGTCTTGATTTATTCGAAGTCACCAAGGATTTACATCTTTTTGCGAGAAAACTCGCTTTAAAAAAGATAATGATGCCAAAAATACAAGTAGATCTGGCCTGTAGAAAAGAGAGGGATACTTTGGATTGTCTAGAGACTCTTCTCTATGAACAGAGTAATGAAATTACAGATATCCTTCCAAAAACAGATTTAAAGAAAAAATCCACTTACATGCCCTCTTTTTCCTCCATTCCAAATATTTTGGTTTTTGTTCAAAATGTCTCTCAAGAGCTGACACAAGTCCAAACTACAAAGGTTGTCAACGATAATCTTACTAAATCTGAACGAAGAGCCCTTAAAGAACTGATTAATTATCAGGAATTGGTCATAAAACCGGCCGACAAGGGGGGTAACGTTGTCATTCTTACTCAAGAATACTACATTAAAGAAGCAATGCAGCAATTACTTGATGAAACTCAATATGCCAAATCTTCTTTTGAGGAATTTCATAAATCTCACAATGAACTTCTTTTTCTATTAAATGAGGCACGTAGAAATAATTTGATTACAAGTCAAGAGTTTGGTTTTTTATATAATCATAAACCAAAAACACCAGTTTTCTACTGGATACCAAAGTTACATAAATCCATTAAAAATCCACCAGGACGCCCCATCATTTCTGGGATGGGGGGCCCCACTGAAGGAATAAGTAACTATATTGATAGGTTTCTGCAGCCATTTGTAAATGACTTACGCACCTTCGTCCAAGATTCAACAGATGTGATTAAAAAACTCGATGGGATCAATGTCGCTGACAAGACCATTTTGGTCTCGTTGGATGTTGAATCCTTATATTCTTCAATTCCCCACTCTATTGGAATTGCAACTTGTGAAAAATTTCTCAACACAAGAGGAGTGGGTTATAGTAAACATTCTAAATTTGTAAGTGAACTTTTGAAATTTGTTCTGGAAAATAATATTTTCATCTTTGATGGCAAATATTATAAACAGAAACAAGGGACAGCAATGGGGGCTACATGCGCCCCAACTTATGCTTGTTTACATCTTGGTGGATGGGAAGATCAAATTGTTTTTGGTGAGCATTCTGACATAGTTGAGGCGCATGTAGCCCTCTGGATCAGATATGTGGATGATATCCTCCTGCTATGGGACGGCAGTGAGGAGGATCTACTTAAATTTGTTTCCCTCCTGAATAAGAATAATCTAAATATCCTCTTAACGTGTAGTTATGATTCTAGTACTATTAATTTTTTGGACTTAAAAATTAGTAAGAACGAAGGTAAAATTGAAACAGAAGTGTTCCGAAAGCCGACTGCAACTAATAGCCTTCTCTTGGGAACGAGTCACCATCCTGAAAATCTAAAGAGGGGTATCCCCTATGGGCAATTTCTGCGGTTACGCAGAATTTGTTCTAGAGACCAAACTTTTAAACAACAGGCAAAAGATATGGCGACTCGCTTTTTGGAGAGAGGCTATTCAAAAAGATGCGTAAAAAGAGCACTTTATAGAGCATCTCAGCATCAAAGAAAAGATCTGCTGTATCAAAAGAAAACCAAAAGTGAGAATGTGGAAGACACTAAAATCAGATTTATTACTAAATATAATGCCCATTGGAGTAAAGTTAAACATATTTTAAACAACAACTGGCATTTGCTGACTGATGATTCTACATTACACCAACATGTGGGGGACTATCCCCTAATGACAGCAAGGAGACCTAACAATTTGAAAGATCTCCTTGTTAAGAGCGAATTTAACAAAGTGCCTACATGTAACTGGTTAGAACGTAATGCCCAAAAGATAGTCGGTAGTTCCCCCTGTAATCACTGTGTCTGCTGTCAATTCATGCAAAAAACTAAGACCTTTAGCACAAATACAGGAGTCACATATAAAATCAATTCATTCATTAATTGTTCTACAAAAGGAGTCATATATCTTCTCTATTGCTCGTGTAAATGTTTTTATGTGGGTAAAACTTTTAGAGAATTACGCTCCCGCATTACAGAACATAGAGACGATATAAAGGACTTCAATATTGATAGCCCAGTGGCGAGACATTTTGCTCAATTTCACAAATCAAAAATTGATGAACTTTGTTTTATTGGAATAGAATCAGTTAAACTGAGTATGCGTGGGGGGGACATTGACAGAATTATTTTACAAAAAGAAACAAGATGGATGTACAAACTGAATACCCTATCTCCCAATGGCTTAAACGAAAAATTGGAATTTGCTTCCTTTTTAGGCTAATTCCTTATACCTTACTTTGTCTGCACATCTCCATTTATTTCTATATATATATAGAATATGGGATCTCAAAAGTAATAAGATCAAAATAAATCAAAATTGTAAACACATACTATTATGATGAGCTAAATTGCACATATTTGCTGTTAGAGTAATTTGACACACATAACATTATATATCAAGTATTGTCTTTTAAATATTGCACAATGGTGTGTTAAAAATAAAATTGTTTTTTAGTACATTTTGTATATATGAACTGTTGCGGATGTGTGTGTGAGTGAGTATCTGAAACATTGGAGTGTATCCAATCAATTTCTGCTATGGAATACTTCACCTTGGTTACTTGAGAAGCCCTGCATATAGCTGTATTTAAAAGTAACAATTGCAAAGACATTGTAACAGCGACGCAGTGGCTAATTGTGATTGACATGAATTTCATCAAATGAAAAAGATTCTGGAAACCGGCAATAACAAGGCTGGTAATCAAGGTGTCGTTAGCACCTGGAAGAAGCTCCATGCTGCACTGACTGAAGGAGCGAAACAAGCGTTTGGACTCGTCGTGCTTGGCAGCCCTTACAGCAGATCCCCTGCTCATCCTGACTAACCCCTGATGTTTGGACGCTCTAAGAACGAGACAGCAAGGAGGGGCGACCGCGTGAACAAATACAGGTAGAATATGTTATACGCATCTGTACACTGAATACTACTGTCTTAAAAGAAAACAGCACCTGTGAATAAAGACGCGTGTTTCTATTGCTCCTCCTATGCTATGCCTTTACAGCACTATTTGACTCAGTAACAATTGGGGTTCAAGTCTGAAGTGACTGGTCTCTATACACCGGGGACTGTATAACTAAATCCATTTTTGCATTAACGCTGCACCTGTTGGATTACAAATATCTGCTAATCTTAAACGGACTGTTTTTGGTCTATTTTCCCTGGTGCACCAGATAATAATTTTTTGGCCAGTACTTTATAACACTGTTTTGTGTGGGATCCACTGTATGAATGTGAATGTGTGTATTGTGCATTTAGTTAATAAATATTTATATCGTTTTTGACATACAGGCTCTTTTTGTGTATTTATTTAATTTTACAGTTGTGCTGGATTTACCTAGACTTTTGGGAATTTCTTATTGTGAAATCCCCACTTCCTTTTCTATGTTGTTTCAGGTGTTAGGGTTAGGGTTAGTCTTAGCTTTAGGGGTTAATACATTTATTATAGTAGCGGCGAGTTCCAGTCGGCAGATTAGGGGTTAATACTTGAAGTTAGGTGGCGGAGATGTTAGGGAGGGCAAATTAGGGGTTAATACTATTTATTATAGGGTTTGTGAGGCGGGAGTGCGGCAGTTTAGGGGTTAATACATTTATTATAGTGGCGGCGAGGTCCGGTCGGCAGATTAGGGGTTAATAAGTGTAGTTAGGTAGCAGAGATGTTGGGGGGGCAAATTAGGGGTTAATAAATATTATGTAGGTGTTGGCGATGTTAGGGGCAGCAGATTAGCCCATAAATCTCTTGACTACTACTGACTTTTTTTGGCAATAGGAGTCTTGTCGGTAGAGGGTCTACCGCTCACTTCAGCCAAGACTCTAAATACCAGCGTTAGGGAGATCCCATTGAAAAGACAGGATACGGAATTGGCGTAAGGGGATCTGTGGTATGGAAAAGTCGCGGCTTGAAAGTGAGCATTAGACCCTTTCCTGCCTGACTCTAAATACCAGCGGATGGCCAAAAGCAGCGTTAGGAGCCCTTAACGCTGTTTTTGACGGCTAACGCAGAACTCTAAATCTAGGTGTAGGTTTTTGTCAACATCATATTTTATAGTTTGACCCTAAAATCAATACACCTATTTTATACTGTTGGCTATTTATACTCCCCATGATGGCAAACTTGTACATAGCTAGTTTATTTGATATCAGAGAGCTCTCTTCCCTATATTTATGCATTATAATAAGTTGGCAAGTGACCCTTTTACTAAAGGGTTTGTCATGATTTTGTCCGTGCATCGCCGTGTCACCGCGGCTCCCGGATCTTCTCTGAGTAAATGACGTCACGTTGCTTAGCAACGTGACGCTTCCTCCGACACACCCCTCTGATGACGTCGCCGCTCCTGCCTTTAAACCACGGCGGGAGATCTTACTCGGGGCCCGTTTGTTTGTTCCCCTTGGAGTTTGTGAGTACCATACCAAATTCTGTTTTATATTCCTGTGTACCGACTTCTGCCTGCCTGACCAAGCCTTTTGCCTTAACCTACTACTGATGTTTGGATACCGACTTCTGCCTGCCTGACCTTGCTTTTGCCTTAACCCTGCTACTGTTATTTGGATACCGACTTCTGCCTGCCTGACCTTGATTTTGCCTTATTCTACTACTGATGTTTGGATGCCGACTACTGCCTGCCTGACCTTGCTTATGCCTTTCTGTTTGTTATAAGCCTGCTTAAAGGGACATTTACTTTCAAGCTGAAAAAAAGAACTTTGCCTTTCTGTTTGTTATAAGCCTGCTTAAAGGGACATTTACTTTCACAAGCTGCAAAAGAGAGCTTAGCCTTTGTGTTTGTTATAAGCCTGCTTAAAGGGACATTTACTTTCAAGCTGCAAAAGAGAACTTTGTCTTTCTGTTTGTTGCAAACCTGCTTAAAGGGTCTTTTCCTTTTTCAAGCTGCAAGAGAGAACTTTGCCTTTTTGTTACAAGCCTGCTTAAAGGGATATTTTCAAAACTCAAATAAGAGCATTATCTTTGTATTTTTCTAACCAGCTTAAAGGGACGTTTTTTCCTTTGTGGCTTCCTTGCATACTGGAACAATTATTATTTTTGTTACCATTCTCATCTGTTTCCTGAGTGGGTCACGTCCTGGTTATTTCTCAGTGTGCTAGCGTGTGCTTTCTATTCACGCTAGCAGTTGGGTTGCATCCCGGACTGATTCCTAAACGGCTGACATTACAAACGGGCCATAAATGGACCCCACTGAATTATCCATGGCCGTGGCTCACCAGGGACAGCTATTGGGATCTCATGCCACCCACTTGCAGTCTCTGGACACTAAACTTGATCAAATAACTGCTCTATTACAAAATTTGGTTGCTACTGCACCTCCCAATCCTAATCCCAATCCTAATCCTATTGAGGCATTACCTCCTTCGATTCCTAACAATCAGTCTCAGGTACAACTGAGTCCCAGGATACCTCTTCCGGATAAATATGATGGGAATCCTGAAGAATGTAGAGGCTTTTTGAATCAATGCCGTCTCCATTTCCGGAATAGCCCTACTCTTTTTGCTACTCCCTCTTCTAGAATCACATTTCTTATTTCCTTAATGAAAGGAAAAGCCTTGGCTTGGGTATCACCTTTGCTAGAAAAGAATGACCCTATACTTTTGGATGTTGATACATTTCTCTCTATGTTTTCAAATGTATTTGATAAACCTGGAAGGTCATCTGCTGCTGAAGCCACTCTCTTGGATTTACGTCAAGGTAGTCAACCAGTTTCTCAATACACTATTGAGTTCCGCACCCTTGCCTCTGAAACTACTTGGAATCAGGGAGCTCTTAGAGCCGCTTTTCAAAAAGGACTTTCTGAGTGACTCAAGGATGAATTAGTGTATCGGGAACTTCCAGAATCCTAAGAAGCCTTAATAAATCTTTGTATCAGTCTTGACGCCAGATTTCGTGAACGCCAACAAGAAAAGGATAGAACACAGAGGTCTTCAACTCAAACTCCTTTTCGTTTGGCTCCTCGTTTTTCTAATCCAGTCACTCCTGCGTCTCCTACTCCTGATCAGGCTGAACCCATGGAAGTGGGAAGTATAAAATTAACTGAGACTGAACGCTTGAGAAGACGGACTCTTGGCTTGTGTTTGTACTGTGGCCTTAAAGGGCATTTATTAAGGCATTGTCCTACTAGGCCAGTAAAAGCCAGGGCTTAACTCTAGTCCAGGGAACTGAGTTAAGCCAAAACAGTTGTCATTCCCTATACAAGAAACTTTTTGTTCCAGTAACCCTTCAAATTGGACATAGTAAGATTCATACCCAAGCTCTTATCGATTCTGGTGCTGGAGGAGTGTTCATTGACTCTACATTCGTCTCTACTCACTCTATACCCTTACTAAAGAAAGAGTATTCAATTTCAGTCTCTACGGTCAGTGGAGATCCTTTGGGTTCTGGATATATTCAGTTTGCTACTCAACCCTTACTTCTCACCGTAGGAATACTTCATTCCGAGACAATTTGTTTTGATGTCATTCCCACTCCTCAATTTCCCATAATCTTGGGACTACCCTGGCTCCAAGTTCACAATCCTACTTTTTCTTGGACTTTCGGTGAACTCACCTCCTGGGGATCTACATGCCAGACTAAATGTCTTCAAAAGATCACCAAGTTACCACTCACTATTGCTCTCACTACCGAAACTCCGGACTCCCTACCTATGCCTTATCATGACTTTGTGGATGTTTTCTCCAAAAAAGAAGCTGAACGTCTTCCTCCTCACCGCCCTTTTGATTGCCCCATTGATCTCCTTCCCGGGGCTACCTATCCTCGAGGCAAGACATATCCTCTTTCTAAACCTGAAAACATGGCTTTGGAAGAATATATTAAAGACAATTTGGCTAGAGGATTTATTCGACCCTCCTCTTCCCCTGTAGGGGCTGGTTTCTTTTTTGTAGGAAAAAAGGATGGCGGATTAAGACCCTGTATTGATTACAGAGGATTAAATCAGATTACCATCAAGAACAGTTATCCTCTACCCCTTATTCCTGAACTTTTTACTTATCTTCAGGGAGCCACCATATTCACCAAACTTGATCTACGTGGTGCATACAATTTGATCCGTATACGCAAAGGAGATGAGTGGAAGACTGCTTTTAACACTCGATTTGGGCATTACGAATATCTGGTCATGCCCTTCGGGCTATGCAATGCTCCGGCGGTTTTCCAACATTTCGTAAACGAGATCTTTCGTGATTTTTTGAATATCTTTGTCATCATATACCTTGACGATATTTTAATTTTTTCTCAGAACCACCAAGATCATGTGCACCACGTCAAGAAAGTACTTCAACGTTTAAGAGATTTCCATCTGTTGCTAAACTGGAGAAATGTTCTTTCCATCAAAAATCCATACCCTTTCTGGGTTATGTAATATCGGCATCTGGATTTGAAATGGATCCTACTAAACTTTCTGCCATCTTGGATTGGCCTAGACCTGATTCTTTGAAGGCTTTACAACGTTTTCTGGGCTTCGCCAACTACTACAGGAAGTTCATCAAGGATTTTGCTACTATTACTTCTCCCCTTACTTCTCTCACTAGAAAAGGACAAAACTGTAAAAGATGGCCTCCTGAGGCTATAGAAGCTTTTGAGTCTCTCAAAGAAGCTTTTTCCTCTGCACCTATTCTCCGTCACCCAAATCCAGATTTTCAGTTTATCCTGGAAGTTGATGCTTCCTCTGTTGCTGCTGGAGCTGTTCTGTCTCAACGAATACCGGAGACTGGAAGGATTCATCCTGTTGCTTTTTTCTCTAAAAAATTCACTCCTTCTGAATTTAACTATGACGTAGGGAATAAAGAGTTGCTTGCCATCAAAATGGCCTTGGATGAATGGAGGCATTGGTTGGAAGGTACTTCTTTGCCATTTACCATACTCACTGATCATAAGAACCTTCTTTATCTTCAACGGCCAAACGATTGAATTCCAGGCAAGCACGCTGGTCATTATTCTTCTCCCGGTTTCACTATAATTTGTCTTACATACCTGGTTCAAAAAATATTAAAGCAGACGCCCTTTCCAGACAATTTCAAGATACCCCAGTTCCTGAGTCTGGTACCATTCTCCAACCTCATGAAGTCATAGCCCAGCTAACAACTTCTTGGTTACAAGATTTACAGTCTGCTCAAAGGAATCTTCCTTTGTCCTGTAAACCTCCCGATGGTTTACTCTTTGTTCCTGAACGCCTTCATTCCAAGATTCTATTTTGGGCTCATGATAGTCCCCTTTCTGGACATCCTGGCATCAGTATTACCACTCGAAATCTCAAACAGCATGTCTGGTGGCCTACTCTCTCTCAAGATGTTAAGGATTACGTATCAGTATGCACACAATGTGCAATGAACAAAACTCCTCGCCAACTTCCTTCAGGGTTGCTTCAACCATTGCCCATACCTCATCAGCCTTGGACTCATGTATCCATGGACTTCATTACCGACCTTCCCTTGTCAGCTGGAAACAATACTATTTGGGTGGTGGTCGACAGGTTCTCTAAGACTGCTCATTTTGTACCCTTACCAGGATTACCATCTGCCAAAAGACTCTCTGAACTTTTTATTTCACATATTGTAAGAATCCATGGATTTCCTCTAGATATTGTTTCAGATAGAGGGGTACAGTTTGTTTCTCGATTTTGGAGATCACTTTGTAAACATTTTGGAACTACTATATCCCTGTCTACTTCTCATCATCCACAATCTAACGGCCAGACTGAAAGGGTAAACCAGTGTCTTGAAACATATCTTAGACATTATGTGGATCATTATCACTCTAACTGGACTTCTTACCTTCCTTTGGCTGAATTGGCTCATAATGCCCGGTACAATTCCTCCCTTCAGACCTCTCCGTTTCATGCGGCTTACGGATATCAGCCCAGAACATTTCCTTTGCATACTTCTTCCACAGTGAATCCTGCTTCTGATCTTACTGCCCGAAGATTAACTCGACATTGGCGGAGAATACATCGTATCCTTTCTGTAGCTTCTAAACGTTACAAGTTCTTTTCAGATCTTCGACGGAAGAAGGCTCCCAAGTATCGCCCTGGTGATAAAGTTTGGATTTCCTCTTGTTTTCTTCGCCTGAAACAACCTTCTAACAAATTGGGACCACGATACGTGGGTCCTTTCCGAATACTGGGTCAGGTGTGTTCCACTGCTTATCGGGTGGCTTTACCCAAGACTCTCAAAGTCCATCCGGTATTCCACGTTTCTCTTCTAAAACCTATGATGACTAACAGGTATTCTAAACCTTTTTCTAAACCTCCACCTCTATTTGTGCATGGACACCCTGAGTTTGAGATCAGCCATATTCTGGATTCCAAGCTTCGTGGCAAGAAATTGTATTATCTCATTCATTGGAAAGGTTATCCAGTCACGGAACGATCTTGGGAACCGGCTCATCAGGTAAATGCTCCTACTTTAATCAAGGCCTTCCACAAGACTCACCCTGATAGGCCTGGTCCTGTCCCCCGGAGGGGTCCTTGAGGAGGGGGGTGCTGTCATGATTTTGTCCGTTCATCGCCGTGTCACCGCGGCTCCCGGATCTTCTCTGAGTAAATGACGTCACGTTGCTTAGCAACGTGACGCTTCCTCGGACACACCCCTCTGATGACGTCGCCGCTCCTGCCTTTAAACCACGGCGGGAGATCTTACTCGGGGCCCGTTTGTTTGTTCCCCTTGGAGTTTGTGAGTACCATACCAAATTATGTTTTATATTCCTGTGTACCGACTTCTGCCTGCCTGACCAAGCCTTTTGCCTTAACCTACTACTGATGTTTGGATACCGACTTCTGCCTGCCTGACCTTGCTTTTGCCTTAACCCTGCTACTGTTATTTGGATACCGACTTCTGCCTGCCTGACCTTGATTTTGCCTTATTCTACTACTGATGTTTGGATGCCGACTACTGCCTGCCTGACCTTGCTTATGCCTTTCTGTTTGTTATAAGCCTGCTTAAAGGGACATTTACTTTCAAGCTGCAAAAGAGAACTTTGCCTTTCTGTTTGTTATAAGCCTGCTTAAAGGGACATTTACTTTCAAGCTGAAAAAAAGAACTTTGCCTTTCTGTTTGTTATAAGCCTGCTTAAAGGGACATTTACTTTCACAAGCTGCAAAAGAGAGCTTAGCCTTTGTGTTTGTTATAAGCCTGCTTAAAGGGACATTTACTTTCAAGCTGCAAAAGAGAACTTTGTCTTTCTGTTCGTTGCAAACCTGCTTAAAGGGTCTTTTCCTTTTTCAAGCTGCAAGAGAGAACTTTGCCTTTTTGTTACAAGCCTGCTTAAAGGGATATTTTCAAAACTCAAATAAGAGCATTATCTTTGTATTTTTCTAACCAGCTTAAAGGGACGTTTTTTCCTTTGTGGCTTCCTTGCATACTGGAACAATTATTATTTTTGTTACCATTCTCATCTGTTTCCTGAGTGGGTCACGTCCTGGTTATTTCTCAGTGTGCTAGCGTGTGCTTTCTATTCACGCTAGCAGTTGGGTTGCATCCCGGACTGATTCCTAAACGGCTGACATTACAAACGGGCCATAAATGGACCCCACTGAATTATCCATGGCCGTGGCTCACCAGGGACAGCTATTGGGATCTCATGCCACCCACTTGCAGTCTCTGGACACTAAACTTGATCAAATAACTGCTCTATTACAAAATTTGGTTGCTACTGCACCTCCCAATCCTAATCCCAATCCTAATCCTATTGAGGCATTACCTCCTTCGATTCCTAACAATCAGTCTCAGGTACAACTGAGTCCCAGGATACCTCTTCCGGATAAATATGATGTGAATCCTGAAGAATGTAGAGGCTTTTTGAATCAATGCCGTCTCCATTTCCGGAATAGCCCTACTCTTTTTGCTACTCCCTCTTCTAGAATCACATTTCTTATTTCCTTAATGAAAGGAAAAGCCTTGGCTTGGGTATCACCTTTGCTAGAAAAGAATGACCCTATACTTTTGGATGTTGATACATTTCTCTCTATGTTTTCAAATGTATTTGATAAACCTGGAAGGTCATCTGCTGCTGAAGCCACTCTCTTGGATTTACGTCAAGGTAGTCAACCAGTTTCTCAATACACTATTGAGTTCTGCACCCTTGCCTCTGAAACTACTTGGAATCAGGGAGCTCTTAGAGCCGCTTTTCAAAAAGGACTTTCTGAGCGACTCAAGGATGAATTAGTGTATCGGGAACTTCCAGAATCCTTAGAAGCCTTAATAAATCTTTGTATCAGTCTTGACGCCAGATTTCGTGAACGCCAACAAGAAAAGGATAGAACACAGAGGTCTTCAACTCAAACTCCTTTTCGTTTGGCTCCTCGTTTTTCTAATCCAGTCACTCCTGCGTCTCCTACTCCTGATCAGGCTGAACCCATGGAAGTGGGAAGTATAAAATTAACTGAGACTGAACGCTTGAGAAGACGGACTCTTGGCTTGTGTTTGTACTGTGGCCTTAAAGGGCATTTATTAAGGGATTGTCCTACTAGGCCAGTAAAAGCCAGGACTTAACTCTAGTCCAGGGAACTGAGTTAAGCCAAAACAGTTGTCATTCCCTATACAAGAAACTTTTTGTTCCAGTAACCCTTCAAATTGTACATAGTAAGATTCATACCCAAGCTCTTATCGATTCTGGTGCTGGAGGAGTGTTCATTGACTCTACATTCGTCTCTACTCACTCTATACCCTTACTAAAGAAAGAGTATTCAATTTCAGTCTCTACGGTCAGTGGAGATCCTTTGGGTTCTGGATATATTCAGTTTGCTACTCAATGCTTACTTCTCACCGTAGGAATACTTCATTCCGAGACAATTTGTTTTGATGTCATTCCCACTCCTCAATTTCCCATAATCTTGGGACTACCCTGGCTCCAAGTTCACAATCCTACTTTTTCTTGGACTTTCGGTGAACTCACCTCCTGGGGATCTACATGCCAGACTAAATGTCTTCAAAAGATCACCAAGTTACCACTCACTATTGCTCTCACTACCGAAACTCTGGACTCCCTACCTATGCCTTATCATGACTTTGTGGACGTTTTCTCCAAAAAAGAAGCTGAACGTCTTCCTCCTCACCGCCCTTTTGATTGCCCCATTGATCTCCTTCCTGGGGCTACCTATCCTCGAGGCAAGACATATCCTCTTTCTAAACCTGAAAACATGGCTTTGGAAGAATATATTAAAGACAATTTGGCTAGAGGATTTATTCGACCCTCCTCTTCCCCTGTAGGGGCTGGTTTCTTTTTTGTAGGAAAAAAGGATGGCGGATTAAGACCCTGTATTGATTACAGAGGATTAAATCAGATTACCATCAAGAACAGTTATCCTCTACCCCTTATTCCTGAACTTTTTACTTATCTTCAGGGAGCCACCATATTCACCAAACTTGATCTACGTGGTGCATACAATTTGATCCGTATACGCAAAGGAGATGAGTGGAAGACTGCTTTTAACACTCGATTTGGGCATTACAAATATCTGGTCATGCCCTTCGGGCTATGCAATGCTCCGGCGGTTTTCCAACATTTCGTAAACGAGATCTTTCGTGATTTTTTGAATATCTTTGTCATCATATACCTTGACGATATTTTAATTTTTTCTCAGAACCACCAAGATCATGTGCACCACGTCAAGAAAGTACTTCAACGTTTAAGAGATTTCCATCTGTTGCTAAACTGGAGAAATGTTCTTTCCATCAAAAATCCATACCCTTTCTGGGTTATGTAATATCGGCATCTGGATTTGAAATGGATCCTACTAAACTTTCTGCCATCTTGGATTGGCCTAGACCTGATTCTTTGAAGGCTTTACAACGTTTTCTGGGCTTTGCCAACTACTACAGGAAGTTCATCAAGGATTTTGCTACTATTACTTCTCCCCTTACTTCTCTCACTAGAAAAGGACAAAACTGTAAAAGATGGCCTCCTGAGGCTATAGAAGCTTTTGAGTCTCTCAAAGAAGCTTTTTCCTCTGCACCTATTCTCCGTCACCCAAATCCAGATTTTCAGTTTATCCTGGAAGTTGATGCTTCCTCTGTTGCTGCTGGAGCTGTTCTGTCTCAACGAATACCGGAGACTGGAAGGATTCATCCTGTTGCTTTTTTCTCTAAAAAATTCACTCCTTCTGAATTTAACTATGACGTAGGGAATAAAGAGTTGCTTGCCATCAAAATGGCCTTGGATGAATGGAGGCATTGGATGGAAGGTACTTCTTTGCCATTTACCATACTCACTGATCATAAGAACCTTCTTTATCTTCAAACGGCCAAACGATTGAATTCCAGGCAAGCACGCTGGTCATTATTCTTCTCCCGGTTTCACTATAATTTGTCTTACATACCTGGTTCAAAAAATATTAAAGCAGACGCCCTTTCCAGACAATTTCAAGATACCCCAGTTCCTGAGTCTGGTACCATTCTCCAACCTCATGAAGTCATAGCCCAGCTAACAACTTCTTGGTTACAAGATTTACAGTCTGCTCAAAGGAATCTTCCTTTGTCCTGTAAACCTCCCGATGGTTTACTCTTTGTTCCTGAACACCTTCGTTCCAAGATTCTATTTTGGGCTCATGATAGTCCCCTTTCTGGACATCCTGGCATCAGTATTACCACTCGAAATCTCAAACAGCATGTCTGGTGGCCTACTCTCTCTCAAGATGTTAAGGATTACGTATCAGTATGCACACAATGTGCAATGAACAAAACTCCTCGCCAACTTCCTTCAGGGTTGCTTCAACCATTGCCCATACCTCATCAGCCTTGGACTCATGTATCCATGGACTTCATTACCGACCTTCCCTTGTCAGCTGGAAACAATACTATTTGGGTGGTGGTCAACAGGTTCTCTAAGACTGCTCATTTTGTACCCTTACCAGGATTACCATCTGCCAAAAGACTCTCTGAACTTTTTATTTCACATATTGTAAGAATCCATGGATTTCCTCTAGATATTGTTTCAGATAGAGGGGTACAGTTTGTTTCTCGATTTTGGAGATCACTTTGTAAACATTTTGGAACTACTATATCCCTGTCTACTTCTCATCATCCACAATCTAACGGCCAGACTGAAAGGGTAAACCAGTGTCTTGAAACATATCTTAGACATTATGTGGCTCATTATCACTCTAACTGGACTTCTTACCTTCCTTTGGCTGAATTGGCTCATAATGCCCGGTACAATTCCTCCCTTCAGACCTCTCCGTTTCATGCGGCTTACGGATATCAGCCCAGAACATTTCCTTTGCATACTTCTTCCACAGTGAATCCTGCTTCTGATCTTACTGCCCGAAGATTAACTCGACATTGGCGGAGAATACATCGTATCCTTTCTGTAGCTTCTAAACGTTACAAGTTCTTTTCAGATCTTCGACGGAAGAAGGCTCCCAAGTATCGCCCTGGTGATAAAGTTTGGATTTCCTCTTGTTTTCTTCGCCTGAAACAACCTTCTAACAAATTGGGACCACGATACGTGGGTCCTTTCCGAATACTGGGTCAGGTGTGTTCCACTGCTTATCGGGTGGCTTTACCCAAGACTCTCAAAGTCCATCCGGTATTCCACGTTTCTCTTCTAAAACCTATGATGACTAACAGGTATTCTAAACCTTTTTCTAAACCTCCACCTCTATTTGTGCATGGACACCCTGAGTTTGAGATCAGCCATATTCTGGATTCCAAGCTTCGTGGCAAGAAATTGTATTATCTCATTCATTGGAAAGGTTATCCAGTCACGGAACGATCTTGGGAACCGGCTCATCAGGTAAATGCTCCTACTTTAATCAAGGCCTTCCACAAGACTCATCCTGATAGGCCTGGTCCTGTCCCCCGGAGGGGTCCTTGAGGAGGGGGGTGCTGTCATGATTTTGTCCGTTCATCGCCGTGTCACTGCGGCTCCCGGATCTTCTCTGAGTAAATGACGTCACGTTGCTTAGCAACGTGACGCTTCCTCCGACACACCCCTCTGATGACGTCGCCGCTCCTGCCTTTAAACCACGGCGGGAGATCTTACTCGGGGCCCGTTTGTTTGTTCCCCTTGGAGTTTGTGAGTACCATACCAAATTATGTTTTATATTCCTGTGTACCGACTTCTGCCTGCCTGACCAAGCCTTTTGCCTTAACCTACTACTGATGTTTGGATACCGACTTCTGCCTGCCTGACCTTGCTTTTGCCTTAACCCTGCTACTGTTATTTGGATACCGACTTCTGCCTGCCTGACCTTGATTTTGCCTTATTCTACTACTGATGTTTGGATGCCGACTACTGCCTGCCTGACCTTGCTTATGCCTTTCTGTTTGTTATAAGCCTGCTTAAAGGGACATTTACTTTCAAGCTGCAAAAGAGAACTTTGCCTTTCTGTTTGTTATAAGCCTGCTTAAAGGGACATTTACTTTCAAGCTGAAAAAAAGAACTTTGCCTTTCTGTTTGTTATAAGCCTGCTTAAAGGGACATTTACTTTCACAAGCTGCAAAAGAGAGCTTAGCCTTTGTGTTTGTTATAAGCCTGCTTAAAGGGACATTTACTTTCAAGCTGCAAAAGAGAACTTTGTCTTTCTGTTCGTTGCAAACCTGCTTAAAGGGTCTTTTACTTTTTCAAGCTGCAAGAGAGAACTTTGCCTTTTTGTTACAAGCCTGCTTAAAGGGATATTTTCAAAACTCAAATAAGAGCATTATCTTTGTATTTTTCTAACCAGCTTAAAGGGACGTTTTTTCCTTTGTGGCTTCCTTGCATACTGGAACAATTATTATTTTTGTTACCATTCTCATCTGTTTCCTGAGTGGGTCACGTCCTGGTTATTTCTCAGTGTGCTAGCGTGTGCTTTCTATTCACGCTAGCAGTTGGGTTGCATCCCGGACTGATTCCTAAACGGCTGACAGGGTTTTACAGGAATACCCTAATTTTGTTGAGGTACCAGACCCCCCCCCCCCATAGTACTCTGGCATCACTGATTAGACCTATAGAGTTACCGGCGGTTTTACTTGTAAACACTGCTATTAATATTATACTTTTCTACTAGCTATAATTAGGCTGCTAATATTTGTTACCAACTAAATTCTTGGTCCTAGTTTATCAGGATCAAAATGTTGTTATTTTTCTCTACACATCATAATTGGGCCTTATGAAACACTCCTATATAACTGCGGGAACTGATAAGTCCACCTATATTTATATTTAAATTAAATATACATGCCAAAGTGGATCATATGTGCTTTCGGTCTCATTCAAAATCTCATATAATAAGGTCATGAAACTAATCAATGTTCTCAAGTAATTTGTATGTTCTGTACATTTTCTTTATACCATGACATGTTACAATGTTTGACCTATTAATCTCATAAATTGTACTACTCTAAAAAAAAAAAAAAAATGTACTCTCTTAACATATATAAGCTGTACAAGAATTCTATTCGTAAATAATTTCTTTTATGTTTTATTATTTGAAAAATTCAATAAAAATTATATATCTCCGATCCCTCAGATGTTACTGTTTAAAAACCATCCTGAGTCTGTAATGGATATCCTGACATGGGCTCAGGAATACTTTGGTAAACCTTTGTCAGTCAACTCTATTCACCTCTGCATCCATAGATACAAGTTCAGTCTTTACTATGCAAAGCAGAAGCCATACATCTACACCATCCAGAAGCGGCACCGACTTCTCAGAGAGAGTGCGGGTGCTAGCATGGCCTGCCTGCAGTTCTGACCTGTCTCCGATTGAGAATGTGTGGTGCATTATGAAGCACAAAATAAGGCAATAAAGGCCATGTGCAGTTGCAAAGCTGAAGACATGAATAATGGATGAATGGGGGGAAATTCTGCTTGCTAAACTTAACCAACTGGTGTCTTCAGTGTCAAAAAGCTTAATAAGATTTATAAAAAGAAAACATAATGTTACAAAGTAGTAAACAGTCAACCGTCCCAACATTTTTGATGTGCTTTGCAGTCATCAGATTTGAACTGAGTGTATATTCAAAAATACATTAGATTCTCAAAGTAAAACATCAAATAATGTGTTAATTATGGCCCAGATTACGAGTTTTGCGTTAGAGGCTATGAGGTGCTAACGAGCAATTTTCCCTCACTGCTCACTTTCCTACAGCGCTGGTATTACGGGTAAGAGCCGGCTGAAAAAAAGTCTAACACCTGCATAAAAGCAGCGTAAAATTCCTTAACGCAGCCCCATTGATTCCTATGGGGAAATACATTTTATGTCTACACCTAACACCCTAACATGAACCCTGAGTCTAAACACCCCTAATCTTACACTTATTAACCCCTAATCTGCCGCCCCCGACATCGCAACACCTACATTATAATTATTCCTATTTAAAACTAAATACTTACCTGTAAAATAAACCCTAAGCTAGCTACAATATAACTAATAGTTACATTGTAGCTATCTTAGGATTTATTTTTATTTTACAGACAAGTTTGTATTTATTTTAACAATGTAGAATAATTATTAAATAGTTATTAACTATTTAATAACTACCTAGCTAAAATAAATACAAAAGTACATATAAAATAAAACCTAACCTAAGTTACAATTACACCTAACACTACACTCTAATTAAATTAATTCTCTAAATTAAATACAATTAAATACAAATAAATAAAATTAGCAATTAGTACAAAAAAAACTAAAAACACTAAATTACAGAAAATAATAAACAAATTACAACAATTTTAAACTAATTACACCTAATCTGCGGAGCATCCTCTTCATCCGACGGCTAACACTGAATGAAGGTTCCTTTAAATGACGTCATCCAAGATGGCGTCCCTTCAGTTCCGATTGGCTGATAGAATTCTATCAGCCAATCGGAATTAAGGTAGAAAAAATCCTATTGGCTGATGCAATCAGCCAATAGGATTGACGTTTAATCCTATTGGCTGATCCAATCAGCCAATAGGATTGAGCTGGCATTCTATTGGCTGTTCCAATCAGCCAATACAAGGCCAGCTCAATCCTATTGGCTGATTGCATCAGCCAATAGGATTTTTTCTACCTTAATTCCGATTGGATGATAGAATTCTATCAGCCAATCGGAATTGAAGGGACGTCATCTTGGATTACATCATTAAAAGGAACCTTCATTCAGTGTTAGCAGTCAGATGAAGAGGATGCTCCGCGTCGGATGTCTTGAAGATGGACCTGCTCTGCGCCGGATGGATGAAGATAGAAGTTGCCGTCTGGATGAAGACTTCTGCCCGTCTGGAGAACCCCTTTGCCTGGCTTGGATGAAGACTTCTCCCGGCTTCGTTGAGGACTTCTGCCCGGTTGGATGAAGACTTCTCCCGGTAACGTGATCTTCAAGGGGTTAGTGTTAGGTTTTTTAAGGGGGTATTGGGTTGGTTGTAGAGTATGGTTGGTTGTGTGGGTGGTGGGTTTTAATGTTGGGGGGGATTTGTAATTTTTTTTACAGGTAAAAGAGCTGATTACTTTGGGGCAATGCCCTGCAAAAAAGCCCTTTTAAGGGTTATTTGTAATTTAGTGTAGGGTAGGGTTTTTTATTTTGGGGAGGCTTTTTTATTTTGTTAGGGGGATTAGATTAGGTGTAATTAGTTTAAAAATCTTGTAATTTGTTTATTATTTTCTGTAATTTAGTGTTTTTTTTGTACTTTAGCTAATTTGGTTTAATTGTATTTAATTTAGGGAATTAATTTAATTATAGTGTAGTGTTAGGTGTTAGTGTAACTTAGGTTAGGTTTTATTTTACAGGTCAATTTGCATTTATTTTAGCTAGGTAGTTATTAAATAGTTTATAACTATTTAATAACTATTCTACCTAGTTAGAATAAATACAAACTTGCCTGTAAAATAAAAATAAACCCTAAGATAGATACAATGTAACTATTAGTTATATTGTAGCTAGCTTAGGATTTATTTTATAGGTAAGTATTTAGTTAATGATAGGAATTTTTATTTACATTTCTTTTAATTATATTTAAGTTAGGGGGGGGGCTAGGGTTAGATTTAGGGGTTTTTAACTGTAGTTTAGTGGCGGCGACTTTGGGGACGGCAGATTAGGGGTTAACCCCTTAACGACCGAGGACGTGCAGGGTACGTCCTCAAAAAAAAGGCAGTTAACGCCTGAGGACGTACCCTGCACGTCCTCGGTGTGGAAAGCAGCTGGAAGCGATCCTGTTTGCTTACAGCTGCTTTCCGGTTATTGCAGTGATGCCTCGATATGGAGGCATCCTGCAATAACCTTTTGAAGCCATCCGATGCAGAGAGAGCCACTCTGTGGCCCTCTCTGCACTGGAGATCGGTGGCTTCCTTCGTTGGTGGGTGGGAGCAGTACCGGGAGGCGGGTGGCGGCCATCGATGGCCCTGGAGATGTGGAGGGGGGCGGGATCGTGGGCGGGGATGACCGGGGGCGCGCACGGACGTGCGCGCGTGCACGGGAGGGCGGGGGCGGGTGCGTGCACGGGGAGGGAGTGGGTGGGAACCGCTACACTACAGAAAAAGGTGTAAAATAAAGAAGGTTTAAAAGGGCAATCAGTTAAAAAAAGTTAAAAAAAAAAAACGATCAATGAGGTGGTGGGGGTTTGTGGTGGGGGGGGGTTTGGGGAAGCTACACTACAGAAAAAAAAAACTAAGAAAAAAAAGCCCTTTTTTGTGCAAGCTGGGTACTGGCAGACAGCTGCCAGTACCCAAGATGGCCCCCAATAAGGCAGATGGGGAAGGTTACAGAGCTGTTTTGGGGGGGATCAGGGAGGTTGGAGGCTAAGGGGGGTCCTACACAGCAGAAGAATTTTTTTATTTTTTTTTTAAAAACCTAAACCCCCCAAAAAGCTTTTATTTTAGTACTGGCAGACTTTCTGCCAGTACTTAAGATTGCGGGGACAATTGTGGGGTGGGGGAGGGAAGGGAGCTGTTTGGGAGGGATCAGGGGGTCTGATGTGTCTGGTGGGAGGCTGATCTCTACACTAAAGCTAAAATTAACCCTGCAAGCTCCCTACAAACTTCCTAATTAACCCCTTCACTGCTAGCCATAATACACGTGTGATGCGCAGCAGCATTTTGCGGCCTTCTAATTACCAGAAAGCAACGCCAAAGTCATATATATCTGCTATTTCTGAACAAAGGGGATCCCAGAGAAGCATTTACAACCATTTGTGCCATAATTGCACAAGCTGTTTGTAAATAATTTCAGTGAGAAACCTAAAATTGTGAAAAATTTAACGTTTTTTTTTTATTTGATTGCATTTGGCGGTGAAATGGTGGCATGAAATATACCAAAATGGGCCTAGATCAATACTTTGGGTTGTCTACTACACTACACTAAAGCTAAAATTAACCATACAAGCTCCCTACAAGCTCCCTAATTAACCCCTGCACTGCTGGGCATAATACACGTGTGGTGCGCAGCGGCATTTAGTGGCTTTCTAATTACCAAAAAGCAATGCCAAAGCCATATATGTCTTCTATTTCTGAACAAAGGGGATCCCAGAGAAGTATTTACAACCATTTGTGCCATAATTGCACAAGCTGTTTGTAAATAATTTCAGTGAGAAACCGAAAGTTTGTGAAAAAATTTGTGAAAAAGTGAACGATTTTTTGTATTTGATCGCATTTGGCGGTGAAATGGTGGCATGAAATATACCAAAATTGGCCTAGATCAATACTTTGGGATGTCTTCTAAAAAAATATATATACATGTCAATTGATATTCAGGGATTCCTGAAAGATATTAGTGTTCCAATGTAACTAGCGCTAATTTTGAAAAAAAATAGTTTGGAAATAGCAAAATGCTACTTGTATTTATGGCCCTATAGCTTTCAAAAAAAGCAAAGAACATGTAAATATTAGGTATTTCTAAACTCAGGACAAAATTTAGAAACTATTTAGCATGTTTTTTTTTTGGTGGTTGTAGATGTGTAACAGATTTTGGGGGTCAAAGTTAAAAAAAGTGTGTTTTTTTCCATTTTTTCCTCATATTTTATAAAAATTTTTATAGTAAATTATAAGATATGATGAAAATAATGGTATTTTTAGAAAGTTAATTTAATGGCGAGAAAAACTGTATATAATATATGTGGGTACAGTAAATGAGTAAGAGGGAAATTACAGCTAAACACAAACACCGCAAAAATGTAAAAATAGCCTTGGTCCCAAACGGTCAGAAAATGGAAAAGTGCTGTGGTCATTAAGGGGTTAATAAATGTAGGTAGGTGTCTGCAATGTTAGGGACGGCAGATTAGGGGTTAATAATATTTAACTAATGAATGCAGTTTAGGGGTTAATATATTTATTATTGTGGCGGCGATGTCCGGTTCGGCAGATTAGGGGTTAAAAAAATGTTTTATTGTTTGCAATGCGGGAGGGCCTCGGTTTAGGGGTTAATAGGTAGTTTATGGGTGTTAGTGTACTTTTTAGCACTTTAGTTAAGAGTTTTATGCTACAGCGTTGTAGTGTAAAACTCTTAACTACTGACTTTACTTGACTTGACAGGAGAGGGTCTACTGCTCACTTTTTGGCAGACTCGTAATACCGGTGCTATGCAAGTCCCATTGAAAAAAGAGGATACGCAATTTATGTAAGTGAATTTGCAGTATTTCCAAGTCTGGCCAAAAAAGTGAGTGGTGAGCCTGTACCTTCAAGACTCAGCGTTAGGACCATATGGGCGGTATTTTGCACAGCTGACACTATACGTCAATAAGCTTGGGGGTGTATCAGCATCAACCTATGGCTATTTAAGCCCTACTAGGAACCCTCCCTAGCTATCTTTGAGAAAGTGCCTATCGGCGTGAAATGCGTCAGATGACGTCATCTTTGCCTGTGTCTGTCAGCAATTAGTGAGTTTGTCTAATGCACTATTTATGTGTGGACTTTTAATGTATATCAATAAATGATTGTATTACTCTTTTACACAAGTGTTGTGCATAGTGTTGTATCCTAGCCTATAATGCTTTAAATATTTTCATCGATATTCAGCTCTTGGGGTTCTTTCCTTCCTCTTTGATATATTTAACAGTGAACTGTCTAAGGGGGCAACCCCCACGCCGAGTGTCGGATCCCTGGATGCACCATCTGTTAACGCTGTGTGGACGACAGCGTGTTGAACTCCAAAGCTAAGTAAACTAACCAATACCTTACCTTGAATCTATGAGTCTCTATATATACATATATACCGTATATATATTTATAGCAAAATTAAAAAAACAGCAGAATCCACTAACATAGCATTAAAAACAAAGCTTTATGCAACAAAATTAAAAATCAGCAAAGTGTGTCTGATATGTTTCTTCAAGAGTGCCTTAATCATAGACATGACCTTAGTTAAAAACATAGTGCTATTTAAATGAAAGCCTTTTCTTTGGACATGTGCATGGCGAAAAAATTTGTTTCAGTTCGGTTCGGATCGATTCGGATGTTTTTGAATTTCGGTTTGGCTCAATTAGAATTCGGAAAAATTGGAATCAATTCGTTTCGGATTCGTTTCGGATTTGTTCGGATTCGAATAAATTCGGCTAGATTCGGTTCGGTTTGATTCGGAAATTCGGAATTTCGGTATGTGTTAGGTGGGTTATGCTGTGTATTAGACTAGCATTATGTACTGTATATTAGGTATAACCCATAGCAGAGTGATATAACCTAATATACTGTACAATACTAGTGTAATCCATGGCCAGCCGAATCTACCGAATAAATCCGAACTAATTCGGATTTATTTGGTAGATTCGGCACTATTTCAATTTGGAAATTCGAATCGATCCGAATCTCCGAATTTAAGAAATTCGGCCGAATTTCCGAATCGATCCAAAACGAATCGCACATGTCTACTTTTCTTACATTGGTTGTTCATTTTGATCACATGATCTAGTTTTATACAATTTTTAAAGAGATACAATCAAAGAAAGCAGTATGTTAATTTAATTTAAGTCGTTGAATACACATACTGTATATTGTCATTATATTCGAAACACAAACAGCTAGATTACGAGTTTTCAGAGCTATAGGTAAATTAACGACCGCCACAAAAGCAGCATTATTTCACCTCCCTATAGTGCTGCTATTACAAGTTAACAAAAAGCAGGCTTGTACGGCGATATGGTGGCGTTGAGCTCCATACCTCACCCAAATACAAGTGCTGCTTTGACGTGCTCGTGCACGATTTCCCCATAGACATCAATGGGTAGAGCCGGCAAAAAAGAAGCCTAATACCTGCGATCACGGAAACAAAAGCTCCGTAGCCCCATTGTTGTCTATGGGGAAAGAAAAAGTTATGTTTAAACCTAACACCCTAACATAAAAACCACGTCTAAACACCCCTAATCTGCCGCCCCCGACATCGCTGCCCCCGACATTGCCGCCACCTACATAAATTTATTAACCCCTAATCTGCTGCCCCTAACATCACCCCCACCTAAATACACTTATTAACCCCTAATCTGCCGCCCTTAACATCGCCGCCACCTACATCACAGTTATTAACCCCTAATCTGACACCCCCAATGTCGCTGCCACTATACTAAAGTTATTAACCCCTAAACCTCTGGCCTCCAACAACACTAACACTAAATAAATATTTTAACCCCTAAACCTAACCCTAACCCTAACCCTAACGTAACCCTAAATCTAACCCTAACCCTAACACCCCCTAACTTAAATATAATTAAAATAAATCTAAATAAACCTTACAATTATTACCTAAATAATTCCTATTTAAAACTAAATACATACTTATCTGTAAAATAAAACCTAAGCTAGCTACAATATAACTAATAGTTATATTGTAGCTATCTTAGGTTTTATTTTTATTTCACAGCTGTTTTTATTTATTTTAACTAGGTAGACTAGTTAGTAAATAGTTATTAACTATTTTATAACAACCTAGTTAAAATAAATACAAATTTACCTGTAAAATAAAACCTAAGCTAACCATTGCCCTGAAAAGGGCATTTGGTTGGGATTGCCCTTAAAAGGGCATTTAGCTCTTTTACATTGCCCAAACCCTAATCTAAAAAAAACCCACCCAAAAATCCCTTAAAAAAACCTAACACTAACACCCAATGATCCACTTACAGTTATTGAAGTCTGGACATTTATCCTCATCCATCCGGCAAAGTCCTCATCCAAGCAGAAAGAAGTCTTCATCCAGGTGGCCTCTTTGATCTTCGTCCATCTGGAGAAGTCCTCATCCAAGTGAGAAGAAGTCTTCATCCAGACGGCATCTTCTATCTTCATCCATCTGGTGCAGAGCAGGTCCATCTTCAAGACATCCGGCGTGGAGCATCCTCTTCTTATGGACATCGCTGGAAAATGAAGGTTTCCTTTAAGTGACGTCATCCAAGATGGCATCCCGTACATTCCTATTGGCTGAAAGATTTCTATCAGCCAATAGGAAATAAAGGGGAAAAAATCCTATTGGCTGTTGCAATCAGCCAAAAGGATTGAGCTTTCATCCTATTGGCTGATCCAATCAACCAATAGGATTGAGCTCTCATTCTATTGGCTGTTCCAATCAGCCAATAGGATGAAAGCTCAATCCTATTGGCTGATTGTAACAGCCAATAGTTTTTTTCCCCTTTAATTCTTCTTGGCTGATAGAAATCTTTCAGCCAATAGGAATGTAAGGGATGCCATATTGGACGACATCACTTAAAGGGAACCTTCATTTTCCAGCGATGAACGTAAGAAGAGGATGCTCCGTGCTGGATGTCTTGAAGATGGACCCGCTTTATATCAGATGGATAAAGATAGAAGATGCCGTCTGGATGAAGACTTCTTCTCGCTTGGATGAGGACTTCGCTGGAGGAATTAAGATCGAAGAGGCCTCCTGGATGAAGACTTCACCGGCTGGATGAGGATGGATATCCGGACTTTGATAACTGTAAGTGGATCGTCGGGGGTTACTGTTGGTTATTTTTAAGAGTTTTTGAGTGTTTTTTTTTATTAGCTTAGGGTTTTCGGCAATGTAAAAGAGCTAAATGCCCTTTTAAGGGCAATGCCCATCCAAATGCCCTTTTCAGGGCAATGGTCAGCTTAGATTTATTTAGAATAAAATAAAACCTGGGGGCGTGTCTAAGCTACGGCCATGATCAGTCGTGTTTTCCAGCAGCTCTGACTTCAGTCTAAAGCATTTGGGATTTATCTAATTCCTACTATCTCATTTATAAATGAGACTTATACTGTATACTAAGACAAAGTTGTGGAGTCAGAAGATATCTTCTACCGTGAGATCTAGGTTACAGGAGAACCTAAGCAAACAACACTACTGGCGGCGGCCTATATTATTCATCCATCCAACCCCCCCCAGCTAGACATTAAGCCGGGTAAAGCAACCCTTCATCTATTGAGACAGACACGCTTTACCATTCTGGCTGTAGTCTCAGAAAACAGAAAAGGATCAAAACACTGCACGCAAGAACCGGGAGAATGAAATATACGTTTATAATGGAGCCAGACGTCATAGCACTGCTAGAGCTGTTATCGCATAAGATGGAAACTCACTTTAACTCCCTTACAGATTGCTTGAGAACAGACAGAGATTGCGGCGAGGATGAGAGCATGGTATACAGGCCAGCTGTGACTTTAGCAAAGTCTTCCTATACAAAGGAGGTGGAGGTGGAGCACGACGGAGGTCTTGTTGCCGAAACGGAGGACATTGTTAAATCAGATGCGCCACAGGAGGAAGGCAATACACACCTGGAGCTTCTACTATCTACGCAGTCTCGTTCTAACACCCCCATAAGAGAGAAGATGAAGCTGAGTCCCTTGAAGATGCGGCCGATCGACAGGGGTGTGCAGCGTAGCATGGAGGTGATACACATGGAGGGTCCGCTACCAGTGTCAGCCAGCACTCGCTCCGAACATCCAATGGACTTAAAGACTCAAGCCATAAGCCAAAATGTGAGGGTTATTACTCCCTCATGTGCTGACCAGCAACCGGAAGGCTTTTTGATGTCCCTTCATACCCTAGTTAAAACGTATCACTTTTTCAATAATCAGGCTTTGTGGTACGCCTGGAGTACACTTGGGGTCTCTGTTTTTTCCATTTTTACTAGTGGTATAGGCTAGAGGAGAGGTGGAACTCTAGAAATCTGTAGAGTGCGCAAGTTTAAGCAATGCAGATATACTTGTGTACTTTACTTGATGTTCTAGTGCACTGTAGCACTTCTGCTCTATGTATTTCTATGTTAAGCTGGCACACTATGCCTGATATATTTTTTTCCCCCCAGTTTGTAAAGCCTGGCTCCGGATACTACATGAACTGATATCTGTATGCTAACATAGATTAGTTGCTAGAGGACTATATACATATAGTATAGATTAATTTGTGTATTTTAAGTGCAGGTCTGTTATAATCTTGCACCCCTGTTTTATGTACTTTTATATTTACTTTCACTTTTATATTTAGTTAACATATGGAGCCTGAAGTTTATAATTTCTTAGCAGTAATATCTAGCCCTTACCATTGTGTTAGCAGATATTCACATACTGACACAGATTAACCTATAGTGGTTTATATACCTGGGACCTTCACTTCCCTACTTGAGGCCCTCCTAACTAGGGATAACGCATAGCACAGATCTACTAGTATATTATAAATTAACATCTGTATACTGACTCATACTAGCTTTTGGTGGTTAATGTATCTATGTTCTCTACTTCTCTACCATAGACCTTCCTACAAAATGTTCTCCACATAAGATAGGGTCTTCACATTAGATTTGGCAGACCCATTAAGCGTATATGTACTCTACCTCACCCCAGGGCTAACATATACACTTAGTATGATCAGCATTGCTCTTTCCTTTAACAGAGAATGGCTTTATCTCATTATGTTTGACATCATTAGGGTCCCTTGTGTTTAACAGTTAACTTTATATTTTACCATTTTTTCGTGGGTCTGAATTGTAGTGCCTGCCGCCTCTTCTACCTTGCTATCCCTTGTGTTTAACAGTTTACTCTCTTCCACAACTATATATAGATATTCCCCATAGAACTATCTCTCTACTTATTACTTTAGATACTTGTCCCTGCTATGCCGGAGAAAAGGTCCTAAGATATTTCAAATAATGCTACTTTCCTAACACCTCTTATCCAACATCAGTTTGCTATTGTTAGCCTTTGGATCCTTGATCATAAGACTTTTAGCCAGTTTGGGAAAAGACCCCATCTAAGTTTAAGCAGGCTTACCTGTACTCCATAGCTTACTTTCTCCGATAACAATTTCCTGTTGCTAATACCATGATTTAAGTATCAGGGAGTGTCAGCTATATTACTTTTGTCTCAGTTATATTATTATACCCTATTAGTTACTAATTTTTATTATTATCATTCACCCAATTGAGTGAATGTTTCAGCGGTATTTACCCGCTATCTTGCACCTACACATACATGACTGTAAAAATGTGTCACCTCCCATATACAAAGAAAAAGAGTATGTCATAGCCTATAAAGGGTCATTATAAAGTATCTCTCTATTAGGTAGCAATTCATGTTCTGGAGGTACTAGTATTAAACTATCTTATAAACTAAAAATGAGTTATCAATTTACTATTTCTGCACTCTAAGTTCTGTACTGCTATTAGAGGCAACGTGGTTCATTATATTTTATAAGTATTGTATATGTTGTCTCCAGTTAGGTCAAACAGGCAATTTTCTTTTTGTATTTGGAAAAGTATATTTTGTTTGACATGATAGTTTTGAACTACTCTTATTAGCATTGTATAAGAACTAAAGCACAAAATGTTTATTTTCCGAAATGCCTCAATAAAAAACTTTGATTATAAAAAAATAAAACCTAAACTAGCTACAATATAACTATTAGTTATTTTGTAGCTAGCTTAGTTTTTTTTTATAGGTAAGTATGTATTTAGTTTTAAAAAGGAATTATTTAGTTAATAATTGTAAGGTTTATTTAGATTTATTTTAATTATATTTAAGTTAGGGGGTGTTAGGCTTAGGGTTACGTTAGGGTTAGGGTTAGATTTAGGGTTAGGGTTACGTTAGAATTAGGATTAGGGGTTAATCTATTTATGTAGAGTTAGTTATGTGGGAGGTCAGAGGTTTAGGGGTTAATAATTTATTTTAGTATATTTTATTATAGCGGCGGTGTGGGCAGACAGCAGATTAGGGGTTAATAATTTTTAAATAGTGTTTGCGATGCAGGAGGACGACGGTTTAGGGGTTAATAGGCATATTATAGTGGTGACGATGTCGGGAGCAGCAAATTAGGGGTTAATAAATTTATTATAGTGTTTGCGATGCGGGAGGGCCTTGGTTTAGGGGTTAATAGGTAGTTTATGGGTGTTAGTGTACTTTTTAACACTTTAGTTATGAGTTTTATGCTACAGCTTTGTAACATAAAACTCATAACTACTAACTTTTGATGGTGGTACGGATCTTGTCAGTATAGGGTGTACCGCTCACTTTTTGGCCTCCCAGGCAAACTCGTAATACTGGCGCTACAGGAGTCCCATTGAAAAAGGACTTTTTTAAAAGTGCGGTACTGACGTTGCATGACGGGAAAAAAGGTGTGGGGTACACCTATACCTACAAGACTTGTAATAGCGGTGTTAGGGAAAAAGCAGCGTTCTGAAGCATAACAATGCTTTTTCACTCATAACGCAAAACTCGTAATCTAGCTGAAAGTTAATAGATAGCACAAAAAGTAAATATCCAGTCCATATATAAAGACATTAACAGGAGTTGAAGAATTAGAAAGCAGCACCAATAGAGAAAAAATTTAAATCCAAATGGCTTTATTATGAACATGTTAAAAAAAAGTTAACACGATTTTAAGCACACACACATCACCCCAGCACACAGGGGCTGTTCTCCGACCCGTTTCCTGCTTTACAAAAAGCACTTCATCAGCAGCAGCTAACAAACAAGGATGAGCTCATTTAAACCTTGCCCAATAAACCCTTTTAAGGGCGATACAAGTGGGAGGTTGATATAAGTAATACAGGAAAAATACTACAAAGAAGAAAAGTTGAAATCAGTCTCTGTGAATCAACCCCATTCAGTTTGTGTTGCTGCAAGGACAAAATTCAGCCACAAGAGAAAATAGTTACCAGGACCCTATTGCTAAACTTATTTGACAAAATTATTTTATTACCATGTTTTAGCCAAAACGTGTAAGCTCACCTGCCAGCATCAAGGCTAATCCGATAGGTGAGTCTTACTCTAATATATTTCAATATGGAATCCAATTAATAAAGTTAAACAGCACACCCATACCTTTGGCTGCTTTATCAACCTATATAGAAGATATCTAATAAGAACAAGAGTTGACTCATTTAAACCTCACTCAATTGACAGTAAAGTCAAAATTAATGGTCCATGATTCAGATAGAGGGGCCGATTTATCAAAGCTTCAACTGATAATGCGCTGGAAGTCTGAGTCAAATTTGACGCAAAGTTGATTCGCCGTAGTTAACAAAGCGTCAAGATTGTCAAATATTGAAATGTGTGAGGTAATATACGCTCCCGTGATATCAATCCGACGCAGATCGATGCTTGTGTTATTCAAGCAGAATACTGATCATCCGTCGTCACATTCGACTCCATTTGACTGTTTTGCCAACTTATCAAACATTCAACGGTACGCTCGTGTCTATTCCGATGCAATGTACCTATCATTCAAACTGCCACCCTTGAGGCCACGAATGCCAAAGAAATCAATGGGAGTCTGAAAACACAGAAAGGGTATGTTCGATGCTGCAAGACAATGAAGCATAGTAGATAATAAAAGTAAATTAGGGAGATGTTACCCTACTAATGGATTATGTTACATCTTTATCTCTCATTACAAAGCAAGGGGAATATATTATTGCTCCAAATGTGGTGCACTAGTAGATATAGGGATAATAATGAAATAAATATATTACATAATATAGCCAACTTCCTTTTTTTGGATAAATCTATTTGCACCATGTTTAACGCATGTAATACAAGTCCCACTCTCCTCTTCGCACCAATTTTGACGCAACACTTTTTGCACCAAATTTGACGCAATACTCAAACTCCTCCTAAACAACCCACAAACTAGTAAAGTTTTCCACAACTTCTTATTGGTAAATGCATAATCATGTGATTAATGAAATCAGCCAATCTGATTGAAATATACATATTCTACTATTCTACGAATCTATTTTCTCTATACTTGAGTCATTGATCATTCATCAGAACTTGTAAGTGCCATTTGTTACATTGTGTATTATACTTTGAAAGTATGTATATGTGAAATTAGTATTAAAGATGAACATTAATGATAACATTAGGCCACACAGTGTAATATTTCTGACAATGATTTTAATAATCGAATTATGTTTGATTCAATATAATCTTAAACTGGTAGCTCAAAGGGATAGTCTACCTAACATTAAACTGTCATGAATCAGATACAGCAGATATTAAAATCACCTCTTTACTGTCATGCTATTTTAACTGTTTTTTCTTCCTTCTCTTGAATTTAATTTTCATTAAGAAATGTCATCTTATATGCCAGCCCATTTTTAACACCTGTGTAGGGGTGGTGTTTCAAACTAAACTGCAATCAGGAAGGGTTACACAGGTGCAGAGAGAAAACTGTCCAAGCTCTTAAAATATCCATTGATTGCAAATAAATACATATGATACCCTCATTACATGTTATATTCACAATTTTTCTTGCTCAGAATAATTATATATTTACACTATATGCATATAATGGTATAAATAATCACAGAGATATGAAAGACAACATTGCTTAGAACAAATGAATTTAGGAACATGCAAATATGTTTGCAAAAGATTTCTGCCATAACACACACATTTATATATACACACAAGTATGTGCAAACATATATGTACAAATTCAAGCATTAATAATAATTTAAAAAAAGAAAAAAACATAATATAGGCATTTCATGATTTATGTGAAAATATCATATATCAGACTTTTTGTATAACAAATAAAAAGAAAAATAACTTTCTATGAGATATTGTTTGTTCAGGTATAAATCTAGTTATTTCTTGGACATTAACAGATGAAAAATAAAAGATAAGCTTTAGAGAAATGTGGTTGTTCCTGGAGAGTAATGAAATGGTATATCAACAGTCCGATGCTCATTGCGCTGTATTTGATGCACAGTTTTTTGACAGACTTTTTTAATAAATAAGGCCATCGTATGTAGATTCACAGCAGCAATGTCTGGCGAGCGTATTGACTCCAGCGAATACGTAGAGATTGACACAATAATAAATCGGCCCCAGAGTGTTCAATTTCAAATGACATTCCAATTTACTTCTATTATCAAATGTGATTTGTTCTCTTGGCATAATAATTTGTTGAAGAGTAAATCTAGGTCATAAGACCTAATTTGCATGCACATGTCTTTAACACAAAGAATGGTGTCATAGCCTCGCCCCTCATTCTGGCAATATGTTTGAATAAAAGGGGAGAACCCTCAAAGTGCTGGCAAGTAGTAATGTGTATCCCATTGGAAATAATGGGGATTGTGGTTTCTACTCAATTCCACCAACATCGCCACTTGTTGGCACTTTTAGTATTTGAAGTGCTCCTTCACAGCACAGACAGTGTGCTCACTGAAACTAAAAATGTCTTCTGTGTAGAAACACTTCAAATATTGCCAGTGTTACCTGTCGCTAAACCTACACTGCTTGCCTCATGCTGTAAAGTTTCGCCACTGAAAAAGGGCAAGAAAAACTTGGCTGAAACCCTAAACGTAACCTGCTCTTCAGATATTGGAATATATTGCACTACTGGTGATGTATCCAAAACAAAATGTATGTTACTCCTGGAACGCCAAGCTAACTCTCACAGAATGCCTACATCTATGTCATGTCTTCATTATACCTGGCTAAAAAAAGAAAAATAACAAAAAATGTACTATTATAACTATAGGCGCTATGTCGATACATGTATATACAATGTTAAAAAAATATGTATAGAAATTAAACTGCTGTTTTGCATGTTCTTTTTTTTTGCAGAAAAATTTTGTCACGGTCAAATGGATTCTCACCTCCAGTGCTTGGCTGTTTAACTATCCTTCTGAGCCACTGGAGGGCTTTGGGTCTGTGTATGGATTGCTGAATCTTACTGTCTGCTCTGGCTGGCTCTCTAGTTCCACCTGCCTGCCAACTGCAGGCCATTACCTAATTAGCAGCCTTTATAAGCAGCTTCCTGTCTATGCCTGTGTATTGGATTTTTTCTGTGTGTTATTTTTATACTCTGAATTCCTTCTTGCTTGGATTTCTAGTGCTCTTCTGGATTGCAATCTGGACTGCTTTTTTAATTCCTTGACCATTTTCTCTTCTTTGACTACTCTCCTGTCTTGTGATTTTGGCTATTTATCGTTCAACTGTTTTTTGAGCCTTCTTCCTGAACTGACCATTCTTTCTTGACTGCGATTTGGTACTTTCTCTGCCAATTTGTTGCCAAATCTGCCTGAACAACTTCTCTTCGCCTATTTATAATGGTCACACTCTGGGTTAAACCTTTTGTGATTTTTGTTTTCCTATTCAATTCATAACCAGATGGTCCCTTCCTGAATGAACATTATCTCTTATGGCTGTGATATTATACACTGGCCAGAAAAAAATTGACCCAGAGGAAGTGTCCAAGGCTGTTGCAAATCAAGACCAATTACTGGGAGCACATGCAGCCCATCTGCAAAGCCTGGACAAGTTTGAAATAACAAAGATGCTCAGAACTTTCTTTCAAGCTGCACAATCCTCCCAAAAGTACAGGCATCTCCTGCTCATCATCCTGCTTTACCTATCATGTCTTTACCAGCTCCTAAATTATCGCTAACAAGTAATTGTAAATAGACTTACAAATATACGGCTAGATTTGGAGTTTTGTCGTTAACGACCCGAAAAGCTAACGCCGGCTTTTTTCTGGCCGCACCATAAAAATAACTCTGGTATTGAAAGCCCACATAAAGGCTGTGTTAGGCTCCAAAAAAGGAGCGTAGAGCATATTTAACGCAGCTTCAACTCTCGATACCAGAGTTGCTTACGCAAGCGGCCAGCCTCAAAAATGTGCTTGTGCACGATTCCCCCATAGGAAACAATGGGGCTGTTTGAGCTGAAAAAAAACCTAACACCTGCAAAAAAGCCGCGTTCAGCTCCTAACGCAGCCCCATTGTTTGCTATGCGGAAACACTTCCTACGTCTGCACCTAACACTCTAACATGTACCCCAAGTCTAAACACTCCTAACCTTACACTTATTAACCCCTAATCTGCTGCCCCCGCTATCGCTGACCCCTGCATATTATTATTAACCCCTAATCTGCCGCTCCGTAAACCGCCGCTACTTACATTATCCCTATGTACCCCTAATCTGCTGCCCTAACATCGCCGACCCCTATATTATATTTATTAACCCCTAATCTGCCCCCCACAACGTTCCCTCCACCTGCCTACACTTATTAACTATAATAAAGTTATTAACCCCTAATCCACCTCACTAACCCTATAATAAATAGTATTAACCCCTAATCTGCCCTCCCTAACATCGCCGACACCTAACTTCAATTATTAAACCCTAATCTGCCGACTGGAGCTCACCGCTATTCTAATAAATGTATTAACCCCTAAAGCTAAGTCTAACCCTAACACTAACACCCCCCTAAGTTAAATATAATTTACATCTAACGAAATTAATTATCTCTTATTAAATAAATTATTCCTATTTAAAGCTAAATACTAACCTGTAAAATAAATCCTAATATAGCTACAATATAAATTATAATTACATTGTAGCTATTTTAGGATTAATATTTATTTTACAGGCAAATTATTTTAACCAGGTACAAAAGCTATTAAATAGTTAAGAACTATTTAATAGCTACCTAGTTAAAATAATTACAAAATTACCTGTAAAATAAATCCTAACCTAAGTTACAATTAAACCTAACACTATACTATCATTAAATTAATTAAATAAAATACCTATAATTACCTACAATTAAACCTAACACTACACTATCAATACATTAATTAAATACAATATCTACAAATAACTACAATGAAATAAACTAACTAAAGTACAAAAAATAAAAAAGAACTAAGTTACAAAAAATAAAAAAATATTTACAAACATAAGAAAAATATTACAACAATTTTAAACTAATTACACCTACTCTAAGCCCCCTAATAAAATAACAAAGACCCCCAAAATAAAAAAATGCCCTACCCTATTCTAAATTCCTAAAGTTCAAAGCTCTTTTACCTTACCAGCCCTGAACAGGGCCCTTTGCGGGGCATGCTCCAAGAAGTTCAGCTCTTTTGCCTGTAAAAAAAAACATACAATACCCCCCCCCCAACATTACAACCCACCACCCACATACCCCTAATCTAACCCAAACCCCCCTTAAATAAACCTAACACTAAGCCCCTGAAGATCATCCTACCTTGTCTTCACCTCACCAGGTATCACCGAACCGTCCTGGCTCCAAAATCTTCATCCAACCCAAGCGGGGGCTGGCGATCCATCATCTGGTAGCTGAAGAGGTCCAGAAGAGGCTCCAAAGTCTTCATCCTATCCGGGAAGAAGAGGCGATCCGGACCGGCAACCATCTTGATCCAAGCGGCATCTTCTATCTTCATCCGATGACGACCGGCTCCATCCTGAAGACCTCCACCGCGGACCCATCTTCTTCCGGCGACGTCCAACTGAAGAATGACGATTCCTTTAAGGGACGTCATTCAAGATGGCGTCCCTCGAATTCCGATTGGCTGATAGGATTCTATCAGCCAATCGGAATTAAGGTAGGAATATTCTGATTGGCTGATTGGAGGTTGTCGTGGGGTCACGTCCTGGATTAAACTCAGAGTGCAAGGGTGTTGTTTAAGTTCGCCCTTGCATTTGGGTCTACTTCTGGATATTTCCTAACCTGACATATGTATTAAGCTTGATACCAGACATCTAGAGTGGCTACAAAAAAGAAACTTTCACATAATCAAGCCAGAATGAACTCAAGTCCTCTTCAAAATCAAAATTGTTTATACATATTTTCCTTCAATGGGGGAAGATTAGTTTTCATACTCAAGCCCTCATCGACTCATGAGCTGAAGGACATTTTATTGATCTTTCCTTTGCCTTCCTACATGGTTTACAAAGTACTAAAAAGACTGATCCAATATCCATCACTACGATTAGCGGTCAGCCCCTCGGCTCAGGATTGATTACTTGCCAAACTGTTCCAGTACAAGTAACTATTGAAATCCTGCATTCAGAATATTTGTCTTTTAACCTAGTTATCTATTCACTTATACCTGTAATATTAGGATTAAATTGGCTCCAGAGATACAATCCAAATATTTCCTGGTCCTCAGGGAACTTATCTCTTGGGGTATAGTCATTGTTTACTTCAATCTGCCAAGACTATTTCTATAAGCCCAAACAGAAGCAAGAATGAAAACCAGAATTCTACCAAGAGTATGCTGATGTAATTTCCAAAAGCAAGGCCAAGTCTTTACCTCCTCACAGAGACTATGATTGCTCAATACCACTTCTCCCAGGTGCATCAATATCAAAAGGAAAGATCTTTCCCATTTCCCAAGCAGAGCAGAAGGCTCTGGAAAAATACATATAAGATATTTTGATCTTAGATGGGCTTACAACCTCACCAGGATAAGAGAAGGTGAGCAGTGGAAAATAGAATTCAATGCCAGGTTCTGCCATTTCAAATACTTGGTCATGCTGTTATGATAATGTAAAGCCCCAGAGCTTTGTTAATGACATTTTTAAAGATTATCTGAACAGGTTCACTATAATTTATCGTGACAACATTCTAATTTACTCTAATTCTTTATCAGAACATACTCAACATGTCAAGGCTGTGCTCCAGAGACTCTGTCAGCATAATTTATATGCCAAATTGGAAAAGTGTTTTTTTCATCAAGAGTCAATACCTTTTTTGTATATATAATCTCAGCTTCAGGATTTACCATGGATCCAGATAAATTGTCTGCTATTCAACAGCATCCATAACCAACAACAGTCAAAGGTATCCAAGCAATTTTAGGGTTAGTCAATTAGTATTAAGTATTGTATTGTAGTATTGCTTCAATCTCTGCTCCTTTAGGTGCCTTAACCTCCAACCCCAACCCCTTCCAAAGTATTAAATGGTTCTTTACAACAGAATAAATTCTTCAGAATCCTGACCCTACCCATCAATTCATCCTGGAAGTCAACGCTTCTCCATCCTGAATTAAATTATGATGTTGCCAATAAGGAACTTTTGGCTATAAAGAAGGCCTTGACAGAGTGTAGATATTCACAATTCCATTCTTAATCCTTACAGATCATACAAATGTCCTCTACTTACAATCTGCTAGGCCATTAAATGTGAGGCAAGCACGCTGGTCCCTTTTCTTTTCTAGCTTCCACTTTGTCATGTTGTACATTCCCGGTTCCAAGAACTTTAAGGCTGATGCCCTCTCTCTCAACAATTTACCTTGACAGTGTCTGCTGAAAAATCTCTGAATCATATAATACCATCACACAAGATCTTAGCCTCCATCTCTTTTAAGTCTCTTCAACAACTGAGTGAGGCTCAGAATAACCTTCTCCTCGAGTGTGCCCCTCCTCCTAAACTTTGTGTCCCTACTCACTTAAGAAAAGAATTACCATCTTGGGCTCCGGACAACCAATTGTCTGGACATCTTGGAGTGAAAAAGACTCTTTAAAGCCTAAGGGATCATGCCTGGTGGCCAACTCTCTCTCTCGAAAACCAAGCACACTTCCATATAGACTTTTTTAACCATTGCTTGTTTCCAAACAGCCTTGGACACACTTAAGTATGGAATTTATTACAGATCTTCCTAACTATAAGGACAAGACTTCTATTTTGGACACAGTTGACAGATTCTCTAAGATGGCTTATTTTGTTCCTGTAGCAGGCCTTCCTACAGCTTCGTCTTCATGGCCTACCCTAGAATATTGTGTCCAACAGAGGTACACAGTTTGTTTCAAGATTTTAGAACAATGTCAGAACCTCAGAGTTACTATAGCTCTATCCACAGCATTCCACCCTTAATCCAATTGAAAAACAGGACTGGTTAACCAAGACCTTAAAGCATACCTTCAGAACTATGTATCCTCTACACAAGACAACTGGTCAGACATTTTACCATTGGCAGAATTGGCCCATAACTCTCTGTATCATACTACACATGTAAGGTCTCCTTTTTACACAACCCTTAGTTTTCAACCTAGAATCCTCCCTCTAGAGGAGTCCAGTTCCAATGTACCTGCAGCAAAAAAGAAAAGCAAAGACCCTCACAGACACTGGATACAGATCAGGCAATTACTTCTTCAAATTTAACAATGATATCAGATACAAGCTAACCGAAAATGACAAATAGCTCCTTCTCTCTGCCCTGGAGATCAAGTCTGGTTTCTACCAAGAATTTCCATCTTCAACAATCTTCAGACAAATAGGACCCCTGGTTTAAAGGTCCCTTTTAGGTCCTTCAATGATTAAATACCATAGCCTACCATCTAGTTCTTCCAGCTTCATTAGGCATCACCTTCCATGTCTCTTTACTTAAGCCTTCTGTCATTAATAAATTCACCAAAACTTCCAACTATCCATCCCCTGTTATAATTGATAGACAGTCTAAATATGAAGTACAGAGTATATTGGATTCTAAAAGCAGAAGCCAGAGAGTCTTGTACATTGTCCATTGGAAGGGCTACCCTATTACTAAGAAATCTTGGGTTCCTGCTTCTGATCTACATGCATCCAGATTAGTTTCAGCATACCATTTTCAATTTCCACAGAAACCATGTAGAGACCCCAGAGGGGTCCATTGAGGAGGGGGCTGTGCCAGAGTAAGATGATTTCTCCCTTTTGTCAGAGCACACCTGGAGTTGATCCTGGAGCCTCCAGTCCCTAGACACTTACCTATCCTCCTGAGTCACTGGAGGGCTCTGAGTGTTTATGGATGACGGAATCTTACTGTCTGCTCTGGCTCTCTAGCTCCACTTGCCTACCAACTGCCAAGTTACCTAATTAGCAGCTTTTATAAGCAGTTTTGCACTTTCTGTCTATGCCCATGCATTGGAATATCCTTGAATGTGATTTATTCTAATGACAATTCCTTCTGTGTACAGGCTTCTTGTTTGGATCTTCTGCTCTTCTGGATTATAATTTAGACTGCTGTTTTGATTCCTTGACCCTTGGCTCTTCTCTGACTACTCTCCTGTCTTGTGATTTTGGATTTTTATCATCAGTCTGGTTTTTGATGCTTCTGCCTGAACTGACAATTCCTCCTGGACTGTGATTTGGTACTTTCTCTGCCAGTTTGTTGCCAACTCTGCCTGAACAACTTCACTTGGCATATTTATAATGGTCACATTCTAGGTTAAACCCTTTGTGCTGGGACGCTGTCTTTTCATATTCACTAACCAGAGGGTCCCTTCCTAAATGGACATTATCTCTTTAGAGCTTGATAAATTATAATTTTACATAACTTCATGCCGTTATGTAGAAATCTAAAGTTTCCTGCCGCTACACTACTAAAACCTATTCTGCCATAACCTAAAGACCTAACTACCTCCTAACCTACTCATCCCTTAACATCTACAGCCCCTCAATGCAACCTAATGCACATATACTATTAATCCTTAATCTGCATTCTCACTCCCAGCACAAGATGACTCTACTACACTAATAACCCTACTCTGAAATAAACTAAAGACCTAACAACCCTTTAACCTATTAACCCCTTAACTGCCACTACCCCAATTCAACCTAACCCCGCTACACTTTTAACCCCTAATCTGCACTCTCACCCCAGCATTACCTAAACCCCCACCCCTCACAAAAATAAAGCTATCTTAAAAAAAACTAAACTAACAATTTCCATGATAAGGATATTTGTAGAGCATTGTCCGAAAATTATTTAGCTCTTTTACATTTAAAAAACAAAAACCAAATCTATTCTAAAAAAAAACTACCCTAAGAAATCCCTATTTTAAAAAAAGGTTGCTCTGATAAGGGCATTTGGTAAGGCATTGCCCTTTGAACGGCTTTTTATAGGACATTGCCCTAAAGTGATCAAGCTCTTTTGCCCAGACAATGAACAAAACCCTATCCTAAAAAAACACTAACGGCTAGATTAAGAGTTTTGCGTTATGAGTGAAAAAGCTTTATAACGATGCTTTTTCACTACCGCTGGTATGAGTTTTGCAGGTATATCTGTACCGCACACCTTTTTGGCCGTAACGCAACGTAACTACCACAGCTTTCAAAAAGTCCTTTTTCAATGGGACTTCCACAGCACCGGTATTACGAGTTTGCCTGTCTGGCCAAAAAGTGAGCGGTACAGCCTATAACTACAAGATCCGTACCGTAAACTGAAAGTCAGTAGTTATGGGTTTTATGTTACAAAGCCATAACATAAAACTCATAACTAAAGTGCTAAAAAGTATACTTACACCCATAAACTACCTATTAACCCCTAAACCAAGGCCCTCCCAATTTAAAACACTAAAATAAAATTATTAACCCCTAATCTGCCGTTCCCGACATCGCTGCCACTATAATAAACATATTAACCGCTAAACCGTCATAGCTCCAGCATCGCAAATATTATTATTAACCCCTAATCTGCTGTCCCTAACATCGCTGTAACCTACATTACTGTTATTAACCCCTAATCTGCTGTCCCTAAAATTGCCGCAACTATACTTAAGTTATTAACCCCTAAACTTAACCCTAAATCTAACCCTAACCCTAACACCCACTACCTTTAACATAATTAAAATAAATCTAAATAGAAATTACTATCATTAACTAAATAATTTATATTTAAAACTAAATACTTATCTGTAAAATAAACCCTAAGCTAGGTACAATATAATTAATAGTTAAATTGTAGCTATCTTAGCTTAGTGGAGCGGGTCCATCTTCAGACATCTGGCGCAGAGCATCCTCTTCATCCGACGGCTAACACTGAATGAAGGTTCCTTTAAGTGACATCATCCAAGATGGCGTCCCTTCAATTCCAATTGGCTGATAGAATTCTATCAGCCAATCGGAATTAAGGTAGAAAAAATTCTATTGCCTGTTCCAATCAGCCAATAGAATGCCAGCTCAATCCTATTGGCTGATTGCATCAGCCAGTAGGATTTTTTCTACCTTAATTCCGATTGGCTGATAGAATTCTATCAGCCAATCGGAATTGAAGGGACACCATCTTGGATGACGTCATTTAAAGGAACCTTCATTCAGTGTTAGCCGTTGGATGAAGAGGATGCTCCGCATCGGATGTCTTGAAGATGAACCCGCTCCGCGCCGGATGGATGAAGATAGAAGATGCCGTCTGGATAAAGACTTCTGCCCGTCTGGAGGACCACTTCGCCCGGCTTGGATGAAGACTTCTCCCGGCTTCGTTGAGGACTTCAGCCCGGTTGGATGAAGACTTCTCCTGGTAAGGTGATCTTCAAGGGGTTAGTGTTTTTTTAAGGGGGTATTGGGTGGGTTTTAGAGTAGGGTTGGTTGTGTGGGTGGTGGATTTTAATGTTGGGGGGATTTGTAATTTTTTTTATAGGTAAAAGAGCTGATTACTTTGAGCAAATGCCCCAGAAAAGACCCTTTTAAGGGCTATTTGTAATTTAGTGTAGGGTAGGGCTTTTTTATATTTTGGGGGGGCTTTTTATTTTGTTAGGGGGATTAGATTAGGTGTAATTAGTTTAAAAATCTTGTAATTTGTTTATTTTCTGTAATTTAGTGTTTTGTTTTTTTGTACTTTTTAGCTAATTTTATTTAATTGCATTTAATTGTATTTAATTTAGGGAATTAATTTAATTATAGTGTAGTGTTAGGTGTAATTGTAACGTAGGTTATTGTTTATTTTACAGGTACTTTTGTATTTATTTTAGCTAGGTATATAATGTAGGTGTCTGCGATGTTGGGGGCAGCAGATTAGGGGTTAATAAGTGTAAGATTAGGGGTGTTTAGACTCGGGTTCATGTTAGGGTATTAGGTGTAGACATAAATTGTATTTCCCCATAGGAATCAAGGGGGCTGCGTTAAGGAGTTTTACGCTGCTTTTTTGCAGGTGTTTTTTTTTTCAGAACTTTTTTTCAGCCGGCTCTCCCCGTTGATTCCTATGGGGAAATCGTGCACGAGCACGTTACACCAGCTCACCGCTGACTTAAGCAGCGCTGGTATTGGAGTGCGGTAATGAGCAAAATTTTGCTCAACACTCACTTCTTGTCTTTTAACGACGGGTTTGTAAAAACCTGTAATACCAGCGCTGTAGGTAAGTGAGCGGTGAGGGAAAACTGCTTGTTAGCACCGCAGAGCCTCTAACGCAAAACTCGTAATCTGGGCCATTTTTTTTTGTACCACTACTTTCTAACCTATCCATTACCTCAGAGGTGGCAGAGTTAAATAACCCTGGACTGATAAGTCTATTATAATTAACAACCCTTGTGTTAACTTCTATTGCCATATGTATCACTGAAGGCAAACACAAGCTTGCAGGTTCCCTGCCTGGGAACATTGTCTACCTACACCTTCATGAACAGGGCCTATTATGTTTCTAGTTACTACAAATAATATATCTTATCACATAGGAACAGTAATGGAAACTCTGTGTAATAATGTTGTTTAATGCAATTAATACTTTACCAACTTTGGGCTAGATTATGAGTGGATCCGTAGTTTGCGCTCCTGCACATGCGTTAACTCCACTCGACTTTGGCTTTTTGCGTGCCTCTGTTAGCACGCATTCTACAAGCCAAAGGCTGGGATTACAAATTGTGCGGTAAATCCGCTGCGTACACACTGCACGCAATGTGGCTGTACAACAATTTCCATTGCGCCGCCTTTACAGGTTTCAATAAAACTTTCTTTTTGCGTGCGTTATGGGGCGGTAACCCGAATATTGCACACAAACCAAGTTTTGACTTGGAGTGCTTGTGCACGTATTCCCCCATTGAGATCAAGGAGGAAAATGGGGGAATAAAATATAACACCTGCAATTGCGAAATCACCATCACATTTTCGCATTCCCTATTGATGTCTATGGAGAAAATAAATTTATCAAAATGTTAGGGGTGTTAGGTTTAGGGGTTGATAGTTTAATTTAGGTAGTTGCGATTTGGGGGGTGGTGGTTTAGAGGTTAATAAGTTTATTTAGTGTTGGATATGTGGGGGGAAAGCGGTTTAGGGATTATCAGGTTTATTTCTTAGCTGCGATGCGGGCGGATGGAGGTTTAGGTGTTAATAGTGTAGTTTATGGATGTAAGTGTACTTTCTAACATATTATGTATGTGTTTTGTAAAACGTTTTTGTGAAACGTTTTTGGGTGATGGTTTAGGGGTTAATAGGTTTATTTTGTGTTGGTGATGTGGGGGGATGGCGGTTTAGATGTTAATAGGTTTATTTAGTGTTGGCGATGTGGGGGGATGGCGGTTTAGGGGTTATTAGGTTTATTTTTTAGTTGTGATGCGGGCAGATTGCAATTTAGGGGCTAATATGTTTAGTTCTAAGTTGCGATGTGGGTGGATGGCAGTTTAGGGGTTAATAGTGTAGTTTATGGATGTTAGTGTACTTTCTAACATATTTTTTATTTGTTTTGTGAAACGTTTTTGTTTCGCAAAACAAGTGCGCTAACAGACATAAAATATTAATAAAGTATTCATTTTTAATAAAGTATTTTTGTATTTACTGTAAATATTTCAAATGTCAATATCCTTCATTTAGAAGAATATGCTCTATGTATTCATTAATATATATATATATATATATATATATATATATATATATATATATATATATATATATATATATATATATATATATATATATATATATAAATAAATGTTTGGGTTTTGCTGTTTCTCTTGTTCATAGAGGGATTGCATGGTATTTCTGGGCTGGACTGCACTGTTAAGTCAGAATCAGACTGATATGCTACAGGAAAGTTATTTTCTGTGAAAGGCACATGTTGAGCAAAAAGAGGCTGCTTCTTGTAACTAGTTATAGAACAAGCTATTATGCTATTGTTAGTTCCCAGTTTGAGCACTTCTCTCTTTTTGTTTATATATATATATATATATATATATATATATATATATATATATATATATATATATATATATATTATATATATATAGATATATATAGATATATATAGATATAGATGTATATCGGATTATATATTTATAAATACTTAGAACATATCTGTGTAAAGAACATTGGATGTGCAAAGGGCTCCAATGCACACACACACACACACACACACACACACACATATATATATATATATATATATATATATATATATATACACTGTGTGCAGAATTATTAGGCAAATGAGTATTTTGACCACATCATCCTCTTTATGCATGTTGTCTTACTCCAAGCTGTATAGGCTCGAAAGCCTACTACCAATTAAGCATATTAGGTGATGTGCATCTCTGTAATGAGAAGGGGTGTGGTCTAATGACATCAACACCCTATATCAGGTGTGCATAATTATTAGGCAACTTCCTTTCCTTTGGCAAAATGGGTCAAAAGAAGGACTTGACAGGCTCAGAAAAGTAAAAAATAGTGAGATATCTTGCAGAGGGATACAGCACTCTTAAAATTGCAAAGCTTCTGAAGCGTGATCATCGAACAATCAAGCGTTTCATTCAAAATAGTCAACAGGGTCGCAAGAAGCGTGTGGAAAAACCAAGGCGCAAAATAACTGCCCATGAACTGAGAAAAGTCAAGCGTGCAGCTGCCAAGATGCCACTTGCCACCAGTTTGGCCATATTTCAGAGCTGCAACATCACTGGAGTGCCCAAAAGCACAAGGTGTGCAATACTCAGAGACATGGCCAAGGTAAGAAAGGCTGAAAGACGACCACCACTGAACAAGACACACAAGCGGAAACGTCAAGACTGGGCCAAGAAATATCTCAAGACTGATTTTTCTAAGGTTTTATGGACTGATGAAATGAGAGTGAGTCTTGATGGGCAAGATGGATGGGCCCGTGGCTGGATTGGTAAAGGGCAGAGAGCTCCAGTCCGACTCAGACGCCAGCAAGGTGGAGGTGGAGTACTGGTTTGGGCTGTTATCATCAAAGATGAGCTTGTGGGGCCTTTTCGGGTTGAGGATGGAGTCAAGCTCAACTCCCAGTCCTACTGCCAGTTTCTGAAAGACACCTTCTTCAAGCAGTGGTACAGGAAGAAGTCTGCATCCTTCAAGAAAAACATGATTTTCATGCAGGACAATGCTCCATCACATGCGTCCAAGTACTCCACAGCGTGGCTGGCAAGAAAGGGTATAAAAGAAGAAAATCTAATGACATGGCCTTGCAAAGAAAGGTGGCTATATTGGTCACTGATTTGTTTTTGTTTTGTTTTTGAATGTCAGAAATGTATATTTGTGAATGTTGAGATGTTATATTGGTTTCACTGGTAAAAATAAATAATTGAAATGGGAATATATTTGTTTTTTGTTAAGTTGCCTAATAATTATGCACAGTAATAGTCACCTGCACACACAGATATCCCCCTAAAATAGCTATAACTAAAAACAAACTAAAAACTACTTCCAAAACTATTCAGCTTTGATATTAATGAGTTTTTTGGGTTCATTGAGAACATGGTTGTTGTTCAATAATAAAATTAATCCTCAAAAATACAACTTGCCTAAAAATTCTGCACTCCCTGTATAAAAATATACATATATATTTTATATATATATATATATAAAAGTATATACAATATAAGTATATATATATGTATGTGTTATATGTGTATATATGTCTGTAAATACATGTATACACATTTAATTACATAGATATATATGTGCATACATACATACACATATAAATATATGCAGTATATACACAGTATCTCACAAAAGGGAATACACCCCTCACATTTTTGTAAATATTTCATTATATCTTTTCATGTGACAACACTGAAGAAATGACACTTTGCTAAAATGTAAAGTAGTGAGTGTACAGCCTGTATAACAATGAAAATTTGCTGTCCCCTCAAAATAACTCAACACACAGCCATTAATGTCTAAACCGTTGGCAACAAAAGTGAGTATATCCCTATGCCCAATTTGCCATTTTCCCTTCCCGTTGTCTTGTGACTCGTTAGTGTTACAAGGTTTCAGGTGTGAATAGGGAGCAAGTATGTTAAATTTGGTGTTATCGCTCTCACACTCTCTCATACTGGATATTGGAAGTTCAACATGGCACCTCATGGCAAAGAACTCTCTGAGGATCTGAAAAAAAAAATTGTTGCTCTACATAAATATGGCCTAGGCTATAAGAAGATTGCCAAGACCCTGAAACTGAGCTCCAGCATGGTGGGCAAGACCATACAGCAGTTTCACAGGACAGGTTCCACTCAGAACATGCCTCACCATGGTCAACCAAAGAAGTTAAGTGCACATGCTCAGCATCATATCCAGAGGTTGTCTTTGGGATTTAGACGTATGAGTGCTGCCAGCATTGCTGCAGAGGTTGAAGGGGTGGGGGGTCAGCCTGTCAGTGCTCAGACCATACGCCGTACACTGCATCAAATTGGTCTGCATGGCTGTCGTCCCAGAAGGAAGCCTCTTTTAAAGATGATGCACAAGAAAACCCGCAAACAGGTTGCTGAAGACAAGTAGACTAAGGACATTACTGGAACCATGTCCTGTAGTCCGATGAGACCAAGATAAACTTATTTGGTTCAGATGGTGTCAAGCAGGTATGGCAGCAACCAGGTGAGGAGTAAAAAGAGAAGTGTGTCTTTCCTACAGTCAAGCATAGTGGTGGGAGTGTCATGGTCTGGGCCTGCATGAGTGATGCTGGCACTGGGGAGCTACAGTTCATAGAGGGAACCATGAATGCCAACATGTACTGTGACATAATGAAGCAGAGCATGATCCCCTCCCTTCGGAGAATGTGCCACAGTGCAGTATTCCAACATGATAATGACCCTAAACACACCTCCACTGCCTTGCTAAAGAAGCTGATGGTAGAGGTAATGGACTGGCCAAGCATGTCTCCAGACCTAAACCCTATTGATAATCTGTGGGACATCCTCAAGCAGAAGGTGGGGGACTGCAAGGTCTCTAACATCCACCAGCTCCGTGTTGTTGTCATGGAGGAGTGGAAGAGGACTCCAGTGGCAATCTGTGAATCTCTGGTGAATTCCATGACCAAGAGGGTTAAGGCAGTGCTGAAAAATAATAGTGGCCACACAAAATATTGACACTTAGGGGTGTACTCACTTTTGTTGCCAACGGTTTATACATTAATGGCTGTGTGTTGAGTTATTTTGAGGGGACAGCAATTTACACTGTTATACAGGCTGTACTTCAAATCTTTGTGCATTTACAATTTTCAAGACCTGTGGATTTATTTAATTGCCATTATGGCTATTTGGTTAGCATTCTGGATTTTGACAGGCCAATTTAGCCAAACCATTATTACTGCACTTACTGCCTTGAACTTTTGGCTCCATTTATCAAGATGTGATAGCATCTTCGGAACTCCCGGCATTTCAGGCTCGCCCAAAGCTAGTATCACTGCACCATGCTAAAATTAGCACACAACTTGATATTACACATAAATAGTAAAGCGCATTTACTAGAGAAGGGTTAGGCTAGCCGACATCTGTGTAGCAAAACCAGTGCTTTCAATGGTAATTGCGAATGCGCTAACTTATGCTTATATTACAAATTGAAATTTTTAGGTTTAAAGCGAAAATGCACTAGAATATTTAACACTGCTTGAGACCTAAAGTAAAGTGTAAGGGTTAAAAAAAAGTACACATCTAAAACACATTTAAATAAAGTATTACACACATATATACAGTTTTTAATAGAAATATATAATTGTAATATTAACCCCTTGAGCCACATCTATGTTGCAGCTTCTGGAAGCCCAAGTAGTCTTGATTGTCAAGTGACAACTGAGACATGCTGCTTGCGGGCTTCCAGAATGTGCCTTCATATGGTAACGGAGCACAATCGGTGCTATGTTATCATATGAAGGAAGATTGCCATATTGTTAAAGACAGTGACATAGTGTCTTTCACTGTCTGTAACGATCTCTGCTGGTGCCATTGGCAGTTGTGGGAGAGATGGCGGTTGGGTGGTCCAGCAATGGAGGAGTGGAAGGCAGGAAAGAGGCCCTATGCTACAGAAATTTTTTTTAAGGGAAAGGGATGTTACATTACAGAAAAAGGGTGGAATGGGGGGCACCCTACATAATGATCGTGGGGTGGGAGGGGGGACTCCTACACTATAGAAAAAAAAAAACAGTTGCCAGTACCTAAGTTGGCTGTCACTAATGGGAGGGGGAGGGTTAGAGAGCTGTTTGGGAGGAATTAGGGATGTGAAGGGTTGAGGAAGGTTCTGTACACTGTAGAAAAAAAACTATAATACAAAATTAATTTTAAAAAAGCCCTAAACAGACTTTCTGCTAGTACCTAAGAAGGGAGGAGTGTTGGTGGTGGGGAGAAGAGAGTTCTTTGGGATAGATCAGGGAAATGGGAGGTGTCAGGTGGAAGGGTAATGCCTATGTTACAATACCATTACCCTTATCAGCTAACAAATAACCCCTTCACCGCCGGGAATTTCAGGAGTTAACAAAATTATTTTAACAGGTGTGTGTAAATGTGTATGTGTAAACACACACATATATATATATAAATCGCCAACAGATTCTGCAGCGCTGCCCATGGGTACAAGGATTAAAAGTACAAAGGAGAAACAATACAATAAAAGACAAAGTCTTACAGACAAATACAGGGGGTATTGAGGGCCCTGTTCTCGTGGGAACTTACAATCTAGATGGGTGGGAGGATGGGAAACAGGAGGTAGGGACTGCAAAGGTGAGAATGATATTAGTGAGGAGATAGATGAGGGCAACTGTTAGGTAAGTGAAGTGAATTTGTTAATGAGTCGGGTGATAAGCTACCCTTAACACAAAAAAGGTCTTTAGGGAACATTTAAAGGAGGAGAGGTTAGGGGAAAGTCTGACAGCTCGAGGAAGTGCGTTCCAGAGGGTTGGTGCCGCACAAGTATATCTACTGTATATATATATATATATATAAACACACACACTTTTTAGGCCTTCAAATACCTTGAAACAAGCAATATATTTTTATTAATTGTTAAACGGCAAAATTACAAACTATGAGCAAAACCTGGTGCGTAAATAACAATAAAAATTTAGCGGTACCGCACTTTCCATAGCGCTGCCATTACAAGTTACTAAAAATACTTCTTGTGTTGTGCGATATGGTGCGATAAGCTCCATACCGCACAAAAACCAAGGCCTGACTTGACGTGCTCATGCACGTTTTCCCCTATAGAATATATGAATGGATAAAAAAGCGTTAAAAAAAAACTAACACCTGCGATTGCAGCATGGCAATCGCTATAACGCAATCTGCATTGATATCTATGGAGACAAGAAGGTTATGTAAAAATCTAACACCCTAACATAAACGAGGAAAGAGAAGCGCTGAGTCTTGTAGTAAATAACAAAGGTTTATTTAGGAACAGGCTTCCAGGCACCAGGTAAGCTCCTATCTGACGCGTTTTGTGCATGCGTACATGCACTTCATTAGAGATATTGATCTCAGGTGCTCTGGGTCTGTAAAAAGGTGAGAGGAACCAATCAGCAGGAGTTTTAATGTTAACTCTTTATGTATATGATGAATAGTATATATTAGTGCTTAAAGGGATAAACACCTGTATCTATGGGATTGGAAATGAAAATGGTCACCTATTACACAGCTCCAGGGCAGAGAGAGATATACAGAAACAGATATATACACATAACAATTATCTAACTAACAATAATTATTTGCAATAAGGATATATGTATTATTGTTCTAATGTGTTAGACATTCAAATAAATTATTTAAATTAAGATTGAAGATATGTAAAAATAAAAGTCTACAATCAAGAAAATAAAATAGGTGAATGTTGTACAGTTGCACATGATGGTTGTGGCCACATGATTCTGAAACACACTGAATACTATGAAAAAAAGAGAACAAAAAGCAGCAAATAACAGAAGCAAGATGTTATACTTGGTTATTGGTTAAAATTGTTAAAAACATCAATGGTATTATATTAGCATAGCTTGAATCAATAAGAAAAAAGAAGAAAGCAGAAAAATGTTCAGCAGTGCATGGAATCCACAATAAAATAACGTATAAATAATTGGTATGTTACTCATTATATGTCTAGCGTATTGAGAGTATATTATAAATATGACTCTTGAGAAAAGTAATTACACTCTCCAGGTACTTATAAGGAGATGAAGAGTGAGATCCATACACTGCTGAAATAGTTACATTGCCATACATCATCTGAGTTGTAAAAAAAGAAAGTTATTGACAACAATACAGATAAGTAAATTATAACCAATAAAATAATTGTTTTAATTAATAAGATAATTGAAGAAGGGACTGATGGAATCAAATAGGGGAAAAGGTGGCTAATTCCACACTAAAAATAACTGAGGTACTATATTAAATGAAGGAAATGTTCTTATTGGAATATCCAATAGTGTTATCCTAAGGGAATGAGGAGAATATTTAGTGAAAATTGAGCAAATTAACTCACAGGAGAGCTCTAAGTATATACCTGATGATACTTTATAGTAAACTAGTTGTAATGGTAAATTGGTAACTAGATATCATATATCATGTATATTGCAAATGCACCATATATCATATAAAATGTGAGATTTGGGGGGGGGGGCGGAGCCTAGCCACGAGCAGAGATGGCAGCACATTAACAGTGCTCTGTAGTCCCCAGTGTTATCTCGCATAAATTCAACTTGCACATTCAGCATATTATCTGCTTTTAAACCTAACTGAACTGCCTGTGTCCTCAGGTACCCAAAGATACCTCTCACTTACCCGTAGCCGATACATTTAGGACCGCAATCTACTGCTTGCATTGCGACCTGGGGAAAGTGCGCTGTACCACGAGGCCCCCGTAGCTGACAACGGCCACAGACCCACATAGCTGGAGTTCCGGACTCTTGTGTCGCATCGGGCGTCTGCCCTTAACTCTCTGGGATCTCATGGAACCACTGTAAACATTATGCACAGGACCTGCATATTCGGCCATTAATAAACAGGCCGCAGTCGACTTGAGCCTGGTACAGAGGGCACCCACGTGGTCGGAGAAAGACGCAGCTTCCACCCTGCACAGAGCCCACCAAGTAAGGATATATCTAACCCCCAATATATATTAATAACAGAACCAAAGGGGCATTGGTTGGGAGGACACACGACTATATTTTATTGGGCTGCTGTATATACTTCACGACAAGGCCTAGTAAAGTAGATTAACCCTTCTAAATAAGGGTAAAGAAAAGGACTCTAGCATTATCACACCTTGAGGGATTTCCAGGGGCTGCACTATAGATCAAAATAAATAAGTGGAGAAGGTGCTGGGCAAATTAACTTTTCGGCCTACAGATCAGGGCCGCGATTCTGGCCCCACACAGAAGGGAAAGCTAAATAGTAGTTAAAGCATAGGGGGAGAAGAATAGTGACAAATACACAAGATATAAAACACTTCAAATTTCAAGAGCAACAAGATGTATTAAACCCCCCGTGTAGAGAATAATAGAGCCTGCAGTGGACATACAGAACCCCACAGGTGGGTGACTAAATAAAATTATGACAAGCAAAATGAATACTAAACCGCCTAAAAGTACACACTCCACAATAATGGAGAATTATTTGATTCCTGCTGAGCCCACCGTGCCTCCTAATAGAACAGTGCAAGATGCCACAACGCAAAACACCGCAGCTCAAGCACTTAACACATTACCTGAGACCCAATCCCTCAGTTACCTTACGAAGAATGACATAATGCATCTGTCCTCTAAAGAAGACATCAGAAGTGCTATGCAGGATTTTAAACACATTTTGGGGAGCTTAAAAGGGATAGTACAGCAGTTGATCAGAGGGTCACACATATAGAAGAAAAACATGAAACCCTTAGCTCTAATATCCAACAACAATCCAGTTACCTTCAAGCACAAGAGGGCATGGTCCACACTCTCATGGACCGAATAGAGGACCTTGAGAACAGGAGCAGGAGAAAAAACCTTCGCCTTAGAGGGATTCCTGAAACAGTAGATCCTCCTGCCCTGCAACTCTTCATTCAAGACTTCATTAGATACCTTAAGAACAATGACACCTCACCAGGCATCCAAATAGAAAGAGCTCACAGGGCCTTGCGCCCCAAACCTCCAAACAGAGCACCTCCTAGGGACATCATCATGAAATTTTTATCTTTTAGGGACAAAGAATAAGTCATGAGATTGGCAAGAACAAGGCACCCAATTGAGTTCAGGGGCTCTGAAATCCAAGTATACTCAGATCTTTGTCCTACCACCCTACAGAAGCGCAGGGATATGAGGTTCGTCACTGCTGTGCTGAAAGAAAAAAGGATTCCATATAGATGGGGTTTCCCCACCTGCCTAATTGCCACGAAAAACAACTCCTCACACATTCTCAGATCTATAGAGGACCTGCCCAACTTCAACCAGGCACTGGACCTGGACATAAGACCCCCTCATAACATTGACGAGGTGATTGAGGGCCCACATGACAGGGGCCGGGGAAACCCCCCTCGGCCTTTGTGAGGAGGGGTCAGAGAAATTGTACTTTCTTAATCCTGTACATTGCATTTTACTTATTTCAGGTCTAAAATACATCAGTGCCCCGCTTGCAGGGCCTCCACCAAGGAAACAATGACGGACTGTAAGGTTGTATGTAATTGAAAAGTTTGAAGTAATAACTGTTACTCATATGTTACTGTTTTGTTTATATATGTTGCACTTTGTAATTTATTTTTATTTCTTTTATAATTATTCTTGCCTTTCAGAGACCTGTTTAACCAGCCTACATTTTGCTACTTAGGTGATTCAATGGAGCCTATATAGAGATTAAGTATAATAGCCACTCAGTCAGATTTGTTATAGAACAGATAAAGGGATATACCCCTTGTAGGATAATATAATTAATTGCGTATAGCTAAATACCGATAGCTGATCATAAGCTAAGGTAATTCTTAGACTCGAGACCCTAGTATGTTATAGGTAAGGTCTGGGCCCTCTAAATGCTGGTAGACCAGAGGGGGCACGCAGCTAACACACTAGAATTAATAGGTGTTGCACATGTTCCTCAGCCCTGCTTTCTGTGCGGTGCACAATAATTCAACTTCTCAAAGATATACAGCACAACTTTGTATTTCTGTAATGTAAGGATATTATAGAGTGCTGACCAAAGTTACATATAGTAGCCCTTTAAATAATTTTTGTAGGGTGCAGGCACTTGTAATATAGTAGCCCTTTAAATAATTTTTGTAAGGTGCAGGCCCTTATGTAATAACTCTCTCTTTTACAGTTGGGTCCCAGTCAGGGTTCACGGATCAAGCTAAGTGTTAATAGCGATAGGTCTTACTTATACCTTTACCTTGCATTCTAGCTTATTAGCTCTCAGGTGGTTACCAGCTGGAGGACATACCGTAATGACTAAACTGGTCAGACTTATAAAGTGGCTCATAACTTAGGGGTCCCAGCACTTACTCAGACATATAGGACACCAGGTAAACATTTGGAGATGTGTTTATTAGAGCATGTTGAATTACTAAGAAAATGTTTAAACTTTATATAATAAGCGAGAGATACATGGGGATAACTACCCCTGATTGTTTGTTGTAAGTTAAACTAGTTTGGTGCTAAGTTAGAAGTTACTAACCACTCTTATTGTCCAGGAAACTTGGTTTCAATAGGAATACATGCTACCTATTCCTTTCCATCCTTGTCTTCTGCGAGAAGACCTCCTTTTCTCTTTACCTCTCTAATTTCCCTAAAGCTTTTCTTTTTACGTATTATATGTAAATTCCCTCTATTTCCCCCAAGTACCTCTCTTCTCCTCTCTCCTCCTTTACCCCCCCTTTTTTTTTCCCTCTCTGATTTTCTGACCCTTACATCTCTACATCACACTGACCTGGGGTACTGAACTCATCCGCTCACAATGTCTGGACATCTTGACAGACATAAACCTCTATCGGTTGAGCTTATATCTATTAATGCTAAAGGGTTGAATAATCCTAACAAACGCTCCATTGTGATGAAAGACCTACAAAAAATGGGTGGAGACATAATTTACTTGCAAGAGACCCATTTCTTGGCATCTCATGAACCTAGGTGGTACAGTCGTCAGTTCCCTAACGCCCACTTTGCCTCAGGCCTAAAAAAAATAAATGGAGTAGGAATTGTATTTAGTGCACGAATACCCTTTTAGCTTGCACATACATACAAAGACCCAGAAGGTAGATAAATTGTACTTGTTGGTTCACTATTTGATAAACCCATTACCCTAGCAAATGTGTATTGCCCAAATCAAGCTCAGCACCTCTTCTTACAGGAGGTCGCCTGAAAAATCTTAGAGATACAGGCGGGAGTGTTGTATCTAGGAGGAGACTTCAATGCTCCTATGGACCCCTCTCTTGATAGCTCTAATGGTGTCTTCAGCACTCCTCACAAAATTTTGAGACACATTAAAACAACACTGGCAGAACTGGCTATACATGATATATGGCGATTACAGCATCCATCGGTCAGAAATTATACATTTTACTCACACCCACACAAAAAATACTCGAGAATAGACTATCTCTTTACTGACTTGACGTGTCTTATAGTCACTTAGGCCTAGATTTAGAGTTTGGCGGTAGCCGTCAAAACCAGCGTTAGAGGCTCCTAGCGCTGGTTTTTACCGCCCGCTGGTATTTGGAGTCAGTCAGGAAAGGGTCTAACGCTCACTTTGCAGTCGCGACTTTTCCATAACGCAGATCCCCCTACGCCATTTGCGTATCCTATCTTTTCAATGGGATCTTTCTAACGCCGGTATTTAGAGTCTTGGTTGAAGTGAGCGTTAGAAATCTAACGACAAAACTCCAGCCGCAGAAAAATGTCAGTAGTTAAGAGCTTTCTGGGCTAACGCCGGTTTATAAAGCTCTTAACTACTGTGCTCTAAAGTACACTAACACCCATAAACTACCTATGTACCCCTAAACCGAGGCCCCCCCACATCGCTGCCACTCTATTAACATTTTTTAACCCCTAATCTGTCGCTACATACACCGCCGCCACCTACGTTATCCCTATGTACCCCTAATCTGCTGCCCCTAATACCGCCGACACCTACATAATATTTATTAACCCCTAATCTGCCGCCCCCAATGTCGCCGCCACCTACCTACACTTATTAACCCCTAATCTGCCGACCGGACCGCACAGCTACTATAATAAATGTATTAACCCCTAATCTGCCCTCCCTAACATCGTCGACACCTAACTTCAAGCATTAACCCCTAATCTGCCGACCAGAGCTCACCGCTACTCTAATAAATTTTTTAACCCCTAAAGCTAATTCTAACCCTAACACCCCCCTAAGTTAAATATAATTTTTATCTAACGAAATAAATTAACTCTTATTAAATAAATTATTCCTATTTAAAGCTAAATACTTACCTGTAAAATAAACCCTAATATAGCTACAATATAAATAATAATTATATTGTAGCTATTTTAGGATTAATATTTATTTTACAGGCAACTTTGTATTTATTTTAACCAGGTACAATAGCTATTAAATAGTTAATAACTATTTAATAGTTACCTAGTTAAAATAATTACAAAATTACCTGTAAAATAAATCCTAACCTAAGTTACAATTAAACCTAACACTACACTATCAATAAATTAATTAAATAAAATACCTACAATTATCTACAATTAAACCTAACACTACACTATCAATAAATTAATTAAATACAATACCTACAAATAAATACAATTAAATAAACTAACTAAAGTACAAAAATAAAAAAGAACTAAGTTACAAAAAATAAAAAAATATTTACAAACATTAGAAAAATATTACAACAATTTTAAACTAATTACACCTACTCTAAGCCCCCTAATAAAATAACAAAGACTCCCAAAATAAAAAAAATGCCCTACCCTATTCTAAAATTAAAATAGAAAAGCTCTTTTACCTTACCAGCCCTGAAAAGGGCCCTTTGCAGGGCATGCCCCAAAGAATTTAGCTCTTTTGCCTGTAAAAAAAAACATACAATACCCCCCAACATTACAACCCACCACCCACATACCCCTAATCTAACCCAAACCCCCCTTAAATAAACCTAACACTAAGCCCCTGAAGATCTCCCTACCTTGTCTTCACCATGCCGGGTTCACCGATCGATCCAGAAGAGCTCCTCCGATGTCTTGATCCAAGCCCAAGCGGGGGGCTGAAGATATCCATGATCCGACTGAAGTCTTCATCCAAGCGGGAGCTGAAGAGGTCCATGATCGAGCTGAAGTCTTCATCCAAGCGGGAGCTGAAGAGGTCCATGATCGGGCTGAAGTCTTCTATCAAGCGGCATCTTCAATCTTCTTTCTTCCAGATCCATGTTCATCCCGCCGATGCGGAACATCCATCTTCACTGACGACTTCCCGACGAATGACGGTTCCTTTAAGGGACATCATCCAAGATGGCGTCCCTCGAATTCCGATTGGCTGATAGGATTCTATCAGCCAATCGGAATTAAGGTAAGAAAATTCTGATTGGCTGATGGAATCAGCCAATCAGAATCAAGTTCAATCCGATTGGCGTGTTTTGTGCTTACGCAGATTTCTGGACATCACTGGTTTGTCAGACTTATGGCACTTTAGCCTCTAACGGCGCTGTATATAGGATAGCTCAAGTTGTGAGCTGAAACTATGGGTGGCTGGGGTTCCCTCGCTTGCGCTGCAAACTACGATCTTTATGGGATCACGCCCCCAGTCTAGATCTGATTTATTACAGCACCTACAGGAGGAGCATCAAAAACAGGCTCTTATTCTGAGAAAATTATACTTTGAGCAGGGTGACAAACCGGGGAAGCTCCTTGCCAGGGCAATAGCACGGAAAAAATTGAAGGCATATGTACACCATATGGTAGAAAATAAAGGCTCAACTAGAGCTGATGGCAAATCAATTGCAAATATTTTCAGGACTTATTATGAGTCCCTGTATAACTTTCGCCACAAGGCTCGATCACAGAGAGATGCCCCTGAGTTACCCCAAGGAGACAGAGATATACTACACTACCTAGATGGGGTAAAACTACCCAAAATACCCAATGAGGAAATGTGGCAAATGTACTCTCCTAACCCCCCTGGAGGAGGTCCAAAAAGCAATCAAAGATCTGCCCACCGGAAAATGGACCTGATGGTTTTGGTTTAAAATATTACAAAAAATATGCAGACATATTGATTCCCAAATTGGTGTGACTATATTCAACTCATTGTCAGAAACCTCTGTTCTGCCAGGGTCTATGCTAGATGCCTACATTACAGTAATCCCCAAACTGGAAAAATCTCAGGATATACCAGAAAATTATAGGCCTATCTCGCTTCTAAATTCTGATGTGAAGATTCTAGCAAAAATAATGGCTGCTCGCCTGAATAGACACCTGCCTGACCTGATATCAACTGATCAAGTGGGATTTGTGCCCGCCCGTGAGGCAAGGGACAATACCCTTAAAATCTTGCAATTGATAACTCACACCCACCTACAGGGACTGCCACTCTCCCTGGTCTCTACAGATGCTGAAAAAGCATTTGACCACGTGTATTGGCGGTTCATGCGGCTCACACTGGGGAAGTTCGGCTTTGGACTGGGCTTTGTCAACAGGGTGATGGCCTTATATTCTGCTCCAAACGCGAGAGTCAGAGTCAACGGCACTCTCTCAGACACTTTCAATATAGAGAACGGCACTAGGCAGGGATGCCCTCTCTCGCCACTTTTGTTTGCTCTCACTATAGAAGTGCTGGCGAGCAAGATCAGGGCCAATCTGGCGATCAAGGGATTCCCCATTGGCAAATTGAACATAAGATTTCGATGTATGCCGATGACGTCTTGTTGACATTTTCGGACTCAGTTAACCCTTTAGATGCGACACTACTGGGAAATCTCGACCTTTGGCAGAGTATCTAACTTTCTCCTTAATCCTCAGAAGTCTGAGATACTGAATATTTCTGAGCCGTCTGAAAGGTTTGACGTTCATCGCTCAAACTGCCCGATAAAAGTAGCAGAAAGCAGTATCATATAACTCGGACTCACTATCTTTCTGAAGGTGTCAGAAACTATTGATCTAAATTATAAAAGCATTCGTGATGACATTCGCAAAGACGACCAACTGGAAAAAAAAATCCATCTCATGGATAGGAAGGGTCGGAGTGGTCAAAATGAATGTCCTGCCAAGGGTGTTATATATATTACAGATGATCCCGACTCTATCGGCACAGCAATACATCCAACAAATACAATTATATGTAGAGGCCAATATTTGGAATGGCACCAAGCCAAGAATCAACAGGAATACCATATATCTACTTAGAGAGGGAGGCGGTTTGGGCGTTCCTCTTCTAGTTGAGTATCAAAGAGCAATATTCCTTCAGAGGATAGTTAAGTGGAATCGGAACTCTAATAACAAGCTCTGGATACAAATCGATAACGAAATTATGTGTCGCGGAAATGTGGGAACGATGGCATGGATCTTGGCAAAAAGCCGACCAGGTAAGATTTCATCTTACCCCTTGATAGCGGATACATTGAGGGTATGGGACACTCTTCTAGTAGGGAGTGGATATCTATCCTCTCCTGTGTCTCCAAACGTTCTGGTTCAAGAGAGCCCGGATTTTGGAATGGAAACTAGTCCTCATGTTACAGGGAAGTACTATACCCTGGCAGAGGCATCCATCTCTAACATTCTTGAGCACGGTAAACTTATAACTCAAGCTGAACTAGCTGAATGGGATGGTTCCCTGTTCTCGTCCTGGTACAGGGTAGCGCAGATCACGCACTATCTTGACGCCCATCGGGAACGGGAAGGCTTGTTTAGGAAAAGGACGGCATTCGAAACCCTGTGTATACTGGCTCAGAACCCCAGACATCTTATATCCCAACTATACAAATTGCTACTATCCAATGGTGGCGCTGTCCTCCCAGCATACACAAATACTTGGCATATAGAATTCGGACAGAAAATAGAGGCGGAGGACTGGGCCAAGATCTTTGCAAAAGCAAGGAGAGCTTCAGTTTCAATGAAACTCCAAGAAATGCACTATAAGCTCCTAAGCAGGTGGTATTTGACGCCACACAGACTACAAAAAATCTATCCACAGACAAGTGTAGAGTGCTGGAGGGCCTGCAGCGAAGAGGGGGCACTTCTTCACATTTGGTGGGCATGCCCACATATAAGACCTTTCTGGGAGGGGGTGCTGGGCAAAATAAGCAATATCCTTAAGATTATCCACCAAAACCAACATACTTGATATACCATGAACTACCCAAAGTTGGAGAGGATAAGTATCTACTCCTTTTGCTAATACTGAACGGCGCAAAGGGACTAATACCACTGTACTGGAAAAAAACTAGCATTCTAAGCATCCAAGAATGGAAGGCTAAAGTAGGGGACCTTCTTAAACTTGAACGAGATCATTATTTAAAAATCAGGAAGCTGGCCATGCATGAAATTATGGTGTTAACCTGGGAGGGCAAAGAGTTTTGAGATACAAGCCACCCAATTAAATACAGAGAACCACATCCCCCTCCCCCCATGTCATGACTTGACCACCTGTCTCCCATTTTTTCCCCTACACCCTCCTCCACTATGTCCCCCCCACCACAACCACCACCCCCCCTTTTTTGTTTTTTTCCTCTCTCCCTCTTGCCCCTCCCCGTTCTCTATCTTCTCCCCACTTCAATTCTGCTTTTCTTGACCTATTCATTTATTCCTTCATATTTTGAACTTAGTCATCAAGTATCATAATATCCTCAGCAGTATGAAGCAAGTATGCTGAGTATCGTAATGTGTGCTTTGTTATAATTCCTGATGTACAGTTTATCAAGTTACACTTATCATGTAATATGTATCTGTTATCACAACGAGCTGTTTAGCTCAGCGAAACAAGTTTCAAATCTATGGACCACCGGTCACCTGATTTCAAGGAGAAAAGACTATTATTTCATAGCTGAGAGCCGTGGGATGATAAAACTGCAAACAGAACTCAGAGACTTGTCCGAATACCCATGGCTATATTCTTGCTCTTCTTGATGTTTGTTTACTGTTGATATGTTGACCTGGGAGACGTGTTATATACTTTTTCAAAATAAAGCTTGTTTTAAAAAAAAAAAAAAAATGTGAGATTTGGAGAAAAAGATAATGCATAAAATGTTGTGGGTTTGAGTGAAGAGGATAATGCTTACATTGTGCAAATGGAGTCTTAGCTAGAGTTGAATAAACTAACTATAGTTATTCTATGAATAGGTTCACGTCATATCTCTTATTCATACCTCGTGGTACTCTAGTCTGTAGTGTGAAAATCCAATATACTTCTCTTTTAGATAGTGTCTTATTTCTATCTCCTCCGAATGGATTATTTATTATCTGTTCGATTGCCTTAAATGAAAAATAAGTTAGTCTATGTTCATGTGCATGAGTAGGTGTTTCTAGGTGTTTCTTCTTCTATTGATATGAGGTGTTCCCTAATGCAATCTTTTAATGGGCGTGTCATTATGCCTACATATTGTTGTAGGCAATATGTACAACTGATGAGGTATATGACATGAGTAGAGGTACAGTCCATTCTTGTAGTTATTGAATATGCCTTATTTGTTTGTGAGGAATTGACGGTTTGGCTCTTATCAGTGTATTTACAACACTTACATGGAATGTGGCCATATTTATAGTTGCCTTTAGTAGGTGTTAGCCAGTTGGTATTGGCTAAAGTTTTGCTGACGAATTTCTGGGTGATCTTGTCACGTATAGTTGGTGCTTTTTCGGCCACAAATTTTATATATTTTTTTCCATTTTATTTCTTAATGCTATATCTCCATTAAGGACTGCTAAATATTTTTTTATCATTTTAATGATAGTGTAGAATTGATTGCTATATTTCATTACAAAGCATATATTCTCTTTAGGTATAAGTGTTTGGTTATCTACCCAAAAGGTCCATTCATATCTGTATACATACTCTTTAGAGATTCTTTCTAGTGTATCATTATTAGTATACATCAACATGGCACTAAATATGAGAACTTAAATATATCACCCCAATAAGGGAATGAATCAGTTGCACTTTGAATTAGACAATATTAAAGTCTGTATCAAAGAAGACTCCTTGCTTTCTATGTGTGTGTTTGTGTATGTACACATGCATGGGTATGTGTGCATGCTCAAACACACATATATATATATATATATATATACACATATATGAAAAAGTAAGATGAATAGGACTATATAGTTCCTTCTTGTTTTCCTGCATTTCTAAAAACATTTGTCTGAATTTTGATTGACTAATCAGACTATTATACTATGTAGAAGCATGCAGGACATTCATATAGACAATCCCGAAATGTTTTTAACCATAATAATATCTTTTTAACTTTAGCATGTAGTTTATTAAGATTCACATTATTATTTTTTTACTTAGTTGTCTTTTTGTGTGTTTTTTCTTTCACACTCTTACTTTTTTTGTTTATTTCTTACCTTTAGTCCTTATTCTCACTTTTTTTTCTACATTATTGTTTTCTTTCTGAAGTAACCATTATGTATTTTCTTATTTTGGAGAATATGTTTACAAAAAAACTATTTTATAATATGCAATTATAAAATTATACTGTATCCATTTGTAATTTATCATCTCTCTAGTGTATGCTGTAGTTCCACAGGTTAAAGTCTATTTAACACTGCCCTTAAGTATAGACCAATGAGACTTAATCAATTTACTTTCTCACCTGTGGCACTATATCAACTATCTCTGAGGAAGCACATGAGAGCATGCGCAAAACATGTCAGATAAAATGAAGCTGCTGTATCTGTCTACCACCTACTGAATAAAAACACTACTGACATTGGCTACCAGTCCAGTATCGTTACCTCTTTCTTCAGTCTGTATTCTGGTGGGAGGTTACCACCATTTTCCGGACATAGCCTATTTGTCATATATATTGAAGGTACTTTACCTCTGCCTGTGCTTGCAAGTCCTCACTGTGGCAAAGATTAAACAACAGCATCCTGTGGATCCAGCTAAGTCCACACAAAGACAAGAGCGTCTGGGGCTGACATCATCAGAGAGTGATGTGTGCAATGCGCACAACAAGCTGAACATCGCGGAGTGAGGATCAACAGACACCGACGACTCAACTACCGAGGTTATACTCGGGGGTTCAAGGCATCCAATGTCCCTTCCGGTCTTCTGAGGAGAAGCGGGACTAACACCTGCTCCACTGAGGCTGAACCGAGTCTCTGCGAGAAACACTGAGACACTTACAGACCAGCGGTAAGCATCCAACCACAGCCTAGTCGCTGAACCAAAGAAACAAACATCCATGATCCCACAGTGAGTAACTGCATGAATGCACACAGAACAATAGACTGAACTGTATTTGTAATCTTAAGGATATTGAATTAAAGTACCAACGCCTAAGTATCCCTCTAAGTGAACTGTATAGAGAAAACAGCATTTTTCTTTACACTCTTTATAACTCTATGGGAGATCAGGATATAAATGACTGTTTATATGAGATTGGAGTCATGCACCAATAACAGACTCTTAAACCTATAACATATTGGACTTCCCATACTTCAACTACGGTCTCATTCTGGCTTTGGGAACTAACTCCATAGCTATTACAGTAACGGCATCTGACAGTCATTTCAATTTGTTCTGTATTTATATACATATTTTTTGCAGATAATGTACATTTCTGTTTTGTATTTACCATCCAATACATCACAATTCTGGGAAAGCTTGTTCTCTAAAATTTGAGTGTCATCAAATTGTCTTCCTATGCTTCCCAGCATTATATAGAGCTATATGTTGACCAATTTTGTTCTTAACATAGTACTTACATGTTTACTATACTGACATTAAGGTCTACACAGTGTTTTCAGTAATTAGCTTTGCAAAAAGCTTAGACTCGCTGCTAACAATTAGCATTTTGTACCTATTAGCATTACAGTCTTTTATCCAGCAACAGGAGTCTCAGACACATATTTTCATTATGGCAGAAGGTCACAACACCACAGGGTTAATAGACCAAGAAAGAAAGAATCACATAATGAACATAGCACTAAAGGGTAGCTCCATCACAGGGGATGATTTAGTGGAAAATGACTTGGTTACTATCTTTTCCACGTTAGAAAATAAAAAGTATAAGGAGTCTAACTTATGGTGGGATATTAAGTTTCTGGAGCTCTACATTAGTGAGAGGAAGGTCCCTAGGGGCCTCAGAATGAAAAAGTATCCCACGTTTGCTGTAAATTTGCCAGAGTTCATGGAAGAATGGAACAATAATCTCACCAATTGTTCCATAATTCTCATGCAACAATTACTAAAACATAAAAAACTAGAAAGAGAATTGCTATTGAAAGAAATAGAGGGACTAGATAAAAAACAACTAGAGGAGACTATGCCGAATCTAGACACCACATTTTCAAGCAGAAAAGTTAACAAATATCAAAGCAATAGTAAAGACTATGAGCTAGATGTAGTCTACTCTTGGCAAAAAAAAATAGACCACACAGATCACAAACCAATAAACAGGGAAAAGGTAACAAGAGAAAGAATAGCTCACACCATACACCTAACCCTAAAAGATTCACCTTTTCCAGGATAGATACAGATATATCAGATAACTCCCCCCACCAAGAGGATAATACTACACATAACAATGGATCACATCAAGAGGCAGATAGTCCACAAACATCACAGGCAGAACCCGCCTTGCCACCCTTGTCAATGCTCCTATCACCAGTAGTACTCCAAAAAAGGAGCTCCCTTCCAGATATCCGAATCAGATAAAGAAAATAACAAAGAAGCAGTAATTAATCCTTCCAATTTTTCTCTGACACACCACCAGATACAGCTTCTCAACAGAGGCCTATCTTTTTGCACCAAGCACTAATTTTGATCTCTTTTCAACCATATTAGATCTTAATGCACTGGTTAGAAAGATCATTTTGAAAAAAACACTTTATCACACAGGCTCAGAATGACACTAACTCACTTAACAATCACAACAGTGATAACCAATTAGGAAATAGTATCACTAACATAGACAACACAAATTTCTCACACATCACTAATATTACTAACACACCTCAAGTGAATCACACCCAGCACCCCATTACAAACACAGGCTCTACATTTGATGAACTCTGTGATTTAAATAATTTAATTTCTCTATAAGAACCTACACTTAGACAACAAAGCACACACACTACGATGCCTATCATTGACACCACACTCAAAACCAAATCATATTTTTATCCGGTAAGTAGTAGAAGTGATTCCACAGAAATGTTCCAACATTTTGTAGAACAAGAAATCACCCAATTACATCACACTGTATATGACGGATTTGATATATCTAAAGACAATCTTACAATAGGAGAACGAGAATCCTTACAAACACTAAGAATGAATCCAGATATAGTCATTACCCCAGCCGATAAGGGAGGAGCAATAGTAATACTGAACAAGACTGATTATAGATCAGAAGTACTCTCCCATTTGGCTGACTCCAAAACATACCAGGCAGAAATTGACATTTAATCCTACCCACAAATTCAAGAATGAACTTTATAGTCTTTTGGACACTGCATGTGAGGAAGGTCTAATAAAATCTGAATTAGTACAACATTGTATAGTTGAACATCCCATTGTCCCCACCTTTCGCATCGTCCCCAAGATCCACAAAACTTTGGACAAGCCACCAGGTAGGCCCATAGTGGCAAGTAGGGGTTCCCTATGCGAGAGGTTGGGAGACTGGCTTGATAACGTTCTACAGCCAATAGTGTGGTCACTTCCTGGCTATATTAGAGATAGCACACACTTGATCAACAAGATAGAAACTATCAAGTGGGACAACAGCTATAAATGGCTAGTCATAGACGTATCCTCACTCTACTCGAGTATCCCTCACATAGAAAGATTAAGAGCATTACAATTCATGTTAAAAAGATATACTGATTTCCCTGATGTTTTCATTGACTTTCTAATAGAAATAACACAGTTCTTGCTTACCCAAAAAAAAATTGTTTTTGAGGGGGCATATTACCTCCAAAGATGTGGCACAGCCATGGGGGCAAAATTTGTCCCCTCATATGCTAACTTATATATGGGATACTTTGAGGCCTGCCACATCTTTGGAGGTAATTGCCACCTTAAGTCTAATATCATCACATATGGTAGATATATAGACAACCTGATTCTTATATATAGAGATGGTCACAACACCACCATACCTGAATTCAACCAAAATCTCAATTGTAATGAATTAAATTTAATCTTTACCTATCAGGCAAATTACAAAAGTATTGAAAACCTGGATCTACATCTACAACATGATGTTTACAACAACATCATTATCTCTAACTATAGCAAACCCCTATCTAGGAACACCATTTTGAGGTCTGATTCCTGCCATGCACCACATATGAGAAAAGGCATACCAAAGGGACAATTCCTTCGCCTACGCAGGAACTGCATAACATTCAAACTATACAAAAATGAAGCTCACAAACTGATTGATAAACTAACAATGAGAGGGTATAATAGAACACTTCTTAAGAAAATCATGACACAAGTAGCGAAGATGAACAGACATTCCCTACTAAACAAAAGGGAAGAACAGGTTATCCCTATTGGGAGTAGAAACTCACACAATAACCCAGTGTCAGCATCTTACCAAACAGATGATAGGATGATCACACAGGACAAAGACCCCATCTATTTCACTACAAAATATAGCAAACAATTCTACAAAATTTGTGGAATAATTAAAAAAATACCTTCCAGTATTGAATGGTGATACGACCCTCAAATATAGGCTAGATAACACAGTTAAATTCACAGCCAAGAAAGCCACCAATATAGGAGATATCATAAAGAAAAAATTCCACAAAAAGGAACAAACACAAACTAACTGGCTAACATCCACCACTGGTTTCTTCAAATGTGGGTATGTTCGATGCAAAAGCTGTGATTACACAAATGTAAGTAAGAAATTTACATCAACACAAGCAGGAAAGGAATATTATATTAGGAGTAGAATCAATTGTGTATCCACATTTGTAATCTACCTGGTGACTTGTAAATAGGAGATATGATGTCAATTTATTTATAAAGTGAACACTCTATCAGTCTATAAATATAAGTAATAATTATGTAGTGGTCAAAATAACAAATCAACCAAATAATAGAATAATTAATTTGCTTCAAATCCAATCGGTTCCCTCTACCCAATAGGTCCATTCATATCTGTATACATACTCTTTAGAGATTCTTTCTAGTGTATCATTATTAGTATACATCAACATGGCACTAAATATGAGAACTTAAATATATCACCCCAATAAGGGAATGAATCAGTAGGCACTTTGAATTAGACACTATTAAAGTCTGTATCAAAGAAGACTCCTTGCTTTCTATGTGTGTTTGTGTATGTACACATGCATGGGTATGTGTGCATGCACAAACACACATATATATACACATATATGAAAAAGTAAAATGAATAGGACTATATAGTTCTTTCTTGTTTTCCTGCATTTCTAAAAACATTTATGTCTGAATTTTGATTGACTAATCAGACTATTATACTATGTAGAAGCATGCAGGACATTCATATAGACAATCCCGAAATGTTTTTAACCGTAATAATATCTTTTTAACTTTAGCATGTAGTTTATTAAGATTCACATTATTATTTTTTACTTAGTTGTCTTTTTGTGTGTTTTTTCTTTCACACTCTTACTTTGTTTGTTTATTTCTTACCTTTAGTCCTTATTCTCACTTTGTTTTCTACATTATTGTTTTCTTTCTGAAGTAACCATTATGTATTTTCTTATTTTGGAGAATATGTTCACAAAAAAACTATTTTATAATATGCAATTGTAAAGTTATACTGTATCCATTTGTAATGTATCATCTCTCTAGTGTATGCTGCAGTGCCACAGGTTAAAGTCTTTGTAACACTCCTCTTAAGTATAGACCAATGAGACTTAATCAATTTACTTTCTCACCTTATTTATTCTCACCTGTGGCACTACATCAACTATCTCTGAGGAAGCGCATGAGAGCATGCGCGAAACATGTCAGATAAAATGAAGCTGCTGTATCTGTCTACCACCTACTGAATAAAAACACTACTGACATTGGCTACCAGTCCGGTATTGTTGTCTCTTTCTTCAGTCTATCAATAGTGTTTCTTGATAGAGGTTTCCTAAAGGTACTAGTTATTATTCTACCTTCGCAATCGTGTTCTAGTGTCAAATCCAAGAAATCTATAGACAAGTAATCATTTTTTGTGTGTAAATTTCAAATTTAATGTGTTGTTATTTAAAAAGGTAAGCATTTCTTGTATGGTCAATTCAGTATTTTTTCTATAGATGAGAATGAGATCGTCTATGAATCTGCCATACACAACTACTTTGTCAATGAGGGCCAGTCCACCCCCAAACAGATAAAG